>NC_047662.1:49994381-51194381 GCF_011762505.2 Arvicanthis niloticus
GAGCCCTCCTTGTATAGCCTTCCCTGCCCACAGTACCCAGTTTTATGAAAGAACTGACTAGGTTTAGATAATTACATCATGTAGCTAAGTGCTATTTCTTGAGTAGTCAGAAATAGTTCATGTTGCCAGGAGCATACAGGAAGACTATCACATTTAGCCAATGAAGTAAGGAAAGCTAACCAGACACAGTGTCCATGCTTATGCTATTCAAGTCTGTTTATACACCCTTCCTCCGGGAAGCTTGGTGTCCCAGTACTGTGGTCCTATGCTGTGGCCTATCCCACAGAAGTAAGCATGCCAGAGATCTAGGAAAACATTTCTGCTAGGAGCAGTATGTGCAAAAGTCTCAAGGGAAAACAAACAAACAAAAACCAAAAACAAATAAACAAACGCCATATCCTGAAACCAGACATGGTGGCAGACACCTATAATCCCAGTACTTGGGAGGTAAAGGCAGGAGGATCAGGAGTTCAAGGTTATAGTGAGTTCTAGGCTAGTTTGGGATACATGAGACTCTGAGGAAGAAAGAAAGAAAGAAAGAAAGAAAGAAAGAAAGAAACAAAGAAAGAAAGACAGAACGAAAGAAAGAGGGAGGGAGGGAGGGAGAAAATAGAGAGAACCCTAATTAGGGGTAGGAAAGATGAGTTAGCAGTTAAGAGCACTGGGTCATCTTAAAGCCCACTGGTCGTGGGCTTGATTCCCAGCACCCACGTGGCAGTTAACAGTCTGTAAGTTCTAAAGAATCAGACACCCTCTAGTAGCCTTAATGAGCATTGCATGTGTGTAATATACAGACATATATGCAGGCAAAGCACCCATACATATAAAATACTTTTAACTAAAAATTTTAAAAATTCGTAACAAATAAAGCTTGGAGGCTAAGGAGATGGTGTGCACCACCACCACCCTGCCCCAGGGCCGCCATCACCCAGACCCAGGGCCACCTTTTATTGTTTACTCAACCATACAGTTTCTCTGACTCTTACTGTGACATTGTCTCTCTAGAAGATGATACGTTCTCTGCAAGGGCAATATCGCCCCCAAGGGGGGCAGAAACGAGCTCTTGGAAGTTGAACAAAAACCAGTTAGAAATTATTTTTATGGAAACAGAGCTTAAACAGCTCTATCCCATATAACCAAGATTTTCAGTAGAACTTGGCATTGAGACATCCCTCGAGATCCTGGGGAGGTCCCTGCATCCAGAGACAACCACAAGTAAAGGTAAGAAACTCAATAGACCAATAGTCCCTTCAAAAGAAAAAAAACATGGTGGCTCATGTCTGTAGTTCCAGCACCCAGGAGGCTGAAGCATGAGGATTGCTGTGAATTCAAAACTAGCCTGGGCTACAGAATTAATTAGTCCATCTTGGGCTAAAGATTGAGACCTTGTCTCAGAAAAACAAAAGCACACGAGAAAGAAAGGGTGAGCGGCACCCACAGCAAAAACCGGAGATACAGGGGTGCTTTGTCTTTCTTGGCCCTACCCTGTGTTTCCTAAGAAATAAAATAAAGGGGATTAGCCTTGTCTCTGAGGCCCTTTTTGGTTCTGAAATCAGTCTCCTTAGCACTCAGTGTGTCTCTAAGAGTACAAACAGGCACCCACAGAGAGCCTTTGCTTCATCTGTGGATAATCTCTACTCACCCTTCTGTTTATTTGTTTGTTTGTGGTCCTGAGTCTGGTGCTGAGTTACTCCAGCCCCCTCTTTAGTTTTCAGCTTGTCCATTTCTCTCTCTCTCTCTCTCTGTCTCTCTCTCTCTGTTTCTGTGTGCATACATGTGTGCATGTGTGTCTACGTCTGTCTATCTGTCTCTCTGTGATTGTGTGCATGTGTGTTTATGTCTGTGTGTCTGTCTGTCTCTCTGTCTCTGTCTCTGTCTCTGTCTCTGTCTCTGTCTCTCTGTGTGTGTGTGTGTGTGTGTGTGTGTGTGTGTGTGTGTGTGTTTCACAGGCTCTCACTAAGTTGCCCTACAGAGTGAGTTTCAAACTTTCAATCCCCCTGCACCAGCCTCATAAGTAGCTGGGATAACCTGCCTGCTCCACCAACCCAACTCCCGCACCAGCCTTCATCTGCCCCTCCTCCTCCACTTCTAATGTGGTGGTGCCTGCTGACATATGTGAGCTGAGACTTGAGTGGGGCTGGTTCTGCAGAGCCAGGGAGATGAAACCATATGCTTCATGGCGGCAAGAAGATTGTACAAATGAACAGACTGCATTTTGAGCCCCCAACCCCTTCTTCTACAGCTGATTCCACCATGTCCAGATCAGCAAAGAACTCACTAGATGTAAAGGGACTGGTTTTTTGGGGGGGCGGGGGGAGGTCCCCACAAGCAAGCTTTGAGATGAGAAATGCAATGGCATTTCTCATTATATATATTTATATTGCAATATATATTTATTATAATTTATATTGCAATATATATTTGGGAATCAGCCAAGAAAATCCTGGTGGGAGAAATTAGATTCAAACTAGGGAAAGAGGGACCATTCAAGCAGATCCACCAGTAACTAGAGCTTCATTTTACTTGGGAAAGCTTGAAACAGTGTATCTATCCCACAGAAGAGAGAGGAGCTGGGGAACTTAGCCACCAAAATCTATCAGAGGAGGCTAGAAAGCCACTCTCTAGGAGACATTTACTCTAGCCAGCAGCACCTAAGACACTGTGGCCTCTGGCATCCAGAGAGTGCCCCGAGGCCAAAAGACCTGGATGAGCAGACAACTGCACAGGAAGAAAGGTGAGCAGGGAGGTAGAAAGAACACCCAGGCCTTTCCCTTCCCACCTTTCCCACGCCCTAAACATCACAAGGCCCAACCAGAGTCAGCACTGCCCCAATGACTTAACTGTGGCTCACAGCTGATGGCAGGAAGTCCAGGCTAGCAAGAAGTCCTTAACTCTCCATCACCCCTGAAGGGGGACCAAGGGCCAGGAACTGACTTCCTGCCAGCCTGTGGCCAAGCTACCTGAATCCTGATGCTCACTCAACTTATTTATGACATAGTTCAATCAAGATAAGAGATGACAAAGTGGTTAGACTGTAGAGTGCTGTGAAAATAGAAGATAGCTTCCCTGGACTGCCTACACTCCCTGAGCCCCTGACATGCTTTTGTCAGGCCACACAGCTGAGCTTGGGTGCTGTCTCATCTTTAGCCTTATACCTGCCTGTCGTTGCCATGCCAATACAATCCTTTGCCCTGACTCTGTGGGGTATCTTGCAGCCACCAGCCAGTCCTCCTCAGGACTCTGCTCCAGGGTGTCTCAGAAATTCTCTCTTGACCGACACCATGTGCAGTCAATAGAGCATCCTACCTCTGTGCACCCACAGTTCCCCAGAGTTTGTTGCTAGTTGTGTGTGTGTGTGTGAGTGTGTGTGTGTGTAGAGGCCAGAGGGCATTTTTCTAGGAGTCCATTTTGACCTTTCTTCTTGTTGAAACATGGTTTCTCTTGAGTTTTGCTGCATGGCATTTTTCAGGAGACCTGACCTGCCAGCTTCTGGTGAATTCTTCTGTCTCCACCTTCCATTTTTCAGTAGGAGTTCTGGTTACAAATGACTGCCACAGTACCTGGCCCCTTATATGGGTTCTGGGGAATCTAATTCAAGTTATTATATTTGCATGACAGGGGAGATGGTTCAGTAGGGACCTGGTTTTTGTGTTCCTATATACAGCATACTCATAGTACTCATTGAAAACTTGGATAATGGATAATGGTGAATGAATGAGAAGGTGTACCTCAAAGTACAAGCCACTGGAGAAGAGACAATGAGAGGATGCTAGGCATGGAATGCGGCCACATTATCCCCATTACCATTGGAGAACCTTGTAGCAGTGGTATGTTTCCTAACTTGAGTATAATCTAATTTAGAGCATTTGTTCACAATACTAGGGATATATGCCTCAAAGTTTGAGGCAGATTCCAAACCATTGATATCTACAATTTCAGTGTCTACCAATGTCCAAATGTTGGTGGGGTCTGGAAACCACTGCCATGCACTTGGGCTCCCCTCCAGCTAAAGCTGCATCTCTGCTGGCTGAGTGGTTCTTCCCTGGGCACCCAGTAACCACCAGTAGACCTGGAGTTTTCACTCTCAGCCTAGGTGTGTTCATGCAGCCTTGGTGTTCTCTGGATGGCACATTAATCACAGAATGTGACGATCGGAAGGGGCCTTAGAACTCTCAGAATTTAGACCTTAAGACTTGAGGTTGAAGCAGGTTCCTTAAGTAACAGTCGTTTCTTCTCTTCATCTATCAAACAGGAATAGCAATGTTTCACAGGGTTATTTTATATTTATAATAAAGCTAAGCACTCTCTCATTAGAGAATAAACCCGTGTCCTGGGCATAAGAAAGCTGGACAACTTTTTATTTGTCTCCATTGTATGGATCATCAAGTTATGACCTAGAGAAGGCAAACAAACCCCTAATCAATATCAAACCACTGATCTAAAGAACACATTTGTGTGTGTGTGTGTGCGTGCGTGCACACGCATGCTCGAGCATGTGTACATATGTACACACACACAGCATCCTTATAGAGGCCACAGGACAACTTGCAAAAATCAGGTCTCTCCTTCCACCATGTAGATCCTTGGGTATATTGAACTCAGGACATCCGGCTTGGTAGCAAGTCACTCTACCCATTGGGCAACCCTGACTGCTCCATACCCAGAGTTTAAACTTTTATGTCTTCATTTTACGTTGAAGGTTGTTTATTTTGACCAAATAGTAAGTTTATAAAAATCTTTCCCTAACTCACTAAGGAAGTTGTTCTTCCTAGACAATAGAAAGATTTCTCAGATGATAACACACCATGTGAAAAGTTGCAAATACAGCCAGGCACAGCAATAAACACCTGATCCCAGCACAGAGAGGCAAAGGCATAAAAAATGCCATGAGTTTGAGGCCAGCCTTGACTACATAGTGTTTCAGGCCTGCCTAGGCTACAATGTGAAAACCAAAGCTAGAAAGCAGTGTGGTAGAGAAATTATAGATACTATAGTCCTGGAACTCACTATGTAGTCCACACTGGGCTCTAACTCACAGATACCAGGCAGCCTCTACCTCCCAAGTATTGGGATTATAGGTCGGTGCCACCACAACCTAACTAATATTAATATAAAGATTTATTTGTTTTTATTTTTACATGTATGACTGTTTTGTCTGTGTACCACATGTGTACATGGAGCCCACAGGGGCCAGGTCAGAAGAAGCATCAGTTCCCCAGAACCGGAGTTACATCTGGCTGTGATCCACCGTGTGACCACAGTGTGGCTGAGAAACAAATTCTACAAGAGCAGCCAATGCTCTTAACCACTGAGCCACCTCTCCAGGCCTGAGCACTACACATTTGAAAACAGAATCTTTAAACACATTCCCTCAACTGCTCGGTCACCAAACTGGAGTTAGGGTTCCAGTATGCATTGGAGGAAGAAGAGATAATCCAGCCCATGACAGTTTGCATCCATTAAATGTTAAATTTTGAAATTTTGATTTTTTTCTGTGTGGCGGAGGCACAGGCAAGCATGTGCCACTACCTCTATGGGAGCTCGGCGGGCAGGCATCACGCTGTCTTCCCACCACGCTGAGGCAGAGCCTCTCTTGGTTCTGCTGCTGTACTGCATATTTCTGGCTGGCTACCTGAAGGGCCTGGAGCCCATTCTCCTGGGTCTGGCTCCCATCTGGCTGTAAGAGTGCCATGATCACAGATGAGAGTCACAACACTCATGGTCTGTATGTTTGTTTAGGGCAGGTTACTATCACTGTCACTATATAGCCCAGGCTGGCCTCTAACATACAGAGACCTACCTGCCTCTGCCTCCTGAGTGCTGGGATTAAATGTGTGTACCACCAAACCTAGATTGTTCAGTTCTTTCTCTTTTTTTTTATTAGACATTCCATTCGTTTACATCTCAAATAATATCCCACTTCCCAGTTACTCCTCCACAAGCCCCTTATCCCCAAACCTCTCCCTCCCTTTTGCCTCTGTGAGGGTGCTCCCCGACCTGTGCACCCTCTCCTGCCCCACCCCTCCAGCATCCCCCTACACTGGGGCATCAAACCTCCACAGGACCAAGAGCCTCCCCTTCCACTGATGTCAGACAAGGTCATTCTCTGCTACCTATGTATCTAGAGCCATGGATCCCTCCAGTTACACTCCATGGTTGCATGCTCAGTTCTTGTAAGTACGTCAAAGCTATACACTTTAGAAAGACTTAGAGGGCTTTTTAACTTTGGTTGGTTTGGCTTGGTTTGATTCAGTTCTTTGAGACAGAGTCTCTCATTCTCTAGAGTCACCACAGAATCTTAAATGTGGGATTACAGGCATGTCGTATGCCAGCATTTCCAGCTACAGAAGAATTACAAATTCAATGACCTCATGGTGTTTTATGCTTCATTAGTAAATTCTCTGTGATGAGGAGATGGTATTGGTAAACATTGAAGTAAGAGGTTTGAGAGAAGGAATATCATGGCGGTTCTCACTGGCCTTAGCATGGCTGCCAGGTATCAAACAACCAGGGTCATTGACTTCCAGGGTCATTCCCAATAGGACTGTGCCCTGAGCCTGTGAGCTGGCTCAGCAGATAAAAGCACCTGCCAACAGAGCTGAGTCTGATTCCTGACACCCACTCAGTGGAGGAAGAGGGCCAACTCTTGCAAACTGTGCTCTGACCTCCACACTTGTGCCATGGCACACAAACAACACACACACACACACACACGCAATAAGTAAATTAACTCAAAATAAAAAGACTGTGATATAAGAAACACAGCACTGTCTCTTTCAACTTTATGCTCCCTCCCAACCTCCACCACGTGACATCTGATAGGCACTCCATCAACATGGGTATTTGAATGGCATTCTGAAGCTGCACCACACCTGTCTTTTCTAAGCAGACCTCTTAGTTTCTCTTTCGCCCCAGGTACCAACATATTCATTGCCTGTGTCTGTGTGTGAATGTCATGTGGCCTTCACACAGTATTACCCTTGCTGTGTAGATACTTCACTGGAGTTTTCTCACTGGACTTCAGACTCCTTGGAGGGAGAAAAAAACATTCAGCACACAGCAGGGATTGACACCTTGTTGCCTCCAATCTGTGTCTCCTCGATTGATTAGACCCAGCTTGGCTCCCAGTCAGAGAGGACAGACATCCTGTCATGATGTGGCTCAACCACAAAGAGTGCCACATAAAAACTGCCTGAGGGGCTGGACTCAGCTCAGAGAGTAAGAGCTCTGGTGCACTCTGAGACGACCCAAGTTCAGTTCCCAGCACTCATGTCTGGCACCTCACACCTGCTGCAATTTCAGCTCCAAGTGATTGACACCCTCTTCTGGACTCCTCAGGCACCTTCACACGCACAACATTCACTCATAGACACAGACAAAGACACATACATAAAACTGTCTTTAAAAAAAAAAAAAAAAAAAAAGGCCAAGAAGTGGTGGTGCATGCCTATAATCCCAGCACTGGGGAGGCAGAGACAGGCAGATCTCTGAGTTTGAGGCCAGCCTGGTCCATAGCCCAAGTTTCAGAACAGCCAAGACAACACAGAAGATCCCTGTCTCGAAAAAACAAACAAACAAACAACAACAATCCCCCAAACCAGCTTGGAGCTAGGCATGGCGGGACATGGGACATACCTTTAATCCCCAAATTCCAGAGCCAGAGGCAAGGGACTCTCCACAAATTCAAGGCCCGCCTGGTCTACAAGAGTGAGTTCTTGTATGTAAAGAGATATGTTCTCAAAAAGTCGACAAATAAACAAAACCCAGCTTCCAGCATGGTTAAAAAAAAAAAAAAAAAAAAAAAGTCAGTCAGTCAGTAAACAAAAATAAACTCATGGCCTTTGGAAGCAACGCTGACCTCTCCCCAGCTCCTCTTCCTCGCTGCACTCCATCACTGACCAGGGCACTGCCAGCTTCCAAGGCTATATGAAAAACTGACAAAAGGATATATCTTTGTGTGGCATTAATTAAATGAGGGATATATTTGATTATGAATATGACTGAGAAATGTGTGTTTTTAGGATATATTATAGTAACTTTATCTTTCAAAATAGGTGACACTGCCTTTTTTTTCTTTACAAAAAGCATGCCTGACTTACATAATTGGAAAGAATATTAAAACATTATGAATACAGCACAATCACAGTGACGTATAAATGCGGTCCAGGTCCATAAGACGTGGTCCTCATACCTAGAGCCTTGGTGTGGAGAGATTTCCAAAATAACCAAGGATACCAGAGTAGCTGGCTAGGAGCAGCTGAGGCGTTTCTTGGTGCTCTAGCTATGTTTGGTGCCGTCTTGGGTTTCTACTGCTATGCTATAACATTATGACCAAAAAGCTGGGCGGTGGTGGCACACGCCTTTAATCCCAGCACTTGGGAGCCAGAGGCAGGCAGATTTCTGAGTTCAAGGCCAGCCTGGTCTACAGAGTGAGTTCCAGGACAGCCAGGGCTACACAGAGAAATGCTGTCTCAAAAACAAAAACAAAAACAAAACAAAACAAAACAAAAAACATTATGACCAAAAGCAACACAGAAAAGAAAGGCTTTGTGTCATCTTACAACTATCAGGTCACACTTGATCACTGGGGAAGTGAGGGGAAGTCTGAAGGCAGGAACTGAAGCAAAGGCTATGAAAGAGCACTGCGCACTGGCTTACTCTCTCGTGGCTTGCTCAGTTTGCTTTCTTATAAGCATCCAGAACCACTTGCCCAGAGACAGCACATCACACAGTGTACTGGCCCCTCCCTCATCAATCACAGGTTTGTCTTCAGGCCAATCTGATGAGAGACGTTTTCTCAATTGAGGGTCCTGCTTCTGAGATGAGTCTAGGTTGTGTCAAACTGACAAACAGAAAAACAGCATAGACACTACCGACTTGCAGTTTTCCTGTCTGCTTGAAAGATTCATGAAGATGACTGTGGTTCCGCAGGTCTGTAGAAAGCAGCAACAATGGAGAGGATCTGCTAATCTGACTGACTCATGTGCTTCCAACCCAATTTGCAAACATCAAGTCAGGAGCAGACAGTAGACCCTGGGACTCTGCAGAATGGAACTCCACTTCCTCAGTAAGCAAGTAGGAAGATGTTTCTGGAAGTGGCAGGCAAGGCCAACCAGCTGACATCTGGGTTTGTAGTATAGGGAAAGCAGCAGATATGCAGTTGTATTCTTAGACACACCCGCTCCCTTCACCCCAATCATCCAGCCCAATCATCCAGCAGCAGGCAGCACAATTAACCAGTCTCTAATGAGCATCTGTAGGGGCCAAGGTTGCTATAGTGTGAGTTAGAATCAAACCCAGTGTTAGACAACCCATGATCTCCACACCAAGTCCTTAGTTCAGCTTTAGATCTGAGGCCATCATGCCCCTGAGCATTGTCTAGCCTGGCAGGGATACTAGGGCCTGCCTGGTTGTGCCCAGCAAAGAGATTAATGTTAAGAAGAAAAACTTTTCAATGAAATAAAATGAAAAGTGTAATAGTATGTCATTTAAGAATTTTTCAGATGGGCCTGGCGGTGGTGGCGCACACCTTTAATCCCAGCACTTGGGTGGCAGAGGCAGGCAAATTTCTGAGTTCGAGGCCAGCCTGGTCTACAGAGTGAGTTCCAGGACAGCCAGGGCTACACAGAGAAACCCTATCTCGAAAAACCACAAAAAAAAAAAAAAAAAGAAAGAAATTTTCACATATACATTATAGCATTCTTATGCAGTCTAGTTTTTATATCATTATATTTTACAAGCATTAACCCAACAATCTGTTTATAGTCCTAACTCCTGCTTGCAGACCCTACTGGTAGCTTTGTACCTGCATGAGGACTATATGCATACACAAACACACATAATTTTTATCTTGGGAAAAATAAAAAGTGTGTGGCTAACACTTCAGATATCCATGTTGCATTTAAGAATCTGTTCATGGTTGGTGCCTGGAGCAGTCCTAGGGCACCAGCTCTGCACCCAATCCCCCCAAAACCCAGAGGAGGCTGGACTCCCAGGAGCTCTAACATACCCAGGATTGTAGGATGCCGAAGGAGCATGGTGGCTGCCAGAGCGACAGGTGAGACACGCTGATGCCAGGACAAAGAATGATGCTGACCTGTGAGCTTGCTGAGTGCCCTGACAATGGTGACTGGGAAGCTATATTGGACATAAGTTCCAGACCCAGTATTGCTTACCTATACCCCTGATGAGACAAGCTGCCTTGCCTCAAGTTTTAAGACCTTGTGGAACAGAGAACCAAAAAGAGAAGATATAATGACGCTTGTATTTTTCTTAAAGGTGACCAGTTACTCGGATTCAATCATGTGCTGGTCTAGAAATCAATCCAATAATGGAAATAACACTCTTCATTTGGAAGTCCGGTTCCTGACATTTTCAGAGACATATTTGGAAGTTAGCTGCAGATCTCTATGATGTTATGCTAGCGAGAGATAAAGTTGGGACAAGATCTAGATTTCAAACAAGTGTTAGTGCATGTGTTAAGGCTCTTTTAATTGTCAAGTTAAAATTACTTTTGTTTCTTCTACAGTATTTATTGTAAGTTGCATTGATTGTACACTTTCTAATTGTGTTAGTGTGCTGAAATCCAGCATGTCAATTTCGGAGGTCTATCTATCAACCAGCTTTTGTTTTAGTGCCCTGAGTATTAGAAAACCTTGATTCTCTGAAAAAAAAAAAAGCTTGCAAGTACTGGAAAAAGTGAGTCAGGATTTAAGCAGAAGCAAGAGGGTAGTGGGTTTGATTATTGCTGGTATAACAGCTTTAATTACATTCATTGCTAGCACTACGGCTTCTGCAATTGCTTTGACACAGAAGTTAAGACAACTACTTTTGTTAATCATTTAGCAAAAAATGTTACTAATGTGTTGACTATATAAGAGGATTTAGATAGGCATTTGGAACATCGGGTTGATGCTCTTTATCCTATTCAAGTTAATGGAAGGAGGTTCAGAGTTTAAGAGTAAAGAGCCATCTCGAGTGTCAGGCCAAATACCATTGGATTCATATTAGTTCTAAAATTTACAATGGTAGTCACTATAATTAGGAAAAAGTTTAAAGACATTTGCAGTGTATTTAGCATAATTCTAGCACCTCTCTGGATGTTTTAACTTTGCATAGTGAGCTTATGAATTTAAAGAATGCTGCTCTAGTGAGCGTTGATGCGACAGATACTGCTGATAAAATTATCCATGGCCTGAGGTCAGTATTTCTTTTTTGATCAAACTTCAAGAATATATAGCATATATAGCTTGATCATGCTAGCCCCTTTTGTCCTGGGAATACTTTTATTCCTGCCCATCATGTTAAAGCTTGTCTTTAACAACATCAACATGTTGGCAAAGTACATGACTTGAAACTGAAAATGGACACCCAGACAGAGTTATTAATTTAATAGGCTGGCAAGCCAAGAACACTTACGTTTCTACACAAAGCCTTACCAACCTAAGACAGAAGTGCATTGCTTTTGATAATTCATATTCCACAATGTGTAAGGAAGGCATTCTTGGCAGAACAACCTAAGACAGACGCAGTCTTCTTTATGAAATAAAAAAGGGAAAGAGGTGGAGAGCTTTTGGAACTGCTTGGCAAGAATCTGACATTGGCCAAGGACAAGGAAGTGGGCTTCAGGCAGGAACCTGACATTAGGGTAGAACAAAAAAGTAATTTCAGGCAGGAATATAAATATTAGGCTAGAACAAAGAAGTAATTTCAGGCAGGAATCTAAATATTAGGCTAGAACAAAGAAGTAGGCTTCAGACATGAAAATGACTTTGGGCTAGGACAGGGAAGTTGGCTGAGATATTTTTGTATTCCTGATAAGCCCTTAGAAAGAGTGATCATGTGAATGTTCACGGAATTTTTTTTTATTGCCTTGCTTGTTCTTTGACTATTTGTGTTTATTGTATTGCTTGTTCTTTGACTATTTGCATCTATTGTATTGATAGTTCTTCAACCTAGAACTGACCCTAATACTTGCATGTAATTAAAATGGTATAAAAGCAAAAAAAGAGGAGGGGGGATGGGATGGGATGGGGGTTTCTAGGGAGGGGAAATGGGGGAAGGGATGGCATCTAAAATGTAAATAAATAAAATATCCAAGAAAAAAAAAAAAAAAAGAATCTGCTCATTTGAGTACTTACTCTGAGTAAGAATATTGAGTACTTATTCTGAGTACTTACTCTGTATAGGAATTCTGAGTACTTACTCTATATAACAATACTGTTCATGCCACCGACAAAGCCTGGTCTAATTAGAGATGGATAGAGGGAAAGAGATCAGTAAAACATATTGTATAACATGTACGTGTACACGCACGCATACATCTAACTGTTAAATTCTACTACTTCTCTGCTTGCTTATTTGTGTGGTATGAGTGTGCGCTAGCGTGTGCCTGCTCATGTGAAGGTCGGAGGACAGATTTTACGAGAGTTGGGTTTTTTTGTTGTTTTTGTTTGTTTGTTTGTTGCTTTTGTTTTTTTGAAGACAAGATCTCACTACTTAACTCTGGTCAACTTGAACTCACTATGTAGACCAGGCTGGTCTTAAGCTCACAGAGATCCACCTGCCTCTACCTCCCAAGTGCTGGGATGAAAGGCATGTATCACTAGGCCCAGCTAGGAGTTGGTTCCTGCTTTCCACCTGACCAAGCCAGGGTCTCTCATTGTTCCTACTGCATGGCATATTTCTCACCTCCAATCTTCAGGTATCTTGGCATAGGAGGACTGGGATTACAGACACATCCCACCAAATCCAACTTTATACATGAGTTCCAACTTGAGTGAGCCATTAGGCTGCATGGCTAGCATCTTTGCCCACTGAGCCATCTCTACAGCTCATATTCTTTTAAATCTATGGGCATGTGGACGCCTCTAATGGGTTTCCAATATTCTCATTTTTCTGTTTTCTGTAGTGGGCTGAACACTCCTCTTGCAATCTTGTTTATTATTTTTCTTTTCAGTGTATTTTGATAGAGATAGCAAAGTTAAATTTGAATGCATAACCAACTAGGTTTGGGGAATTCTAGTACATTCTAAACTGGGGGTTTGAATTAATGAGTCTCTGAAAAACAGAGTTGTCCAGATTGTCATTAGTATTCTAGCTTCTGGTGTTTTGTCAGTTTGGGTCCTGAAAAGACTGGAGACCAGCAGATTTAATAATGGCAGTAGTGACTGAGTCCAGAAATAATAAAAACTGAAGCCATGTCTGCAAGAAAGCCCATACCTGTACAATTCTGTGTATATAGCTACAAAATTACAGCCAGCAACTGCAGACAGGAGAACCAAGAACAGCAGAGGAGCCCATGTTCTGTATGTCTGTGGCTGGATTCTCTCTTGGTAAGAAACTCTGAAAGGCTGGCTGTATTCCACTTTGGGGTAAACAGAGCAAGAGGGAATTTGGGGAATTGCTTATAAAAGGGCTTAAATGCTACCCAATTTTAACTAGCCTCCTACCTTTGTACACACTTTGTACCTGTCTCTGTCTTTCTTTGTCTAGCTCTCTTATGTGTGGCTGGGGATATGGTTCAGTGAAAGAAAACTTGCTGTGAATGTAGATCTAATAATCCCCACCACCACAAAAAAAATCATGTACACACACATAAACGCATGCATACACATGCATACACACATACATAGACAAATACATGCACATGCACACACACACACACACATAAAGGAAAGAGACAGACAGACAGAGATAGACACAGAGACAGACAGACAGACAGACAGACAGACAGGCAAGAGTGAGCACATTAAAAACAATAATGTTAGGAGCCAGGCCTGATGATGCACCCCGTTTATCCTAGCACTTGAAAGGCAGAAGCAGGCAGATCTCTGTGAGTTCAAGGAAGGCCTAGTCTACACAAAAATTTCCAAGACATTCAGGCCTACATACTGAGACCCTGCCTCAAACTACACACTCCCCCAACCAACAACAAAACCATGATATGTCAGCAGGGTGGCTTAGTGGATAAAGTGCTTGCCACCCAGCTTGATAAAGATCCTGGGATTCCCCAGCATAAAGGTAGAAGGAAAGGACCATCTCTGCAAATTGTTCTCCGACCTCCATGGGTTCACTGTGACATGTGTGTACCCATGTATATAATTATAATCCTATTAATAATAAATTATTTTGAATGACAAAAGAAGGCAGATAACTAGTGCTTATTGAGTACTCACTATATACCATAATATTTCTGCACTTTATATTTATTGACTAAAATTCAGACAATTCTGGGGCTGGAGAGATGGCTCAGGGGTTAACACCATTGGCTGACTCCTCCCGAGGATCTGGGTTTGGTTCCCAGCACCCACATTGCAGCTGACAGCCATCTGTAACTCTAGTTTAAAGGATCCGTTGCCCTCTTCTGATTTCTGAGGGTTCTTTAAACATGTGGTGCACAGAACATGCAGGAAAACACCCATATATACAAAAGCAAAACAAATAATTATAAATAATAATAAGAAAATTCAGGCATTTCAACCTGTGGCCCACAGACCACATCAGTCCCAGGAGAGTTATGAATACAGCAGCCTAATACATTTGTAGATGTCAGCATCATGTTACAATGTCACAAGGTTAAACACCCCTGGAATCATTGGGATAATCCTTTCAGTAATATCTCACTTTAGAAAAAGAATCAGATGAAACAAATTTTTTAAAAATTAGATCCTATGGGCCAGCCAAATGGCTCAGTGTGGAGAAACCCTGCTAACTAAGTCAAAGCCTACTAGCATCCAGATAGCCTTTCTGAACTCAGTGCAAAATAAGAACTCCCTTTACCAGAAGGGCTTCTCCTTCTCTGACCTTGTCTGGGGAGCTTAAAATCCCTACGCCCTCTACCTTCAGAATGCCACATAGCCTTGGTTAGATTACAGGTTCAGCTTCCTTTCTCCCAATATTCAAGCACCTGAGATTTCCCCATGCATCTCAGTACCTTAGCCTTCAGCCAACGACCTTAACCCACCCTAGATATTTCTGCTTCCTCCCCCAAAATTATATAACCCTTTATTCATCCCGATTAAAGTTGATCAGTCTCCCAGAAGTTGATCCTGGAATGTGTCCTCATTTCCGTTCATACTGACCGGCCATCCGAAATCCTGTTCATCCACTCTGCATTGCAGCCTTTGTCCTCGTGGCCTGGTGGCCAATGACCCCGGGGAGAAGGGAGACCTACAGTTCAGGAGGTAAAGGTACTTGCACCAAGCCTGATGAGCTGAGCTCAATCCCTGGGTCCACATGGTGGAAGGAGATAACCAGTCCCAAAAGTTTTCCTCAGGCCTGCAAATGAACATCACAGCACACACACACACACACACACACACACACGCTAAATACATGCACGATTTTATGTATATAATGTGCCACAAGTGTTTTGTAGACTTTTGTTGTTTGTTCGTTGTCTTTTGAGTCAGAATCTTACGTAGCCTAGTCCCACCATAGACTCACGGAATAGCAGATGGTAGCTCTGAACTCCTGAGTCTCTGCCTCTATCTTCCAAGAACTAGGATTATAGGCATGGACAACACACACACAGTTACCCCTCCCCCCCCCCAATTTTTTTAACAGTGCAGAAGAACAGAGAATAAGAATCAAGTGCTGCAAGACTTCATAACATTTACATCCTGACACTTACGAAATGTGACGTATGGTAGGTAGTAAGAAATCAAGCCTCAAGAAAAAACAAAGCCTTGATTTTTAAGTGTTACAAAGCTCTTGCTTTTGAATTGCTTGGTTTACAGAAATCACACATTCAGGATACTGGATAGCTTTTCTTTCATATTTGAGGAGTATTGTGATTTGATGAGCCATATCTGTACCTGGCTACCACCACCATGAGAGTCCGAGATCCTCGTGACAGTGCATCACAAAGGAGCAGACAGTTTTCCCCACAGACAGGGCTTTGTCATTAGTCATTACATGCCTGAGCAACAGTCTTGGCAAAATGTAAATCAAAGGAAGAAGCGGTGATAAAAAACGAGTTCTCACCTGCAGAGTTATTTTTGAAGAGCCAAGCCACAGATCGCAATTTATAAAGGAGCACAGTTTCTGAGAGTCAGGACACAGTGTGGCCAAGTGGTTAAGGTGATGGATTGCCCAGTCAGTCTCTGGGGGTATTCATAATGCTCACATTCTCAGCATGTAAATCTAGGATTCTAGGGCACTATAAAAAAATCAATCCACCCACAGACATGCGTGCACATAATTTAAAAATAATGAAAACCCTTTAAGAGCTATACAGGTTGGAGCTGGAATGATAGTTTACCAGGTCAGTGTTTGCTGTGCAAGCATGAGAACCCAAGTTCAGATCATCAAAGCCATAAAAAGCGGGGCACAGCAGCACACACCAGTAACCTCAGCACTTCATGGAGTAGAAACAGAAGGATGGCTATGGCCTGCTGGCAGGCAGCCGAGCTCCACTCTGTATGAGCAATCCTGTCTCAGAAGGATAGGGCCAAGAGATAGAGCAAGACACCTGAGATCTTCTTCTGGCCTCCATACAAAAGGCCTCTCTATATATTCATGCACACACATATGTGCTTATATTCCATACACAATACACATGTACACACATACACAGGGTTACAATGTATTTCATTAACTATAGTATCACTGAAGGACTAGATGGCAATGAGGAGACTCACTAGATATGTGTCTCTATCCTTGCACACGCACATGTACTCATGGTTTTGAGACAGGGCATCACCATGTAATTCTGGCTGAATGGTAACTTGCTATATAGACAAGGCTGGTCCCAAACTCTGAGATCCACCTGCCTCTTCCTCCAGAGTGCTGGAATTAAAAGCATGTGCCATAGAAATCTTTTAAAAAATATTTTTGATCAATTGATAGATAAATTAACTCTATGGTGTGTGTGTGTGTGTGTGTGTGTGTGTGTGTGTGTACCACTGCATGCACCTGAAGTTCAGAGAACAACTTGTAAGCGTCATTTTTCTTCTACCACGAAGGTCCCCAGGATCAGTCTCAGGTTGTCAGGCTTGCCTACAACCGTGCCTTTATCCACTCAGCCATCTTATAGACAAATCACTCATAAACATAAAAATAGGACTTTAAAATAGAAAACTCATATTTTTGTTTAACTTTTGCTTTCTGCTTTGAGATGAGACCTGCCACACTCTGTAGATTTGGCTGGCCTGGTAGACCGGGCTGTCTATAGCAATATGGGTTTTGTCTACTCAAATTCATGACTAATTTTATAGCTTATCTTTCAAAAGATATTCTTATTTTTAATTTCCAGGAGACAAAAGTTCTAGAGAAACGATACAGTGGCTGAGCTCTTGCAGAAGATCTGAGTTCGGATCCCAGCAACCGCATTAGGCAGTTTACAACTGCTTGTAACTCCAATTCCAGAGGAGCCCGATGCCTTTGGCCTCTATGAACACTGGCAGCCAAATGCACACGTGCATGCTTGCAAGTGTGCAAACACAACAAAGATAATCATAAATTTAAAAATCCAAACAAGTAAATAAATAAACACCACCAACAACAAAAAGACGGCTACAACCATAGCAGGATGAGTGGTTTACAGTTGTTACAAAGGTTAAGGCAAATCACAGAGGCAAAGAGGAAATCCTGTGTGTGCAAGAGTGCATAAGTATGCTATCCTGTGACATGTTCATCTCTGGGCTAGAGCATTGACGACTGCCATAGCTGGAAATCAATACATAGCTGGAGATGTTGGAGGAACACTCCAGTCTTTAAAGAACATTTTATTCTAGTCATAGAAGTACTAGGTATTTGGAGTAATAGTACCGATTGATAGGGAGATATTGACTGATATGACACAAGCAAAGTATTTAAATGTTACTCTGAGTTAATAACTTTTTGAAAGCTAATGTCAGGGGCTGAAGAGACAGTTCCATGACTAAGATCGCTTGTTCTTGCGGAGGACCAGGGTTCAAGTCCCAGTACCCACAGAGCTGCTCATAATTGTCTATAACTTTAGTTTTAACTTCTTCCTCTGACTTCTGAGGGCATGTAGAACACAGATACACATGCAAGCAAAACACTCATACATAAGACAATGGCTAAGATCAGGCCAATGAGACAGCTCAGTGAGGTCAGGCAGTGAGATGGCTCAGCGGATGCCAAGCCCAACAACCTGAGTTCAATCCTCAGGACCCACAAGATGGAAGGAGAGAACTGCCTCTCACTCCCACATATGAGTTATGGCCTGTGTGTATGAGTGCAAACACACACACAAAATAAATAAATTGAAATGAAAATTTTAAACGCTAATGTGGGGCCAGAGAGAGAGAGAGAGCTCAGTGGTTAAGGGCACATACTGCTCTTCCAGAGGACCTGGCTTGGTTTCCATCACCTGCACGACTCTGCATAGCTCTCTGTAACTGGAGTTTCAGGATTAGACATCCTCTTTTAGCCTCTGTGGGTGCCAGGCATATATACATATACATGTAGGCAAAATATTTGTGCATATAAAATAAACATAAATGGTTCTTTAAAAAAAGAAGCTAATATAATTTTCAGGCAACATAATGATATATAAAAGACATTACAAATATAAATAAAGGACTGGATGTAGGTAAGTGGCAGAACACTTGATTATCATGTACGAGGTTTAATCTCAATACCCCCACTTACACACACAAAACTCCAAACTATCAAAATGAATGTATTAGAACTAATAGGTATGTTTAATGAAGTTGCAAGATACCAAATTAATACATAAAACCCTCACCTCCTGAGTAGGTGTGACTCCAAGTACAAACCACTATGTCCAACTTGTTTGGCATATTAAAAAAAAAAAAACTTAAACATATATACTTACTGCTGTACTTAACAATTCAACTTCTGGATACTTCCCTGAGATTAGAAAACAAAACTGTATGTCCACATAAAGGCTTGCATCAAAAAACTTACAGAAGTTTTGCTCATTATGACCCACAGATGAAATGGAATCTCCATCAGCTGTCAAGCTGATTAAATATTGCACAGCACCAAGTAGGATAGCATCACAATACAGCCTTGCAAGTTAGGAAAGAACCAGGGCCTTGCTGTGTGGCAGCTAGGGCACGTGCCACAGAGCCTGGGGATCAGAGTTCAACTCCTGGAACCCACATGGTGTCAGGAGAAGGTTGATCGTGTGGGTTGTCCTTTGACCTTCACATGCACATCATGACAGGCACACACCTATCACACACACACACACACACACACACACACACACACACACCCCTAAATGTCAAAACAAAATGGAAAGAATCAGACACAAAAGACCATGTACTTTATGAATTCATTTTTATAGTAAGTCTAAATTCTAAGTAGGATGGGCTAACCCTGTAGCGACAAGCCAGCTCAGGGGTTGCTGACTGGGGTAGGAGCAAAGGCGGAAACAGAAAAGCAAAGAGGGAGTTTTTCTGCTGTTGAAATGTTATAAAGCTGAACTGTAGTGGTGGTTGTGTATTCAGATAAAATTCAAGGTTGCAGTTAAAACTGGTAGGTTGTTATGGTCTCTAAGTTAAACTTCAGCCTGGGAGTGTGGCTCAGTGGTGGAGTGTATGCTTAGCATGTGCAAGGTTCCATCCCCAACAAAGATGTCCGAAAGCAAAACTGACAGCTCTTGTGTTTGTGAAGCATCTGTCTCTGCCCACACCTTCTGCAAAAGCTCTCCTCTCACACTCTTGGGAAACCCCAGAGGAGCATCAGAGTGGGTGGGCTAGCAAGAAGCTCTAATCTGGGGGGATCTTATTATCTCATCAGAGAAAATATGGGCAGGAGCCCACTTAGAAAACCACCTATAAAATGGTGAAGTCCTTAAATGTATGACTTAGGCATGCTTCACCCTCTTCTCTCTTCCTCCTCTTCCTCTTCTTTCTGTCCCCCTCCATCTTCCCCATCTTTCACTCCCTTCTCCTCCCCTTATTTCCCTTCATCTCATATAATCTAGGCTGGCCTTACTATGTATTATCCAAGGATGACCTTGAACTTCTTACCTCCTGAGTGCTGGGATTACAGGTTTGTACTACCACACTCAGTTTATGAAGTGCTGGAGATGGGCCTCAGAGCCTTATCATGTGCTAGGCAGTTACTCCATCCATTGAGCTACATTAGTGTGACATTGATCACTCTCTTATCAAATATTCTGTGCTCTTTACTATGGCAAATGTGGTGGCTATGAAACAATGAACACTACTGACCAGGACTATGTCCTTTGGAGCTTCTATTTTTTTTAAGATTTATTTATTTATATGTGCATTTATGTTTTGCCTGCATGTATGTCTGTGTGAGGATACCAGATACTCTGGAACTGGAGTTACAGACAGTTGTGAGCTGCCATGTGGATGCCGGGAATCAAACCGTGGTCCTCTGGATCAGTGCTCTTAACTGCTGAGCTATCCCTCTAGCCCTGGAGTTTCTTGAAGTATGAAGCCAGCTACAGATGGATAGATAAATGGCTGGGTGAATGAACAACAGAGGAATGAGAAGTTGAATCAGTGGCTGGATTGATGGATAGAAAAACATGTGGATAGGTGGGTTGTGAACACACAGATAAATAGATAGAAAGAAAGATAGAGATAGTGAAGGATTAGATAGGTAAGACAAAGTACTAAGAAATTAAATTCTCTGTAGAGTTAGAAGAGTGACAGCACACACACACACGGACACACAAACACACACACACACACACACACACACACACACACATGGACATACACACGGACACACACAGACACACGGACACACACGGACACACGTGGACACACATGGACACACACTCCAGGGCTACATAAAGAAACTGCCTCAAAACAAAACAAAGAGAGTGACCAAAATGAAATGACTAAACCACAAGAGGGAGCCAGTCATGCAAAGACCAGAGGGAGGAGCTTTTTCGACTTTTTTTTTTTTTTTTTTTTTTTTTTTTTTTTTTTTTAACTGTCCTGAGCCCTTGAAATCCTCCTCCATTCATTCCCTCTTGACAACACTTAGACTTTCAGGAACAATAGAACCTCCTCAACCATTTTAAATGTGTCAGGTGCATTGACAAAATTGTAAGTCCACTTAAATCCCGCTCTTCAATTTTCTATTACTCCACCTTTTGCAGCTGGTGATAGCTGGCAAACACACACGTATAAGCACATGCACACACAGAGACACACGCACACATCCATATACGTGTGCGCGCACACATACACAGACACATGAACACATAGACCCATCACACGCACAGACACATCACCCACGCACTCAAGCACACATGCATGCGTGCACACACACACACAGAGGGCTCACTTTAACCATGCCGTACTTGTACTGTTTCCCAGCTAACACACTGCATTCCTCGGGTCTCTTCACTTTTACAGGTACAATGAGTTTCACTTCTCTCTTCTCCTCATCCACTCTTCAGCTGGTGACCACACCACTTTCCTCATCGAAAAATAAAAACTAAGGAACGACCTTCCACTATAAACCTGTTCTTGAGGTGGAGCTAGAAGGACCTTGTACAAACAAACATTGAGACTCAGCCTTTCCATGTCTAGGCTCCATACGTGTTCACCCACTTAGGTCCTGCCCCAGAACACCAGAAGTCTTAGTCTCCATCCACCATGAAAACTCAAAACCCCAACCAGCAAGCCCTGCCTCTCTGTCCCCAAGGTTTCCTCTATCAGATTATTTCCCTCAGTGTAATGACACTGCTGTCACTCTAACCACTTAAAAACAAACAAGTGTCATCTCTGGCTCTCCTCCCCACATTGATCACCATCTTATTTCCCTGTAGCCGATCAGCCAATCAGGTGTCTGAGTTACCTCTTCTAATTCTCTTCCGTTCTCTCTGGAGTTCTTCTCTCACTTGGCCTTGTGACTTGGGAGTTTGAATAAAGAGATCCGGTCTCAAAAAAAAAAAAAAAAAAAATTCTTTCAGTCGACCATGTGACACCATAGGCTGAGACTGGCTATTTAATTACCCCTCCCTACCCTACCAACAAAGCAAAATGTTCCAGTCAAGAAAAAATAATGAAGCAATTTGAAGTTAGGGAACAGGTGTCAGAATGAGAGCAACTCTACCTGTATTCTAAGAATGAAGAATGAGTGACTTTGCCTCCATCCCACCACCCACCATTTTTCCATTTCTTCTCGTGAGTCTACCATCTCTCCGCATACCTAAGCAGGATGTTGAATGAGTATCAGACAGACCTGTTCATCCTTTAGGAAAAAGGACAGTATGGTGCACAGGGATCTTTCATTTTATGTGTTCTTAGCTCTGACATTAAGGAAACCACAAAGAACTCCACCCTTACTAGGAATCATTTAGAATCGGAGAAAGAGATATTGTCAAACAAAATCCACACATTGTAAGATGAATGTCATTGCCTGTCTGTGGTCATTTACATATATTTATAAAATTATATTTATATTTACTTATCTGTGAGTATATGTTATATAGCAGTATTCATTTGGCTGTGTGCACATAGGTGTGCATGCCCTTGGAGGCCAGTGGTGGACACTGGGTATCTTCCCTGGTTACTGTTATTTTTTGAGGCAATGTTTCTCACTGAACCAGGAGCTCATTTACACACACACACACACACACACACACACACACACACACACACTACCCATGCTCCGGGTCATAAATTCACATTCATAACTGTGTGTTTGGCATTTTACATGGGTGCTGGGGATGTGAACTTCCTGCTTTTTGAGGCAAGCCTCAGCCATCTCCAGGAGCCTGCTTGTGGTTATTTTGTAGCTATTCTGTTTCATAAGTAGCCCAGCCTGGAATTACATAGACTGACCTCAGGGAGCCTTTGAAAACCTGGCTATAGCTATTGTTGCCTTCCATGAGGACAATGGTGACTCAGGGAAGTGAGGTGACAATAGCTCCACCCACAGGCAAGGTGCATGCTATTAGCGAGAACAGATGAGGTAAATGTTTGACAGCTGTACCATTCAGGTTAATAGAGGAAACCTCACTGGACAGTACAGCTCACTGTTTAAAAAGCACATGCCACAGCCTGTTAGTGAATCCTGATATTATTTTGGTGGGTTGACCAATTTATGCATATGTTATATGCATGCCTGTGCACGTGCATGTACACCTACGTGTGCATATGTGAGGACCCGAGAAGTACACTGAGTTTCCTTTATCACTCTCTACCTTAGCTCCTTGAGTCTCTCCGTGAACCTGCAGCCACACTTTCTTATACTTGATACTTTTGTTGATTTGAAATCGGAAAAACCTCAAAAGCTGCATACACGTCTTAGTCCGCTTTCTGTTACTGTGATAAGGACTGCCACCAAAAGCAACCTGAGGAGGAAAGAGTTTATTTCACTTACATATCCTCAGCCACAGTCCACTGAGGGAAACCTAGAGGCAAGAGCTGATGCAGAGGCCATGGAAGAGTGCTGCTTACTGGCTTGCTTCCCCTGGCTTGCTCAGCTTGCTTTCTTGTATGCCCTGGAATGACCTACCCAGGGTTGGCACTGAGCACAGCAGGTTTGGCCCTCCCACACCAATCATTAATCTACAAAATGCCCCCCAGGGTTGCTTACAAGACAGTCTTGTGCAGTCATTTTCTCAATTGAAGTTCCTTCTTTTTAGATGACTCTAGCCTGTGTCAAGTTGACAAACAAATGCAGCATGCAAAAGCAAACAGATGAGTAGGGCATGTTATACATAAGAAAGCCCTTGAATTTCAAACTCAAAACTTACAACACCTAGGACACTAGAATGGTGCTCTGCAGGGTCCTCTACCATGAAAACAAGATGAACCTAAACCATGTAGTGGTTTTGTAGTTTTTTGAGTAACCACCAATGTTCTTTTCTGTTATTAGAAAACGACCATGACTTTTGGCACCAATAATGCTCCAGTGCGACTTAATAGGTGGTGCCACATCACAAGAAGAGCAGCCACAATGCTGTCCAAAACCGCCATGCCACAGCCCACGTGGGACTAGCATCCAGTTTGCTAACGATCCAGTACCTATATCATCTTCATTTGTCATATATTCATCATGCAAGTATTTGATAATAAGATAGTTGGCGATGAGCAGGAAGCAAGGACGGCAGACAGCAGAGAGGAGGAAACAGAGACCACGGGGACAGGCCACTGATGAGCCACAGCTTGACTGGCTACAGCAGATGGGAAGATGTCATTGTACTTATTGGGCAGGAGTCATGGCTGGTCCCCATCCAACAGGAATAGAGGGTCCCTCTAGATTGAGACTAAGCCCCAGTGCAGAACTCTTCTCTCTACCAACTATGCCCTTATCCCAACTGCCTCCCTGAGTGAAGTTGGAATAAATACATAGACGGAGCGAGAGGGCTGGGGTAGCAAGGCATTGCTCCCTACCCCGTTAAAAAAAACTGAAATAAATAAGAAAATAACAGCCAAATATGATAGATTTTGTCTCTAGTCCCATGAAGCAGGGAGAGAGAGAGAGAGAGAGAGACAGAGACAGAGAGAGACAGAGAGAGAGAGAGAACACGTTCAAAGTCATCCTTAGGTACATAACAAATTTGAGACCCTTCCTGGAAAAGGAAAAGAGTATGTGAGCATATGCCACCTCTAAATCAGTGGTCTAAATCAGGTATGGCTCTGGCAGAGGACCCAAGTTCAGTTCCCATGCCTAGCTGCTGGATTCCAGCTCCAGAGGATCTGATACCTCTGACCTTCCTGAGTACGTGCATTCTCACACGTGTACACATGTGCACACACACACAACCTGAAAAACATCTTTAAAAGGTGAGTATAATCAAAATATGTTGTATGAATGTTTGAAAATGTCACAATGAGACCCACCATTCATAATTAATATGTGATAATAAAACAATTTTTAAAATAGAAAATATCAAGTTATATTGTACATACTCATTATAAGACACAGTTTGTGAGACTTTGGTTTCAGTTGTGATGAGGTATTCCCAGGATAAAAAGAAATGAGACAATTAAAGCCCCTTGTTCAATGATAGTACAATGATCAGGGTTGGGGAATACGCTGTTCACAGACAGCAGGTTGGGGATGTGGCTCAGAAGTAGAACAGTCTCTATTATAGTTCTGGGCTTGATCCCCAGCATAAAGCTTGGGGGCAAAGAATAAGGGAGGAGAGAGGGGGAGAGAGACAGAGAGAGGCAGAGACAGAGAGAGACAGAGAGACACACAGAGAGACAGAAAGAGAGACAGAGAGAGACAGAGACACACAGAGAGAGAGACCCATTAGAGGACACTTGGAAACTTCCATCTTCATTGTGCCTTGGCATTTGAAGAAGCAGGGGAATGACAGGCCCTGTGGGGAGGGACTGTCACTATCAATGCCAGGAAGAGCTTGAAATTTGCCTGTAAATTAAATTGCCACGCTAGTGCCATACATTTTCCAAACCACCTTCCCAGACTAGATTCCATTCGAGCTTCTTGTCCATCGCAGCATGAAAAGAGAAGGGACAGCCAGCCTCTGTGGCAGGTTTCCGTGGTGCCTTGTGCAAGTTTTAATGACAAGAAACAAAGAAAACCAGGATAGCTTAAAAAAAAATTATTGTGTTCTCTTCCTCGTCTCCTGTGAGAATGAAGACCATTCTCAGCAGTCAGACTGTTGACATTCCAGAAAATGCAACAGCACTCAGAAGGCGTGTGCAGTCATTGTGAAGGGCCCCAGAGGAACTCCTGTGGAGGGACTTCAATCACTTCAATGTAGAGCTGAGTCTCCTCAGAAAGAAAAAGAAGAGGCTCCAGGTTGACAAATGGTGGGGTAACAGAAAGGACCTGGCCACTGTCAGAACCATCTGCAGTCATGTTCAGAACATGATCAAGGGTGCTACGCTGGGCTTCCATTACAAGATGAGGTCCGTCTATGCTCACTTCCCCATCAATGGCGTTATTCGGGAGAATGGGTCTTTGGTTGAAATCCGAAATTTCTTGGGTGAAAAACACATCCACAGAGTTCAGATGAGGATGGGTGTTGCTTGTTCTGTCTCTCAAGCCCAGAAGGATGAATTAATCCTTGAAGGAAATGATATTGAACTTGTTTCAAATTCAGAGGTTCTCGTTCAACAAGCCACAACAATGAAAAACAAGGATATTAGAAGGTTTTTGGATGGCATCTATGTGTCTGAGAAGGGAAACACTGTAGCAGTTTGACAAGTAAAATCTAAGGTATCCAGCTCCAGAAACAAGTCCTGATTGCAAGTACAATGTGGGCAATTTGGGGAGAACAAAAGACTTACATATTGAAGAAAATTATGGTTATCATCATCATCATCATCATCATCATCATCATCATCATTATTTGTAATTTGGTGCATCAGTGTTTTGTCAGCATGTGTGGCTGAGCTCTATGTTCGTGCAGTGCCTATAAAGGCCAAAAGAGGGAGTCAGACCCCCTAGGCCTGGTGTTAACGATAGTTGTCACCATCTCTACAGCCCCAGGATGGTCTTTTTGGAGCATCTTCATGGTAGGTTTGGGGAGAATCAGGGTTCAAAGGACAAGAACTGAGAGACCAGAGCACATCTTCAATAGCCTAGCCTTAGGTACTGAAAATACCTTACATAGTTCATGATTCTGCCCAGCTTAGTTTGCGTTCTATTACCAAAAGCAACATGGTAAATAAAAGGGTATCTTTTATTTTTCCTCTTCCCAGCTGACCAGACCTTGTGTCAAGTTGAAAACAACAAACAAACAAACAAACAAACAAACAAAACAAAGCAAAAACAAACACACTACCAACAAAAACCCAGCACACTGCCCTATAGAAGCAAGCCCCCCAACTTGATTTAAGATATAGAGATTAAACTACCGTCTCAAGAGTAATTTCTGTCTGGAGAAACACAAGCTGTAGGGAGAGGAAAACCCACAAATATAGGTACAAATAGTTTGTCTTGCTGGAAATCGGTGCCAGTCACACAGTTCCATTTAGACTTGGTTACTTCCTCAGACAGGGTCTCATGTGACCCTGTAAACTGGTACCAAACTCATTCTGTAACCTTCAACTCCTGAGTCTCTTGCTCCAGTGCACCGCCCCCTGCCCCAAATGCTGGAATTACATGTGTGGGCTACCAATAGACAATCACATACCACTTTAAGAAGTTGAATAAATATGTGTATTATCAACTTTCCAGATTTCCCAATAGACAAAGCCCAGTGTCTTGTCCATTGCTGAATTCCCCACGGTGAACAATGTGTAAATATTTGTTTAATAAAGTGCAATTGGAGTATGAGTTCTTTCTGAGCAAAGTCCTTATCTTCATCGTGCGTGTTTCTCAGCACCTGACTCAGGACTGGGAACAAGTTCCTTAGAAAATGGTTCTTGATTAAAGTGTTTTAATTAATTAACAACCAGAAGTGCTTCCTATTAACTACATTTCTCCAAGCGTGCTCCAAAGATACAACTGGCATACTTTCCACAGGGTGAAAGAAACCTGCTAAGAAACTGCTTTTTTAAAACCACAGAAGCACGCCGATTAGATAGAGTTTCAAAGGTAATACTCTTCGTTGGTATGAGAAGGCAACTTTTCATTCTTCAGAGAGGGAAGCTCTTTGCAAATGCTCTGACGAGCTTTGCTATGGTGTGGATAGTGATAATTCTAGATCTTAGTTATATCTTAGAGAGATACCATTACGCAGCAGGCAGTGTTCTGCTGTTGCTTTGGTCCGGTCTGCCTGTTTGTCTAAGTCGCTTACACATCTTTCCAAGGTTACAATATGAAGGTCTTAACTGCAGAGCCTAGTCTAAATTATTTTATGTCACAGAACTTTTCACTAGTAGTAACAGTATTGAATTTTCTTTGTTCATTTGAGACAGGCTCTTCTACTGCGGTATTGCCCTGGGTAGCCTGGAACTTGAGCTCCTCCTGCCTCTGCCTTTCCAAGTGTTGGGACTACAGCATAAGCTAGTCCTTCATAGCCACTCTTCGGTGAAGATTTTGTTCCAAATATCACAGTTTGTGTTTTCCATGTATTGTTATTAAACTTTAATCCTAAAAAAAAATCTCTGGTTTAAATTAGGTGCTATGCTCATCATATGGGTAAAGAAGTGAAAACCACAACTGAGAAGTAATTTGCTCAAGCAGACACTGTTAGGATCATCAGAGCTGAGCTCCGCACTGACGTGTGATGTTTTGAAAGAGAAATAACCCCATAGTCTCAGACATTTGATCGAGTGATCTCCAACGGGTGGTGCAGCCTTCTTTGGGAAGGTTCTGGTGGTGCAGCCTTGCTGGAGGAAGTATGTCGTTGAAGGCAAGTTTTGAGATTAGGAGCTGCCTACCTCATCCAGTGTGCTCTCTCTGCTTGGAGCTTGCTGTCACTGATGTGAGCTCTCAGCTTCCTGCATGTGCTGCCCTGTCTGCTTACTGCAATGCCTCCCCACCAGGATGTACTCTGAATCCACAATCTCCCCTTCCTTCTATAGGTTGCCTTGGGGATGGTATTTTATCATAGCAACAGACAAGTAACTAACACATGACAGCAAAAACCATGCCCTCACTAAGACATGGGTTTTACTTATAGGAATTGTCATTTTTTCAAGATATATATTTTTCAGATATAAATTTGACAACCAGAAGGAGATTATTGGGATTCCTGAATGCATTTAACCGGCAGCTATGTAATAATCTTGAGGACCAGAGTTTGCCCTTCAGGACGATGTGTGAGTGCTCACGTATTGATGGCAAGAGACGTGGGTGTCTTTCCTATAATTACATTCTTGGAGTTCTCATCCATTTCTTTTCCTCTTCAGCTTTACAGTTAAAGGAACAGATGATTTAGTTATATAATTAGGCTTCTTCCCACCTCAGTGAAAGCTGATGGTGTTATAGCTAAGTTATGACCATTCCTGTGGTTATCTAGAGTAGCACATGGGGCCTCTAGCTGTTATCTGTTCTATTCATAGACACAGATATATGCAGCTGTGTAACAGAATCTCCCAGGTCCATATATATATATGATCTTGACTTTAACAGCTCCTTGAAGCTCTAAATAGAATTGGATGAAGCATTTATTTTCCAATCTTTTGAAGTTGTAAATACGGACATCCCCTTTGGCATGCTACTAGCATTGGGAGCTAATTCATAGAATCCCAGACCTAGAGGTTCTGAGTCAGGGTGCAGATCAGGGACATTGTTTCCCTAGCATACATTAGGCCCTGGGTTCCCACCCCCCCAAGGAAAACATGGAGCTGATGATTTGATTCCTGACTCAACAAGATTAAATCGCATTTGTAGTCTAGTCCATGAAAGCAAAAGAGCAAGAGTCAGCATAACTAATTTATTTATTTGAATTAGCATTCAAAGAAGAGGAGCCAAATATAGAAAAAAATAAGATGGGGGAAAGCAGTTAGTTTAAAAAGTTGAGAGAACAAAGTATGTTTTGCTTGGATGTGCAACTAAAGAAGCCTGCCAAGAATGGTCGGCAAAAGGTGTTAAGAGCCATGAAACGTCTTCTGTCCAACCTTTACCGGAAACACGCAAGGAATTTCCTAGACTGGTCAAGCTTGGATTGTGGGAAAGGTCTCCTTCAAGCCTCCCTTGGTTTTTATGGCAAGAAAATAGTGATGACTATAGAGAGCTGCGGTTCTTAAAGCTTGTCGCCAGTAACGGAAAAGACAATCATTGTCCTGAATCCTAATGTTGAAAGGCACCATGAAATAAATATTACGAGGACACAATGGCACACGGAGGAGAGCTTTCAACTCTGTGAGCAGAACAGAAACACTTCACAGCAAACATGTTGCCTTGTTCAATGACAAGGCACGCTCCCCAGCAGAAGTGGAAGAGGAGCTGAGTTCACACACATATTCCAATCAAAACTCAAGCAAGGTGTTGGAAACAGGTCGTGAACTACCACAGCAGTCCTGAGGGGTTAGCACTTCCGAGTTTATTCATCTTTAGGTTCTAGATACATGAATGTTAAAGACAGCCACAGCTGCTAGGCTCCGCTTTATCTCCTCAGATGTCAAGCCACATCCAAACTGGGGTCTAACACGGACGGTATTTGGCCTAGAGCTATGCTGTGTTTCTCACCTGTAATTTGAAGCGCCCTAGTCCAATGCTACGGTCCACTTCTGCTTTCAATCATAGGAGAGGCACGCAGAAGAGAAACAAAACTGAAAGCTCTTTAAGAAACACACACTAGGAACCTAAAGCACCAAACTCTTTCCTCTGAGAGACCTGGCAGAGTTCCAGACGTTTATCCTTTCAGCAACGGTGAACTCCAGGCACCTATCAAGTCCTGTGAATGTGAATTAACACGATAGAACCGAATCGGCCCAAGGCTCGGCAGCGGTTTTCTCAACCCTCCCTTGCACCTAACAACCATTTATTTAAATTTCTACCTCAATAAATCCAGCCACAATAAATGCTCTCCCCCAAACAAAACAAAACAAACAAAAAAGCCCACAAAACCACAAACTACCCCTAAGCTGTGCGTCCCGCTTTAGGAAAAAAAGCGAAAGGGAGCAGAAAGAAAATCTGAATTGGTTTGATTCTTCCTGCTCTCGCCATGCGGTGGTCGCAAGGACCAGCATCGGAGCGAACTGTTTTACAACTTAGAAAATGCAGCGGTCTTTCAATTCAGTCAACTGAATAGACCCCTGGGGCACTGGGGCCAGGCGAGGGCAGGCAGCCCGGTACCCAGCAGAAGGATGGAGCACACGGCCCGTACAACCAGGATCCCCGCCCGGACCCTGAGGATGGGAGGATGCTCTGAGCGCCCCAGCCTTCGGCTCCCGGGCACGGAGAGGCGGGCGCGCACGCGCGCACACGCACCACGTCCTTCGCCCGGAGTTGTGTCTCGTCTCCCTTTTGTTTTTCTCCCTTCCCGGTCATGAGACCCGGAAGTTTTTTTTTTTTTTTCAATCCTGTCTCTCTCCCTTTTCCACCCCCCTCCCCAATCTATCACATGGCAAAGCTAGAATAAAAACAGAAAAATGGCGACGGTCACGTTGTGGCGAGCCTTGCTGCGTCATTAGATAATCCTCATGCAAATAGCGGGAAGAACAAAGGAAGGGGGGCTCGGGACCCCCGAGGGCGCAGGTGGGTGCGGGGCGCGCGCGGCCGCGGGGGCGGCGTCCGTGTGCGCGTTCCGGGTGCTGCGCTCTCGGCCCTGGGCTGGTGGCGCGCCCTGGCCGGCCCGCGGGGCGCAGAGAGCGTCTGTGCGGCGCGCGCACGGCGCTCGCACCCGGACCGGACCGGTGCCCCGGAGCCCGAAGACGGCGGCGGGGGCGGAGGCTACGGCCGGACGCCTGTGCGCGCTCGGCGCCAGCTCCGGTAGGCGGCGGACCGCGCGGGGCCCGGCCCGGAGCTGTGGCGCACTCGCTTTTCCCCCACCCCCGCCCGGTGGCTGGGCGCTGGCGCGGTTCCCTCGCCGTCCCGCGGCCGCTGGAAATAGAGCCGGGATGTTGTTTACATGACGGATCCGGCGGGAGGAGTCTGCGAGGAGGAGGCGGAGAGAGGAAGAACGGAGTCCCGGCGGCGGCGGTGGCGGGCCAGGGTGCGGGCGAGCGCCGCTCGGACCCCGAAGCCGGGACACGGGAGCCTAGGGTAGGCAGGCGGGGGCTCGGGCTGCGGGAAGGCTGTCACAGTAGGCTTTGCGGTTCCTAGCCTGTCACTCAGACTCTCCGGGGCAGGGAGAAGGAGAATGGAGAGAGGTTGGGAGAACCTCTGTTTCTCCTCACGTTTGGGAACGCCCCCCCTCTTATCCCCACTCTTTCCCGCTTCTCCCTGGACTCACCTGTTTATTTCCACCGCTCAGGGCTCTGGGTTTTTGTTTGCTTGTTTGTTTTAAACGTGGGCCAGAGGGGCTTATTATTATTATTATTACTATTATTATCATTATCAACAACGAGATTATTGGGGAGGCGAGAGGGTGTTGCTGTAATCGATGCTAGTCCAGGTCGGTTTTCAGGAGGGGGAGGGGACTTGGCGGAGACCCCGGCTTCTGGCCGCAGCTGACCCCGGGGCTCCTCCCCGCCTTCCCGGTGAGGAATCCTTTCCCTTGCTCCGCGAGGCCAGCTGCCACCTTCCTGGAGAAAGACCACACCTATGCTTCTTCCCGCTTTGGAGGCGAGGTGAGCTAAGAAGCCAGGCAGTGACCTGCCCACCAGAGCTTGGCCGGACCTCGACACCCCAGAATTGGTAAAAGGCGCTTCTTTTCACCTGCTGATATTGTTGGTACGTCAGCCCTCTAGTCCCCAGAAGTTGCAGTTCACAGTTTATGTTAGAATTTGTCTCTTTCCTCACCCTTCTTCCCTACTACCGGTAATGAACTGTTGAGTTTAAGTTGAGAAAGAGAGGTGTCCCCCGCCCCGCCCTCAGTGAGGTTTGTTTGTTTGTTTGTTTTTGTTTGTTTTTTTTTTTTTAATTCCACAGTGGGTCTTCCACTGAGATCTGCACTTCCCCAGTCTCCTCTATCTCCCACTAAACTTAGCCCAGAACCAGGCCTAAGCTTTTATTCCCTGCGGCCGCACCCTGGCCCCTTGCCTTTCTCCAGAGCCAAATGTCTCTCAAAGCAGAAGGCACACCCAGCCCCAAGTCTCTTCCAGGAGGGAGGGAAGGAAAAGGGATTGTGTGTGTGTGTGTGGGGGGGGGGGGATGTCCTCAAGTTCCGGTTCCGAATACCCCAGTAGCGGTCCCCTCAGAGAGCCTCCTAAATTCTTCCTAACAGCTGTTTTCTGCAGCCCCTTTTGCTCTTGGTCTTATAGGTGGAGAGATAGAGAGTCACCCCTCCCCCCCCCACACACACCCCTTTCCTAAAATTAGGCATTTTTTTTCTCCTCTGTCTTTATTTTTTGTTTCGCATATAAAATATGCAAGTGTCATCGCCTGCTATTAGAGTTGATTTTCTTCCTGGCTTATGACTAACTGGGACTCCAGAAGGGAGGGAGGAGAAGGGAGGGATGGTGAGAGAGGAATCATCACCTATGTGTCCTCAGAATTGCCAGAAGAGACCCTTCTGAAAAAGGCACTTCTCCCTTCCATGACATCACCACTAAGCCCTTCCAACTTTAGCTTCAGAACAGGAAGAAGGCTCAAAATAGAACTAACTACCTTAGGAATCCAGCTCCTTCACGAGATCAACTTTTGCATCAGCAGCTGGGGGAACAAAGTGAGCTTTGACCCGGAGTGAACGGGAAGAGAAAGCGGTAGTGTTAGTAAATGCTTTTCTCGAGGTAGGCTGGGATACTGAGGCTCATGAATGATAATTAGGTGTGGTGTTTCTTATTCCTATGTGTTGGCATGTAAACGGAAGCACGTCTCAGTATGTGTAAAGCGGGACTCTGTGGATTATGATCTGCAATCCTGGTAGATCAGCCTGGTAGACAGAAGCTAGGAACGGGTACTTTGGAAGAGAGAGACTGAGGATGCCGTGGCAGCTGTTCTCTGTAAGTTGAGAGGCTTAGTGTAAACAATAATTGTAACTTTCGCGGGGTGACTAACGTCCTGGACAAAGAAGCCCCAGTGTCAAGGTTTCTCTCCTTTTCCTTAGAAATAAACCGTGGTTTGTCTCTAGGTCTGTCTTTGGCCTACTGCCTCTCTGTGTGTCTGTGCGCCCCTTCCCCCACCCTCCCTGAGAGCTCTTGCTCTCTGTAGACCAGGCTAGCCTGGAACTCAGAGATCACCTTTCTCTGAGATTAAAGGTGTATGTCACTAGGCTTGGCTGCTATCTCCAATCTTAATGTCTCCATTATGCCCCTGATGTGAGATAACACCTTTCTCCTTACCGAGCAGACTTTCCAGAAACAGCTGCTTAGCAATGTATTGTAGAAAAAAAGAACATACTGGAACAGTTGGTGTATACTGTAGCAAGACTTGCTGCTCAGTGGGTTAAGGGCTTGTATTCTGATTCCGGTTTAAAAGAATCCAAGTGACCAACAGAATAATCTGTACCAGCTACTACCATAGCCACTAGCAACCCTAGGCACCAGCCATCTAAATTAGAGGCTGAAGAGACCAAGCTTTAAACTTATTTAACTTTTAAAACTCATAAATGACTCAGGTATTGGAAACTTAACTGTTTGGGAAACAAACATTAGCGTATATGTCTACTTTTAAATATATATATATATATACTGTGGAATCTGAATACAGATTAAATATCTCTTGACAATCCAGTGCTGGGATCAAGATATGTTTTAGAATAAGTACAGTGGATTTTTGAAGACAGTATGAAAAGAAAGATAGGTTATTAATATGTCCTTTACTCATTTTAGCTTGGTGGGGTGTTTGTTTTTTGTTTTGTTTTGTTTTTTGTTTTCCTTTTGGATTTTCAAGACAGGGTTTCTCTGAGTAGCCCTGGCTGTCCCAGAACTCACTCTGTAGATCCTCTTGCTCTGCCTTCTGAGTGCTGGGATTAAAGGTGTGCACCACTAAGCCCAGCTAATTTCAGTTTTAAAAAATGTGGCTACAGAGAATTTAAAGGCACATATGAAGCTTTGTAACTTTTAGGAGTCTTACTTTATTTAACACCTTACTGCTGATGGTCTCAGCATTCCATCTTTATAGCCATGGATGAATTGGAAAGAGTTTCATCAACTATCTGCTTTTTACTGCTGAAATGCATGGAGAGAAAGACTCAGGGACCCAAGCACATGAAGTGATTCTCTTTGATTCTCTTGACTCAGCGCTCCTGATGTCTGCTTTTCAGGAGGTTAAAAACAAACTAACAAAACCTGAAACATTCTAAAGGGGGTAGCAGTGGCTTATGGGAAACTGGGGGAAACTAAGGTACCTCCTAGCAGCTGCTTGTTTAAAAGTCTCCTGGAAGTAGCAATATATCTGAAAACACTAGGTAACGTGGCAACAGTTGTGACACAGGGTGATAATGTTGCCAGTCTTCTATTACCATCATTTACTTTGTCTTTTAATTTCATCCCCTACTTCAGACCTCACAGGATTGCTTACTCCTGACCCTCCCACATCTATAACATTGCAGGAATAAGGGATACTACTTTAGGGGGTTTTGTTTTGTCTAGAGAAATTTAGTAATGGCCCGAGAAGGCATTTGTTTGATTCTTGAGACAGGGTCTCATTATGTAGCCCTGGATGGCCTGGAATTCACTACATAAACCAGACTGGCATCAAACTTGGAAGTCAACCTAACCTGCCTCTGCCTCCTGTGTGTTCTATCCTTATTTTATGATGCAAAGAAAGAAATCAAGTAGACAGTTCGATCGATAACCAGAGAAATGAAGAGCCAGTATTTCCTGAACTTGTGGATATGCCTGAGAAGTGCTGGGAAGGGACATGAAAAGAACATTGTGTGACTTTAGAAAGAGTTGACTGGCTTTTACCTACACACAGTGCCAGGCTGTGCAGTTGTCCCCACTTAATGAGTGACATGTCACCATGGCATGCCTTGCCAGTAGAAATGTGTTCGTTTCGCAGGGATAAGGATAGAAATGAGAATGGTGGACCCTGCAGAGAAGTGGTGTGGGATTATATTTATGGTCTAGCCAAGGGATGTAAATTGGAGATCAGCATTAAATCTTCAGTATTATCCCTGTTGCCTGTGCATTAGGGGTCTTCAAAACCTAAGACTCAGCATTTAGATGGCTGTGCTGCGGTAAATAGGACACTGTAGGCTAACAGAAACCATCAGAAGTTTTTAGAGATGGCCGGTGGTGGATGATCAGTCTGAAGTTAACTATCTGATAGGAGTGATTTTGTTATGTAGGCCAGACCACCCTTAAACCGAAGATCTTCCTGCCGTAACCTCCTAGTGCTGGGATTATGGCCAGCTACAATTCATCTTTTTTTCCTATTTGTAATGAGTAACTCTGTAAGACACTATTTGGTTTACTAAGGTTGTTTTTATGGTTATTTTGTGTAAGTCTTCCAAAAATTCTTTTTAATCTTTATTTTTATTTTATGTGAATTGGGTGTTTTGCCTGCATGCATGTCCGTGTACCACGCCGGAAAAGGGTATCAGGTCCCCTGGAATTACAGACCATTCATTGTAAGCTGCCTTGTGGGTGCTGGGAATTGAACTCAGGTCCTCTGGAAGAGCAACCAGTGCTATCCTAACTACTTAGCCATTTTTCCAGTCTCCTGACATTTTTTTTTTTTTTTTTTTTAAGATGGGGTATTTTACTCTGTAGCATAGGTTGGTTTCAGTCTTAATGCATAATAGTTCAAGCAGACTTCAAACAAACCAGTTCTTTTCTTTAGCCTCTCGAGGGCATAGATTCTTGGTGTGTGCCAGCACATACTGCTTCAACCAGTGTGGTTTTGATTACTGTAAAAGCATATTCTATAGAAGTAAACACAGAGTGGAAATGACTTGTGAGTAAACTATAAAATTTAAATTCTGGGTATAAAATGCAATCCAGAGCAGAGACAGAAAGTAACTTGAGTAGTCAGACTAACTACATTTACACTGAGTGCATATAGTAAAAGGGAAGGCTTTTAAAATAGAGCATATGGGACAATCTGATTTTTTTTTTTTTTTTTTTTTTTTTTTTTTTTTTTTGGTCTCTTGGACATTTTTTTGGACTAAAATCATGAGCTTGAGGAACAAAGCCTACTTTTACTTTGTTGTTTTTAATTGTTTTTACTAAATAAAGTGTGTGTGTGTGTGTGTGTGTGTGTGTGTATTCTGCTGTGCGTGCACCATGGCACTTGTGCAGAAGTCAGAGGACACATTGTGGAAGTCTGTCCTCTCACCATGTAGGTCCCCAGGGATGGAACTCAGGGGACATCACCCTTTGGACCAGGCCATTTCACCCATGGAGCCATTTTTCCAGCCCTCTGCCTGTGAGACTCTGCATATGTCTTCTCTGAAAGGGTGTTGGTTTGACCTCATCCACATGGACCTGCTCCTATGCACATGAGCGTTTTCGAGGCCAGTCCTCTAAGTGGATGGAACAGTGATGTGTGTCTGGTGGTAGCTGTGTTTGAATGTCAGGGCTGGCTCTGAACAGAACTTTTTGCCTTGACTTTTAACTAGTCTTTCTCTTTAAGGAAGAGAAAAAAAAAATCTGTTAACCTTCTCCGGGGTTTTCCACAAATCTTTCGCACAAGTTTGTTTCTTAAAGTGTAATATAGTCGAGTTTGCAGCAACATGCACACTGCATACACTACTGCATGCTCCTGGCCAGGCAGGTGCTGACACCAAGACTCCTGCTGCCAGGACATTGCCATAATGTTTAATATTGTCAGTGAGCTGATTTACGATTTTCAAGTTAAAGAGACTGGGAATTTAAATTAGCCAACAACAGTTTTAAAACAGTTCTGATTTACAGACAACTTCACATGCCTCCAGTTATGTAATACATACGCAGTTTAATGGCTTCAGGTTATATGTTAATTTTTTAGCTTACAATTGGCAGGGGCGAGGTGTATCTTCAATCTGATCATTTGTATTCTTTGTCACTCAGAAATGTATAAGGCACAGCACTGTCCCTGAAGGACTTGAATTTTAAGAAATTTTGCGCATGCATTATTATGAAGAAATTAGGTTTTTTTTTTGTTGTTGTTTTTATCTTTGGGTTTTTTTGTTTTGTCTTGTTTTTTGGTTTGTCTGTTTGCTTGTTTTTAAGACAGGGTCTCCCTATATTTTAAGTTTGGCCTAGAATTCACTCTCTAGTTCAGGCTGACCTGGAACTCAAAGCAGTCATAATGCTTCCCTAGTGCTGGAATTAAATAGGCATAACCTACCATGTCTTGTCTTTTGTCGTTGTTAGTTTGGTTTGGTTTTTCAAGGCAGGTTTCTTTGTAACCCTGACTGTCCTGGAACCCATTCTGTAGACCAGGCAGGCCTTGAACTCAGAAATCTGCCTGCCTCTGCTTCCTGAGTGCTGAAATTAAAGGTGTGCACCAGCACTGCCCAGCTTGCCTTGTTATTTTTTATGTGAGTTTTCCATCCTGAGGAAAGCATTCTGTAGCCCTGGCTTTGTTCCTCCCTTACAGTGTGATCGGCTTTCTTGCTGTAGCCTGAATACCTTTGCTCTCTTGTTTTTCATGAAAATAATTTCATTTGCAAAAGAGAAGTAGGTTGAAGAAGTGTTTCTGATTTAGTTTTACAAGAACATACATTTATTTATAAGGAGAATTTCCAAGAAGAAACAGTGTAAGACTCCATTTTGAAGTAGTGGCAATTGAACCCAGGGCCTAACAAATGTAAGGCAAGCTACTGAGCTACATTTTCCACCCTTTTGTATTTAAATAAATTGAAAATAGTGAAAGAAAAAGGGTTTTTTGTTTGTTTGTTTGTTTGTTTGTTTGTTTAAAGTAAATATCACTAGTTATTTCACCAGAAATATTTTATAACTGTGTGAGTTTTGGTAGAATAAATTTGGCTAATATAGTGAACGTAAGCTTCAGTGTTCATGGCACACGTTAAATTCCTTTTGGGGTTCTGGCCAGTCAGTGATCGTGTTACCCATTCAGACAAGGACCTGTCTGCTGATAACTGAATGAACCCTGGGATTCAAGTGTGTTTCCATATGTGGAGAAGTTTCTATGGTCAGGAGAAATTAAGCGCTAGTATTTTTATACTTTTTGGTTGTCCAGATCTCCAAATTTTTCTTTTATAACAATCAAAATAACTTTGTTCACATAACATGTTTATGATTTGGATGAAAACATTCAACCATTTCCAGGAAGCAAGAGTTGTGGCCTCCCGCTCATTCTTTCTTTTAATCTTTACTGCCACCTTGTGTCTCAACTCTGTATTACATCAGTTTGCTAACCCCTTAACTTTTAGCTATCTTTGCTCTTTGGAGAGATTGTTTTTAATTTCTGTGGAGGTGGATTATTTCATTTGGTTATCAAATTTTTAAGATGAACGTCAGTTTCATAGTACATAGAGTTAGTTGATGAGCTACATGCATTGTGCTATTCTGGTTTCTAACTCCTGGTCTAAAGAATTGGTTCATCTATCTGACTTATTTGAGGCAGAGGTTTTTGTTTTTTTTTTTTTTCCTTTGGTTTTTCGAGACAGGGTTTTTCTGTGTAGCCCTGGCTGTCCTGGAACTCACTCTGTAGACCAGGCTGGCCTCGAACTCAGAAATCCGCCTGCCTCTGCCTCCCAAGTGCTGGGATTAAAGGCGTGCGCCACCACTGCCTGGCAACCTGAGGCAGAGTTAATGTCTGATGTGCATATAATGAGTCTTTGAAGTTGAGCGAATGCCTAATTGAAAACATAATTATTTTTCAAATACCTGTCAAGCTCTGCTCATGCTGAAATAGAGAAATGACTGACGTGGGAGAATGGAATGAATCATGGTTTACTAAGTTGGTATTCTGATCTTAGAGACTTTTCTAAACCCCTCCCTCCCTTTTAAGGCAACATCTCACTATATAGCCCAGGGTAGCCTAGAAGTCATAGAGATCCACCTGTCTCAGCTTCCCTAGTGGGACTAAAGGCATGCACTACCATGCCCAGCCTCTTTTGTATCTTTTATTAAAGGCAGAACTCCTCCCTGAAATAACTTTAGGGTATGTCTCAAAGGTACAGCTGATAATAGTGATATGTGTGTTGCCTTTTTAAAAAGAGACACTCCAGCAGGGTGTCCTAGCACTTAGAGGCGGAGGCAGATGGATCTGTGAGTTTGAGGCCAGCCTGGTCTATAGCAAGTTCCAGGACAGCCAGGCTACACAGAGAAACCCTGTATCTATAATAATAACTATTATTATTTCATTAATAATTTATTATATATTAATATGTAATATAGATAACACACGATAATGATTATGTTGCATGGATATATACCATGTTATTGATTTTATTGATATATTAGTAATATATTCATTGTTATTATTTTATAAAAGTCATCTCAAAGCTTTGTAGCCTCACGTGATTATAAGTGTAGCATTGACATAAACCACAGTGAAAGCATGGCACAGGTGAGCACTGCCCAGCTGGTCAGCAACATGACCATTGAACATCCAGAGCATCAAGACTGATAGTTCACGATTTGGGAGGAATTGCTTTTGAAAGTACAAACCACTAATTTCTGTTTCATGATCTGGGTTACTAGAAAACCTGACTTCCAAAGAAAACTTTCAGAAATGTTTGCAAGTGTTATCAACGGAATATCCTCGACAGTGATGAGATGAATAGGGGAGAGAAGAAAAATCTAGTCTACAGAAACAAATTTGGGCCTAAGTTGCTTAGTTACAAGATCTTGGGCAAATCATAGATTGTCTCAGCGTTTCTGGTTTTTTTACACTTTTTTTAAAAAAGATTTTTTGTTTTGTTTTGTTTTGTTTTGTTGAGACAGAATATTTATGTATTCTTGGCTGTCCTGTAGCTTGCTATATACACTAGGCTGGACCCAAGCTCACAGAGTTTTTCCTGCCTCTGCCTCTTGAGTGCTGGGATTAAAGGCATGCACCACCTCACTGGCTTTATTTTTATTTTATGGTTTTGAGTGTTTTGTCTGCATGTATGTCTGTGTGCCACATGTAGTATGTGTGTGCGTGTGCGTGTGTGCACGCACACGCAGTGCCCCCAGGGTACAGAAAGACAGCATCAGATCCTCAGGATCTAGAGTTAGAGATGGTTGTAAGCCCCATATGGGTGCTGGGAATGGGACCCAGGTTCTCTATAAGAGCAACCTACACTCTTAACTGCTACGTTATCTCCCCAGTCATGTGTGTGTACATGTGTGTTCGAAAGTGTACATGTACCTTTAAAGTTATTCTTCGATGATTTCGTGCATGTATACAATGTTTTTTGATCATATCCTTCTCCAACTCCCTGCCCTGTGTTTTCATTTGTTTCTTCCATCTGTAAAGTGGTATTATGATACTTAACATAGTTCCATAATTCTTTTTTGGATGAGTTTGTGAACAATTCATTGTTAACTCCATAAGGTTTTGTGAAACTGAAGAAACACATAGAAAAATATTGACTCTTAGGCAGCTGTGAAGTACACTGTGGTGTTTGATTATGGAACCATGTCTCACAGAACTCATAGAGACCTGCCTGCCTCTGCCTCCTGAGTGCTGGGATGAAGGCACGTACTAACAAGCCTGGCTCTAAGAAAGGACTTGAAACGTAACCTTCCTGGAATATACACTTGCTGCATGGGTGAGGTTGGGGAGATGCTGTCTGTGACATGCTGGGAATTGTATGATGTGCATATAACCGGAAAGAAAGTTCGCTTGCATTTACTCCGTGTGTGTGTGTGTGTGTGTGTGTGTGTGTGTGTGTGTGTGTGTGTGATGCTCACCTGTCCTTCTAGTGTAGTTCAATTGGTCTTTACTGCTTCACCTTCATCAAATGACTCCTTTTCTTCTGCTTTCTGCCTCCATCCAGAAGTGCATCTTTCAGTCCTTCACTCCAAGGGGCACCTTCGAAGGGGGTGACGTCACTGCGGACATGGTGACTGACAGGCTGCCCTGGCTCAGTTATCACAGTGCTGATGCTGTCCATTCTAAAGGTACAGTACTGTGATAACTGAAGGATGGCAGCCATCTTGCCTTCCTCCCGAGAAGTCTCATCACAGAAGGCGAATGGAAAGCAGGACACCAGGACCAGACACACCAGTCACGCCCACCACTCCTGTGTTCACCTCTCTTCTAGGCTGCATTTGGTAACAGGGAATAAAACAACATAGTGGTTTGCCTGGGATGTGAAGATGGCTATGCTGAGGACATACAAGGTCTGTGGAACCTTTTGTGTCTTGGAAGATTGATACTAGGAAAGTCCTAAGGACAAATCAATATAGGGTAGTATTGAGAGAAATGATCCATTTTATAAACAAAAAAAAAAAAGTAACTTGATTGACAGCTTTGCATTTGATACTTCAGTGTTAGATGTTCAGAGTTAAACAGGGAATGGCATTATGTGTCCAACACTATCAATGTCATATGAATAAAATAATATCTGTGACTAAGGAATGACTTTTGAAAAAAATACTCATTGTGAAATATCACTTCTACATGAAAATATTATTTTATTCTATTAAGTAAATAAGACCACTCTATACACCAGTATAAATCAGCTTCAGAGAGCTGAAGTTAAGAGAGATACCAGCCAGTATCATGGTTGCATGAAAACCTAGAATCTTAATAGTGCATGTGTCTTCAGCCCACATCATCTTAAAAAGTACCGTGAGTGGGGTCTGTGAAGACAGCTCTGTCACTCATGTGCTTGTGTAAGCACAAGGACCTGAGTTCGAGTCCAGCTTCATTGTGAAAAATCCAGTCATGATAATATGACTTTGTAATCCTTCAGTGCTGCCAGGCAGATACCAGCAGATCCCCGGTGCTTCCTGGCCAGCGAGCCTCACTGAATCTCCAAGCATAGCGAGAAACTTCAAGGTGGACGGCTCCTGAGGAGCAACACTTGAGGTTAGCCCCTGGCTCCTCTGTGTATGCACACAATGCACATGTGAGCACATATGTGCAGGCTGTGTAATAGGGAGTAAGGCTCTTAGAGAGCGAGCCTGGGATTCTGTCAGTCATCCCTCCTCCTAAGAACTTTGAATATGCAAGCCAGTGAGTACCACAGTTGGTGACATTGTTGGGTCATGGTCTACTGCGGGGCCCAGGTAATTGTGTGGAATATGTGTTTTAGGTTCCAAACTTTAACAGGGTCCTGTTACTTTTTCCTAGACTAACATGTATGTCTGGGACACTTACTGAGTAGTAAAGGAACTGAAGCCATGACTTATATGTAGAGAGTCATGCCCATTTGAACTTTCCTATGGCAAGAACCCAGATGGGCCAGGAGAGCAAAACCACATGTGTGACTTTTAGCATAGGCTGAACCTTAGCCATTGACACCTCCACTTAGGGTCTTAGATAGTTTTCAGTACTCACTTCTCTACCGGGACAGAGGAGGAAAACAGGCTCTGGGAGCTGCCCCTGTCTCTTTGTTGGTTACTCTCTCATTTCTTTCTCTTCTCCACCCAAAAAGGAGCCAAGCTAGTAGGCCACACCTGCTTGGCCACGCTGACCATGTTTACAGTGAAAGTGTCCTCACACAGTATCTCATAAACCATGAGCTAGGCTCCCCTTGGTCGGTTATAGAGAGAGAGCCACTCTTGAAATTCCTTGGAAAGGAACTTTTGACAGAAACCCTGAAAGAACTCAAGAGAACGTTCTGGGATTGGTGAGTCTTCAAATAATTGGAAACACTCCTAAATTTTAGTGTTTTAGCAGGTGGAAAAAAGTGCCCGAAGAAGGAATGCATTTGTAATCCTTGGCTTTCGGTTGGATTTCACCACCTTCCTGACCTTTCTGTTTTTCCTCTTACTGGTTTTATAAAAATTCGTCAGCATTTTTTACTTGCCTAAGCTTGACCTCACAAGCCCCATTCATTCACGTGGGATGTCTCAGTTGTCTTACTCCTTTTACTGTTGCCTTGATTAAGATGCCCTGACAAAAACAAATTCAGGGAGAAAGGATTTCTCAAGGCATCAGGAGCTTGAAGCAGCTAGCCACATTCTGTTCATAGTAGAAAGGAGAGGGCACTGAGTGCATGCATGCAACTGTTGAGTCTCCTTCCTCCCTGCTACACTGTCCTGGATTCCTGCCTAGGGAATGCTGCCTACCACAGCTCTTCTGCCTTCATTAATGTAATCGAAACAATCCCCCTTCTTTCATAAAGGATAATCCTCCACAAACATGCCCAGAATCCATCTCTTAGGCGATTCTAGGTTATGTCAAATTTACAAAACTATCACAATTATATTGGCTGTAGTTTGGACTCAACATTTGCCTTCTATAGACAAGACTCAGGTTGGGCCAGGAGAACAGAGGCAGTGGCTTCAGAAGCTCACCAAGGCCTAGGGTCTTTGAAATTGTGTGTGTGTGTGTGTGTGTGTGTGTGTGTGTGTGTGTGTTGCACACCTGTTATCTCAGCATTCTGGAGACAGAAGCATGAGGATTACCCATGAGTTCAAAACCAGATTGGTCTATGTGAGCCTGGTCTACCTTGTGACGGCCAGCTAAGACTATATAATAAGACCCTATCAACAACAAAAGGGACACGTCTGAGCAGCTCTGTGGCAGATGAATTTGATGCAGGTACATGAGAAGTGATGTAAGAAGAAGCTGGTGGGACCCACAGCCTTTTGGTTAGATTTGATTGATATAGTTATTACATATCTGTATATGTCCAAAGGAAGCAAAAAGAAGGGGCTGAGAGAGATACTTGTATATTCATTTTCATAGCATTATTAGAAGTAGCAGAAAGTTAGAAGCCACCTAAGTGTCCATGGATGGATGAGAGATGTGTACCTACAGTAAAGTATTAGGCATTTAAAGGGAAGGAAATTGTGACACCATCCACCATGGGTGAACCTTAAAGGTACTATGCTAAGTGAGGGCAGGCACAATTGAACAGATGCTGTATGACTCACTCAGTTCAGGATCATAGAAAAAGTTACTGTTACCAGAGTGTAGAGCAGGGAGAAAGTAGGGAATTTGTACTTAAGGAATACAAAGTTTCATTTGGGGAGGATGAAGCAATTCCAGCAGTGGCTGGTGATGGTTGTCCAACATGAATGTACTTAAATGCCCAAAGGACTGGCTACATAAAATGGTAAATGTTATGTATCTCAACAATAAAACATTTACGGTGATGATGCTGTTGACTCTCCAGCAATAAGATTGTGTTGCATGCTGCTTTAATTTTTACTGGGAAGATATCAATAGTACTGTTTGAAGTAAACAGTTAAAATGTGACTTCCATGTCCTTTTGAATATAAAGTTCTCAGATCTGTAGCCCCTTAAGCTTATTTCCAGACACAAGGTGGCTTTAGTTGGTAAAATAGAAAAACAAGAAGAGAACTGAAAACAGTGAGAAGTCTACTTATGGCAGCCTATTCTGTTGGGCAAAGTGAGCAGTAACGGACTGCTGTGGTGTGGTAGTAAAGATAAAATCACATTAATCTCCTGGGCCGTGGAGATGGCTCAGTGGGTGAAGGTGCTTGCTGGACATACCTGGCAAACTGAGTTCAATCTTCAGAACCCTTGGAAAGAAAACCCTAAGTCCACAAAGTTGACTTCTGACCTTTGCATGTTTTCTCTAGCTTCACACATGTGAATCTGGGTCTTTGTGCCCTGAAGCTTCCTAAAGCCACTGCACATACTTGTCTACACTAGTAAGTAATGAAAAACTTAAAGTTATATTCATCTCCAAAGAAGTGAAGTATAACATGTTATTTCTGAGGAGGTAGACATTCAGCCCCCACGTTTGAGGTAATAGCAGATTGTTTTATTTGAATATTTTGCTAATTCAGGATTTTTGGGTTCTTTGTTTTGTTTTTTTGTTTGTTTGATTGATTTTGTTTTTTGTTTTGTTTTGTTTTATTTTGTTTTTTTTCTCTCTTTTTGGCTTCTTGAGATAGGGTTTCCTGGCTCATTCTATAGACCAGGCTGGCCTTGAACTCAGAGATCCGCTTGCCTCTGCTTCCCATGTGCTGGGATTAAAGGTATATGCCACCACTGCCTAGTTTTAACAAGCCTCAGCTATGACCAGTTCATTGAAGGGACATTCTGTTCTCTATCATCCATGAATGGCTTTCCTATTTAGAAAATTTTAATTTTGAAAGGAGAATAAAATCCAGGACTGGAAAGAGCAAAAAAGCTAAAATGTCTTTTTCTTTTTTAAAGACTAAATGTGAGATATGTTAGTGACTGTGTTTGGTGAGGTGTGTACCCAGGACGGGCGAAGCTCTTAGGGGTGCAGGACCCACCATTTGCCCAGAGAACACAGTCCACAGCTTCAAGAAGATGGACATGATAGCCTGGCCATGCAGATCCTGGTCTTTGTGCCCTGAAGCTTCCTACAGGCATTCCACATGCCTGCCTGGCATCTCAGTTGGGACAGCATTGATATCAGAGACATGAGTATCCACCAGAAAACTATCTCCAACATCCTATCGGGCACACATAGAAGCACCAAGCTCTACATAGTTCCTAAGAAACTGCAGCTATAACCTTATATACCAGGCCCAATGAGGAAGTTAGTCAACGCAAATTGGCTACAGAGAAATCACTTTATAAAAAAACAAACAAAAACAAACAAAAAACAGCAACAAAAAAGACAAAAAAACAACAGGCTGGAGAGATGGCTCAGTAATTAAGAGCACTGGCTGCTCATCCAAAGGTTCAATTCCCTGCAACCACATGATAGCTCACAATTGTCTATAACTCCCATTCCAGCGGATCTGACTCCTTTACATAGACATACCAGTAGGCAAGACATCAGAGTACATGCAATAAAATTAAACAATTTTTAAAAACAACACATAAGTAAACATTCATTTGTAGATAGTATTTCATCACAGAGCCTAGGCTTGGAGAGAGCACTCAAAGGAGGTTATACTGGCATACTGGTCAATCCCTGCTAGACCCTGGACCTCCTACCACAGCTGGCACAGAGTTGGAGTGGAAGCTAATAGTTCTTGCCACACACAGACTCTGAATGCTTTGCTGCTTTTAGGACACTGTAAGTAAGCCCTTTGAGTAATAGCAAACTAATTATATCATGGAAAAACTATCAGTCTTAGATTTTCTTTCTTTCTGGTCAATTCTCTGGGCCATCGATCTGCTATGTGTCAAGGCTTCCTGTTGGTATCTTTGTTTGGATTTTCTCTGTTTTGCTTTTGAAACAGAGACTCATGTAGGCTGGATGAGGATGTTTCTGAACTGATGATTCTCCTATACCTTCCAGGTCCCCAAATTATAGGCCTGCAACACCCTATGCCATTTTATATGTTGCTGGGGATAAAACCCAGAGATTTGTGTGTGCTGGGCAAGCACTACCAGCTGAGCCATGTGCCCAGCCCTTGACTTGTCTCAATAAACAGCCCTGTTGCCAGGGTTGGCTTGGAATTCACGGCAGTCCTACTTTAATGCGGGTGACTGGTGTGAGCCAATACACATGGCTGATTTTCTTCTGGAGAAATTCTGAATAATTTCTGTAGATAGCCTGCCCTCAAGGAGGTGGAACATACTCCGTGTTGTCAAGTGTAGGCTGTAGGTGATGACTTCTTTCCAAAGAGTGAAGAATGCCCAAGGGGACAATGGATAAACCTAACATGCATGACCTTCGCCAGGTACTTGAACAGCAATAAAAACGTGCATTCATTTACTAGGATGTGAGAAGAAATAACATTTCACTTCTATGGTCTATTCTAAAAGCTCAAAAAGTCAAGAGAAAAGAGCCCAATAAATACAGCATTCATACCAAACATCTGACCAGTATTATCAAGAATTGCCATAAATACCAAAACCAAAGAACTCCACCAGGCATGGCACCAAATCTCTTTATTCTCAGTACTGGGGAGGCAGAGCCAGGAGGATTTCTGAGTTCCAGGCATCCCAGGGCTACATAGTGACACCCTGTCTCTGAACACCACACACACACACACACACACACACACACACACACACACACACACACAGAGAGAGAGAGAGAGGGAGGGGGTGGGGGGGAGGACACAGGGAGAAACAACAGAAAAACAGAAAAGGAAAATTAAATTCAGTATATCTAGCTGAGCTCTTGGAAGAGAAAAACAAAAAACAAAGCTACTAGGAAAAATATAGGAAATCTGAGCAAAAAAAGGGACATGAGAGTACGTCAGGACTGGTCCATCAGTTACAACATGTACCTTGTCAGATGCTCCTGACAGGAAGCTTTGGAGGTCATCTGTGAGACCTCTGTGGGACCTTTATGATGTTTCTACAGACATTAAGTTGCTACAAGACGCACTTGAAAACAAGTAACAAATGGATGGTAGGAGGGAAGTCTTTCTAAGTTGTTTCCTTCCTCAGACATAGTTGCTGCTCACTTGGTTGGAATCCCCTTGGTCTCTGTAGTCCCTTGTTTATCCCTTGATGACACTCTATTGTTAAATGAGACCCACCACTGAGGAGGCATGCCTGGAACACTTGTCCTTTTCTTTTGGTTGTAATACATGCCTATAATATAAACTATGATCATCAGAGCTCACCTGACTGAAATGGAGATGAGGGGATTATATCTTTGCATTCACACCATTCCTATACTTACATTTTCCACCAGCTTGTGAGGTGAATAATCTTTAAAAGTAGTAAAAAGACGAGTTGTATTTAGTTAGAAAATCCATGTTTGTTTCCTGCTGCAGTCTTTGAAATGATGTGATAGATTCTCTGTGATTCCAGTTGATTGAAATGGTTTCTTGGTATCCTCGATTTGAAAAGAGTGCCTTGCTTGGCACTGAGACAACCTTGGGGTCAATTAGTGGCAGCTCCCCTGAGAGTTGCTGAAGTCTGGAGCTGTACCTGAGCTGCTCAGGAGAGCTGTTGCCACACATTCACCTGTTCTGTGATCCCCTAGCAGTGCTGGGAGCATCAGACTGAGGAGCAAGACTTTATGTCTGATGGTTTCAGTAAATACAGCAGCCTTAATACAGTGGCCCTCTAGGAAGGCTGAAGTTCCCTAGGTTTAACTGTTGATAAAGGTCTGACTTCTAGAAGGGATGCCTTTGAAAAGACAGGAGCCACTGTTTTCTGAAGTACACCAATGGATATTTGTTTCTGTTTTTATTTTGTTTCTCAAGACAGGGTTTTACTGTGTAGCCCTGGCTGTCCTGGAACTCACTTTGTAGACCAGCTGTCCTGGAACTCACAGAGATTCGCCTGTCTCTGCCTCCCAAGTGCTGGGATTAAAGGCATGTGCCACCACCACACAACTGCATCAATGGATTGTTTTTAATAACGATGTTTAACAGTGGAATATATTTTGTCTAGACATGAGTCTTCCCATTTACCACTGTCTCACTTTTGTGAAGAAGAAAAGTGTAGAGCTAAGTGCTGTGCCTCAGGTAAAGCATTTGCCCAGCGTGCTTGCAGCCCTGGGTCTCACCCTCAGCACGGAGGGAAGCCAGCTACCTGTCAGTCTCGTGCTTCCTCTAATCTCATTGTTCAAATAACATTTGTCACTTTAATGTGTTTTCACAAGTCCCTGGTTTAATCTGTCTCTGTCTTGTCTGTCTGTCTATGAAATATATATTCCCCCAGTAAAGCAAGGAGTTAAAGAAGAGGCCTGTCCTTATTATTGGTTTAAAAAAAAAAGTCTTAAAGCATAGCCCACTATCATCAAAGTCATGGAAATCATCTTGCTTTGGACTTCCAAGTGCTGAGATTACAGGCAGGAACTACTGCCTATCCCTTTTGTTTTTTAACTGATAGTGTTATTTGGTTAAGGTGAGTCAATACTTGTTTAGCAGCTGTACAATAACACACCCCATGTCACCCTTGAGGAGTAGCAGAGTTCTCATAATGAAGCACCCGAGGGTGCTCAGAGTCCCCACATCATACTGCTAGGAAGTGGGAGAGTACAGGTGTGAGTTCAGGAAATACACATGCATGCACAAGTACACAGACATAAGTAATGTAAGTTAATACAGCATTGTGCTGCACACACACACACATAAGTGCCATGAGGACAAAAGACACCTTGGGGAATCAGTTCATTCTTTTCATCTTTATAGGGGTTCCAGGGATGCCAAACTTGTGAGACATGTGCCTTTACCCCTGAGCAAACCTTTACCAACCAGGTCATCTCAACATTTATTTATTTAGGGACAAGGTCTTACCGTATAACTGTGGCTGCCCTGACACTTGCCATGTTGGCCTTGAACTCGCTAAGATCCACCTGCCTCTGCCTCTTTTTTAAAATGACAATTGGTCTTGACATTACTGTGTTTGACTTCCCTTCCCTTCCCTCCCTCCCTCCATCCTTTCCTTCCTTTAACAGTACCAACAATTGAGTCAAGATAGACTTTGATTATAGGTATTGCACAGAGGCATGTCCCATTTTATGTCCCGTCAACTGTTCTGTCCTTTTGCCAGAGAAGGCCCTTTCTTTACGAGGAACATCCTTCTGTCTGGGACATCCACACCATCTTGTTTACTTTCTCTCTCTCTCTCTCTCTCTCTCTCTCTCTCTCTCTCTCTTTCTCCTCTCTCTCTCCGTCCTTTTTACTATATCTCTGTCCCCAACCCCCACCTCCAAAGAACAAAAACAGAAGCAAACCCGAATCTCATCTCACAACCCTGAGCTTGACATTTCTATGGTGTCTCTCTAGACTGAGTTCTATGAGGGCAGGAACCATGACATCCACCAGAGTTCAAAGCTGCGTGTGGTTTGTAGGAGCAGTCTAAGCAGAGTGAGGCTCTGGTGGAAGCTTTCCTGGTTTCTGAGAATGGGTGAAGAGAGCTAACAAGGTTCTTTTCATCCCTACTTCCCAGGGCCCAAGAGTGGCTCCAGCCCTAAGCCAGCTTTTTCTTGCAGATGTGTCAAAGGACGTGGATCCCAGCATTGGCAGCTCTCCAGTTGCTCCTGTTCCTCACACCCCGGCCAGTGTCTGTCACTGGGAGAACTCTCAGAGAACATTCAGTATGGAGATTGTCATCTGAAAATCGGGGAGCCACTGTCCTAAAAAGGGTACCTCTTAGCCAAGGTCTGGGAAGCTAGGAGGAGAAAGGTACTCTTTGGTGGAGTGAGGATGTGAGCTTCCGCGGACATGTGGCCTCTAGTGAGTGTATGGAAGATAGCTTTTCTCCACTGTTCACAGAAGAGCAACCTGTAGCGTGGGTGTGGACTGTAGGCCGTGTGTCCAGGACTGAGGCAGGTTCGGGTCACATTCCTAAAGGTCACATCCCTTGGCCAGGCAAAAGACTCACTGTACACAGAGGGTGAGCTCCACAGAGGCTCCTGGCACTTTTGAAACTCAAGTTAAGCCGGCATTTACATTCCGGTTCTTTTGAAAGGCAAGGTTTCTGCACCAGCTCTGAATTCACTGTGGATGATCTCGGATGCAGCTGAGAGGGTTGCAGCAAAGGATCCCCTCTCTTCCCCAAGCAATTCCTGCTTTGCCTCAGCTGCAGAGAGGTAGCAAGCTCTGACCCAAATAAAACAACTCGGGAAGAGGTTAATTTGAGTTATCCTTACTACTCAAGGGTAAGACATCTAGATAGGCAGATCAGTAGAAGCCGTTGAAAATGGGTCTATGTTTTAGTCACCGAGTGAAACTCTAGACAGATTTATTCATTGAGAGGAGAAAAAGACACACAGTATCCCTTCAGATAGTTTGCAGTGCCAGCCTTTCTCCCTGGAAGATGTCATCTCACTCAGTGCTCCTAGATGCAGGAAGCAGTGCAGCCCTGGGACTTGCAGGGACCGTGGACTTCTGCCACCCATCCCCCTCTTCCTCCATATGGCAACACTGTGGCCAGCGAGGTAACTGAGTGGCTAAAGGTGCCTACTGCTAAGCCTGATGAAGAGTTCAGTGCCCAGAACCCAAATGGTTGAAGGAGAGAACTGACTGCATAAACTGTCCTGTGACTTCCACATGTGTGACGCAGCATATGTGTGCATGCACAGATAAACACAAACACACAAATGAGTCTGAAAACTTAGAAAGCAAAAACAACAAAAACCCAAAACAACTTAGCAAGACTGTAGAGTCCAGTGGGCACATTTGTCTGGAGGACACTTGGATGAGTTGGACAGGGATCTGTTGAGCACATAGACTCATCCTGAAGCAGCCGTTCTCAATCTTCCTGAAGTCAAGAGTCTTTAATACAGTTCCTCATGTGGTAGTGACCCCAACGCTAAAGCTGTTTTCCTTAGTACTTCATAACTGTCATTTTGCTACTACTAGGAATCATGTAAATATCTGATATGCAGAATATCTGATATTTGACCCCTGTGAGAGGTTCAGTGGACCCTCAAAGGGTTTGAGACTCACAGTTTGGGAATTGCTGTCCAGGAGTGAGGGTACAGGGCATCCATGCTGGAACTGTTATTCTCTGTGAGCAGTGGTGTGTTGGCTACCTGTTGCTGTGGTAAAACAGCATGACCAAGGCAACATACAGAAGTAGTGTAATTTTGGCTTACAGTTTCAGAGGGTTATGGTCTATAATGATGGGGACATCACAGTAGGCAGCAAGCATGCTGGCAGGAAAAGGAAGGTGATAACTCACTTCAATTGGAGTCATGAAACAAGAGAGGGAGAGAGAGTGTGTACACAGAATGGCCTGAGACTTTGAAACCTTAAAGCCACCCCCCAGTAAGGCTGCACCTCCTAGACCTTCCCAAACAGTTGATACTGGGGACTAAGTGTTCACATGCCAGAGCCTATGAGAGACATTTCTTATTCAAATTACCACAGTTGTATTCACTAAGAGTATCATAATGATGACCCATCTTCCTTAAAAGAACAGCACTTCATTTAAGTGAGCCTGTGTGTTTGCAGGTGCATGTGGGTGTGGGGACCAGTAGACAGCCTTAGGTGTTGTTCCTTAGGTACCTTCAAGCATCCTGGGCCAGTGAGCCCCAGGAGTACCCTCATATCTTTCCTCTTCTGTCACCTCTCCTCCTCCCCAGTGCTAACATGAGCTGCTGCAACCCAGTTTTATTTTTAAATGTGGATTTTAGGCCTCAAACACAGGTCCTTGTATTTGCCAGACAAGTACTTTACTGACTAAGGCATCTGCCTAATCCCCAGCTGTGCTTCTAGATGCATCCGCTTTAATACCAATCCTACCTAAAGTCAAGGTATAAATGACTGACAGAGATGGGTCCTTAGTCCCATCTAAAAACTGTCAGTGATATAAACCTTAGAAATCATCTACTATAATGTTTCTCAGACTATGGGTTTGACTCCGTTAAAGGTCTCTTAACCAGCATTTCTTTATGTATGTAGCTCAGTTGGGAGGGTGCTTTTTTACCCTGTACAGAGCATGTGTTCAGTCCCCAGCACCACATAAAACAAGGCCTGTAATCCTGACACCCAAGAGAAAGAGGCAAGAAGATGAAAGGTTCAAGGTCACTTCTGCAATAAAGTGAGTTCAAAGTCAACCCAGTTGGGTTTATCTTTTTTAAATGCCCTCAAAATTAATTTTTATTTCATTTGGTTAAAAATAATAAACCGACTCTAAGAACAACACTGGGCAGTGAAAAGGCTTAGGAGGTAAAAGGAGCTTGCTGCTAGTCTGATACTTAGTTCTAACCCCAAGACCCATACTGTGCAGATGTTCTCTGATCTTCTCATGCGTACCATGGCATGGACACTGTGTGTGTGTGTGCAGGCACGCACACAAATTCTGACCCTGCCTCAGAAAACAAAAAGAAATATAAATAAGCCAGGGGTGGTGGCTCACACCTTTAATCCCAGCACTAGGGAGGCAGACACAGGCAGAACTCTGAGTTTGAGGCCAGCCTGGTCTACAGAGCAAATTCCAGGACAGCCAGGACTGCACAGAGAAACTCTGTCTTGAAGAACTGAAAACCAGAAACCAGAAACTGAGGGGGGGGGAGAGAGGGAGGGAAGCAGGCAGAGAGAGAGAGAGACAGAGAGTGAGAGAGAGAGAGAGAGAGAGAGAGAGAGAGAGAGAGAGAGAGAGAAACAAAAAGAATTTTACCATAAAATGTATGAGGAACCCAGCAAAGTGGACAGTTTGAGACCTATCAAGGTGAAGCATTTTGTCCTTGATGCCCCAGTAGTCCTTTTGAAGTATAAAGTGATCACAGTTACTGCTAGAAATGGCTGATTATTCAACATAGCCCTCCCTTAAAAAATGGTCAGAAAAAGAGACACTGGCTACTGGGAGCCTCCAGTTCTAAACATGACCCCTCATCTTGGGGAGGGCTGGTAGACAGACACCAGTGACCACCCCAAGGCTTCTGTTTACCTAGGGATGGCAGAAAGAACTGGCAGGGTAAATGTCTGCCCTGCCCCACTGGTGTGCTGAGACCTGGCTATGAAGATGCTGGCATGGGAGAGTCCAACAAAGAACTTGTTAAAATGCCCAGGTCAGGGCTCAGAATGGCAAACTATGTAGGAAAATGCTGCCCAGGTGTAAGTGCCTGATTGACTGGAAGGTTTTACCAGGCTAGGTGCACGGTGCAAATCCTTGCCTATGCCTGCTGCCAAAATCCTCAGATCTGCCAGCCCACGTGCCTTTGTTGGAATCCTGATGGCCCCAGCCAGTCAGCCAGGCTGAGGGTTGGCTAGAGTGTTTAGCTGAATACTTACTTATGTTTTCCTGGTTTGTTCTCATAAAAAGTGACCTTAGCCCAAGTCCTAGTAGCACATGATTGTGGAATGTGCTCTCCTGGGAAATACTGCCTTATTTTTCATCCTGGGTTGGCTGAAAATATGCAAAAAAATATTTTCAGATTCAAGTTCAGATGAGTCTGTTCGGGTAATAATGAAAGCTAGCATTCGTGCTGTGGGGCTGGTGTTTTATATCTGTCTGTATCTATCTGTATCTATGTATCTGTATGTTCATTCATGGGGTTCTTAGTTTGTCTTTTAACCTAGGGAGTGCATTTAGGGCTCCAAGAATGCTATGCAACACTGGTACTGGGGCTGTATCCCTAAGGTTTCACTGTGTTACCAGGCTAGCCCTGAGACCCTGGGCTCAAACCATCCTATGACCACAGCCTCCTGAGAAGCTGAGATTATAAGCCTGTACCTGGGACTACAAGCAAGCTCCACAGTGCACAGCTACATATATCATTACTGGATGTCACAAAAGCCATAGTCAAGTAAGTGTGTCACTAACCTGACATAACTCAGCGCAAGCCTTGGGTTTTGAATTTTCAAATTACTTCCAGTTCTTATCAGCAGGGCGGGCTATGCCAGGACACTAAAGTTACAGAGCAACACTGGTGGTTATGGAAACTGCTAGTGACCGTTGTGGACACCGTCTCCCCTTTCTCTGCTCTCCTACCACACACATTAGGGCCATTATAACAATGAGAGTATTTATTAGCCCAGACATTTCCCACACATCGTTTACTTAGCTTCTGGACTATTTTCAGAGATTCTGGTTCTATTCTATATTTGAATGCTAAAGTCGCGAGTGACTAAAACTGTGTAGATCATCGACTCTGTCTGTCTGATTCCAAATCCTAGGTGTGATGGCCGCATTTGGGAGCTGCCGAGGCTACAGTGTGCAGTCTGCAGCTTCTGTTTTGATCCTTCCTGATCCTCACTATTCTCTTCCTCCAGCCTCTCTCTTCTTCCCCTTCTTTCTCCTCCTTTCTTTGCCTCCTTTACATTTTTTTCAGCTTAAAAATTTAATTTCTGGGTTTGGAGAGGTGACTCAGCAATTGAGAGCACTGGCTGCTCTTCTAGAGAAGCTGTCTGTAACTCCAGCTCCAGGGAATCCAACACCCTCTCACAGACATTCAGGTAGATGAAACACTAATGCATATGAAATAAAATAAGTTTACATTTTAAATAGATTTTATTAATTATCATTGTGTGCATGTAAGATGTGTGTGTGTGGGGGGGAGGGATTGAGGTACACAGGTCACAGATAGCTTTGTGGGGTCAATTCCCTCCTACCTATCTGAGAGTCCAGGAGATTAAATTCAGGTCACTAGACTTGAGTGATAAGTGCCATTCCATTGATTCTCCTGCCTTCTTTTTTGAGACAGGATCACTGTGTCATAGGCTAGCTTCAAAGTCAACATGCAATTGAGGGTAATCTTAAACTCCAGCTCTGCTAAGCTTGCCTTCCTACTTGAGCCAAACTAGGATTGAAGATACTCTTAAACTCCAATTCCACTAAGCTCGCTTGCCTACTCCACCCAGACTAGAAGTTTACTCACAGCCAAGCTTGGTCATGAGTCTGATAAGCTTTAAAATAAACAGGATGTGAAACAGATGAACTCACACAGGGTTTTGCTGAGGAAAAGACAAACATAAGGGACTGAGGGAAAGATAGGTCCTAGATGATGTGTAAGATAATTGCTCCTCAAGCTTTATAAACATCCCCTGCACCCAGTGTACCTGCCGTGCAATGTTGGGCTGTGATGTGCACGTGGGTGTGGGTCCTGTGGGTTGAGCTGTGGGTCTCAAGTCTCCAAGGGCTCCAAGAGCGCTGGCATTTGACTGTGTTTACATCACGCTGAGAGGCCAGCGTATGGGCTGGATTGACCCGCAGCCTAAGAGGGGAGCGGGGGGAAGCTCCAGCTGTGTCCCTCAGGGATGAGACTCTTGGTCACAGTGGCTCGATTGGCTGAGTCATGGCTGCTCAGCTTGCCTGGTTGAGTTGGTGGTCTCTGTGGCTGGAACGTAGAGAGGTCGGTGGCAGGAGATTAGATTGCAGCTCTGTAGTTAAAGACCTTCTCCACGGTTCCCCATGGCAGGCCCCAAAGAACAGAGATAGTCCATGGTCTTAAAATATTTATTGTTATGGCAGAAAATGGATGAAGCTATACCCCATATTCTCAGGGCGGGCCTGAGGTTAAATACTTTTGCAAGAGGAGGATCTAGGAAGGAATGCTTAATTGGCTATACCCTCTGGCCTTTAGGTACCTCTTTAACATGGAGATCTGTCTTGAGGCTATGTGGCCTGTAGTCACACCCTCTACCTGTGCTACCTGACAGATGGCCACAAACTTCTCTGTGGGAAGGGCTGTAGCTATGTGAAGGGAGCCAGGAGCCCAGGAGCAAGGCTGAACTCCTACCATCCCTGAGGGTCTCTGGGGTTCAAAGCCTGTGCTCAACCAGGTACCCAGCTGCCTCTCACAGCCCCACAGTGCAAGGCTGATGCTCAATTCTGCAAGGTCTTAAAGCAACTGTTGGGCCTTTTCTACTTCTCCAGTGTTCTTATAAATCGAGGATAGCTGCTTCTCACATTCCTGCTTCTCTTCTTGCCCTCACCCATCTTTATTTGTATGGTAGCCTTGCTGTATGGTCCAGGCTGGCCCAGAACTCACAATCTCCCTGGTCTAGCCCCCTAAGTGCCTGGCTCCTTTGTGACAATGTAGGGGCTCTGGGTTTGATCCCCATCGGTAGAAAATGCATGGTGGCCCATGACTGTAATCCCAGGACACAGGAGGCAGGGGAAGGAAAATCAGGCATTGGAAGGAAGGAAGATCAACCATGGGTATACAGAGGGACAGAGGGGATTTTGGAGGGCGCCGGACGTTAGCCTAGACTACATTCCACCATGCTTGAAAAACATAAAATTGACCCGGGGATAAAGCCAGGTTTCTTCCTAGTAACTTATTCTTTGCCAGGTATTTCTCTGACCAGGGGACCCTGGGTATGTAAAAAGCTCAAAATTAAACACCACAGGAGCAAAGAATTTTGTCAAAGAAAAGGCAAATGAGCTGAACAGACATTGCTTAGTGATCGGCACATGCAGAAAGAAATGCTCAACATATTTTGCCATCACAAAAAAGCAGATCAAAACCCTTGAGATTGCACTCTGCTTACTCAGAACAGTCATCATGAGGAGAAAGATGGGAAGCTGTCTTTGTTTGGGTTTTGTTGCTGTGAAGAGACACCATGACTGTGACAACTCCTATAAAGGACAACATTTCACTGTAGCTGTTTTACAGTTTCAGAGGTTCAGTCCATTATCATGATGGTGAGAAGCATGTCCATGTGCAGGTAGACATGGTGCTGGAGGAACAGAGAGTTGTACATCTTGATCTGGAGGCAACAGAAGAAGACTGTTTGCCACACTGGGTGTAGTTTGAGCATAGGAGACCTCAAAGCCCATCCCTACAGTGACACACTTACTCCAACAAGACCACATCCACTCCAACAAGACCACACCTAATACTGCCACTCCCTGTGGGCCAAGCATTCAAACACGAGTCTATGGGGCCCACACCTATTCAAACCAGCACAGAAGGGAACAGGGAGCCATTATATACTGTTGGTGGAAATGTGAATCAGTACTGCCACTGTGAAAATCAGTATGGAAGATGCCTCTAAAATTAAAAATAGAGCCAGGTACAGTGGTATACACTTGGAATTCTAGTACTCCAAAGCTAAGAGAGGAAAATCATCAGTTTAAGGCTAGCTTGGGTTATATTATGAGTCTTTGTCAAACAAACAAACAAAAACAACCACCACCTAAGCCGGGAGGTGGTGGCGCACGCCTTTAATCCCAGCACTTGGGAGGCAGAGGCAGGTGGATTTCTGAGTTCGAGGCCAGCCTGGTCTACAGAGTGAGTTCCAGGACAGCCAGGGCTATATAAAGAGACTCTATTTTTTTTTTTTTTTCAAATTGTGATTGGTAGTATAGGCTTGTCAACCTAGTTATTTGAAGGACAAAACAAGAAGATCACAAATCCAAGGCAGCTCGGACAACTTAGTGACCCCCTACTTCAAAAGAAAAAGTAAACAAACAAAACCCCCAAAACAAAACCAGACTCCGGAGATGGCTGGGTGGGTAAACCTGAGGATCTGATTTCAAATCTTCAACACTCACAGAAATGGGACTTCTGCCCTCTACTGGCTTGTCTCCTATAGAAGAAGCTGCCACTGGATTTGAGAGTTTGTCCTGGGGGGATGGGCTGGCTTTAGTCTGGCTCACCTTCATGGGAACTGATTTCCAGCACTACCCAGAGTGCTTCTGTGTGCTGCAACTCTTTAGTATTACGTCACTTCTGCTGGGGACCATCAGTGGTTTCCTCTTGTTCCTCTCTTTGGGCTTAAGTCCATCTTTTTACCCCTTTGCTTTTTCTCTCTCTCCTTCACCACCTCCTACATGGATGGTTTCTAGTCTATCATTGCTCTAGTTTGGTTTCTGTTGTGCTGAACATCATGACCACAAGCAACTTGAGAAGGAAATGGTTTCTTTCAGTTTCCAGGTCATGCTCCATCACTGAGTAAAGTCAGGACAGGAAACTGGAGGCAGGAACTGAAGCAAAGACCACGGAGGAATGTTGGGAGCCGACTTTAGTAGAAAGCGGCTAGATCAACTTTGCAGCCATCTGGAACCATATACCCTGATGAAAGACTTGGTTTTCAAAAGCCTATAACAGCTGAAGCACATTCTGATAAATATATTGTTTATCCCACATAGCTTGTTTTGCTGTTTAAATGACCTCAGCTGTATGGTGCACGTGGTAAAGTGTTTTCACCTGTGTTTTCCTGCTTGTGTTTATAAATACCCCAGATTTCCTTTCAATAAAAGAGAGACGGAGGAGAGATGGGAAGGAGACGGGACAAGACGGGACGAGACTTAAGACCTGACCACACACCCTGTCTTGTCTCCATTCTTCGAGTCGCTTGCCCCTCCAGCCCCACTCTGTCTCTTGACCAGAGCACTTAGCCCCAAAGCGTTGAGGCAGAGTGTGGGCCTCAACAGAGGAACGAAGCCTACTGCCTTGCATCCAGCTTTATGCTCAACCACCTTTCTTACACAGCCAAGGCCCAACTACCTAGGGATGGTACCGCCCACAGTGGGCTGGCCTTCTTGCCTCAATTACCAATCAGGAAAATACCTCACAGACAAGCTCATAGTTAGATGGAGCCAGTTTCCTGAACTGATGGTCCCTCTTCCCCAGGTGTGTCAAGCTGACAACTGATGCAAACTGTGAAATTAGATTACATTAACGTTGCCTCACTAGTTTTCATGTATACTTAGTTTGGGGCCAAGGATAGCAAGGACGCAAAATAGGAAATCTGTAGAAGTTATTCAAACTCAGCTTCCCTGTGGTCTTCTTGCTTCCTTCTTCCAGTTATATGGTCATTTTTGTTCCCATCATCCCACCTGTTCTCCCAAATAAACCAGGAGTGTGGCCTGGGCAAGAAGTACACTAGGGAGATGACTTTGTTCTTTGTGCTGAGAATCCGAACCTCAGGCTGCAAACCTGGAGGCTAAGAGTCAGAGTTTGGCCAGGTTCTCTGGAGCTGAGTCCTACCTGGGCACTTGGCTGGTCCTCTCCCTCACCTTTTTTCCTGTATGGTGTAGCTCTGCCCTTGCTGTCAGCCTTTTTGCCATAGGCAGCCACCGGTCCAGAAAGCATGGAGCAGAGCTGTTCAGTTTTTCAGGCTCCTCTTGCCGAGTCATCTGATCACCCTGTCTTGCCACAGCACAAGGGTGACAGCCTGCATGTTGTCTCAGCCCTCACCTTCATCCAAGAGCCCAATCCAGTCTCAGTGTCTGGCTACCACTCATATTTTTCTTCTGGGCACACGATCAGTTTAAATCTTTGTCTTAGTCACTTTTCTATTGTGAAAAGTTGCCACGGTCAAGGTAACTTATATAAAGAAAGCAATTTAATTGGGAGCTTACCTACAATTTTAGAGGGTTAGTCCATGACCATCATGGCAGGGAACATGGCAGCAGACAAGCAGGCATGGTGGTGGAGAGGTAACAGAGCTCACATCTGATGCACAAGCATGTGGCAGATGGATGGATGGATAGATAGATAGATAGATAGATAGATAGATAGATAGACAGGTAGTCAGCTTACCCTCATGTCACACTAGCCCATCAGAAGAGCTATGCCATCATTTGTTTTTTTCTAGGTGGACAGTAAATGGAGCAATTGCCTTAAAAACTTCCTGTGGGTGGGTCCATGGGAGGACGTCTGGCTTGAGATTCATGCTGCTCTTTGGGAACAAGGATAAGCAGCGGTCTGCAGTCCTGTCAGCTGACAAGTAAAGCCTCAACTGCCTCTGTACCTCTAGAGCAGCAGTTCTTAACCTGCGGGCCACGCCCCCTTGGATGTTGACTAGCAGATAGCCTCACATCAGAAATTTACACTATGATTCATAACAGCAGCAAAATTACAGTCACAAAGTAGCAATGAAAATAATTCTATGGCTGAGGGTCACCATGACATAAGGAACTGTAGTAAAGGGTCACAGCACTAGGAAGGTTGAGAACCACTGATGCACAGTTTAGACTCTGCCACCTACTATGCTCTTTAATGTTTTCTCACTTCAGGCAGCTGCAGTAGCACACACCTGTGCCTTCACACACGGGTGGGGGGTGTAGAATGATTCCTTACGTCTAGTAATTCAGCCCCACCTGGGCAAGGTGGAGACACCCCCTACCCCCTTTTGTTTGGTATGTTTTGTTGAGACAGGGTCTCAAAATAGCCTGGAACTTCCAGAGATCCACCTGCCTCTGCTTCCCTAAAGACATGTACCACCATGCCCGGCAAACTCCCATCTCTTAAGAAAATGAAGAAAAACTAATTCTAATCAAAAATATTTTATAGGGTGCTATGAAAGATAGAGCACACCTGAAATCCCAGCACTTGGGAGGCTGCAGCAGGAGGATTATGAACCTCAGCCTTAGCCTGGCCTGTATAGTAAGACTTTGTCTCAAAAATACTATTATATAAATAGAATAATATGATATGCGATATTGTAGAATTGGCTTTTGCTCTCGGAGCAAAATTCCCTTGAGAGTTATCCAAAATATGGTATAGCTTTATTTTGTTACTGTCTGTTTTCTTCTTATCTAAAGCCTATATATTCAAATATTCATTTTTAAACATTTGTGCTGACTATTTTAGTAACTAAAATCTATAGCCAGGGATCAGAGAGAGCAACCGGGCCATTTCTGAGCCAGGACTCCCTGCAAGTGTCTGTAACTCTGTCTTCTCAACTTTACAATAGGTCAGGTAGCCAGATCTTTATAGCACATTGCTGTATTCCACCATTCATGGGGCCTCACTGATGATGCTAGGCAGTGAGTGTGCTTCTTGTCTCCTTATTTTCTCCTTCTGGCTGGGGATGGGATCCAGAACCTCATGTGTATCAGGCAAGTATTCTGCAGCTAAGCTGCTTCTCTAGCCATATACAATGTCCCAGCTATAGAAAAACTTCAAGCCTCAGCGTTTGGGGGCTGGGGAGAAATAGCAGATCTGGGGCTGAAGAGAAGGTTCAGCTGTTAAAGGTGCCTGCCAGTCTTGCAGAAGACCAGAGTTCAGCTCCCAGTCCCCAGTCCCCAGTCCCCAGCCCCCAGCCCCCAGCCCCCAGCCCCCAACCCCCAGCTCCCACACGGGTGGCTCACAACCACCTGTACCTCCAGCTCCTGGGGAATCTGATGCCCCTTCTGGCCTTTACAGGTACTTGTACATATATGCACATACACACACATATATAAATAAAAGTAAAATAACCTTTTAAAAAAAACATTAGATTGACCTTTTATGGGAGTACCTGTCATTCACACTGTCCCACAGAGACTGGCTTGCTGACTCCGTGTAGAGAGTGTGTAGTGTGCCCAGCCAGACTTCACAGCGAAGTCTTCACTTGTGGATCCTTAGATCTTCTCCATGGCCGGTCCATGGCAGTCATCCCAAACCAGGCTTGCTTAGGGAAGTGATGTCCATGTCACATAGGTGTCTGGCTAAAATCCCACATAGGACAGAGGGTAGCTGATAAATGTGTATTGGGAATACAGTTCAGTCTTTTGTAGGCCAAGAGCAGGAATTAATCTATGCAACATGGTATGGAATGAAAAATCTCTGTTCAGTTAAAGTTCTCAGAAGGGGACTTGATTTGACAGGAATATGGGGCTTAATGGACCCCATCAGAGACAACTGTTTGACAAGGTTGTTCTAAGGAGCAAAATTAATAACCAAGAAAATGTTTGGCCAACCATGAGTCCTATATAAAATACTAGCATTTCACAAAAGTCACCTGATTTACCACAAAGTCAGTCCTCACTAAGTAGCTTTTTGGCTAAGTGCCATTAGGAAAGGGAACTTCTGATGTGTGTATGTGGAGATTTTAAATGAGAGGTCAGTTTTCCATAACTAGAGAGGCTGTGTGTGTGTGTGTGTGTGTGTGTGTGTGTGTATGTATGAACAGTATGTGTGTGTGAATGTGTGAGTGTGTATATGATTGTGCAATTATGTAAATATCTGTATGTATGAGTGCTGAGTGCATGTGTGTGAACATGTATGCGTGTCTGAATGTGTGAGTGTGTGTCTGAATGTATAATGTATGTGTGTGAGTGTGTGTGTGTATGAATGTGTAATGTATGTGTGTGAGTGTGTGTGTATGAATGTGTGTGTGTGAGAGAGAGAGTTTTCCTGCTGACTATAAAATTTCTGTTGGAAAAACAGACTTAGTTCCTGACATCTGTTTTGCCAAGGGTTACAAATAGCCATCAGTCAGGAACAGCCAGTCACCAGGCATATCTAGGGTTCTAAGCTGTGATACATCCATAAGCAAACATCAAATAAGAATAGCTTAAATGTTGCTGGCTTGGCCCTCAGACTCTGCATTTGAGACTCACAAAAAACTAGACCTTGTCTTTGGAGCTTACAGTTTCCCCCTTCTCTGGTTAATTTTTGTTGTTGTTTTGGATTTATTTGTTTTATTCTATGTGCCTGCACATATGCATGTACTCCACATGAGTGCCTGGTACCTACAGAGATCAGAAAAGGTTGTTGGATTCCTTGGGAGCAGAGTTATAAATGGTTGTGAGCTGAGATGTCACTCGTAGCAAAGAGATCTAGTAGCTGAGGAGAGAGAAGGCCAGAAGCAGATTTCTCCAGAGTCTCTGGGAGGAACTGTTCTGCACACACTTTGATTTCTACCCTTTGAAGCCCATTCCAGCCTCTGACCTCTAGAACTGTAATGAATACTTACATTATGAGATATAATAAACATTATAAACATATAAGGCACCAAGTGGTGGTAATGTGTTAAACTATAAGATTCATATGGAGTCTCCAGTCTCAATCATAGGTATGAAAGGAAGACACAAAAGGAAGCCTGGCTTACATGTGTGCCTGCCAACAAACTTCAGGACCACACCCTTGCCCAAAGGCCACCACAGAAAATAGTCCTGCAAGGACGTCTGCCCACCAGTTGCTTATTCAACTTGAACCCAAGGGGCCTGGCGGTGCCCTTGTTGTTGATGCTTGCTTGTAGCCAAGGCTAACTGAGGTAAAGCAGTTGGTAGAAACCTCCTTTGCTTCAAGCAGTGTCCTCTGGCCTCAGCCTCTTTCTTCAAGTACACAGCTTACTGCAGGTATGTGTTCCCATTGCAATACTATCCCAGTTGAATAGTAAACGTTGGAGAATCTCCCTGTTTGCTGTTTAGGTTTTGAGAATTGGAAGCAACAACTGGAATCTACTGCTGAGGCTAACTAAGCCCAGAGCAAAGGAGGGAGGAGGAAGAGGAGGAGGAGGAGGAAAAAGGAGGAAGAGGAAGAGAGAGGGGGAAAGAGAATGAGAGGGGATGGAGGAGAAGAGGAGGAAAGGGGAGGGGAAAGGGAGAAAAGGGAGGGGGAAGGGGAGGGAGGGGGAAGAGGAGGGGAGGGGAGGGGAGGGGAGGGGAGGGGAGGAGAGGAGAGGAGAGGAGAGGAGAGGAGAGGAGAGGAGAGGAGAGGAGAGGAGAGGAGAAAAGAGAGGAGAGAGACAGACTACCATAAACACAAGAAGGAAATGCCCCTGTTGGAGAAGCTGAATCAGTGTCCAAAAAGACCATCATGCCCTGTCATCCTGGAGCAAAAAAAGTTGGCATAGTAGGTTGATGACTGTAATCCTAGCACCTGAGTGGTAAAAGGATTGCAAACTGAAGGTCATATGGGCTGCAAAATGAAGAAAGGGAGAGAGGGGGAGGGGGGAGAGAGAGAGAAAAGGAGGGAGGGAGAGAGAGAGAAGGAGAGGAGAGAGAGAAAGAGAGAAGAGATGCTATTAAGGTCAGAATTAGAAAGTAGCCTCTAACCTCCCAAATAGTGGATGGGTTCAGTAATTTTGGAGGAGTTATAGGATATGGTATAGACCCTGGGAGTGAGACCCCCTCTTCAGTGTTCTCTATGACATAGATTGCTGACTGCAAATGATCTCAGTCAGTTTCTTGACCCAGACTCAATGTGAGGATTAAAAAGCATATGCCGTGACCTCACATACAGCCTGATATAATTTAGCACCAAGAACAAACAACGTCCACTTAGTCTGGAGCATTTTAAAACTTAGAACATTGAACTGGAGAGATGCATACTTAAGGTTAATTCAGCAGTTAAGAATGCATACTACTATTCCAGAGGACCCCGATTCAGTTCCCTGCGTCTATGCTGGGTGACTGACAGCTTCAGGAGATCTGATGCTGCTGACGTCTACAGGCACCTTCTCATCCCCATCCCCATCCCCATCCCCATCCCCATCCCCATGCCCATGCCCATGCCTGTGCCTGTGCCTATACTCAGACACATGCGCAGACACAGACACATAATTAAGAGCAAAAATAAAACAAGGGCATTGCAAATGTGACATCTATATCATATTCCTTCCTCCAAGGCTCAGGGACCATCATGGAAGAGTGGTGGAAAATTCTAAGAGTCATATGTCAGAGAGGACTGGAGAGAAACAACTTCTTCTTGACATTGCAGGACCACCCCACCCATGACCTCACAGCAGCCAGAGTTGCCTTCAGAAGACATGCACAGGGTCAAGCCAGTCAGCACTCCAGCATGAAGGGGAAAGGACTCGTGAACCCTTATCCCCCAGCTGATGGCTTGGTGGTTGGTGGCTTCCGATGGGGTGACAATTTTCTTTAAGGGTGTGGTCCATGGTAGGCTCACTATACTTCGGTGGATGGTCCCACACACATAACAATGTAGGAAGCACAGATTGGGAGCAGTGGACCACAGAAATGAGAAGAGGTCAGAAAGGCTAGGAAGGGTAGGGAATGGGAATGGACGGATCTAGGAGGAGTTAGGGGGAACAGTGTTGGGGCAAATGTAATCAAAATGCATTGTGTGCATTTGTGAAATTCTCAAAAGATTAATAACAATATTATATTAAAAATTATAAAAACAATCCAGGATTGGTGATACATGCCTTAAATTAATCCCAGTACCCAGAAGGCAGAAGCAGAGAGATCTCTGAGAATTCAAGACCAGCCGGGTCAACATATCCAGTAGTTAGGGATACACAGTGAAATCATGTCTCAAAAAAGTACTAATAATAGAACAAGAGTGTTGAGGGACCTCTGTTCTCCACATTGCCTTCGTGGTATACAGAGGCTATAGTAAATGATGACAAAATTAGAGAGAACCAGCCCTAGGTGGTTAAACAACTTTAAAAAATAGGTATTTCAAAATAGCTATGAAAGAACTATTCCTCAAGCTGGGGCCTTCTGAATACAGTGCCCAGTTGCATAGGCTGTACATGTGGCCAGCCAGCCAGGGAAGAAGAAGACCCTTCTCAAGGTAGGAAGGGAGAGAGGGAGTGTGATGGTTTGAATATGTTTGGTTCAGGAAGTGGCACCATTAGGAGGTATGGCCTTGTTGGAGTAGGCGTGTCACTGTGGGTGTGGGCTTAAGACCCTCATCCTAGCTTCCTGGAAGTCAGTATTCTGCTAGCAGCCTTCAGATGAAGATGTAGAACTCTCAGCTTCTCCTGCATCATGCCTGCCTGGATGCTGCCATGCTCCCACTTTGATGATAATGAACGGACTGAATCTCTGAACCTGTTAGCCAGCCCCAATTACATGTTGTCTTTATGAGTTGCCTTGGTCATTGTGTCTGTTCACAGCAGTAAAACCCTAACTAAAACAGGGTGGGTAGGAGGGAGGGAGGGAGGGATGGAGGGAGGAAAGAAGGGAGAGAAGGGAAGAGGGAAGGGAGGAGGGAGGGAGGAAGAAGGAAGGGAAGGAGAGGCAGGGACAGACTTAACAGCAAGAAGTAGAAAAGAAGAACCAGGGAAATGATGTAAGACAGAATACAGGGATTAACCAGTCAAAAAGAGTGTGGTCCCTCGTGTCCCTCGTGTTTACCCCGGTGTGGAAGGCTGCTTTATACTCTTACTGAAAAAGTGAAAAGTTACATTGAATGGTCTCTAGTAATATTTCCAGTTCTGAGACACAATTATTCTATCAAGTATTTTATGGAAAGGATTTTGAGTCCCCAAGCTTTTCTGTAAATGAAATTAGTGGAAAATTTGAGCAATAGAGATCTCATACACAGGAATATACATGCAGCTGCCTCTTTCCTGATAATCATGCTTTTGGTAGATAAATATTTTTTCAGTTTTAATTACATTTTATTTCTATTTATTTATTTACGTATATTTTGTGTGCGTGTGCACCAGTGTGTGTGCATACCTCTGTGTGTGTGTGTGTGTGTGTGTGTGTGTGTGTTGTAGCATATACATGGAAGCCAAAGGACAGTTTGCCAAGTCCATTCTGTCCTCTTACCCTATGGGTTCCCAGGATCAAATTCAAGTTGTTGGGCTTGCTGACAGGAGCTACCCACTGAGATGACTCACACCAGCATTTGATACATTCATGTAGCTTCTCTCTCTCTTTTAAAATTCTTCATGTATTTATTTTTGTGTATACAGGTGTTTTGCCTGCCTATATGTCTGTGCGACATATGCATGCAGTGCCTCAGTAGGCCAGAAGAGGGTGTCAGACCCTTTGGGCCTGGACTTAACATAAAGTGTTGAGCCATCTCATGGATGATGGAACTCAAAACCTCTAGAAGAGCAGACAGTGCTCTAAATCCCCCACCCCAATCATCTTTCCAGCTCATGTTTCTTTTTCTCCTGTCTGTCTGTCTGTCTGTCTATCTATCTATCTATCTATCTATCTAATCTATCTATCTGTTTTATTTATTTATTTAGAGACAGGGTCTCACTATGTAGAGACTGGCCTGGAATTTGCCATGTAGACAAGGTGGGCCTTGAACTCACATAGATCCATCTATCTCATTGCCTCTTTTTCAGTCTCTCTCTCTCTCTCTCTCTCTCTCTCTCTCTCTCTCTCTCTCTCTTCTTTCTTTTTTAACTAATTATTTAAGTTAGTATACAAAATAATGGGTTTTGTTATGAAACTTCTAATAAAAAATATTTATTGAGTGTGTGCACATGTACCACAGGACACATGGAGAGGTCAGAGGACAATTTACAGGAGTTGCCTCTTTCCTTCTACCACATGAGTCCTGAGGACTGAGCTCAGTAGGTCTGGCTTGGTGGCAGGCACCTTTACCTCCTCAGCTTTCTCGTCTGCCCCACTGAGACATTTTCATTCATTTCTCAATCTTCAAGCATATGTATTTGGTTTTTATGAGTATTGTAACTGCTTAAAAATGCTTTCTAATGTTTGTGTGTTTTCATGACTACCTAACATTCCATTGAGTGGACATAGTGCAATTTATTACTCCCTAGGTACTTGGTGACTCAGTTCTCATCAATGTTTCGCTATTACAAAGAGCAGTGCCCTAGATTTCTTTCTTTTTCTTTTTCACCCACAGCAGCTCCATTTTGCTCTTTAAAAGTACTGTTTGCACACACACACACATTTAGAGCTCACTTGGTCACAAATTACAAAGCTCAAAACTCACTGGGGTCACCGGGGGAGGGAGATTGGTAAGTTATGGCCGACAAGCATGGAGGACCCAGAAAGACGCCACCTCGGTTTCCTCCCTGGTCTGACTTTCCCCAGACTAGCAGTCTCCACTCACTCCCAGTTTCTTCTCTCTCACAACTTTGGCCCCCGAGAATGGCCACCCAGGTCTACACTAGAGAGTTGGGAGGCAACATTGCTGGACCAGAGCTTTTAAATCTTTGGTATCTAACTTCTGACCAGGGCAGATTCCCTGCCCTTGTGACCTGGGAGGGACCTTCTGCTCAGTGGTGAGGCAGGATTGCTTAGTGTTTGTTGTACTCTCTACAGCCAAATCAACAAGACAGGGCTCCTCTGAACCTGTGTGAGTCTAATACCCACATCTACTGAATAAGCCCACACCAAAGTTTATCTTCCTTTCTTTCACTAATTATTTAAGTTAGCACACAAAATAATGGGTTTTATTATGAAATTCTTCTAATAAAAATATTTATCCAGTGTATGTATGTTTACAGGAGTTGTCTCTTTCCTTCAGGACACAGGTCCTGGGGACTGAGCTCAGCAGGTCTGACTTGGCAGCAGGCACCCTTACCTCCTTGTATGTGTTAGATCTTGGGGACTTGGTTTTCCTTTTATTGTATACACGCGCGCACACACACACACACACACACACACACACACACACACAACTTACTAGTTTGATCATTCTATGTGTATAATTCAGTAGCATTCAGAACATACCTACTGTTGTGTAAACGTCACCCCTGCCCATCTGCAGAATTTTGTCACCCTTCCAAACTGTAGTCTTTTAATTACCCTTTTCATAATTCCTTTAGATATATCCCCTTGAGTCCATTGTTTAGAGAAATATGCAGGTACCCACTTCCCCAAAAAGAGGGAAGGAGAACATGATGGTTGGTCACCCCAAGTATCTACTGAGAATGCCATGTAAAAGAATCACTATGTGTCTGTTTTGTAAATGTGTATGTCTGCATGCTGGTGCCCACAGAGAAGAAAAGGGCATTGGATCCCTAGGAGCTGGAGTTGTATAGATAATTGTGAGCCACCTGATGTGGGTGATGACAGCTGAACTCAGGTCCTCTGCAAGAGCAGCAAGCACTCGTGACCACTGAGCCATCTAGCCAATCCACCCCCCACCCCCACCCCAGTATCGAGAGCTTTAGTGGCACAGAACACTGGTGTGCATTATTTTATGTGCCCTTGTCCCACCTGCCACAGGCCCTTTGCTTATTTGGGTGTTGACAGAGTCAAGATCTCATGCACACCAGTGTGTGCTTCACCACTGAGCCACATTTTCATCTCACAGGACTGAAGTGTGGGGATGGAGTCGGACCTGCTCAACATCCCCCATTTTACTGAGATGGGCCCCTTGAGGTAGGGCCTTCTTATTCCAAGGATGTTCCTCTTCCATGACATCTCAGAGATATATTGTGCAATCAGACTTCATGATTCAGAGAGCCCATTTCTTTCTCTTTCAGGTTGTAGAAGAGGAAAGAAGTGCTCCAAATTTGACGTCGGTGGCTGGCTATAAACATAAGCCCACAAGAAGTCTGATGGCTGGTTCATTTACTAACTCCCACCTCAGCACACGGGATTTACAGTAATAGCGTAATGTTGTACAATGTGGTGGTTTTGTAAACACCAGAGTGGAGAACGAGTTAGTGACCCTTTCACTTTTACTGTAAAAGTCCTAAAATACTTTCTGGTATTACTAAGGCAATTTAAAAAAAAAATGATAGAGAAACCATTAAGAGGAAACGTGTACTTTTGCTGGTGTTTCATGGCTTGTTCAGAGAAACATACTGTGCCTAATCGCCTTTGATTGCTTTTTTTTTTTAAGTGAAAAATACCTTTGCCAAAGACTCCATTTTAAACAAAAATCACAGGAAGAGAGCTCTTGTGGGCTGAAGCTGCCCTGCACCTCCCTAACAGCTCCAGTGGTGTTTGCTATCAGACAATCTTTCCATTAAATTAATGGCTACATATTGGATTAGGCACTCACCTTCCATTTGTCAGTCAGAGCCATTTCCTGACACTTATTTGAAAAGGAAACCACTTCAGGGTAGCTGAAGGAGTTCTTGTGATGGCCTTCGTGTCTTTTGTGATCGTTCTTTTTGTATAAGACTCACACAGTCTACTTGTCTTCTTCCATATTGAATCCTGTGTCTTTTCTTTGCCCATCAACCTGGTGCTACTTCATAACTATAATTTTGCCACTGTTATGAATCATAATGTACATATTTTGTAGATAGAGGTTTGCCAAAGAGGTCAAGACCCACAGATTAAGAACCTCTAAGCAGGCTGATCAAGCCATGGGGAACAAGCCAGTAAGCAGCATTTCTCCATGGCTTCTGCTTCAGTTCCTGACTCCAGGTTGTGCCTTGAATTCCTGCCCTGACTTTCTTTTATGATGAACTGTGATCAGGACATGTAAGCTGAAATAAAGTCTTTTCTTCCCTGAGTTGTTTTTGGCCATGGTGTTTGTCACAGCATAGAAACCTAAGACAGAATGATAATGTCAACTTTAAGAGGACATTACAACCCTAGCCTCTTTAGAGCTTTTTCTTCTACTATCCCCAGGGTGATGGTCTTATTATTATATTTTGCATATAGCTGCTAAAAGGCCAGCCACCAGATTTGTGTTCCAGGTAAGATGGAGCAAAGGATTAAGGATAGTTTAGGTTCTCCCACCGAATTTGAAAGACCCCTTCCAGAAACCTACAACTTTTAACAAAGAAGCCAAAATCATACAATGGAAAAGGGGGAAAGCATCTTTAACAAATGGTGCTGGTCCAACTGGATCTCTGCATGCAGAAGAATGCAAATAGATCCATATCTATCGCCCTTCACAAAACTCAAGTCCAAATGGATCAAAGACCTCCATGTAAAACCAGATACACTAAATCTAATAGAACAGAAAGCGGGAAATAGCCTTGAACTCATTGGTGCAGGAGACAACTTCCTGAACAGAACACCGATGGCTTATGCACTAAGATCAACAAATTAATAAATGAGACCTTATGAAACTGAAAAGCTTCAATAAGGTAAAGGACATTGTCAATAGGACAAAATGGCAGCATACAGATTGGGAGAAGATCTTCACCAACCCTACATCAGACAGAGACCTAATATCCAATATATATACACGCATATGTATATATACGTATATATATGTGTGTATACATATACATCATATACATATACATATATATATGACTCAAGAAGTTAGACACCAACAACCCAAATAACCCGATGGTTATTTATATATGAAAAAAAAGGGATACAGAGATAAACAGAGAATTCTCAACAAAAGAATCTCTAATGGCCAAGAAACAGAAATGTTCATCAGGGAAATGCAAACCAAAATGACTCTGGGATTCCACCTTCCATCCACCAGAATGGTTAGAATCAAAAACTCAAGGGACAGCACATGTAGACAAGGACACAGAGCAAGGGGAGCACTCCTCCATTGCTGGTGGGAGGGCAAACTCCTGCGTATTTCCTACTGGCCACCACATTTATCAGGAAAGAGTTTACTCCTGAGTATGCTAACTGACCCCAGTCTTATTTTGTTTCCAAGAAGGGTAACAGTGCGATAGTGAGACCCATCCTCAGACTTTTATATTTTCACAGCACCCAGTGGGTCCTCTGTAATCCCAGTAGACAGCAAGGCAAAGAAATAGAGAGATTTAGAACATTGATAATAAAGACATTAAAAAGATGGTGATTTCTAATGCATAACTGTTTTCCTGAAGAAAAACAGACCCCAGTAGGCTTCTCCCTGCATTGCTTGTAACTAGGGCTACATCACAGGCTGCTCATAAAATTAACATGGACGTTAGGGAAATGCAGCCAGGCCATTGGAAATTATTTGAAGTCCATTTATTGTGTTTCCTTTTGTCTTTGTTCTTTGCATACATTTTGTTTCCATTTGCAAAATTGGTATCATAAAATGTTCTGTTTTGCAAGGGAAGTCACAGTCGTAAACAACCCCCTCCGGCAGCATGACTGGGCTCTTACAGCACAGTGCTCACATTTCCAACAGAAATGACTGCTTTGCTGGAACCCTCCAGATTTTATTTTGATTTGAAAAATAATTCAAAAGCTTGAAGGAAAAAAAAAAGCATTGATGATTACCTAACATATGTTCCCAGCCCCAAGATTAACATCAAGAAAGGGCCTTTGAGATTGAAAACACATTTCTAGAACTTTCATTTTGATACAAATTTCAGGTCTCTGTGCTCCTTGCCTGGAACTGTTCTTATTTGGGCTCATCATTCACTTCCTCTCTTGTCTTTTATTTTATTTTTTTGAAAATATTGAAAACTACATGTGTTGGGGATTCCTTAAACATTTCAGAATATTTACTGGGAAAAGAACACTCTAGTATATAATCAGAAGAAAAGATCTCAGACAAAGATTTACAGACTGATAAATCATATCAGGTTCCACTACCTAAATGATCCATTGATTGCTCTGGCAATGTCTTCCTGATATTTTATTTTACCAGGGGAGAATTTGAGGTCAGAGCAGGCATTGCCCTTGGTTACCATCTCTTTCATCTTCTTTAATCTGGAACAATTTATTAGCCCTTCTCAGACTCTCTCCAAGTTAGCATCTTTTAAGGAGAGTCATTTTTGAGAATGTTCTCTGGTTTAGCTTTTGTGGCTTTACCTGATAGTTTAATTATACTTGGGTTGTTCTTTTCTTTTCTTTTCACTTCTTTTTTAAAGGAATGGGATCTTTGGGGCTGCAGAGGTGGCACAGTGAATAAGGGCCAGCCTGTGTAGCCAGTGGGTGAGCTTCATGTTAAATGAGTTTCTCTGTTTAAAAACATAAGGTGGAGTCGGGCGGTGGTGGCGCACGCCTTTAATTTAATCCCAGCACTTGTGAGGCAGAGGCAGGCAGATTTCTGAGTTCGAGGCCAGCCTAGTCTACAGAGTGAGTTCCAGGACAGCCAGGGCTACACAGAGAAACCCTGTCTCGAAAAACAAAAAAAAAAAAAAACAAAACGACAACAACAGCAACAACAAAAACTTAAGGTGGAGTGCAACAGACAAAGATGCTTGACCACCACCTCTAGCCTTCGCATGCACCACATATGTGGGACTAGTGGCAAGCATCTCCATGCCCAGTTATGCTAAGTGATCCCCTTAATTGTGGTCTTTCTTATTCTCAAATGCTGAGTGAATTCCATCACTCCCTCCTCATGAAACACTAAAGTCAGGTTTTTATTTGTTGATATTGAGCAAATTTGGCAGTGAATTCCGTGCTTGACATTGTGCAGGTGACATCAGGTACGTTCAGGCCTATCTCTGTGCCATAAAATAGGATGCCCCAGGATGCTGTGGTGCTGGGAGGATTGTGTATGTGACAGTTTAAGTAAGTGAAACTAGTCAGCAGAGATGATCTCATCTCTAACATAGAATTCCAGTTTTGAGTTGTACACATGCATTGTTCCCTTCAGCAACTGAATGATCTTAGAAACAAGGTTTGTATCAATCAGAAAGTGAAAGGATTAGTGGAGTCTGCTGACTTGTGCATGATTTCTGTGACTACAACAGTTCTTCCTCTTCCCTTGCTTTCTCCCTTCTTCCTCACCTCTCTCCTCCTCCTGTCTCCCTCTCCCCTCCTCATCCCTCTCTTCTTCCTTTCTTCCACTGCACACATATTTAATGGCACCTTCTACTCTCCTGGGCTATAGAGGTGGAGGAACAGACAACTTTGAAGTAAATAATACTTCATAGTAAATAATACTTATTATGTGAAGACATATAATAAATACAGAACCATGCTTTTAAAAACAGATAGGATAGCTAACAGAAGAATAACAACAGGAGGGAATAAGGATCATGAACAGAGACACAAAGGAGGGTTTGTATGATTTTTAGTTTCAATTAAGTTGCCACAGTCAAGATCACCTGGGAAGAGAATCTCTGGAACTGTATAGGTCAGGTCAGCCTGGGTGCCAAGCATGTCTGTGGGGGAACTGTCTATATTATGTTAGTTGGCTTGGGAAGACCAAGTTCACCGCGGGTGGCACCATTCCCTGCATTTACATCCAGAACTGTGTAACAGCAGAGAAAATGAGCTGAGCAGCAAGCATGCATGCATGCATTTCTCTCTGATCTTGACTGTGGTTGTGATGGACTAGCTAGCTGTTCCTGGCATCTTGACTTCCCAGCTCTGATGGACTGTAACATAGAACTAAGGCTTTCTCCCCTATGTTGCTTCTTGCCAGCACCTTTTATTACAGCAGTATAAAAGAAATTATGACAGGAGTCTGGGGAAAAAAATTCAGGCAGAGGAAATAGTTCAGAATGGCACAGGACTGAGTTCACATGAAGAAAACTTGATAAAAGTAGTCAGGCAGCCTTTGGCTTTCCTCTGAGAGCTTCATTATAGGTGAGAGCAGAATTTTGGGTAATTGTGGGGTTGGGTCACTATAAAGTTATGCAGTAAACACCTCTTTTCTAGAAAATCTGCTGTTGACCAAGGTGATTCGCACCTATAATTCATAGCACTAGGGAGACAGAGGCAAGAGGATCATGAGTTCAAAGCCAGCCTGGGCTACCTTGTCAGGAGCCATCATAGGAGAAGCTAAAAACTAACAGGTGATCTTCCTGAGATGGTTCACCTTGGATTAAAATCCATGACTGATATTCTCTAATAGGCAAGGCCCAGGAGAAATCCATTTTAGGAAAGATTCCTGCTATTAATATTGTTTTCCTGTTATTATTAACCATATATAACAATCACTAGGTATTAGCCCATCCCTTTGACCAGATCTCTGCAGACCTATGGATGGATCTTGTAGTGATGCTATATAAACAAATAGGTAATAATTCTATAGAATTTCTGATTTGATTCAAATAATTTTAGAAAGAAGGCTTTTAGAGATGGTCTTAGTTGCTAGAAAGATGTAATTAAGTTAGAATCAAGAATAGAATGTGTCTACTCCTCAGAATAGTAAATAAAGGCTGCATAATTAGAAATACAGTGAGCTTTCATAATCACACTAAAAGGAGAAATAGACTTGGACAATTTTGTGTTCAAGGAAAAACATTTAGGCCCAAGGATAAAGTCACAGGTGTGCACCATGGTAAGACAAGGTTATGTAAAAACTGTTGCTTTGAACTTTTAGTGAGTATATTATAATGAAACACTGCTTTGAACGTAATATCAACGTCTTTCTATGACTCCCATTTTATGCAACATTTTATCTTAGAGATAATTTCTAAAGAACTTTTTGTCTAAGAACATATTATTTAAAAAAAAAAACAGAGAAAAGAAATAAAGTTGGTTGTTTGAATGGTTTGACTTGGGGAGCTTTGCCCCATCCATCCGTCTGTCTGTCCATCCATCCATCCATCCATCCATCCATCCAAATGTATATGTCTGTTTGTCTATATGTTCATGTGTAGGGTATATGTGTATGTATGTAACCATGCATGAATACTTGTGGAGTTGATTGTGACAGAGTGTGGGTGTATGAATGTTTGAATGTATATGTGTCTGTGCATATTTGCCTATACAAAGCACTTATTTCTTTCCTTCCTCCCTATTTCACAAAGAGTTAACCAGCTCAACTAGAGAGGCTGCTGGCTGACTCACCAAGAAAAGAGCTCTAGCAATAAATCCTTCAGTTAATCCCCTACTGCTATACAGCATGTGTTACTCACCAGATATTAGCGCACTTGATGAAGCACAGACAGTAAGAAAGTGTTGGGTTCTTAGCACAGATCAGTAAGAAAAAGTTAAGTTTCTCTGGTGCTTATTTAAGCATAAAAAATTAAACAAAGCACAGAGAATTATAATGTTTAATAAAGCACAGAGTTAAAGAGATGAGAAGCCAGTGTTTTTTCCTATTTATTTATTTATTACACTCCGGATTTTATTTCCCCTTCTTCCACACTCTGACTGTTACATATCCCATACCTCCAACTCACCTTCCTGTCTCAATGAGGCTGTTCCCACCCTCCACCCCCGCATCTCACCTGACCTCTAACTGCTGGTCCCTCCAGTCTATTGAGGGTTAGGTGCATCTTTAATTGAACACAGACCCGGCAGTCCTCTGCTGTATACGTGTTGGGGGCCTCATATCAGTTCCTATATGCTGCTTTTTTTGGAGGTCTAGTGTTTGAGAGATCTCAGGGGTCCAGATTAATTGAGACTGCTGGTCCTCCTACAGGGTTGCCCTCTTCCTCAGCTTCTTTCAGCCTTTCCCTAATTCAACCACAGGGATCAGCAGCTTCTGGCCATTGGTTGGGTGTAAATATCTGCATCTGACTCTTTCAGCTGCTTGTTGAGTCTTCTGGAAGGCAGTCATGATAGATCCCTTTTTGTGAGCGCTCCATAGCCTCAGTAATAGTGTCAGGCCTTGGGACCTCCCCTTGAGCTGGATCCCGCTTTGGGCCTGTCGCTGGACCTTCTTTTCTTCAGGCTCCTCTCCATTTCCATCCCTGTATTTCTTTCAAACAGGAACAGTTATGGGTCAGAGTTTGACTGTGGGATAGCAACCCCCTCCCTCATTTGATGCCCTTTCTTCCGGCTGGAGGTGGGCTCTGTAAGTTCCCTCTCCCTTCTGTCAGGCATCTAAGGTCCCTCCCTTTGAGTCCTGAGAGTCTTGCACCTCCCAGGTTTCTGTTGTATTCTGGAAGGTCCCCTTACCTCCTACCTTTCTAGGCTGCCTATTTCCAGTTTGGTTTTTTTTTTTTTAAATCATAGAATAAACAAGATAGTTTTTTAGGATTTTTTTTTTTAGAAGTTATCAGCAAGCATTCAGTATAATTAGAGAGCTAGAAGGCCAGAGACCATCAGCCTTTAAAGCAACGACCGATGCTGTGCCCCTTTTCAAGCCCACTCCAGGCTGGTCAGGCTCCTGGCATCTAAATAATGGGTTCAAGACCAACCTGATCTTATACCTAGCTTCTGGAGTGCAATATTTTCTCCCAAGCACCCTCAGTGACTGAGTAGGATGAGGTGCTAGAAAATAAACGCTACTGTCTATCGTGAGACTCCTTTAAGGCTATCTTTATGAGCGCTCTTTGTCAGGTTGTCGTGATGTTTCTATGGCTGTTGTACAGCCTAAAGTTTTTCCCCTCCCCCCTCAGCCTTTCTTCCTCTTTGCCTGCCATGATCACGAGCTCCTAAGACCTGTCTGCTTGCACTAGCACTTGTTTCCTTTCGCGGGTATTACTAATTTACTCAATATTCACTACGTTTCTTGGTTTTCCAACTCTATTCTGCTTCCCAGGTAACCCGACCAACAAGAAGGTAGAGCAGAAATGCAGATGAAGAAATTGTTCTTTGATTCTACTGCCAATGAAAGCAGGTTCCGGTCCTTGGAGATGTAAGGATGCCAATCCAGGTCCTGCCAGGGGAAAACGAAAGCTTCCAGGCAGTCCACATCTGAACCGTCTCAGATAGCACCAACCTCATCCGAAGCTGTTGAGTGGAGGTGTAACCCATTTCAAAAGTAGCCCCTCTTTCAGCCAGATTGCTGCGCTAAGAATTCCTTAGTGAAATTCTGGGCTACAAGGGCATAGTTTCCACCCTTCAGCAAGGTCCAAGGAATAAAGGACACTCTATGTAGATATTAAATTAGTATTTTGGGGGGTGAGGGGTGATACTCACTCCCACTCCTGGATGGCAAAGCAGAGGAATTTACTGTCTCCACTGACATTCTGGGAACTATACTGTTATGGTTTCCCCTGTCTTCTGCTCAGACTATTTAAAGGACACTTCCTGAGCCTGGCTCACTGCATCTTAATGACACCCCAGGAGAAGCCAAGCTTGAGCTTGAGAGAACCAGAGACGGTAAGCCCTTGGTAGGTATTTGCTAGTTTTTGATACTGCAGCATACATTTTCTTTTTGGTAAACCTATCTTCTCCTTATAGAATTTTCTCTACCCTACTTGGTCCATTTGTTTGTTTGTTTATTTGTCTGTTTGTTTTTAGGTGAGCTTCAGTCCTGGCCTGTAAATCCCACTCCTCTCAGGCACAGTTCTTGGAATTCCTCTGTAAAGGATCAGAACCAATATTTGCTAATACTACTGCCAGAGACAAGTTCTCTCTCCTCTCTGGGCTGAACCTGAGAGTACTCGAGGCTGGGGTGAGTGGAGCTGTTAGAGCTGAGCCAAGAAAGGTGCACACACAGCAAGAGCACAGCCAAGTGATGAGTAGGCAAGAAAAAAAAAAAATCAGGTCTGGTGGCACACACTCCCAACTCTGCGTCAAGCCAGAACCAGTCCCAAGAGCGTTTGCTTCTATGATATAGCAAAGTCCATGCACGCTTAAGGCAGAGTGTTGGACTTTTGTGGCTTCTTTTGGTTGAAAGGGGTTAAGATAATTACAGCAGCCCTGCCCTGTTTAACTAAAAAATACCACCCAAATAAAAAAAAATGGCCAAAGGATCTGAATAGCCATTCATCCAAAGAAGATGGACAGATTGCCAATAAACTCTTGAAAAGATGTTCAACATGACTGATCACTAGGAGGATGAGAATTAAAAGCACAATGAATAGAACTTCGTGCTCTTTAACGTATGTTTAATTTAAGAAATTTGGTCAATAATAAGTGCTGGTAAGATTGTAGAGAAATTAAAAGCCTTGTACATCCCTGGTGGAGATGGACATGAGGAATACAGCTTGGGACAGTAAAGGAGTTACCATGTGGCTCCTAGGTGCATGCACAGAGGACAAGCAAATGCATGTCCACAGAAGACATTGCATGAGAGCGTTCATAAGCTGACTATGGAGGTGATGTTATTCAGTCGCAGCATTTAGTAGGCTGAAACAGGAGGACAACTACTCCAAGCTACTTGGCTACTTAGTAAGTTTCAGGCTAGTCTGGGCTAGTGCAAGCATGTCTAAAACCAAAACGAATAGAATGCTCACAGCAGTTACATTCCTAATACCTAAAAATCAATGTTCATCAATAGGACAGATCAACACATTGTGACATACTTTTGAAGAAAGTGTGCATGATGGGAAAACAAAGAACTATTAATAGGCAAAGTCATGGATGAATCTGGATGTGTGCTGAGTGAAAGAAAGCAGATATAATACACATGGCAGCACTTCACTTACATGAGGTCCAACAGCAGGCAAACTTGTCATGGAGATAGAAATTCGAAAGTGTTTGTCTCACTGTAAGAGCTAAGTGGCGGAGGCATAAGACTACGAGTTTGACTAGAAGGAGACAAAAGGGTGAAGGTGCTTTCTGGAACTTTGAGTGGTAGTTATATGGGTATGTGTTATCATTAAAGCTTCCTGGATCTTAACATCGGCGTATCTCACCTTTAAATTACCCAGCATTATACTGTTGCATATAGCTTTCGTACCCTGCCTATGCTCTGGGAATGGGCCAGGCTAACATCCCCCTGCCCAGCTTCCCTTGAATCCACAGATAAAAGACACACACACACACACACACACACAGAGAGAGAGAGAGAGAGAGAGAGAGAGAGAGAGAGAGAGAGAGAGAGAGAGAGAGAGAGAGAGAGAGATGTTTATTTTCAACTTGCCTTCTTGGCACGTTGCTGGGCACTACTATCTCCTGCCCGGAAAGTGTGCCCTCATCATCACCCTTAGCCCCACTCCTCCCACCTGCCCTAGCCTTAGTTGGTCGATTGAATCTGGTCCCTGCTCTGATCACCTGCCTATAGGAGTGGTCACAGCCACTCTCTTCCCAAGACCTCACATGGCTGCCTGGTTCTTCTCTCTTCAAAGCATGGTGAACTTCCTCTTTCTCCCTTTCATCTGTCTCCTTTTCTTCCAGGGACCTGGAAGTCCTGCCTGTACCTGCCACCCAGCAATTGGCTTTTTTACTGACAGATCAAGAACCAATTGGGGAACAAAACTGCACCTACAGTATACTTTAAATGTTTACTGTGTTTTCATCTTAGATGAAACCACCCACTCAGTTTGTATGACCGTGGTGTCAAATGCTCTCCTATTACAAAATACCTTTTCCTACCAACTTAAGAATAAACTAGATGGATGTCCCCCCATCCCCCGCCCCCCCCCCCCGACACGTTTCCTCTTTGATATACAGCATTGAAAACCTAAAGAAAATGTTCTGGTAATTTTCTTCATTAACCATCTTAGTGAAGCCCTAATACACAAAGTTACTAGTCTCCTTGTCAAGGTACCTTAACCTACAATTGACTAAGGGGAGAGAGTTATGCAACTTTCAAACAGTTGTGACAGTTCTTCATCTCATTAATCCTAGCTCAGGATAGCTGGTAACTTCTAAATGTTTAGAAATGTAAAGGATGTTAAAAGAGATAACAAAATATAAGTGATATACTCAAGTGGTTAAGAGTGTTGGATCCTTATTAACCTTGACAAACTGCTGTCCCTTTAGCTGACTGCTTCTCATTTCTTTGGTTTGTTTTTTGCTTCATCCCGCCTCCTCCTCTGCCTCATTATTCACCACTTAGAGATCAGCTTAATGGGCTGTGGCAAAACTGTGGTGATCCTGAAATGCAGAGTCACCTCCAAATGTCCTCTTGCAGCTCCTGAAATCCCTCGGGTGCGGCAGGTCCATTTCGTTGGTGTGTTGTAAATTGAAATGCGCCCTTAATTGCTCCCCTAACATTGACTTCGCTATAACCAAAAATAAAAGCCACAGTGAGACTTCTTTTTGGGAGATGGACAGGAAACGTTACAAAAGAAAAATGGAATTATTTTTCAGTCCTGAGGAAATTTATTAGCAAACACGTTGCAGTGCATTTGAGTAGCCAGCATGCTGAGGAATTGTTTTGGAGAAGGCTTGGCTTTGGAAAAGCACAGAACAGAAACAGTTCACTTCTGTAGCTTGCCAGTTAGTCAGCAGGATGACAAATGTCTTATTATTCCCCACAGTGCCTTAGTATTTACAGGACATCTGGTACTATGTGCTTCGCCTTCCTCAGAATCTTTTTTTTTTTTTTTAAACCATTTAAGATTATATTATTGCTGTTTCCCAGGTCTGCTTGTTACAGTGATAGGACTCAGATGTCAGATCAAGAGATGTCTGGGTGGGTGAGGTGCCTTCTGCCAAGCTGAGACTAAGTCCAATCCCCAGAACCCGCATGGTAGAAGGAGAGCACTAACTCCCATAAGTTGTCCTCTGACCTCTTTGTGAACACTGTGTTCTCAGCAAACATACATACAGAGGCACACACACACAGAGACAGAGGCACACACGCACACATACACGCACACACACATACACACAGAGGCACACACACAGGCACACATACACAGGCACAAACACAGAGGCACACACACAGACAGAGGTACACACAGAGGTACACATACAGACAGATGCACATATACACAGAGGAACACACAAAGAGAGGCAAGCACACACAGAGGTACATTCACAGAGGCACACACACGCATGTATATACAATACATGCAGGAACACAGAAACACAAGTGCGTGCACACATGCACACAGATGTGCACACAAACACAAGCGCGTGCACACATGCACACACATGCACACACACAAACACAAGCGCATGCATGCATACCTACAAACACACACAGGCACACAAAGTAAATGAATAAATGTTAAAGAAAGAAGCAGATGTCCTTCTCCAGTGTGTCTAATAGTTAGAGGCTGAGTGTCTGGTCCCAGTTGACATACCAGTGATGCAAACTTGGGCAGACATCTCAAATCCATTTGCTTTTGGTGTCCTCACCTAAAAATATGAAGTATAATTGACATGGTTCCAAAGAAATGGAAGCTAAGCTCCCTCTGCTCTTTCCCTTGAGCCATATGACTAACTTAGAGAAGTGTTGACAGAGCCTCGCTAGTAGTTGATTAGCTTGCAGCTACACATGGGAATGGGTCAGGGTGGGTATGTGTCAACTTCTTGGCACTGTGGTCTGGTCAATGGACAAGGGCAGCCTAAGTAAAGCAAGACTATCCATGTCCCACAGCATGGATACGCAATGAAGTTTGGACCTCTCGAAGTGCGCTTGAGAAAAGTGCAGCAGAAGCATATTCAGTCCTACATCCTGGCACAAGGATGAGGAAGATGCCACATCCACCCAAAATGTTGACAGAAGGGGGAGAGAGGGGAAGAAGACACAGGAATGTCAGCTTGACCTTATGGTGAGCTTCAGAAGCAGGGCGGTCCTGGCTTGGCCCTGTGTCAGCTGGCCATCTTTCCCTCTACCCCTCCCTCCTTTGTTAGAAAAGAGTCCCCTTTTGGCTACCTTTTGGAGATCAGGTAGGCATGCTACCAACTGCACAACGCTCTAGTTCTGTTCTGCTCCCTGCTGCATTCTGCGTATGTCCCAGGAAGCCACATTAGAGACTATCTCTGGCTTTCTAACTTTAGCTGGCTCCAGCAAAAGAAAATATGGACAGCTAATCAGAGGAAGGGAGGGAGGGATGGAGAGAAGAAGGGAGGGAGGGAGAGAAGAAGGGGAAATCAAATTCATCCTTCTTCTGTGACATGGGTTGGCTCCACCCAGTCACTAGTCACCATAGCTCTTAACTGCACCTCCTGGTTCCAATACTGATCTTTTTTCCCTTGCTGATTCCAGCCTGTGGGTGGGTATAGCTTACTGAAGCTAGGCTATTTCGCTCTTGCCTTTGAATTTATTATATCATGCCCACACTTTCATAAATAGTCCCTGTATTAAAGTCTCAAGTTACCAAAGTTTTATAAATGATTTCTGTTGGAGCCCTGACTGATACACAAGTTTCTCACTGGAACAGCAGAAACAAAACCACGCTTTGTCAAATTACCTTTTCTGTTGTTGCTTATGATTTTGCAACAAGGGTCTCGCTGTGCAGACTTGGCTATCGTAGAGGTTACCTGTGAACCAGGCTACCTTCAGATTTGCTGTGCTCCTCCTACCTCAGCCTTCTGAGTGCCAAAAACACAGATGTGAGTTACCACGTCCAGCCTGATGAAAATTGTCAAATTACTAAGATGAGTCACATCTAATGCATACAGAAAAGCACCAAAATGTATGTGCAGCTTAAGGACTATTTATAAAACGATCGTCTACATATGTTGTGTTATTCCGGGCACAGAATGTCTCTGACTACTCAGAAGAATCTCCGTCTATCTCCTCTCTCCTCACCCTCTCTTTATAGTCTCCTTTATGTTGATGTTCATGGTAATGATTGCTGCTTTTCTGTAGTCCCCATGACTGTTTTATCCAAGACACAAGCATCTTTCAAATCATGTAATGTATCATCCTGTGCTTCTATTCTTGTTGACATCATGCTAGCTTCTTGTGTGTACTCTATGTAGTTGTAGTGTCCTTTGTTATCACTGCAGTGCACGCTTCCTATGTAACAGCATTCTATCCTTCTCTGTCTCTTCCACTGTTGGGGTGTGTCTGTATTGCTTTATGGTTTCAGCTATTTGGGAAAATGTTGTTAAGAGTCTTGTGCTTATCTGGAAGTCTGAAATGTTCTCCAGGACAGAGCTCTCAAACATGGTATGAGTGTGTGTGTGTGTGTGTGTGTGTGTGTGTGTGTGTGGTGTTCTCTGTGTGTGGCATGTACACATGTGTGAAACCCTGAGGTGGATGATGGGTGTCTTTCCTCAATTGCTCTTTACCTTTCCCCCCATTTTTATGTGTGTTTTTGGTGTGTATGTGTGTATGATGGCAGGTATGTGAGTATGCTGGGATGGTTACAAATGCATGCATGCATGGAGGCTGGTATCTGGAGTCATCTGCCATCTCTCTCCTACCTTATTCCTTGAGGCGGGTTTTCTCAGTCAAACCCAGAGCTCACCAGTAGACTTTGTCTGGCTAACCAGCTTGCTCTGGGGATACCCTATCCCTACCCACTGAGGCTGGAGCTACAGAGAGTTTTTAAGTGGAGTTCTGGGGACCTGGACTCCCAATCCTTACATTTGCTCAGCCAGCCCTTTAAACACTGAGCCATCTCCATGGACCTCTGCCTTTATTTTATTTTGAGACATTATTTCTTACTGAACATGAATTTCATTGATTTCACAAAGCTCTGTGGCCAATGAGCTTCCAGGACTCACTTATGTATGCTTACCCCTAACACACACACATACCTGAGGCTGGCACTGTGTGTGTATGTGTGTGTATAGATGCTTTGTTGACACGTGTGTTTGTATACCATATAGATGCCTTGTGCTATGGCACCCAGAAGAGAGTGATGGATCATCCCTGGGACTGGAGTTATAGACGGTTGGGAAATTATTGGAATGACTTACAGGCTGCAGTCCAACTAATCCAACAATGACTACCTATGAAGGAAAAGTCCAAAAATCTAGTAGTTGCTCAGTCCCACGAGGCTGGATGTCTCAGTTGGTTTTCTGTAATATACTGAAATTCCAAAGAAGTAAGCCCCAATGCCAGTGGGGAAAAATGGGTGTTTTGGCAAGGTGACGGCAAGCTGTCAAAGAACAAAGATTCCTTCTTCCACGTCCTTATATAGGCTTCCAGCAGGAGGTGTGGCCCAGATTAAAGGTGTGTCTTCTCAATACAAGATCTGTGTTAAAGGCAAAATAATAACAAAGACCTCTGCCATACAACCTTTCTCTTCTAGTCCCCTAGTTATATCTATGTTTCCATCTAATGCCGATGACTCTCTATAAAGAATTACTTATTTACTTGTGTGTGTGCGCGCGTGTATGTGTGTGCGCGTGTGTATGTGCATGTGAGTGTGCGTGTGTGTGGAAGTCAGAGGACAGTTTCAAAAGTCCATCCTCTCCTCCCCCCATGGCATTTGGGGATGGAACTCAAGTTGTCATGTTCGCTGGGTGACAGCCTTTGCCAGCTGAGCCATCTCGTCAGCCCACTCTCATGAGGCCTGATAGCTTTTTCGTATATTCTGAATCTCTGAATGTGTATGTTGTGTCCTGTCAAATCCCATGACCTGATTCTTGTTCCCTGTTTTCATTTGTGGCCAGGTGTGTTTTTCTTCATCTCCTATGTCAGTAATCTTCATTTCTAGGTGCTTTATTTGATTCTTTTAAAAATGTCTTGGCCACTTACTGCTTTCCTCTTATTTCTTTAATTATAATGATCATGATTGTTTTGTGATCTATCCTATAGCACCAGTGTCTGAGTTCTTTCTGCTTCCGTTTCTATCGTCCTGTGTCTCTTTCATACTGCCCTCACCAGGGCTTGCTGCTATGTGCCTAGTTCTGCCGCTGACCTTGAAAATATATTTGTGTAAACACATAGCTGTCCAAAAGAAACATGACTTCTTCAAATGGATTTGCTACTTTCAGCCCCTAGGGACATCCCCAGGATGGCACCAATGGAGTTTATGGCCTAAATATTTTTGGCCCCAACCGGTTATGTCAACCAATGGACCCAATGCAGTTATGTCAACAAGCAGTGGCAGATGGCCAAGGATGAAGTTGTTAGCGCACTGTACTGTTTGGCAATTCACAGGAGGGAAAGTCAGAATTGTCAGTTCTCTCAGCGGGTTCTAATTGGCAGATTCTTCAGCTTTCAGTGTAGCTTTAGACTTGGCCGCATAAGTGTGTGTGTGTGTGTGGGGGAGCACATGCCCATAAGTATGTGTGTCTATATATTCCTATGCATACACATGTAAAGGCCAGAGCAGGATGTCCAGTGTCTTCCTCTTTCAATTTCCTTATTACCTTAAGAATAGGTCAATCACTGAACTGAAAACTCACAGTTTAGGCTGTCAAGTGAGCTCTGATGAGCTACCCTGTCTCTGTCTCCTCATACTGGGGTTAAAGCCATGCCCAGCTTTTTACATGAGTGCCAGGATTTCAACTCAGGTCCTGTTGGCTTGAGAGCAAGTGCTCTTACCCACTGAGCTGTCTCCACAGCTCCCTGTACTCTGAAACCTTTCATGTAAACTTGCTTTAAGAATATTTTAAAGTCTTTCGCTTCCATGAGCATTCAGGTGACTAGACTGAGTTCTTTTTCTGTTCCCCTGACTCTGTACTCAGAGTCCTTTGAAGTCCCCCAAGTGCTGTTTGTGGTTTAATGCTAGCCTCCCTTGTTCAGCTCTGCATCTGAGGCATTTTATGGGGTTTTATTTTTCCCTTTTAGCCAGGATATGGTGGTCTGCCTCAACTGCCTCAAGCCCACCACCTCTCACCAGTTCTGTGGACCACTTTGAATCATATGCTGCATCTTGCCTCCATGTTGCTGGGATCACTTTAGCCTATTTTCCCCTTTGATCCACCTTCTGTGTCTGTTATAGAAAATGTAGTCCTTGGAACTCCTATAGCCTTGAGCTGGGTCCCTTTTTGTGAGTGTACTGTTCTCTTTTCTTTTCTCTTATGGGTCCACCTTAGGTGCAGCAGACTAACCTTAACAGTTTCTTTTATAATTGCATATGTCCCCTGCCCTCACTTCCAACCAGAGCCTTCCTCTTCTCCGCACAACACACCTTCCCTGCCTGGGAGTTAGTCCTGGAATCAAGAATCCTTCTCTTTTCTTCACTTCCCTAACTCCATCATCAGAACAGGAAGAGATCCAGCCTGGGACATCAGGACAATGACTTCCATCAAAGGTTAAAGGTCAGAAGAGCCTCACACTGTGAAAGACATTTAGGGATTCCAGCAGAAGTCCTGTTTTCAACAAAGCAAACCAATCTCTCTCTCTCTCTCTCTCTCTCTCTCTCCTCTCTCTCTCTCTCTCTCTCTCTCTCTCTCTCTGTGTGTGTGTGTGTGTGTGTGTGTGTGTGTGTGAGAGAGAGAGAGAGAGAGAGAGAGAGAGAGAGAGAGAGAGAGAGAAGGTGCATGCAGAGTCCAGAGTCCAGAAGGAGGCAGCATGTTCCCTGGAGCTGGAGTTAGAGTTGTAAGTCACAGATGTGGAAGAAGCTGAGCTGGATGACTCTGCTCAGGGTACTAGATGTCACAGTCCTGAAGAGTGCTGGTGGCTGTCATATGAAAGTTTCTCTGAGCCTGGAGAATCAACCTCCAAGCTAGCTCACAGGCCATTAGCAGGAAGTCTTGGGACCTCTCCAGGTGTTTGCTGGAGGCCTAAGTGTCTCACCACATAAATCTTTCCTCGTGACTTGACATCTGCTCTCCTTGAAAGTGTCAAAGGAAGACAAGGAAATGAGGCAGAGAGAGAGAGGGAAACAGAGACAGGGAAGATAGGTCATGCTAATATCAGATGGTCCACAGTAGCAATACAGTTGTGAAGTAGCAACAAAATAATCTTATGGTTAGGGGGCCACCATAACATGAGAAACTATATTAAAGGGACACAGCATTAGGAAGGTTGACAACCATGTATCTGTGCTGTTTTGACTCTGTCACATTCTATTAGAAGTGAGTCACCAGCTGAAGAGATGACTCAGGGGTTACAAGCAATGGCTGCTCTTCCAGAGGACCTGGGGTTCAATTCCCAGCACTTACATGGCAACTTACAACCATTTATAACACCAGTTCCAGGGGACCTGACATCCTCACACATACATACATGTAGGCAAAACATGGATGAACATAAAATAAAAATTAAAAGTTTTTAAAAATGTAAAAAAGAAAGTAAATCACCAAATTCAGTGAACACTCCAAGAGTGGAGAATTTAGCTATGTCAAAACAAAAACAAAACAAAAAACAAAAACCCCAAACCATGTATAGACACTTTAAATCACCACATAGCATTTAAAATTAACCACTTATTACTGGAGGTATAATGAGAATAAAATAGAGATTCATTGCATAATTGAACTCAAAAGTCTGATGGATACGTGAACTTGAAGTCCTCAGAGAGATGAGTACCATCATAGACGATGGAAGCAGAGACCAGGGAACTTTATGGCACACATTTGTAACTCCAGCACTTAGGAAGTAGAGGCAGGAAGATTGGGTGTTCAAGGCCAAGGCCAACCTGGGTTACAAAAAAAATCCCAACTTTTAAAAACCAAACAACAAAAAAAACAGATCTCTGGAGCCAGGATTTGAACTCTGTCATTTACGTTAACATCCTCTCTGGGCCTCATTTCCCTGGTTGGTGAGGTTGGAGAACTATAGCACCCAGTGTATGGGGCCCTGTAGGTATTGAAGTAGTTAGAAAATGTAGCAGTTTATCCAGTGCCTGAAGCACAGCAAGTGTTAGTTGTTGAATGTAAGTTTCACCAGCAGAGTGGCACGGAGTGTTAATTCTAATCTGAGGCTTTGCATCCCTTTCCAATCTAACTGAAGATGGATCTGCATTGCTTTGTAGTTTAAGGTTTAGTGATGTACTGTGCTTTCATTTTCCCTTTAAAGGGCATAAACACATAAAATGCGAGCATCACTCGCTCTCCCCCCTTTCCACTCATGCCACTTCCTTCCCCGGAGGAAACCGCTTAGCAGTTTCCTGAATGTCTTCAGACATGATTCTACTTTTGTTTAGTTTACTCTGTATGGATGTATGTTTTTCCTGCATGTATGCATGTATACTATGTGCACAGTCCCCACAGAAGTCAGAAGAGAACTCCCCGAATCTGCAGATACAGACGGCTTCGAGCTGCTGTGTGATTACGGGGGACCCAATCTCTGGAATCACTGAGCCATCTCTTCACAACTGAACCAGCTCTTCAGCCCCACATTTCTACTCTTTAGGAATGGAGCCAACACCTCAGCCACTAACCCTCCAGTTGAATCCCATAGTACTTTCCTATGGGTCTGTTTCTAGCCCGATGCTTCCACTCAGCATTATTAGAAGAGGCAGAGGCTTTTCTGTGGCTTTGCCCAGCTTCTCTTCTTGATAAGAGAAGTTTCCACGCCCCCCTTAACCTTCTCCCCTATCCTGGGTTTAAACGACTAGTTGTCACCAGACCTGAGGCTGCCATAATCATGAGCACAGCCTCTCCCCTGGTAACTTAGAGACGGGACTAGAGCAAGGGTCAGTGTCTCACCAAGTAGCCATCCCTGGGATGATTTGGAGACTGATCCATCGAGGGCCCAGAAATATGACCAACACTGTTTAATGGAGACCCTCCAAGCTGGCAGAAATACAGAGGGGAGACAAGAGGCAGTGTCCAGTACCACACTGACCTGTGTTCTTTCTAGAACCAAGTTTCACTCCTCTCTTGGGTCCTTCCTGATGCTAGACTTGCTTACACTGATTTTTCCTATTTTCATTCACCACAGTGGATCCCATTGTAGCTTCCCTCAAGGCTATACTCCACAGGCTTATGTAAGTCTCCAGGATCAGCCAGCTCCCAGCAGGCACAGCAGTAGCTATCAAGCCTACTCACTTGGAATTTCAGCCACCCATTTTTGTTCCTTTGTTTCAAAATAATGATTCTTTTTTTATTTTTGTAATTATATTTATATACAGAAAACTTAGTGTATATTTAACCCAGTTTAGTGGTGAGTTCTTTAGCCTTTACCTTTTCCAGCTTGGCAATGCGAGCTGGAAACCTCAACAACCCAGAATGTTGCCTCCCCAGTGGTGACAGAGCTCATCATATCTGTTATTATAATTGGTCCTAATAGCGTCCACCAGCTTAGCCAAGAGTACCCTTGTCTTCCGAGTTAACCTGTGCGAAGGCAACAGTGGTGCATGTCTTCCTGTGGACCAGGCGACCCAGCCTGGCCTTTCCCTTGATGATGCACTAGGGCACCCCCATCTTTCGACACAGGGCAGGCAGGAAAACCACCAGCTCAATGGGGTCTACATCATGGGCAATCACCACCAGCTGAGCCTTCTTGTTCCCCACCAAGGTGGTGACTGTATTGACTCCTGCTCGGAGGACAGGTGGTCTCTTAGTTGGGACGTCCCCTTTGCCAGCAGCTTTCTTCTCAGCATGAGCCAGTAGCCTTTGCTTCTTCTCCTGCTTTGTCTCTGGCCTGTACTTGTGGGCAAGCTTAAGCAGCTGAGTAGCTGTTTGCCTGTCCAGGGCCTGGGTGAACTGGTTAATGGCAGGAGGTACTTTGAACCACTTCTAGAGGATGGCTCTTTGCCTCTTTGCTGCTGCATCCTGATGTAGCGGGGCCATTTGATGAAGCATGTTAGATGTCTTTTGGGCTGGATGTCTTGCTCAATGCTGAAGTTCTTGGGCCTTTTCTCGAACAAAGGATTAACCACCTTTTTGGCCTCTTGTTTCTTGACCACGGCAGGGGTGGGGGTGGGGAGGGGACGGGCACTTTCTTCCCCTTGGCCTTCTTTTCTTTGGGCTTCTTTCTCAGCTGGAGGAGAGAGCCAAAATAATGATTTGCTAACATTGCTAGGCAAAGAAGAAATGTTCATTTAAAAAAAATAATGTCCAGTATTTTTTCTTTACAGAAATTTTAATCATTTTGAATGGATCTCTTTGGGGCAGAGACAAAATATGACTTAGTAGATTAAATTGGATGCATTATAATTTAGTCACATCTGATCAGTTTATATTACAAAGATTGAACACTTTATGCATAAGGTAGAATTTGGAGAGTGCACAGTTTTAGCCAATACAATGAGTGCCTGTGGGGAGTGGAAGAGGCCTTGAATGAGTGCACACTGTTGACCTGGCCACAACCATGCCAGAGCTTTCCCTTGGGCTGAAGCTCAGAGTAATGGCAAAGCCTTCCTCTGCTCTGGATGCGATTGTTGACAGTATGTTGAAGTTCAAGGGCTTATATACAGTTGGCAGATGTGAGGTGGAAACGTAGGTTCTTTGGAAAGTTGGCTGGATGGTGTTTTGCTGGGGCAAACGTGAAGAAACGTTTAGCTGAAGTGGACACAGGTGAAAGATTAAGATAGACTCCTGAAGGAATGTTTTGCTGAAGCAGACACAGAAGAGAGGATGTTCTGCTAAAGCAAGCATGTGAAAGGACACATGATGAAGAATTCTTTGTTAACAAGACACATGCATTGGTCTGCCTTATATTGTGTGGTTGAGCTGCATTTATTGGGACTCTAAAGAGAAGAACACACTGAAAAACGTCTAGTGCTATGCTTGTTGTGCGAAACATTTTAGACTGCATAGATGGGAAAGCCAAGTTCATGATTCAGGGAACCACTTGAAGAGCTTAGGGGACTGATAATCAGTTACCAAATAGGAGTTTATTTTACCAAATAACATTCAATCTATGTCATGTAAAACAGGGCAGTTTTGTTGTTGTTATTGTATCAAACGTTTGGGAAGATATAAGATCTCTCTTGCTAGAAAGAGAATATCAACTGTTCACTTTTAGAATTGTGTGGTCATAAAGGTTGGTGACAGACTTAATTATAGGATATTTTAACATGGATGTGTCTGTCTGCTGCCCATTGGAGTGAGCTCACCAATCGTCTTTACGGTAAACTTACACAATGGTTGTAATTTGTTTGGTTTGGTTAAGAATGAAACCTCCAGCTTCTAAGAGCAAAACTTCCAGAGGAAGTTATTATTTGTTTATGTTTTGCCAACTGTACCTTTAAAAAAAAATTAATCATACTGGGGCTAGTAAAATGGCTCAGTGGATAAAGGTGCTTTGTTGCCAAGTTTGATTTCTAGGACTGACATGGTAGGAGAGAACCAGCACTGACAAGTTGTCCTCCAACATTGTGCCCCCACACACAAAATAAATAAAAATAATTAATTTTTTGTAGAAGAATAAATAAGGCATAAATATATATTTTAAAGAGCTAAAATTAAAATGAGCATCTGTCTAGCCTCTTCCTAGAATATCATCCAAGTCACAAGTCAATTCAGAGACCTCAACTGCTCCCCTCTGTCCCCCAACAAAGTAACTGGGGGATTCTAGTAGGCCTGAGCATGGCAAATATGGCTCTGGAAGGTTTTGCCTTCCCCCACCCCTGCCTTTTGTCCCTCTAGGGCAAATACCTCTCCTCTGTGCTGAGAACTTTGTCTTGGTGTGTCCTGTGCAGACTCTGGTCCCTTGCTGAGTTACTGAAGGTGGTGGTGGGTTCCAACACTTTCTATAGATCAATATCCCAAAGCTTAGAATAATCACTCCCTCTTAGAATAACCATAACCAAACGATGGTTTTACCCATTTTGGACTTTGGTGTAAACCAACTCATAACGAATTTTCTTCTGACTCAAATCTTCCAGCACATTTTTTTTCTCATGGATACTAATGCATGCAGATGTTAGTCCATTACCTTATATATTCTACTAGGCAGATGTTTGGATTGCTTTCAATTCTTCTTATTATGGACAATGGTGCTATGAAAATCAATCTGCAGGCTTTTTCTCTCCCCCTCTTCCTCCTCTTCTTCACCTCTTCTGCCTTCTCCTCCTCTTCTCATTTTTGTGGGTACTGGAAATTTAAGCCAAGGTCTTGTACTAGGCAAGAACTCCATGAAGCATCGAAGCCACACCCTCAGTACAGGTTCTTGGTGAGAGAGTTGCTCCGAGGTAGGTGACCAGGAGCAGGCTACTTACATGCTGCTCGTAGTAGACAACCCCAAGCTGTGCTTCAGTGTGCGTGCACAAAGTCACATGCTCACTAGCAGTGTGAAGAAGTCCAGTGTCACACAACACTCCTCCTCATTTGGAATTCTCTGTCAGGTAAAAATGTCCTGGGACAGTGCACTTTGCGTTTCCATCCTTGCTTACAGGATGTATGATTTCTTCATGGGTTTGATGATAATTTGAGTTTCCTACTTTGCAAAGAAATCTCTTTAGTCTTTAGTTGTTTTTCATATTATATGTTCCACATCCATAACTACATCTCCTTTAATGACAGGCACCGTGTGAAATCTTCTGATGAATAAATGTCTGAGCTTTAATGTATTCCAGTAATTCGTCATCGTTTATGCTCATTGAAGAACATGAAAATGTTTAAAAGTTATACTACTCCAGCACAGCTTGCTGAAAGGCCCTTCCTTTCTTTATTCTTCAGGGCCATTTACATATGTGTGGATCTAGCTCTAGTCTCTTCAGATTCACTGATTCAGTTTTTTTATTCTGTACCAATAAATATTATCTGATTACTTTATAATTTGTACTTACTTTATTATTTACTTTTGGATGAGGTCTTGCTATTTCTACCCCATGCTGACCTGGAACTTGCTATGTAGCCCAGTGTGATAAACTCAAAATCCTTCTGCCTCTGCTTGCCCAGTGCTGATGATAGGCATATGCCACCATGCCGTGATCAACTTTATAAATTCTTTTTATATTTACTTTATTATTTATTTATGTATATGTGGAGTATGCCTGTGTGCATTCAGATATACCAGCGAGGCTGACAGATCCCTGGGAGCTGGAGTTAAGACAGCTGTGAGATGTTATCTCATAATTCCGTGGCTGGTAAGAGTTTGTGTTTGGGTTACATTATAACAACTGAATTATAAACACCATTGCAGAAAGTTTTTTTACAACCCACAAAAGAATCGCTTTATTCACGATTACCACTTTTTAAAAAGATTTATTTCTTTATTTTATGTATGTGACTACACTATCACTCTCTTTAGACACACAAGAAGAGGGAGTCAGATCTCATTACAGATGGTTGTGAACCACGAATGTGGTTGCTGGGAATTGGACACGGGACCTCTGGAAGAACAGTCAGTGCTCTTAACCACTGAGCCATCTCTCCAGCCCATGATTACCACTTTTAATTTGGGTTCCTTTGATCCCCACATCTATTTGTTTAGCTTCTGGTGCCTAAATTAAACATTTGGTATAGATGGTCACCCTAGAGATGCCAAAGACAAGTTTATTTATGCAAGTTTGTTCTTGAAGTCCCCTATATTTCCACAGACTGAATATTCTGAAAGATGTGCAGCAAATCTATTCCAAGCCTAAATGATGTGGTCCAGCGTAGAGCAACTCCCGGACCCAGCAATTCACTCCCGGACCAGCTAGCACATGGGCAGAACACTGAACATCTTAATCATCAAAGTAAGATTAATGGGAACTTGGCATTTTAGACCTGATCTTGGAGAACCGATCATGGTCCCCCCTCTTTTTCATTAGGTATTCCCTGTGATATTTCGAGTGCTCTCAGTTCGTGAAAATAACTGAAATGGGACATTGCCACATTTACCCCTTTTACGAGTTAGACTTACTGCTTCCTTTTCGATGTACATGTGGCGTCAGAATTTGCAGTGATTACTAAGGAAGGCATGCCGTCTTCTTAAAAAAAGGAAACCATCCCCTGCCTCGTCCTTGTCCTTACAGCTACTACCCAGCCATTGAATGCCTACAGTCCACATTAGCTAGGTGACTTCAGGCACACCATTTAACTTCTAGGTTTCCTTGTCTCTAAGATAATGGCATGGTCTACTGACCATGTCTTCTGCATGCTGCCTCCATGCTTTCCGTGTCCACAGAGCTGGTTCCTAAAGAGCTCCACGCGGGATCTCCAGCACAGTTTCCCCTTCCTTCCTCTGTGACAGAGGCCTGCTTCTCCCCCAACCCCCAAACACACGCTGCTGAAGGTGTACCACAGAGAAGGGCCGAGTCAGCTGCAGCCACCCGGCGCCAGCCAGCCTGGAGCTGGAGACTGCTGCATGAACATGCCTTTCTTTGACAAGTGCATTCTACACGTAAAAAGTGCGGCCCAGTCACCCGAAGAAATACGGCTTGGAGTGTGCCTGAGGTCGGGGCGGGGACGCCGTGACTCTCTGCTAGGTTAGGAAACCAGGGAACCATTTCAGGCTGGGTGCGAGTCACGCGGCGGTTTGACGGCAGGGATTGTGCAATGGAGCCGCGGCGGGGGACCCCGCAGGAAGTGGGGGAGGCTGCCACCGCGCCAATTCTTTCCAACTAACTTCCCGGCGGCTCCGGCAGGGAGCAACCAAACTTGGGGCCTCCCGCCCGCCCCGGGGGACGCTGTAAGGAGTAGCGGCGCCACCGCGACCCGGAGGGGATCAAAAGGTCCGCCTCCTTGCCGCCAACGCTTGCCTGGCCAGGGACCCAAGGCTGTCCAGCGCCCGGTGCAGGCCCGGTGACACATTCCCGAGGGCTCCTGGGCGCTCCTCCGGCCGTAGTCCCTGTGACGTACATACTATTATTAGCTTCTCTTCGAAGTCTGGGGACAAGCTAGACGTGGGATGGGTGGCTGAGATGCAAATGTATGGGGCGTTGGCCCAGACCTGAAACTAAGTTCTGCTTCCGGTGGCTGTGCGTGTGCTTTTGGGGCCCTTAGGGTGCTGTCAGTGGGATTTGTCAGAAGAGCTGGATAGCTTTCCACAGATCTGGTCGGTATTTTCAGTAAGCTGTTGAGATCAGGGGCACCAATTGAACTAGTTGCCAGTTATCCGAGCAGTAGGTTGAGGCAGGAGGATTGCAGCGAGATAGACAGACACTGGCCAGTTTGGGGTGCACAGTGAAACTGAGAGACCGAGGAGAAAGGAGAGCGGAGAGAGGTGGGGAGAAAAGGGAAGTAGGAGTTGAGATTGCCAGTCTCAGGGTTTATTTCGCCCTCCTTTTTTGCTGTGCTTTCAGAAACATCTGGGCCTGGGTTTCCTGACAGTGACACCCGGCGGGGACCCGAGTTAGCCTAAATCAACACTGCTCTCGCAGGCCTAAGATCGAATTCAGTCCACAGGAAATTCAATGCAGCCCCCGTGTCATCTAACTAACGACAGCCACAGCCGTCTCTTGGTCCTATTCTACGCTCATTCTGATCAGTTCGCGGGTCCACGCTCCACTGCCTCCCCTCGCGGCAGCTTCCGAGCAGGCGTGACTTCTCAGTGGCGGTGGCGTGGGCGGGCACCTCCGGGAAAGCGAGCGGAGGAAGTGGAGTCAACACGCAGGCCGCCAGCCAGCGCGAGCCTCGGGGACACCGCGTGGGGCTGCGGAGCTCGGAGCTAGCCTGTCTGCGCCCCCTGCAAACTCCAGGAACTGCTGCCGCCCAGAGCAGCTGGTTCCAGCTGTACAAAGTCCAGTAAATTGGACTGAGCAGCAGCAGTTTCGGGGATTGCTCACGAAGTTTGGAGAGGCATTTATCAGGAAACCAAAAAAGGCTAATGGGAGGATTTGTTTGTTTTAATCACGAAAACTTCAAAATTATCACCCCAACAGCTATTTCACCTCCCACAAGTTTCTCCAGGGTATTAAGACTAAAATACCTGTGCTCATGGTACATCCTGGAATGTGGATCTGAATATCCTGTTCACAAGGCTGGAGCCAGAGGGACTATGAGCAAGGAGGAAAGGGTCTCTCTCCTTTACAACTAAAACCCTTCTTTTTTAAATAAATAAATAAATAAATAAATAGACTTTAAAAAGTCAGGTTAGTTTTTTCAAAACCAGAATGAAAAAAAAATCGAAATGGCAGCATTCATACCCACTAATAGTCTGATTAATATTGTACTATATGAATTCACGAGGACCAAAACACTTCCTAACCTTTCTTCAGTTCAAATATCTTTATGTTCCGTGCATATTTTAATGATTACTGTGTATTTCACATTTACTAAACCAATGCCCCACTGAAGGACTTAAGGTTGCATATTGAATGATGGTATTTAAATAGGACTTTAGTGTGCAGCTTTGCAGCTCAATCTTAGAAGGCATTCTCAACTATTTACATAGATAAATTTCCTACGAGATCTATTAATTGAGGGTTGATAAGCATTGTCCGGCCCAGGCCTGTCCAGCTTTATTGCTTTCCGCTCCTGTTTCGACCAATTTGCCCAGATTTTCCATACCATTTACTCACTAAGAATCTCTTGAGCACCCATCACACAACAAATATTTCAGGAGACAAAGTGCACCACAGCAAAGAAATCAATAAACGCGTTGTCAATGATCTCATTAATGTTAAAACCTTGCGCAGCCAGGCCTGGAGTTTGAGAAGAGACTTGTTTTCAGATAGCCAGGTTTCAGGTGAGCAGAGGATTGTTGGTAACGCTACAGAAGGAAGAGGAGGGCACAGTGGACACTCTGGTGAAGAGCCATAGTGCCCTGGGTGCCTGGTATGTGTTCATTGACTTGAGGAATGGTGTGTTGTCTTATGTAACTTCTTGTGCTGAGAATAAACTAGGAAAGAGGGCAGGAATTTAAGGAAAAGGCACAGTTTATTATGCTGAAGAAGAAAGAAGAGGAAAAGAAAAGAGGAGGAGGAAAGAAAGAAAAAAGAGAAAAGGAAAGGAAAGAAAAGTTTGGGCTACAAGTGTAGCTGAACATTAGAGCTTTGTGTATGAGGGCTTGGGTCCAATCCCAGCCTCAGAATTAAATTCACATTTTATTCACATCGCAACTAAAAACAGTAATTTAAAGATGATAGTGAAGCTGGGTTCCATCACAGTCCACCAAAGATCTTTGACTTCAGTGCACCTGTAATGTCCTTGCAGTGAGGAGAGGGAAATTTTAAAGGGAAATTTCCCAAGAGTTTTGAGAAGTACAGAGAAATAACTGATTTCACTGGCACCAGCTACCATGCCCATAACACCTAGACAGTATACGGTATATGTCACATTAGTAAATGTCTTTTTTCCCTAACTTTAAAATTTTTAATTATTTGAGATGCAGAGGCAGGCAAAGTCTCTGAGTTCAAGGCCAGCCTGGTCTACAGAGTGAGTTCCAGGACAGTCAGGGCTTCATGGAGAAACCCTGTTTTGAAAAACAAGCTAACAAATGAATTATAAACATTTTGTGTTTGAGATCGCAGGTGCTCTCAGAGGCTAGAAGCATCAGATTCCCTCTAGAGCCACCCAGTGAATGTACCGGAAACCAAACTTGGATCCACGGGAAGGACACAGTGCACACTGCTAACTACTAAGCCATCTCCAGACTCTATTCATTTTTTGTTAAGTTTTTAAAATTAAATTTTATTTATTTATTTACTTGTGTGTATGTGTGTGTGTGTATGTGTGTGTGTGTGTGTGTGTGTGCATGAGTGCATTGGAAGGTTAAAGGACAACTTAAGGGAGTCAATTCTCTCCTTCTATTATTTGGGTTCCAGGGATGGGTTTAGATCATCAGACTTGGTGACAAGCACTTTTACCCAATGAGCCATCTTTCTGGCTGCTGGTATATACATTTATAAAAATAAAACAAAGATAATATGATATATGTTCTAATACGTAAGACTTCACAAATGCAACCAGTTGTTCTATAACACACACACATGGGGGCGGGGGGGAGAAACTAATTTGGCTGTTACAATCACGTATGTTATTCCTTTCAAGTGTTTTCTCATCACTAATGGTTTGTCTTCCCCTTTAGCAAAGAAATAAGCACAGAGAACACTAGGTTTTAAAATATGTAATGGTCTCTCACTTGGGAAAGCTTCATTGATGTAGACTGTCAATATTCTCTTAACCTGTGTTTGCAGTTCCATTTACAGCGGTTCGATGGTGTCTGCTTGTTTGAAGGGGCTATAGGGAAGCCGACACCACTAAACAAGATAGATTACAGATCACATTCACCTCTCCCTCTCAGCAAGCCGGGCAGACTTAGCTCCCTTATCGAAAATGGGAGTTTGGAGCACAGACTTCTAGCCTCCTCTCAGTTTACCAATCCATCACTCCCAATCTCTGCAGCGGGCTGCAAATGGTATTTAGCTTTAGCTGTAATTGCTGAGATGGTTTGGATAGAAGATCTGGTCAGAAATGGCTAGCACCAGCAGGTCTGATTTCCTCCTATTCCACCCCTACTGCATCAGAAGAGTGAAGCATTTATCAACAGCGTAGAGTAAAGAGGATCCTAGCAGAGCAGTAGTTGCTTTTGCAGAGTCAAGGCTGAAGCAGGCACATGAGTCTTGTTTGTTTAGCACTTTGAAAGCACTTTCAGTGTGTACACTGTCACCCTTCAATCTCACTGCAATTGTTCCTGAGAGTAGGCAGGGCTGGCCTATTATTCCAATATAGAGACTGATCGTCAGAGCTCCAAGTTTCCTTCTTGCCCATGACACAAAGCTCACATGTTAACCCAGCACCGGAATGTAAATCAGCACAAGGGTAGTGCTGTAGTCTCCACTTCAAATTGCTTTTGAAGCTTTCAGTTTAACCAGTGTTCTTCTAGGACCCATTATGTGTAATACATCAGGCTCAGAGTGTGGCAAGAGTCTTCGATGTTGCCACCATTCTTGAAGGAACACAACTTCCTTTGATGAAAGTTAGCGTATCGATACTATGGCTACAGTGTGACCTACATTTTCATGTATTTCAGGAATGGAAAGAGGAGAGTGAGGGCCGTGTGTCAGAGATATTCTCATGGAGACACTCATGTATTTTAGATATTCAATCCTTACCATATGTAGGATTTGCCAGTATTTTCTCCCATTTCCTGTGTTTTAAACTTTTTAAATAATGTTTGAAGAATGTAAGTTTTTAATTCTCTGAGGTTCAGTTTATTCTGTGCTTTGGTGTCATATGCTGAATGCATTGCCAAGAGTCTGGGAAGGGGCTCGTGAGATAAAGCACTTACTGCACAGGAATGAGGACCTGCTTCCAAACTCACAAAGCCCACAGAAAAAGCCTGGCGTGTTTTTGTGCACTCTTATAACCCCTGCTGATGACTGGTTTTCAGGAGGATCACTGGGACATGCCAGCCACCAACATAGTGAACAATAACAGCTTCAGGCACAGTGAGAGACCCTGCCTCAAAGGGATAAGGTAGACAGTAGATCAGGACACTAGATAGCCTCTTCTGGGCTCTGCACATGGGTGTGCCTCCACACTCTCATGTATGCTTATACTGCACACACAAACACAGAAATGAGAAGACACAGGAGCTAAAAACAGCAAACATACAAGCACATGTTACCAAACTATGTTTTCCAAGATTTATCTTATTTATTTATTTTTGCTATTTTAAAGCACATGGCCAGGGCAGGGTACTAGGTGAGTAAAGTCCTAGTAAAATTCAAACCCTAAATTTTTCTCACAGGCTGATTATTAACTTCAATGTAAGTCTGGTTATGTGTTAAACAGACTAATCTGCAAAGATAGAGAGGTGAGAATTTTGTGGGGTTTTTTGTTTTCAATTTGTTTGTTTGGCTGATTATTTTTCCTAATGGATTTAAAGTTTTAGTTATTTAGAATCAACATTTAGAATGCTGATTTATTTTTAATTTTTGCATTTGGTATGAGGGGAAGGTCTAAACCTCATTTTTTCTGTCTATATTGCAACAGTCATAATTGGGTATTTTTTAATTGGATATTTTCTTTATTTACATTTCAGATGTTATTCCTTTTCCCCATTCTCTCCCCCGCCATAAACCCCTATCACATCCCTCCTCCTCCTTTTCGCTTTTATACCATTTTAATTACATACAAGTATTAAGGTCAGTTCTAGGTTGAGGAACTAGCAATACAATAGATGCAAATAGTCAAGGAACAAGCAAGAAAATAAACACAAATAGTCAAAGAACAAGCAAGGCAATAAACAAAGTCCCTTGATCACTATTTCTAAGAGCTTATCAAATGACCAAAATATCTGAGCCTACTTTCCTGTCCTAGCCCAAAGTCATTTTCATGTCTGAAGCTTACTTCCTTGTTTTAGCCTAAAATTTAGATTCTTGACTGAGATTACTTCTTTGTTCTAGCCTAATGTTTAGATTCCTGCTTGAATCTCATTTCCTTATCCTCGGCCAATGTCAGGTTCCTGCCAAGCAGCCCCAAAAGCTCTCCACATCTCCCCATTTTTTATTTCATAAACAAGATTGAGCCTGTCTTAGGTCATTCTGACAAAAATGCCTTCCTTACCTGTCAAGAAATATACATTATCAAAAGCAATGCACTTATCTCTTAGGTTGGTAAGGCTCTGTGCAGAATTTTACCTATCCTTGGCTTGCCAGCCTATTAAATTAATAACCCTGTCTGGGGGGGGGGGGCATTTTCAGTTTCAGGTCATGTACTTTGGCTGCCAACATGTTGATGTTGTTAAAGACAAGCTTTCACGTGATGGGCAGGAATAAAAGTATTCCCAGGACAAAAAGGGCTAGCAAGATCAAGCTATATATGCCATTCTTGACACTTGAACAAAATGGAAATACTGACCTCAAGCCATGGGTAATTTTACCAGCAGTTTCTGCAACATCAAAGCTCAGCAGAGCAGTATTCTTTGAATTCATAATCTCACTATGCAAAGTTAAAATATCCAGAGAGGTGTTAGAATCATGCCAAATACTCTGAATGTGTCATTAAACTCTTTCCTATTTTATAATGGCTATCATTGTAAATTTTAGAAGTAACACAACTCCACTGGTATTTGGTGTGCCACTCAAGGTGCTCCTTATTCTTAAACTCTGAACCCTTCCAATAATTTGAATAGGATAAAGAGTATCAATCCGATGTTCCAAATGCCTATCTAAATCCTCTTGTATACTCAACACATTAGTAATATTTTTTTTTTTGCTAAATGATTAACAAAAGTAGCTGTCTTAACTCCTTGTGTCAATGCTATTGCAGAAGCAGTGGTGCTAGCAATTAATGTAATTAAAGCTGTTATACCATCAATAATCAAGCCCACTACCCTCTTGCTTTGCTTAAAGCCTAACTCACTTCTTCCAGTACTTGCAAACTTTTTCCAGAAAACCAAGGTTCTGTAATACTCAGGGCAATAAGACAAAAGCTGGTTGATAGACTCCAGTAACAGACATGCCAGGTTTCAACACACTAACACAATTAGAAAGTATACAATCAATGCAATTTATAATAAATACTGTAGAAGAAACAAAAGTAATTTTAACTTGACAATTAAAAGAACCCTAATACCTGCACTAACACTTGTTTGAGGTCCAGATCCTGTCCCAACTTTATGTCTTGCTAACATAACATCATAGAGAACTGCAGCTAACTTCCAGATATATCTCTGAAAATGTCCAGATCCAGCCTTCTAAGTGAAGACTGTTATTTTTTAATATTGGATTGATTTCTAGACCAGTACATGATTGAGTCCAAATAACTGGTCACATTTAAGAACAATACAAGAGTCATTGTAACTTCTCTTTTTGATTTTCTGTTCCAAAGGTCTAAAACCTTGAGGCAAGGCAGCTTGTCCCATCTAGGATATGGAAAGCAAAGGTGGGTCAGGAACATATGTCCAATACAGTTTCCTAGTCACCATTGTCAGGGCACTCAGCAAGCTTACAGGTCAGCATCATTCTTTGTCCCAGCATCAGCATGTCTCATCAATCACTCTGCAGCCACCATGCACCTTCAGCATCCTGCAGAACTAACCTCATTTTTTAAAGTAACAGTTAAAATTTTTCTTGAATTATACCCGTTTATTTATTGGGGATGGGAGTGTGTATGTGGAGAGCAGAAGACAGTTTGCTGGAATCGGTTCTTCCTTCTGCCATGTGGGTTCTAAGCGTTCAATTCAGGTCATCAGACTGAGAAGCAAGTATCTCATACTTTTTGTTTTTTTTCATAGTTTTGTTCTTTGTGAAATTTAGTTGTGCCAATAAGGTCTGTGGAAAAGACTGTACTTTCTTGCCTTGACGCTTATAAAAAATGTATTTTCACTTTCAGTTCAATTTCATCGACTTGTACATCATTTCTTTCTTAAGCCAACATTTTACTTTTTGATAAGTCTAGCTGTGGAATTAGTTTGCTACCAGGGGTAATAAGTCCTTTAATTTAGTTTCCCCACCCCCCAAACTGTTTTGACATTTCCAGGCCTCCTTCAGTCCCATCTGGATTGGAGGATAGACTTTCCCCATTACTGGAAGTTTGATAGGGATTGTTGTGTGTCTTCCAGTCAGTGAATGCACATCTGCTTCTGTTTATCCTTAATCCTTATTAGCAAGAATGCACAGTTTTTGGTGTGCACTATTTCACCTCCTTGATGAAATACATTTCTTGGTATTTTTTTATGCCACTGTAATATAAATAGATTTGTTTTTCTTCATTTATCTTTAGTACTAAGTATACATTTCTTGGGTTCTAAGATATAGAAACAACTGTTTTATGTTTGTTTATCCTGAAACTTGCAATGTTCCTGAAATACCTGTAAGCATTAGCAGCTATCTTGTAGATTATTTGGATTTAATAACATAAAAATAGGGCTGTTTTTTCTTCCAAGTTTGGGTGCCTTTTACTTCTTTTTTAACAGTCGCTCTGACTAAAACTTTCATTGTATGGTGTTTATAGCCCTGCTAAAAATAAGCTTTATTGTCCCTGGCAATTAAATTGATTTAATTAAAATTGTAAGTTAAGATGCTTACAGCGGGGAGCCTAATCCTACATGAAGGTTGTCCTCATTAGAACAATCCCAAGAGAGAGTGTGCAGAGACATACAAACACATGAGGAAACAGCCAAGTGCGGCAACCTGCAAGCCATGAAGAACCAGGAAGGCGTGGCTCAAAGGGAGAAAATAAATGGGCAGAGATTGTCCTTGAAGACATTCAATTTGCTTGACAGAAACTTGACCTAAACAATAATCATTTTTTTTAAAAAAAGGTTTTTATTTACTTATTTTTATTTTTTGTTTTTCCAGGACAGGGCTTCTCTTTGTAGCCCTGGCTGTCTAGACTAGGCTGGCCTCAAACTCAGAGATCCTCCTGCTTCTGCTTCCTGAGTGCAAGGATTAAAGGCGTATGTCGCCAGCACCTCACAGATTTTATTTAGTGTTGAAGTTATGTGTATGTGGGGGTGGTGTGTGTGTGTGTGTGTGTGTGTGTGTGTGTGTGTATGTGTGTGTGTGTGTGTGTGTGTGTGTGTGTGTGTGTGTGTGTGTGTGTATGAAGGTACTTGTAGAGGCCGGAGGCACTGGATCCTGTGGAGCTGGAGTTACAGGATGCTGGGAAAGGAGCTGAACTAGGGCTGTGCAAGAGTGATGCCCACTCCCAAGCACTGTACGAACTCTCCACCCCTTTAAACAACAACTTCTGCAGAATGTTCTTTCTGTAGTTGGTGACTCTTAATCATAGCATTCTTCAAGTGGACGTAAGAGTCCAAGGCCTGCCTGAGCCTGAGCTACTACACAGGACAACTGTGGCTCAAAAGTCACGAGAGAGAGAGAGAAAGAGAGAGAAAGAGAGAGAGAGAGAGAGAGAGAGAGAGAGAGACAGAGAGAGAGACAGAGAGAGAGACAGAGAGAGAGACAGAGAGACAGAGAGAGACAGAGAGAGAGACAGAGAGAGAGACAGAGAGACAGAGAGAAGGAAATTATGAAAAATGATATCTTACTAAGAGTTAAAAATACGAAAAGGCACTGAACAAAATGTCTGGGGCTATAAACTGCAATGCCTGAAACAAAATATGTCACTAATACGTCCCTAGGCGGCAGGTTTCTATATTGCTCTCCTAGGGCAGCCATAACAAAGTACTGCCTTGTCTGGCATCAATGGGAGGGAAGCCCTGGGTCCTGTAAAGGTTTGGTGCCCCAGCGTAGGGGAATGATAGGGCGGTGGGGCCCTAGTAGGTGGATGGATGGGGGAGCACCCTTGTGGAGGCAAGGCGAGGAGGGGTGGAATGGGAGGTTTTCGGAGAGGAAACCTGGAAGGGAAATAACATTTGAAATGTAATAGGCAGTGGTGGCACATGCCTTTAATCCCAGCACTTGGGAGGCAGAGGCAAGCAGATTTCTACGTTCAAGGCCAGCCTGGTCTACAGAGTGAGTTCCAGGACAGCCAGAGATACACAAAGAAACCCTGTCTCGAAAAACAAACAAACAAACAAACAAACAAACAAACAAACAAAAGAAAAAAAAAGAAAGAAAGAAAAGAAAAAAGAAAAAGAAAGAAATATAAATAACAAAATAGCCAAGAGCCCCTCGCCCCCCCCAAAAAAAAACCCAAAGTACTGCCTCTAAACCTAAGCTTCCCAATGCCCACCACTTACTTACTTGCTACTATTTTTGAAGCACCTTTTTCTATGGGGAAATCTAGAAAGTCATGCAGATGGTCAGGGCAAGGTACTAGGAGAGAAAAGTCCTGGAAAATTTTAAATCCTGCTTTTTTTTTTTTTTTTGTTTGTTTGTTTGTTTTGTTTTGTCTTTTGTTTTTCTGTAGTGTGTTTAAGTTCAATGTAAATCTGGCTGAGTGTTAAAGGGAAGCCACAACCCGGATCCAGTCTGCTGAGACGGAGAGGCAGGAGTTTTGCTGGTTTTGTTCGTTTTGGTTTATTTAAGCCCTTGTTTTGTTTGTTTTGTTGCTTAAACCTGGGCAGCTTAAATAACAGAAATTTATTTTCTTATTCTTCTGGAGAAACACAATCTTGGCAGAGCCGGTTTCCTATGAAGCCTTTCTTCCCTTAGGAAATGTTTTTTGGTTGATGGTCTCGGAAGTTTTGGTCCATGGTTGGCTGGTTGGATGACTGAGGGCCTAGGTGAGGCAGGAACACGTATGTGGAGGCTCAGAGTGGCTCTGCTTGTGACACACATGCCTTTTTTGACTGTCACAACTTTCCAAAGAAATTCTTCTCCCAGGCCTGTGGAGGTTTGTGGCACAGCTTATAACCTCCTTTGTGGCCTTTGGCGTCCATCATTTTCTATTTTTCAAAGCTTCTAACAGTATCTGTAGACACTGGTTATTTTAGAGTGAACTAGACAATTTTGTGCCTGTCCTTTCAGCAGCCCCTGACAACCCACAACAGACTTTACAGTCATCTACAAATAAAATTCCTAGAACCAGGCAGGGACCATGTTCCCACAGAGGCAGTAGGAGCCACTGTCTTCAATAATTTTGTGAGATAAAGGCAATCAACCATGCTCTAAACCTTGCCTTACTCTCTTACATCAGTTTTTCTTGGTTCATCATTTACTCGAGGAAACTGTTATATTTTGGATTTTCCACAAGTAAAATCACTTGTGGGTTAACAAATGTTTACTAGCCTGCTTCAGAAGGGGATGGTGTGGGAAACCTTAATATCAAGCTTGGCAGTTTTTATGGTGAACATGCTCCCAGTGTGAGTGGTTTTGGATTCTTATGTGAAAGGATAGAATATGGATTTAAGAAGACATCTCCTACTTTTTGGAGCCCATGGGTTAATGGGAAATAAGTCTAGTACCTTACTTCAGATAAGTGGAAGGCAGAAGCCATCAACTAATAAACATCTTCAGTTGTCTTTAGAATAAAACAGGGACTGCTGTTACTTGACAAGTCAAGATCTTCACTCCCTTGTATTCTAGAATGCTTTACAGGTACTCTGAAGGGCTTTCTCTAGATGTCCTATCTCTATAGCTGCATTCTATCTTTAGATCTTACAATCACTGGCTTCCATGAACACAACCGCAGGGCTCCCTGCCCATAGGCTACCAACCTGCAAGGAGCAGTTCAGGACTGAATAGACCTGTTCCTAACTGGTGGGCCTGTTAACCTTGTGAGCTGCAGGGAAACTCAAATGTATTATCTTGCCTTGGCTCTCTAACAAGTTGCTTTACCCAATGTTGGTCATGCTTGATAACACCACTTATCATGCATTTCCCTGGAAAGTTTATAAAGGTTTCTTAACCATCCTTGACAGGCTAACATTTCTCTGAATGCCATGTCCTTTACCTGTCTATTCGGATTCAGGCTTAGGCAAGTCTGTAGAACAAAAGCTGCTTGTGTATCTAGCAATGTGGGTACTCCGACTCAGTTCTCCTAAGGTTGGGTTGCCTCCTGCTCTGCAGCCATCCGTTTGTCTACTCACTCATCCACCTGATGAATGCAAATAGAGATTAAAACGTGGGCTATGCTGTATTCACTCACTGAAGTCTAGGATGGGGATCATATACACTGGCCAGCATCTGTGTTCTAAGACACAGTTCTAAGATGTGTAAAATAACCTGAGAAACCAAGGGAGGAACTCTTCCTTATAGATTTTAAGAAAGTTTTTGTAGACTCCAACAGTTAAGTATCTGGGGAGATAAGGCTAGGAGCTAGACTGTGATGTATCTTATATTCCAAATGGAGCAGTGGTTTCTAGCAGAAAGGGTTTTTTTTGTTTGTTTGTTTGCTTTTTGTTGTTTGTTTTTGTTTTTTACTTTTGTGTTTTAGGGCTTAAAATCCTGGTTTCTGTTCATAGGGATATGGGGCAAATACACCAAGTATTTTAATTTCTCTCTTTAAAAAAATAATTTAGTTTAAATAGTTTATTTAGTTTTTGAAACAAGGTTTTTTCTGTGTAGCCCTGGCTGTCTTAGAACTTACTATGTAGATTAGACTGGCCTTGAACTCAGATCCACCTGTCTCTGCCTCCTGAATGCTGAGATTAAAGACACCAAGTAGCAGAGCACTCAAATTTATATACCTGGGAATAGGCAGAGGTACAACCCACTTCTGACTTACTAAGCCTGTGGTCTTAGAAACACAAGGTGACATCAGAAGTGGTGTACATCTGTAATCCTGGCACTCAAGATATAGAAGCAGGAGTTACAGGACCAAAAGGAAGGAAGGGAGGGAGGGAAGAAGGAAGGGAAGGAGGGAGGGAGGGAGGGAGGCAAGGAGGGAGGGAGGGAGGGAGGACAAGGCAGCAGTGGTTGGTATAGTAGAGAGACTTGGAAGAGAGGACTTTTCCCACCCTAATCTCTTCCCAAATGATAGTAGTTGCTATGGAGAAAAGCTTCAAAGGATATTGACAGTGGTACCAATTTATCTTCCATGATGGTGGTTGCTGCTGAGAAATGTTAGACCCGTGGTTAATCTGCTCTTTTATGAGTCAGCAAATGCCACTGCCAGATGTACTATGTTAGCTGAATTAGAAGCATCCACTCAACAAATTGATTGTCAGGCCTCAGTACTGACTTTCATTTGACACATTGTAAAAAAAAGAAGGATTTCCACTTAAGCCACAGAAGCTCCATAGGAAGAAATTGGTCTGTCTTTTCAGCCAGTGACTAGGCCACTGGTATTGCTTGGGTGTTATTTACTTCAGTGTTGACATAACTCTGTTCAAACATGTGTGCAAATAAGACCTTGAAGTTCAGGGACGTGAGGGCAGTTGTTCTAGTTTGGAGTTGATTTTCTTTCTACTACTCTATTAACCCAATCTTTTTATTTTTTATTTTATTTTATTTTATTTTATTTATTTATTTTGTGTAAGTACACTGTAGCTGTCTTCAGACACCCATATGAGGGCATCAGATCTCATTATGGATGGTTGTGAGCCACCATGTGGTTGCTGGGATTTGAACTCATGACCTCTGGAAGAGCAGTCAGTGCTCTTAACCACTGAGCCATCTCACCAGCCCCAATCTTTTTAATTTGTACCTTAGTGAATGGCTGCCCAAGTGAGTAGTGATAAGAATTTAACTATATCTGAAAGGGTCTTTACTAGTGGATGTATGGCAGTGTGGTACAGCAAGAAGAACCAGAGCTTCGATGTTTGGCATCCCTGCCCTGCCATGTGACCTTTTGACAAATACCTAATCTCTCCTCAAACGATAATGGTGGGAATTAAAGCAGATGGTAGAACTTAAATACATGTTTATCCTTTCTTGTTCTCTCCTGGTAGAATGTGAATGGACATTTCTAGCTGACTTAAGTGAGTTTGTTAAAGACTCAGTACATTGTTAGAGATATTGTCATCTATTTTATTTCAAACAAATAACTCATTCCGTGAAACTCTGATGGAGGTTTAAGTATTGTGAAACTAGGCAATTCCTTCACAAAAGAACAGTCATTGAAGTCCATTACTCATGAGGCACAGAGAGAGTTGTGGGTCGGGGGTGGGGGCATAAGAAGTCTGCCATATAGCAGTTGCAAAAAACCTGGAGATAAAACACACATGCAGAGATAGAAAGTGTAATAGAAGACAGCAAAGGATGTGTGCTCAGGAAATAATATGTGCAGCTGATGGGTCATTTCGGACGAGAGCTCCCCATGACCTCTTTCATGCATGTTTTCCTTCCACCTCCCACCCCCTACGTGCTGGGTTTCCTAAGAGTCATTGATACATCTTTTCTTTGGAACAAGGTTGGGGCCAACATCTCCTAGAATTCCAAGAAGCCAGAAATTTTTAGATTTTGAAAAACTGCTTGGAAAGTTTTGTTTTGTTTGTTTGTTTGTTTGTTTTGCTGTTTTTTTCAAGTCAGGGTTTCTCTGTGTAGCTCTGGTTGTCCCTTTTCATTTTGTTGGGCTTATTTGTTTGTACCCCACCTTGGTGGTTGGGAAAGAAAGGAAGGTATGAAAGCCCACTGGCCAGCCAGTCTAGCCCAAAAAGTTCAGTGAGAGACCCTGTCTCCAGGCAGTATGATGGAGAATGATAAAGGAAGACACTGGGCATCCTGCTTTAGGCTCCATGTGTACATGCTGTCATGTTCAGTTTTTAACATGTGTGCTAGGCATGTTAGCTCATGTGCGTGCAACACACACAAATACATACAAACTAAATTATCTCTATACTAAACCAATGTAGACTTCTTTTTTCATCATAATTTCCTAATAACTGAGATGAAATACAGTTTATGTGTATGTCTGTGTACACATATATGTGTGTATTCTATGTATCTCTGTTTATTTACAATATAACAACCATTTACATGGTATTTATATTGCACTATCATCTAGAGGTTACTTGAAGTATATGGAGAATGTGCCTAGGTTTCATGCAAATACTATGTCATTATGTACAAGACATAAACATTTGTTAGAATTTGGTGTCCCACAGAGGAGGGTAATAGAAGCAATCCCTCCCCCCCCCCAATACTGAGAGATGATTGTCTCTGCAATCAAGGCATTTAAAATTGAGTGAAGGGGCTGGAGAGATGGATCAGTAGTTAAGAGTACTTGTTGCTCTTGCAGAGGACCTGGTTTTGGTTTCCAGGAACCATGTGGTGGTTCACAGATATCCCCAACTCCAGTTCCTTGGGATCTGATGTATTCTTTCAACCTTCACAGGCACCCCTGGGTATGCATGTGGTGCACAGACATACATGCAGCCAAAACACAAATAAAGTAAAATGAATAAATAGTCATTTTTTCAATTGTGTGAAGACAATACCAATATAATTTGTACACAAAACAAAATCTAATCTTAACAGTTCTCAGAAGGACTAAGTGCCATTTATTTAATAGGCCTGTTATGATGTGAGCCTGAAACATCTCCCCTAGGCTCATGCTATAAACACTTGGTTTCCAGCTGGCAAAGCTATTTTGGGAAACTGTAGAACCTTTGGGAGAGGAAGACCACTTGATACAAACAGGTCATTAGGGACAGGCCTTTCAAGGTTACACCACGCCCCTGTTCCAGTTCCAGTTCTTGGCTCACTGTAACTTGGGGAGTGAAGTATACCTAGTACAGCTGCCATATATCCTACAGCCTCAGTGGTCTGAAATCGCCCCAGACTGTAAGCATTGCCTCCTTTGTTTCTGTCAGGTTTCTGGTTACAGCAATTCAAAATGACTGCAGAAAGCCAAAGATCATTTTCTAGTTCCCCCCATCCCGCCCCCATCCCAAGTTTCAGCTTGTATATCTTCTGTGAAGTCTACCTGAATTTTCAGTGATGTTTCCTGCCTCTGCAGTCTTTTTAATCTGTTTCAGCAAGGTGACACTTTATCACTTATTTCTCAGGAGGATGTCTCATCATCAACTTTCACCAGTGTACACACAATCTTCAAGGGCAGGAAGAGTGACCTCTTCGACAGGGATCCACATTACCTATTACACATGCAGTTGTTTGGTTGATACTGATTGTTTATTTCCTGTATCGTCATCTCAGAAATGAGTAGAGCCCATGCACATGCTAGTACAGAGAAAAGATCCACTGACTAACCAGAGTTGAATTGTCTAGTGCCGCAGACCTTAGAGCCTATATGATTTCTATATATCACTTTCCTAGTCAAATACCAAAATTTTAGAGTGTTTAAAGCAGTCACGCCTAATTCTTAACCCTCTGTTTTGATTTTCTGCTGTTTAAGGGCATGTAACTTGGGCTTTCCACTTCAGCTATCTCCATCTGTCAGATACCAGCATGATATCTAGGCCAGGAAATATACATAGATGCTGTCCAGTTAAAAAAGTAAAGACCTATCATTATTTTTATGCTGACGGGCATAAAATGTAATCCAATGGGAAGAGAAAGGCTCAAGGGATTAACCTAAGTTTCTGCTTACTGGAGAGCTCACCATTGTTGAGGGCGCCAAACTTAGTCTTCAGTGTTTGAATTATTAATGCAATATGCTAAATCCCAAGGGCAGAATAAGCCTCCTTGTTAATAGTCAGCGCAAAGTAACCCTAACATTCCTGTAAAACAATACATTGTAAAATCAAGTGGTCTTGGGCCTCAGAAGGAACCATCATTTATCTGTAAAGGCAAATAAATGAACTCTTTGTATGGAGATTTATTATATCACAGCTTGATTCATTCAGTTACACTGCTGTTAATTACAGGAACCGCAAAAGCTTTCAATTTGATTAAGGCCGTAATAAGTATGATTAGTAATACTTTACTCTCTATGTTGAGGTTTTTTTTTTTTTTTTTTTTTTTTTTTTGAATAAACTGGTGTTTTGTTCTAAACTTTAGTACATTGTTGTCATGTAAAGTAACTATAGCAGACTCATTGTTTGGGGCCAAAAGGCCAAGTGGACTTTAATAACTATTGGTGTGAATTATTATCAATCCTCATGATAACCCTGTAGAGTAGACATTATCATTACCTACCCCCCCCACGCCCCTTAATCAAGAACCCATCATAGAGAACGCAGAATTGCATGGGATGACGAGCACACAGTCTTTATTACAGGACTGGGTAGACAGTGTATTGAGTAAATGCAAGTCAGAAAATCAGAGTGAAGTGAAACTAAATCTAATGAGATGGAGCAGGGGTAAACATATCACATAAAGTACAAATCAAGCATTCTCACATATGTGAAACACACACGGTGCAGGTCATGCATTCTCACACATGTGATAGATGTTTGATTAAAATTTGATGTTGAGCTGCCCAGTAGTCAGATTAAGGGGAGAACTTTGGTCAGCTATATAAATAGTAAGTCACCTGACCTGGCCCCAGAGAAGTATATCTACTTGTAGAACACCAATGTAGGGACAATACTTCAAGACACAAGGACTCCAGAGGATGAGGCAACCTTACTATGGGTGTTCTTAGGAGTATGGAAAAAAATGACAGAAAGACCTAAACCAAGCTGAAGAAATGAGGTTAGGAACGACAGGTAACATGCTAGGTAGCAGCATCATGCTAGACCAGAAGCCGGTGTTCCAAGGAAGACCCAAACTTTACCTATTCACCAAAACCATGAAGAGCACACTGCCAAAGAGGGCAATAGCATCACTAAGAACTTAGGTGGCAGTTTCCTTCCTCTTTAGACTATAGCTCCAAGCAGGAACATGACCCCAAAGCTAGGCTCTAAAGGATGAAGGAGCTTATCATAAGGGCCCGTTGCAGTGGTGAATCACCACAAGTTCAGAGCTTACAAGTACCTAATGATAAGCAGAAAGATGAGGGACGCAACCGAGGAGGCTTGGACAACAGGAAATACTGAAATGGCTAATAGGGCACCATGTCCATAGGGGCAATATGCAGCCAACAAAGGTGCTACCTAAAGGGCCCAAATGTATGACTCAGTGATAGAGTGCTCACCCAGCATCTGGCTCTGTGGGTAAAGTGATTGCCACACAAGCCAGAAGACCCAAGTTCAATTCCCCCAGTACCCATATAGTAGTATTCATCGGTATTCTCAGCACACCTATAACAAGATAGGAAGGGGAAACCAGAATTCCTAGAAGCTTGGAGGCTCCGTCACTAGCATTTGGGATGGAGGGGATGAGGCATCTATAAAAGAGTAGGTCAGTACAAGAAGACTAAGCAATGGCTATGCATTTTAAATACAACTCTTTACAGAGCAATTGGCTCTGCAGAATGCTGGAATTTTTTTCTCTTCTATTTTTTTCTGGTACATGCACGTATATATGTATACATGTGTGGGTGTGGGTGTGGGTATGGGTGCAGGTGCGTGTGCAGCAGCAGAAGAGAATGTCGGGTGTGTTGCTCTACCACCCCTCCCCCAACTTGTCTTCACCTTCCATTTTCTTCAAGACAGGGTCCTGTTTTCTGCTGGCTGTACAAGGCTAGCTGGCCCCCAAGCTTCTGGAATTTTTTTTTTATCTTTGCTTCCTATCTTGCTACAGTAGCTCTGGGATAACAGACATAAACTACTATATGGATTCTGGGTACTGAACCCTGCTTCTGTGGCTTGTGTGGCAGTCACTTTACTTGATTCCTAGCCTCTGTGTATTCTTAAATCGAGATTTGTAATAGTCTCATGGGACAAATAGGCTGGATAGAATCTGACTTGTGACACTGAAGAGGAGTGGGGGAAACTGCAGGGGTGCAAGGCTGAGCTGAAGTTCATGTTCTAGTCAGATTGCTACAATGTTACTGCAACTACTCAGCCTGTGGCATAGTTAGGCTGAGGACGGAGCCAATGAGTGTCCTTTTAGGAGAGCTGAAGCAACGAAGAATGAACCTCCTGTCTTATGGAGATGGGGCTGAGAAAGTTCTCCCGATTCACATTCAAGCTTTTCTCAAGCCATAGTTTGGTGGTTTAACCACATGCCAAATTCATGGTAATGATGGCATGCCCTAAGATATTTTGGTCCAGAAAGTTTTAGCATGAGTATTCACAGTCACGCATGTGTCTGACTCACTGGCTTTTTATCTTTCTCTTTCAATGATTTACTCAGTGAATATCTTTAGAACTTTTATTACTTGCTGTGCATGGTGCCTTTAAGGTAAGATTTTATTAAACATTTGTTAGGGGGTTGGAGATTTAGCTCAGTGGTAGAGCGCTTGCCTAGCAAGCGTAAGGCCCTGGGTTTGGTCCTCAGCTCTAAAAAAAAAAATTTGTTAGGTTTATTTACTTATTTAGACATGACACACACACACAATATATATGTCTCCATATAGATGTATATATATGTATGTGTTTGTGTATGGAGTCATATGTATACATGTCTCCAACAAATGCACATACTAAAGCTGGAGTTATGGAATTCTGAACTCAGGCCCTCATGCTCACCCAGCAACATTTACTGAGGGAAAGGGGCATCCCCACAACCCTTTGACTCTTACTTCCAATCTGCTATTAAACACTAAAGTGGCCTACTTTTTTTGCATGGTTCTAAGCAATAGAAGAATTGTCAGTCTAATCATTTCCATATCACAGGTGAAGTTGACATAATGATTTAGTAAGCACAATGAGAAGACACAGCTAGTGACCAGCCAAGGTTAGTTTGGTAGTTTAAAAAATAGCATTTGACTTTACTTTCCTTTGTGTTTTAATGGTGAGATGAGGGAAAGAAGCTGATAATTTAAACACACAAACAACAACAAACTGATGAGAGTTTAGGAGATAGCTCAGTGAATGGATAAAGTACTTGCCCTGAAAAGTGGGTGGAACTAAGTTCAAATCCCTGCAACTCATGTGAAGCTAAACAACAGTAGTGGGCATCTATAATCCTAGTGTTTCAGGCCAAGATGTGTTGAAACACCATGGCCAAAAGCAAGTTGGGGAGGAGAGAGTTCATTTGGCTTACACTTCTGTATCTTGGTGCATTACTGAAGGAAGTCAGGGCAGGAAATCAAGCAAGACAAGAACCTGGAGGCAGGAGCTGATGCACAGACCTTGGAGGAGTGCTACTTACTGGCTTGCTCCTCATGACTTTCTCATTAACCTACTTTCTTATATAACCCAGGACCACCAGCACAGGGATGGCCTTGTTCACATTGGGCTGGGACCTTTTCCAATCAATTACTGATAAAGAAAATGCCCTACAAGCTTGCCTATAGCCTGATCTTAGGGAGGCATTTTCTTAAATGAAGTTCCTTCCTTTCAGATGACTTCATGTCAGCTTGTGTCAAGTTGACATAAAACATCTGGTAGACTTTTTGTTGGTATCTAATATACTTTCTATAAATAGATGTTTAAAAGAATTATTTCTATGTCTATGAATGTTTGCCTACAGGTGTATATGTGCAGTATAAATATGCTTGGTGCCCATGGAAGCCAGAAGAGAGCGTCAGATTCCCTGGAATTGAGTTGCAGAAGGTTGTGAATTGCCATGTGTGTGCTGGGAACTGAATCTGGATCTTTGCAATAGCAGCTAGTGTTCTTAATGGGTCCCAAGTCATCTCTCCAGCCCCAAGGAACACTTTTTTCCGATTGAACTTTAGTGTTTTAGTCCAGAACAACAAGTAGCACATAGTTGATACTTAGTATCGGTTGTATGCAATTATCTAATCTAAGATGAGGAGATGGCTTTCTAAAGAATCCCAGCAGAAACCACAGAGGAACAACAAACCCCACAGAAAGTCTGACAGCCTAGAACAACCCACCATGCTTGACAGTAAGGAAAGGGGACGAGCTACAAAAATAATGTCTTAGGGAACAAACAGTATACTGAATGCCCAAATGTCACAGACTCTTTATTAAAGATTTCATTGTTATAAGCTGACATGATGTGCTACATCCCAAAAGACCATGGGCTAAGAAAAAAGACAGATGATATTCTACCAGTCCCCTCACATGTATAGACTTTGATAGAGTAAACCTCTGAGAAAGTGTACATTAATGATAAAATACACAATTGTCGATCTCCTTAATAATCAGGGAAACTCCAAAAATCAAACAACAAAGTTTCTTTTAAAATGATAAAGATGCAAACCATTTTACAAGTTATGATGCTCACTATTGCTGAACTTGACACTGTGTATGTTTGAGGGCATGACACATTTGTGAAAACTGAATAAAAGGTAATTTGTCAATATTAACCTATGATTGGAAAAATCTAAAAATGTGTAACTCATTTAACCCAGTAACTTTTTTTCTGTGAATCTCTCTGAAAGTGACTATTTACATATTACATTTCATAATTGATGTTTAAAAGCTACTTGCCTACGGTGGTGCATTAGTTGTGATGATATACAGAAGCATGAACGTATGCTTGTAAATTGATGTCTAAGAAAGTGTAGAATTGTATATATCCATGAGTATACATATATGTAAAATATACTTAATGGACTAATAACGAAGAGAGGCCATGGTTATGTTAAGAGTTGTATGTGAGTGGCTTTATTTTTCTTCAATTTCTAACTTTTTATAATTAAATAAAAAGATTTTAAATTTATTTTCATTTGTTTGAGGGTTTCAGCTACATATATGCCATATGCCTGTGTGTCCTGTATATGCCTAGTGCTGGTAGAGGGCCAAAGAGGGCATCAGATCCCCTAGAGCTGTAGTTACAGACTGTTGTGAGCCATGCATGGTGGCTGGGAATCTAACCTGGGTCCTGTGTAAGAACAAACAATGTTCCTGTTCGCTGAGCCATCTCTACAGCCCTTTGTAATTACATTTTATGATTTGCACAACAAAGTCTCAGTTGCTGAGTGTTTTTCTGTACAACCTTTTAATAGAAAACATCATTGTTGGACTATTCTTTGCCATTGTTACCTTTCATGATTTTGACTGGATAATAGATTAATGAGCAAATGCTCTTTGGAGTCTTTGTGTATGTGTGTTTGGATGGTTATTACTGTTGTTTTTGATGATTTCTGGTGAAATTGGTCATGACTTCTAACCCATAGTTCATATCATTTCCATTTTAGTGCTTCTCAAGTAGAAAAGGAGACAATTTTGTCCCTCATAGAATATTAGGTGATTTCTGAAGATGTATTTGGTTGCCACAGCTGGAGCAGGAGAGTAGGAGCTAGCGGGTAGAGAGAGGGAGGGAGGGTTTCGTTTCCTGTAACTAGAAAGCAGATATCAGCAATGCTGCTAAGTAGCTATTGATGCATAAACTAGTCCTCTCCTGAGAGGCATTGCCAGGCCCCAAACATAGTAAGGTTGAGAAACCTGCCCTGGACTGATTCTTCAAAGAAAAAAAAATCTACTTATAGCTATTTAAATCATGTTTTTTTTGGGGGGGGGTGGGAGAAGGGGAGATAAAAGTTTTTGCCTAAGATTTGTCTTTTCACAGTTTTCAGCCACACAGCATCACTATACTGTATTCTCTTAGGTTCCTATGACTTGTGGAAGATGTGGTCTCTGACTTCTCTATGTACACTGAACTGCTGCTTGGTAGTCAACTGGACAGGATCTAAAACCAACTAGGAGATAAACCTCTGGGAATGTGAGAGTTTCTAGATTAACTTAGCGGTTCTCACCCTTCCTAATGCTGAGACCCTTTAATACAGTTCCTCATGTGGTGTCTTCCAATCATAATATTTTTGTTGCTACTTCATAACTACAGTTTTATCGATTTTAAAAATTGTGATGTAAATATCTGTGTTTCCTGATGGTTTGGGGCTTTCTCCTTGAAAGGGTGATTTGACCCCCCCAAAGGGGTCATACACAACATGTTGAGAATCTCTGGTTTAACTGGTCAGAAGACCTACTCTAACTGCGAGCTGCACTTTTCCAGTGTCCAGCTACACAAAAATGACAAAGTGAGCTGAGCATGGGCATTCCTGGCTCTCTGCTTCCTTGTCGCGCCCTGCTCGACCAGCAAGGAAGACATGAACAACTGGATCCTTCTCAACAGCCTTTATTGTAGAAGCACTTCTTCATTCTTGCAGGAGACCCCAAGTGCCCAGGGCGAGCTGCTTATATACTGGAGCAGTCAGTGTCCTACCAGCAAACACCAATCCCTTTCTAAACTTAGTCGAGCAACACCAGGAAGCGCAGGACTAGACCTCAGTTCTGCCACCCACACAGTATTAACCCCAGAAATGGGACCTCAGGCCTTACCCACTGGAGTGTTTGGACTGCTCTATCCAAATGTGTTTGGCCTGATAGTGGGAAGAAGCAGTGGACTATGCAGGGACTACAGATTTTTCCTGGAGTTATAGATAATGATTATCAGGGCGAGATTAAGATAATGGCACAGGCAATTCAGAATATAGTCACCATTCCTACAGGAAAGAGGATAGCTCGACTATTGTTACTTCCATTGTACCCTACTCATCACAAATATAAGAATCCTAAAAGAGGGAATCAAGGTTTTGGTTCCTCTGATGCATACTGGGTACAGCCTATAGTTAAACAAAAACCTATGATGACAATTTGGCTAGATGGAAAGGCATTCCAAGGCTTGGTTGACACAGGAGCTGATGTGACTATCCTAAAACAAAGTGATTGGCCTGCATCAGAGGAACCAAAGAGCTATCCTCTTTTTTTGGAAGCGCATGGAGGTGCACGATTGGTCAGAATTGCAGTGCCTCATTAGCATACCCCATTAGCATACCCTGCTTTGGGAGGGGGTGATCACATGCACAGTGCACTTGCTTACCAATATGTCGTACCAGAAGCGGGCGCCATCTTGACCAGTGGAGTTGGGTTGGCTGCCTACACTTCCTGATGGTGGATACAATGTGACCAGCCATCTCACTGGTTCTCTGCTTCCTGACTGTGGGTACAATGTGACCAGCCATCTCACTGGCTCTGCTTCCTGACTGTGGATACAATGTGACCAGCCATCTCACTGGCTCTCTGCTTCCTGACTGTGGATACAATGTGACCAGCCTCCTCATGGCTTGCCGCCTAGAATTTCCCAACAGGATGAGCCATACTCTCAAACTGTGAGCCAAAACAAACCCGTTCTTCCTTAAATAGCCTTCGTTAGGGATTTTGTCCCAGCAAAGAGAGAAAGAACTAGTGCAGATTTTTTCTCTGAACTCCCAAGAGCACTTAGAGGTCAGAAAGTTTGTTTTTCTTTGAATCCTGTCTGAGACAGGAGAGTGGATATCATGTTAGGGAAGTCCTCTTTGGATTCCACTTCATGAGCAGCTAGATATTTCTTAACTGACTTACTGAGGAGAGTGAATCTTTTTCTCCAATGAAGTAGCCTCTGCTAAGGACCCATGCTCCATTTAATGACTCCCTACTCAGGTTATGTGAGGAACAGGAATTAAGCTCAGACACAAAAATATAGGAGACTGAGCCAAGTGCTCACATATTTAGTCCTGACACTCAGGAACCAGAGGAAGACAGAGCTCTGTGAATTGAAGTCTGGTCTACAAAGTGAGTTCCTGGCCAGCCAGAGTTATGTAGTGAAATTCTGTCTCAAGAAACAGACAATACAAGACAGACGGACAAACAGACAGACAGAGCAAAACAAAAGACGAAGTCCATCGACTTTTTTTTTTTTTTCTTGTATCCAGAGGAGAGAGCAAACATGGTTTGCCAACTACCACAAATTATGTTTGAGTTTCTGAGTTTGGGGAACTCAGTCAAGTCAGGAAGGCGTCAGCACATCCAGCGTGCACTGGATAAGCCTCACACTGGGAGAACTACCTTCATGATCATGATGTAGACTACGTACAAAACCAAGTTCATTCTTATGTGTGTGTCTGCGTTCATGTCGCGTCTACCTGTTCCTTATGGCACAGATAAAATCAAAAGTCACTATAATTTCCTATACCCGTGCCACATGCCAGGCATATATTCTTTAGCAAAACCTGTACAAGGAAGGTATTATCCCTATTTAAACAGGCGGGGAAATTTTTGCAAACAGCCTTAAGGTGTTCACAGTATGGCGGGCAAGTTAAGACTTGAGTACCAGCACCAATAAACAGTACAGGTACCAAGGCCTAATGCTTCCCTCTTTGATCCACCCAGATTTTTGACAGCTCTTCCCTCTTCCTAAGGCACATGGGAAATCATTTAGTCTGCAGTTCACCTTTTATTAGTAAGCCACAAATCATTTAGAGAAGCACAGGAGGTTAACAGTGGAGGTTGAGCCTGAAAGCTATAAACTTTAGTTTACCATGCTCTTTTCTCCTCTACAGCATACCTTTCTCAGAACCCCTAAGACATCAAGTAGGATCCAGCAGGGTTAGTGGAGTCAGATAAATGGGGAGGTCTTTGTCAGCAGTGATGTGAAGGAGCAGAATTCTGACCACATGGCCTTGGAGGATTTTAGGAGGAAGTGCCGAGTGTCTTGATCACAGGAGTAGAAGGATGCAAACATTTAAAAGTATGCATTGGAGAATTAATTGAGGGGCTAAAGTGAAATCACACTGATGTATTAAGCTGTTTGTGGTTTTTCAGGTGAACAAGGGTGGTGGCGTGGACCACATAGTGGGGATGCAGAGAACTGAGCTACCAGGATAGATACACAGGAAGGAAAATTATCAAGATTTGCCTGTAGATTGATATGAGTATGACTCTTTTTGTTTTGTTTCATTTTGGTTTGTTTTTTTTTTTTGTTTTGTTTTTTATTTTTTTTTTTTTGAGACAGGGTTTCTCTGTGTTGCTTTGGCTGTCTTGGAACTTGTTCTGTGGACTTGACTGACCTTGGACTCATGGAGATCCACCTGTCTTTACCTCTCACCTACTAGAATTAAAGGCTAGAATGACTTTTGGCTCCAGGATAATGTTGTTTGTTTGTTTTAATGATTTATCTATTTTTTGTGAATTAGTGTTTTTGGTGTTTTTTTTTTTTTTTCCTGCATGTATGTCTGTGTGAGTTCTCTGTGAGAGTGTTGTATCCCCTGGAGCTGGAGTTACAAACAGTTGTGAGCTGCCATGTGGGTGCTTGGAATTGAACCTGTGACTTCTGGAAGAACAGCCAGTGTGTGCTCTTAGCCACTGAGCCATCTCTCTGGTCCTATATAATGTTTGTTTTTAGGCAGGGTTTCTTAAACTTTTTTCCCATGAGAAACTCTTTTTGCCTGAGAAAATTTCCATGCAACCATATCTATCTATGTATCTATGAGTCTATGTATCTATCTCAAACATTTGCTGATAGCAGATCATAAAGAATTATATTTTAAAAATATTTTGATATATATATCAATTATTTATCATTTATTAAAGAAAAAAGTGAGTTTTTGCACTAATCAGACTGATATTTTCTTTGCTATGATAAAAAGTTGACTAAAGACAACTTGAGGGAGGAAAGGGTTATTTTAGCTTACAGATTAGAGTCCGTTACTGAGGAAAGTCAAGGCAAGAACCTAGAGGCAGGAAATGAAGCAGAGAGCACCAGGAGCACTGCTTACTGGCTTGCTTTTTATGGCTTCCCCAGTCTGCATTCTTATTCCACACAGGACCACCTGCACAGGGGTCTTGCCTACAGAGGGCCGGCCCCCTCGCATCAGTCATTAACCAAGAAACTGCTTCAAACACTTGCCTCGAGGCTAATCTGGTGGAGGTTTTTTTTCTCAACCGATGTTCCTTCTTTCTAGATTACTGTAGTTTGTATCAAACTGACAAACACTAATCAGAACAGATGTGCTCGCTTATTTTTAAATAAAGAATTGAATCATGGCTGAATAGTTGATGCTGTAAACTCAGTGCACCTTTGATGTCTTCTAGAGTTGACTGATATTTGTCTGCATCACCATTGATGATGCGAACGCCACTTTGTAGTACAAACATCACAGAATCACAGAAGTATGTTTATGTCATTTTAGAAATTGCTGGAAATTCTGTCCTAATTGAAAGTAAAACACAATAAACGTGTGTGTGTGTGTGAAACTTGAGTAACTGAAAACAGTTTTATTTATATTTAATTTAATTTTTTAACATTTATTTATTTGTGGGTGAGGGCAGTCTGTGTGATGTCACACACGTGGAGGTTAAAAGACAACTTTTGGTGGTCAGATCTTTCATTTCATGATGTGGGTTCTGGGGATTAAATCACATCAGATTGTCAAGCCTGGTGACAATTTTGCCGTTTCATCAGCCTCTAATTAGCCAATTTAAAAAGTCACTTTAACAGAAGTCAATCCAAACATATACAGTTTGATGCATGGTGTGGAACAAGAGGAGAAATATTACTCAAAGTCTTTGTCATAACAGATGTTTTTGTAAGAACAGCAAATTTTCTATATATAGTGATAGATAAATAGATTGATAGACAGACAGACAGACAGACAGACAGATAGATAGATAGAAAGTAGAGGTGGATCTGAGCCAAATTGCTTCAGGCACTGTTTGTGGGCAGTGTGTGTTATGAAAGTACTTACAGGTTGAAGTGCACGTGTGTGCTCAGAACCAAGGCTGCAATGACAAATTTGGACACAATGGGTAGGCATGGCTAGAAATACCTCAGATTCATTATGTTTGGTTTTTAAATTAACTTTGGGTTGTTATGCATTTTAGAAACCTTTTACTTAATGACAATTTTGTGAGCACACCACACTAAATCATGAGAAGAACCTATGGTTTGTAACAGAGCCTTGGCCCATCACAACTGACTCCATTATGGAAGTGCTACTCAGGGTGTAAAACTCACCAGGTAGACACTATCACCTGCCAAAAATGAAAACAAACACCTAATCCATCAAAGGCCAGAGTTCTGGGGAAAGTCTCTGAGTATACAAACCTTACTTTTTGGCATTTGTAGTTCTGCTTCTGGCTAACTGTTCTTGTTACTTGAAGTATGTCAACCCAAGACATGGTTTTTGTGCTTAAAAGCTCACCTTGAGAAAGGCTCGGGCCTACACTTGGATCCTGAACACCCAGTGTAGTTGCTGGTCAGCTAAGAAAGTCTTTCTGTAGGCTTAAACTCATGTCTGATCAGTCTTCTCTGGTGAATACTCCACAAGTTTAAGAAGCCAGAATCGAAGAAGACACTTGAGAGCCACAGGGTTTTTTGGTTTTGGGTGGAATAAGACTAAACAAACCTACTATGAAAGATGATGCTTAATGAAAAATCAAAAGCACTGGACACAGATTTGGTATCGATAGATGTTAATTCTTGTTACTCTTTTCCATAGTTTGTCTCCCCTGCTCCTTTACAGGAAGCTCTTACACAGAACAGAGGCTGGACCTGAAGAAACTCGTGGAAGCCGGAGGTTTCGTTTCTGGTTAAGTCCTTAAATGGTTAGTATTGTCAATTTGACAATTAGAATCACCTAGGAGAACAGCTATACCTGTGAGGGATTGTATATATTAGGTTAATCCTTGGCTGTGCCCTTGAGAATTACCTAGGTTAGGATCTCCTAGAAGGCTTGCTTTGCACAATCCTGTGAGGGATTCTGTAGATCAGTCTATCTATCCCCTTGGCTGTGCCCTTGAGGACTATCTAGATTAGGGTAATGGAGATAAGATCCACTTTATCTGTGGGCAGAACCATTCCAGGACTGTGGTCCCAGATTTAATATTCAGGAGAAAGCTAACATAGGCATCCATCCTCTCTTCTTTCTGAGCATGCGTGCAGTGTGACTTTCCATCTCAAGTTTGGGTCATCACGACTTCTCATCATGATGATCTGTATTCTCTCCAACTGTACGGGGTAATAAACCTTTTCTTTCTTAAATTGCTTTTGTCAAATATTTTATCGTAGCAACTGGCAAAGTGACTTTCGTTCTTGCTAGGCAAGTCTTTCCGGACCCCTCTTCTGGAGTGGCTGGGATAGGGCAGAGGTAAACACACAGGGCAGGGATAATGCCTCCAAGGGCACAGGTCGCTCCAGCGGGCAAATTCTTACTCCCTGCGTGAGTTCAGGTCTTCTTTCTTTTTCTTTTCTTCTTTTCTTTTGGGGGTCGGGTGAGGGGGGTGGAAACAGGGCATCTCACAGAGATCCACCTGCCTCTGCCTCCAGGAGTGTTGGAATTAAAGAAGTCTGCCAGTATGTCCAGTTTGAGTTTAATTCTTACAAGCTAGTTGGTAAGAGGAAACAAGCTGGGACTCTTGCGGGAGAGCGAGCCCGGATGGGGGCGTGGCGGGCAGGCGGAGACTCCAGGGTCCTCAGGCTTCGGTCTTGGCTCTGCCCCACTGTGGGAGCAGCTTCTGACGTCACGGGAGGTGGGCCAGACAAGGGGGTGTAGTCAAATAGGGGCGGGCCCGTCGGGGGCGGGCCCTGAGGTGGAGGGGCGGGGCGCCGGTGCGTCCTGGAGCGCAGGCCGCCGCAGCCCCGGAGTAGCCGGCAGCTGCTGACGCGCCGCGGGGTCCGCGTCCAGCCTTGCTCGTCCCCTTGGTGCCTTTCCTTAGCCGCGGGTGTCCACGCCGGGCCCCGCACGGCTGGCCGAGTTGCCAGCCAGACGCCTGACCCAGACGGACCCTGCGCCAAGGAGCCGCGCGGCCCGGCGCACACGGAAGTGGTGAGTGTCACGGTGGGGAGGTGGAGACCGCCGTGGCCAGCTCGGGGACCGTGAGAGGGACGCGGAGCGGGGCGGCCAGGGCGGCCGGGGCGGGGATTTCCAGGCGGCGGGGCTGCCGGGAGGTGAGGGGAGGGCCGCTGTGCTAGCCCGCGCCACCGACATCCTGTTTATGGCCCCGCGGCCTGCGCGCCGACGGCCTCTGGCGCCGCAACAGCTCGACCGCAGGACTCGCCGAGGGTTGTGGCCTGCGTCTACCCCTGGTCAGCTCTTGCGGGAGGACTTTCTGGGGTTTGGGACTGCGTGGGGCGCGCCCGGGAACTCCGAACCGCAGCTTGCCGGGACGTAGCGTGATGGAGGGCCATGGGTGAAGGGATTGGGGAGAGGCGACTGTAGGTCCTACCCGAAGGGACCCGATTCATCGAAACTGGGACTAGTGCCTGTGGCTCCCCAACTCCTAGCTCCGCTTCTGCGCGACCGCCCCGGTCACCTCAGAAACAGTAGGCACCCCTCTGGAGACAGTCCCGGGCTCTTGGGATGCGTGTTTACGAAGGGAGTTCTTTAAGGGGACTAGATCAGAGAGGTGTGGTTATCTTCAGGTGCTTGTGTGCCCCCTTCGGAGATGTATTCTCTGTGGTTTCTGGGGGACAAGGACCGTGCCCTAATTGATAGTCTTAATTCATGGCTATGAACTGTCTTCTGTCTCTGCTTGGATACATCAGTATCCATGCTATTAAAATTCCTCCCCAGTCACAGAGCTCAGTCCCAGGTATTTACAGTAGTATAAAATTACCATTCTTCTTTCAGGGAAGAAGGCATAAAACTTGGATTGTTAAATAAGTAGAATGCTGAGACAATTAGATACAATTATCTAGTCTTTGGGTGTTGCCCTCCCCGTTTAAAAGAAAATATTTGAGTAATGTGTGGTGTAAAAAACTTTTTTTTTTTAAAAAAATGAACATTTTGCATTGATTAAATTTTTGTTCTTCCCTTTCCAAAAATCCCCACATTTTGTGTCGCCTATTGCTTTTGATTGTGGGGACTCTGATGTTTTTCAAGTACTGGAATTTGAGGCTCTGTGAAGCAACTATGTATGATCAGGTTCAAAATGTCAGTCAGTAGTGCTCAAGTTGAGAGATCATGTGGGGCTACCAGGTAAAAAATTAGTTTTAGAGCCCTGTGTGAAAGGTCATTTCATTCCTGGCTTCAGTTTTCCAACATCCAGGGGACATTTTTTTTTTTTTTTTTTTTTAAATGAAGGATCAGTTTGTTCTTTTGTGCTTCGTGGTGAAGGTTAATGGAGACTGCCAGCCAGCATTACACACAGTTCTGGTATAACATGCTTTATAAAATGGAATAAATGCCTCTTCTATATGGATCTAGATCATGTAGAAAGAAACAGATAGGTCATACTAGAGGGAGTATGAACATAACAAATAGTAATAATAACTTAATTCTATGTATCATATTAACTAGTCACTTGGACTGTATTTCAGTTTGTCTACACTGCTGTACTTTTTTTGGGTGTGGGTGTTGCTCAGATTTCTCTGTTATTCTTTACGTTGAATACAGCTAGTTCTGTTTCAGTCTCATTTCATAATTTACTGACTTTGGGAAACGATGTTAGAAAGCGAATTAGATATTGGTACAATAGCTAATATATTTCCTAACATATAACCATACTCCATTTTGTTGTAATTTAGGCAGGTGTTAGTATCAGTTTGTTGTACCCGGAAGATCATTATCTTTCTGGCCACTTGGTATCCACCATTTACAGATTTAAGGTGCTAGGAGGAGTTAGGCTGTAAAAATACTTTAATTCAGGCACCTGCTATAAAAAGCTGGTGAAAAATAGGGAGTTTTGAGGATAGGGTTGCTTTTATGGGAATGTGCTTGCCTTAAATTACACAAGGGAACTTAACCTCAAGGCTTTTCAAGAGAACTGTGGGGTCTGCCAGTTTAAAGAGGTTTGATATTATGAACAGTAGTGATTCCAAAGAAGACCAACCGATCTCAGCAGCACATTACCAGTTACAGATTTTAATGCTGTCCAAAAGACATCATTCTGTTTCTTCTGAATAACTTGAAGTAACACATATATTTGGAGAGAAATACAAATGAAGCAACTACTTAGAATATATGTAGATTTTAAACTTGTTCTTATACAGAGAACACTATAAATAATTGTATTAATCAAACACAATTTACAGCTTAGCAAAGGCCAGGCAGGATCTCTGTTTTCTGTGCTTGCTTTTTCCTCACTGAGGACACATATTCTGTATATTCTTAGTATAATTTAGTGAGATGGTGATATGCTGCTAGATTTATTGTCTGAGATGTACATATTCGTACAAAGAATTAAAAAAAAAATAATTTTCACAAGGCTTGGAGAAGTGGTTCAGTAGTTAATAGCACTGGCAACTCTTCTAAAGGACCTGGATTCAATTCCTAACACCCACATGGTGGTCACACCTGTCTGTAACTCCATTTCCTCACACAGACATTCAAGCAGGCAAAACATCAGTGCACACAAAATACAAATAAATCATTTAAAAAACAATTACATAGGAAATTTCAGGCGGACAGGGAATGGGTTATTTAAGCAGAATCTAGCTGAGCAAGCAACTTCTGATGTTCTCTAATGTACTGCGGCTTAATGGCACATGGAGCCTTGCCATAGAAGAGAGGCGCTTGAGGCAATCTTGATGAATCTTTCAGGCTAGTGGTTAATAGCTTGGTAAAATTTCATACTGGGGGGGGGGGCATTGATATTTTCTGAGGAGCTTTGGAAGGTACACCTTGTTGGGGAAGGTGGTATCTGGTGGGTAGAGGCTAGCTGTACTACTAAACAGTAATCCACAGGACAGCTCTTCCTGTAACCAAGTATGACCTGGCTCAAATGCCAATAGTGCTCAAGTGGAGAGATCATGCTTAGGGGTACCAAGTGAGAAAAGAGGTATCAGGGCTCACGTTGTGGCAAGTTATTTCACTCCTGGCACCGCCTTTCCTGTTCTAGAAAGAAACAAAAGCACCTAGGTTAGTTATTCTGCAGTCTTTGTGGAGAAGCCAGGCAAGTAATGCAAGCGTAATGAGTGAAAACCCAAGGACATAAAAACTAGAGCTGCAGTGAAGAAACTTCATGAATGAATTGTTAGACACAGTGGAAGCCAGGGAAGAAGAGGCTAAGTTCACCTGCTGAGCAGCAGGGAAGGTTAATGTTATTGAGTGTGTGTGTGTGTGTGTGGTGTGGGGAGTAAGGGATTTATTTAGTATGCTTAGTTCTATGGGTAGAATTTTTTTTGTAGTTCCCCCCTTTATTTTAAACACAAAGCTTATTTTCACACGACAAGGAAGAAACTCACTGTAGAAAAATTGGAAAATGTAAGAAAGTAGTAAGTAGAGGAGAAAACAAAACCCTCTATGCTCTATATTTATTGCCTTTCCCATTTAAAGGCAGTTAATCTTAACGTGTTTCCTTTAAGCATGGTTAAAATTGGAAGAAGGCTTACCACAGAAGGGAGCAGAGCTGTTGGTACCCGAGTGGCTGAGGGCAGTGCCGCTTGATTCTGTTTATGCCCCTTTTATAAGAATTCGGACCATGCTAGGTGTGTGGTACATATCTGTCGTCCAAGTACTTGGGAGGGTAGAGTAGGGGGAGCACTGGGATTCAGGAGTTTGGCATCAGCTTCTGGGAGAAGTAGTGAGAGATTTTTTTTTTTCCTATGTAATGCAAGGTACAAGGGTATTGACATTGGTGCTAATGTATTTTGTGCCAAGTGCCAAGCTTTGTCTTTAGCCTTGTTTGTTACTTTAGCCTAGATTGTTACTTCCTCTGCTTTACTCTTCTTGTCCTCAGAGAGGTATGCCACTGTAGCTTCCGGTCTCAAAAACTTTCTGGTAACATGCTTTGAAACAGCTGCCTTGTTGAAATGCTTGGGGCTTCAGGGGTAGGAGAAGAATTCCTGTGAATGCTCTTGCTCTTGTACTCTCACACTTTTAGCCATTAGAGGCAGTCGGAAAGGATAAAACCTTAAGTTCCCTTTTGTGATGCTTCTTCTTTGTTTTATGATGTGTGGTTCTTCACAGCTGGTCAGAGCACATCATTCTTTAGTGCTCGGAGTAGATCCCTTCATCCCAAGCCAAGATATGCATTAGTAACAAAAGGAAGAAACATTAATTGTTGTTTTGAGACTGGGTCTTCTTCTAGCCCAGGGTGGTCTGGAACTCACCATGTGGCCTCTTGCTTTAAGCCTCCCAAGTGTTGGGATTAGAGATAGGAGCTAACAGGAAAATTCTTTTAAGTGTACTCTGGTCAGAAGAAAACTGACACTTGTTGAGATATTTTAAATCTACATAATTGATTTATTTAACATGCACACACATGACATTTTGTTTATTCATTTATTAATCAGTAAGTATTTATTGACCTCTTACTAATAATAGGCACAGAGAGTGAATAAATGCAGTAAAATTCACAGGAATTCCTGCCCCCATAAAGTGTGCAGATGGGTAGAAAAACTTTGAGTGTGTTCCCAGGTTTGGTGGTGTGGTTATGCATGTAGAATAAGTAAATCTCATGTTGTTGCAGAATGTTCCTACAAATTTTCAGAGTACTCCTTTGTAATCTGAAGATTAGGGGATAGCTTTAGTTTTTTTTTTTTTTTTTTTTTTTAATACATTACAAATCAATTCATTCTTTTTTTATACACAGACATCTTTTGGTGCCTGCTAAGTGCTTGGCAGATGATTAAGCACAGCTCATATGGAGATAAACTTGCTATACATAGCTTTTTACAGTTCTAAAGGTGCGGCAGCAGAGGTGAAAAGGCAGACTATTGGGGCCTCTCAGGAGAGCTAGACCTGCTCAGAGCCTTTTCCAAATCCTTTTTAAAAAGAGATGGTGTGGACTTGATAGGTGACTGAGTGGGTTGAGTGTTTGCAGTTCAAGCACGAGGACCTGCGTCTGATCCCCAGTGCTCATACAAGACTGGATGCAATGGTATATGCTTGTAATCCCAGTGCTGGAGAGGAGCTTGCTGACCAGCTAAGGTAACCAAATAGATGAGCTCCAGGTCTGAGTAAGAAGTCCTGCCTGTCTGTCTGTCTGTCTGTCTGTCTGTCTTTCTTCTTCTTTCTTCTTGAGATAGGGTCTCTATGTAGCCCTGGGTGCCCTTGAACTCACAGAGATCTGTCTCCTGGGGTTAAGTGCTGGGATTAAAGGTATATTCCACCACTCTTGACTCAGAATTCTTTTTGAATAGAATTTATTTTGAGACACTACCGTAAAATACAAGGTGGGTGGCTCCTAAGGAATACCTGAGATTGACTTTATGATACACATGGATACATACCCCTACTTATATGAAAATATGTGTACTTCCCACACAGAAAGATGGGAGTGGGCTCTTGCTCCTGGGCTCAAGGAATACTCTTGTCTTAGCCTCCAAATAGCTGGTCTACAGGGCACACACCACTGCACCTGGCATCCGGTGGTTTTGAAGAGGCTTTGTTTGAGTTCCCTTGTTCTGAAGGTAGGATGGGATGCTGAGAAGACATACAGAATGATCAAAGGCATGAAGCAGAGGTGGGCATGTGCAAAACATAAGAGGGAGACTTGTTTGTATGTGCTGATTAGAGCCTTGACTCCTCAGGAGAGAGCAAGAGGAGCTGAGGCAGTTTGGAGAGAGCTTGAAGCGGAGTCTTGAGTCTGTGAACAGGAAGAGGTCAGGGACTGTGGCCTCTGGCCAGTGAATGAGCAGGGAAGATGAGAGCATTTGAGGTTTCTGGGTGAAATGAGCAGATGGAAGAGCTGTGAGGCACTTTGAATTCTGTACAGGGTCAGCTTCTACCTTGGGTCACGCCACCCTTTCCTTCACCCAGCACCCAGAATGCTTTATTTAGCCATCGTGTATCAGTTCTTGACTCTGCCAGGAAACAGGAAATGCCTAGAGTCAAACTAGGTGGCAAGAAGTCCATATAAGCTTTCCCTAAAGTGCAGCAAAACCCATCTGAAGTTGTGTTTAAAGTTATCAAGTTCTCTGATGATGATGTAACTGGTTTTTAAGTCAATCAACAATTAAATACATGATTACCTGAGAGATGGAGTTAGGGAATATGTGCAAGGAGGCACATCCTTGGAGGCCCAGGGCTAATTTTTCATCTTGGTGATTGGGAAGTGCAGGATAAAGCAAAGTGAGACCACAACCAGAGTAAACAGTCTGGGACACTGGAGGAGACCTAGGGTGAACAGCGTAGGTCGCAATTTGAAGTTGTCACTATGACCCTACTGTGTGGCAGCTGGTGCTAGTAAAAGAAGGCATCCCGAAGAACGTGTGTTGTGTAACATGAGTGAAGTGAAGGAAGTTCAGGGCTGCAGCTGAAGAGTTGTTTAGGGGCCGGCTGCTGTGTAAGTAGGGGGGAGAAGCTGCTCGCTGTTTTCTCCAGGACAGATTCAAAGAAGTGTTTCCTTAGAATGGAAATCCAGTGAGGGATCCCTTCTCTACTGAGGGAATGGGTTGAGAACAACTGTTATGGAAGACCCTCTTGCCTAGAACCCAAGCTGAAGGAGACTGACGGGCAGTGTATTAAACTCCAGTAGAAAAATAGATCTGTTGATTGCATTTTAGCCTTGCTCTTCTTCCTTTCTTTGTTTCTGTAAAGCTTTATTTTTTATTGATGTGGGTGTGCATATCTGTGTGAACCCATGACACTGAACAGGTGTCCAAAGGACTAAAGAGGATTCCCTGGAACTGGAGTTACAGGGAGTTTGAACTACCTGCTGTGGGTGCTGGCAGCTGAACTCTGGTCTGCTGGAAGTGCTGTCAACTAGTGAGCCATCTCTGTAACCCAACAAGTTATCACTGTTGCTTATCTATACAGTGGGGTAGAGACAGTTTCAACCTCTACGACTGTTTGAGGATTGAGGAACTACTAAACATTTTTGAATGGTGTTTTAGGTAAAGACTTGAGGTAAAACTCTTCTGATTGTTTTATTTAACTTTTTAAAATGATTGGAATATATGCTTTGGATCAATTTTTAAAAAGCTCAAGCTATACTCATAATGTTTAAAGATGATGTGACATGTCCCCAGAAGATGCTAAACAAAGAGTATCTGACATACTATATTTTTTAAAGATTTCTGTAAACAGTGGATAAAACATAATAATAATAAAAAAAAGTGTTGGTGCTTAACCAAGGTAGTTTCCCTTGATGCAGAATGTTAAATGGAGACAGCATGCAAGATAAATTGTTTTACTTTTTAAATGAAAAATTAGAAAGGTGCTTTTATGTAACTTCTGTAGGAGCTGTCTAAGATATAATTTGGGAGGACTGTACCGGGCGTCTTGAAAGACCAACGTAAAGGTGCTGTTTAGCTTTTGTTGAGTTCATGTGTGTAGCCATTGGTGGGCTGCTGGCCAAGAGACACAGCAGACCTGTTTATAAAGTGATGTCAAAATTAAACATTTTATAAAAGAGTAATACTCCAGGGAGCTTTGCTGCCTAAAGAATGACAGGGATTTAAAGGAACTTTAATTTGTTGTTTCCCTTTTTACAGGGTCTGCTCCATGTTATCTATCATACTTTATTAAAGGAAGAGCTACCAAAACAGAAAGTTATACAGTCTTGTCTCCTAAAATGTGTGTGTGCACATATAGATACATGTATATTTCAAGTGTATTTCATTCTTAGTGATATTCTTGTTGGACAAGTTTATTGAATTTAAGTATTCATAAAAATGATAAGCTGGGCATAGTAGTGTACACCTGTAACCATAGCCCTTGGCAGATGGAGGCAGGAAAGAAGAGGTCAAGGTCATTCTCAGCTACAGAGAGTTTGAGCAGGCCCAGACTGCCTGAGACTGTCTCAAAACAGCAAGCAACCAAACAAAAACAACCTCCCTCCCTCTCCTTGGTGAGGGAAAGAAAAGGATAAAAGAACATGTGGTTGGAACAGCAGTCTTGATACCGTTTTTTAAAGAAGATTTATTTATTACTATCTATGTTATATGTGTTTTGCTTAATGAATTTATGTGCATTGTATGCGTGCAGGAGCCTGCAAAAGTCAGATCCTGTTGTGTGCTGTTGTGAGTCATCCTGTTAGCACTAAGAATCGAACCCAGGTCCTCTGAGGAGCAGCCAGTGCTTTTAGTTGCTGATCCAGCTCTCCAGCCCTATTCTTATCCATGCGCATTGACAGCAAAGTACATGTAGCTGAGTCCTTTCTTGTCTTCTCATTTAAGATTGAGAAACAAAACCCTAAGTCTGGAGGGCAGTGGGCAAAAGAGTGGCCACCTGAACCTGTGGAAAGACTGCCTGGAGAGATTTAAAGAGTAAACTTAGATGTAGCGTTTTCAGGTATGTTGGATAACCAGAGGCTGATCTGACTACACAAAGTAGAAATAAGACTAATTTGTAATGAACGCAACTATCATTTGTTCTTAATAACATTGTAAAGGGCTTAAGGCTATTAGAACTGACAGTTCACCAATTAACTATGATTATATCTGTGGGCTTGTTTCTTAATATAATTTTCTCTGACCATGGAGGGATTATAATTTATAGCATTTTTTTAAATTAGTAGAATTTAAAATAATCTTTTGTGTTGGTAGGTTGCTGGCAGAGAGGCACAGGCAGACCTGTTTGTCAAATGATGTCTTTAGAGTTTGTGCTGGTGGTATGTCTGACACACACACACACCACACACACACACACAGAGAGAGAGAGAGAGAGAGAGAGAGAGAGAGAGAGAGAGAACATGCAAGAGAGTGAGCCTACTAAATGTGTATCTTTCCTGTGGAAAGCTGATTTTCGGCCCCACCCAGGAAGACTGGCAGATGCAATTTGCATTATAAAGATAATTTTTTTTGCCACACTTAGAATATTTTTTAGGACTTTTGGGATTAATTTGTATAACTTAGGCTAAAGAAAGTAGCATTTGCATTGCCTAAATTTGTATATTGCTTGATTTTGTCCAGCTGGAGCCACTCTAAAATTCTGACTGTCTTGCTGACCACTGTGCTTGTGTTACATCATTGGGAAACTCAACTGCTGTCTGATGGCACTTCTACATACACAGCTTGTCTACTGCTTGTTTACAGAGACCTATTCAGGGTGCTTAGACCTAGAAGGGAGGGGTCAAAAGTTCAACTGGCCTGAACATAGGATGGTTAAGTCCTCTTGATGTGGCTTTAGGAAGTAGGCCATTTCGGATGCACTAGCTGGCCACTATAGAAATGCTCTTAGGTTTTTATATAGATAGATCATGATATGTGAAAACAAAGTTGTCCTGACTTAATCTTTTAGGTTTCAGCAATTAAGCAGTTACACAAGTATTTGTGATGTTTGTTTATGCTAAGTGTCAGAAGAGATGTATAGTTGGCTCTAAGACAGAGATGGAGCTGGAAGAAGGAAGTGGGATCTGGGTAGTGAGTTTCTTGTACACTAAGATCTGAAAGTTTTCTGTGAAGATGGTTAAGTGTGTAAAGGGACTTGTTGCCTGAGAACCTGAGTTTGATACCCAGAATCTACATGGTAGTAGGAGAGAACCGACTCCTGTAAGGTATCCACTGACTTCCATATGTATTGTGTTGTATGTGTGCGCGTGTGAGTGTGCGTGTGCGTGCGTGCGTGCGTGCGTGCGTGCGTGTGTGTGTGTGTGTGTGTGTTTAAAACAAGAAAACCAAAGTTGAAACTGAGTGGAGAAGACATCAGATGTCAGCTTCTGGCCACCATGCACACTGATGGACATGTACACACACATGCAGGCGCACATAAAGACTTCTGCTAGAAGAAACAGCATATGTCAAGCCCCCGAGGTCGGACGGATATCCTATACTATATACAGAGAGGAAAAAGAAGCTCCGTTGTCAGCTAGGGAGCGCCTGATCAGTCAGGGCATTCTGGTCCGTATTACTTTGGATTTTCTAGAATGGTAACAAAGGAAGTTGAAGATTCTAAACTCGGACTTGAAAAAAGAAAAAGAATTTAGGATCCCCCTTTACTATTGCTCCGGGGGGCGGGGCCTCCTTTCTCCACTTCCTCAGTCTGCTGCCAAATGTCTTGAAATCTTTCATTTCCTTCCACCCACTCATGGTTTAACCCTTTGCAAACAGATTGCTATCTTCGTACTCCAGATTGCTCCCTTGAGATCACCAACCACCTCTCTGCCACCATGTATCGACACCTTTTTTTCTGCCCTTCTTATGTAAAAGCTCCTTGTTGACAGCTGCCCACAGCCTCCTGTCTTCTGGTATCTGTGGCACAGTGAGTCCTCTTCTCTTGTGTCTGTGCTCTTTTAGGGTAGACATGTTTCCCTCTTCTGAATGCTTCCTCTCCCCAGTGAGGTTCTCCTCAAGGCTCATGTGTTTTGTAAACCATGTAGATGTTCCGTTTTTGCCAGTTATTTTTCTTTCTTTTCCTCTCTGCTCTTCACTTTCCCCAACACTGGTTGAACAATTTCTCCAATGACTCTGTTCAAGTCATTGGAGACAAGAGGTGTAAGCGCTTGTGTGAAGGGCTGGGGGTTGGGAGAGGCGGAGGTTAAGTCCCTGCCGTGAAGGAGCAAACATACTTAGCCGTTAGTCTTGTCAATAGTTTCAGTGTGGCTTCATGTTGGAAAGCAGAGTAGAGCATATTAGTGAGGAAATACAGAATGTGTAGGAGTGGGAAATGGGCCACATCTCAGAGGAAGTGGTGACCTTTGGTCTAGGACCTAGAAGGTGAGTATGAGAGGTCTGGCCTTGCAGAGATCTGGAGGAAGCTAAACTGAAGGGGAGTGGGGAGGTGCAGAAGCAGCACCTGACTCCCATTCACGATAATCGTTCTGCACCATGCTAGATCTCCTGGCCTGGTGACTTGTTGACACCTCACATTTAAGTTCACCAAAACTGATGCCAGCTCTTTCTGACCCATTGTCATACTAGTAGACTATTTCTCTGCTTTTCTTAATAATGTCTTCCTCAGCTCTAGAGGCCACACAGTATGAGCTATGACTGCTGGTTTCTGTCTTTGTGGCATTCCAGCAGACAGTAGGGCAGCATATAAACCAGCCTGTGTGAAGGTCCAGTGTTTCACATTGTATGTGGACACTGAAATCTGTATTTCTATTTGTTTTAAACATGTAAAGGCCTGTCAGTTTTTGAGTTACCTCCCTTGAGGTTCTGCATATCCTTCTAGCTTATGCTGTACTGGCCTTTGAGATGACAGAATTACTCCTGGTTTTCTGGCTGTGGCTCATTTTTCAGTTTTGACAGAGCAGAGAGATCTAGTATGTTGTATGTTAACTTGGTCTTTTGTGTGTTGGCTTGGAAACTTCACCAGGAAAATACAGGAATGCATGCTGGGACAAAATGTTTTCCAACTTTCTGACAACCACTGAGGGATGTTTATTAAAAGCAATGGTGTCTTTTAAGCTAAAGACTGCAAGAATGTATGTGTGTGTTTGTGTGTGTGTGTGTGTGTGTGTGTGAGGCAGGCTGGAAGTTAATGTTTAGGTGTCTTCAAGGGCCATTAGCTTTTTTTTTTTTTTAATTAATTAATTTTTTTTATTAGAAACATGGTCTCACTGGCAGGCTAGGCTGACAGGCCTCACCTCCCAGACATTACACACATGTAGCTCCATGCTCCCTAAGGATGAGCTTAGGTTCTCTTTCTTGTACAACAAATATTTTACCACCTGAACTATCTCACCAGCTCTGGTATCTTTCAACTGGAGAAATAGCAAAAACCAGAAACCAATGGAATAGGAGTCAGGCAACACCAAAGGAGAGCTATTCCTGCAGAATTGTCACTCAGATGGAAATAAGGCTTCTGCTGGGTGAAAAAGAGACATTTAAAGAGCCTCTGCCAGACATTCACGAGAGGCAGGGAAGGCTGTTGAACTACTTCCTTTTTGGCTACTTTCCTCAGGTTAGAGCTAGAGCTCTGATGGTTTTAGAAGATCATGAAGACAGCCAACCCAAGCACATTTAGTTCTGAGTTCATAGGAACTGTTTAATAAGTACATTTAAAGTTACTAGCACACATGATGTAAGAATAGGAAGGCATCAAAGTGCCGCAGGAAATGGTTCATTTTCTGTTTTGACAGTAGAGAGGAAAAAGGGTGGCAAGGAAGTGACTGGCCAGGACTTACATGGGTCAGGGCTTTAGTAGGTTGTTGCTGTTATTTGACCCAAGTTGGCCTTGAACTTGTGATTCTACTGCCTTAGCATCCCAAGTGCTGGGATTATAGCTGTGTGTTACATCATGCTTCATTTGTCGTTGATTGATACTTGCGGTTCATAACATTTTAATTTATTAAATTATTATTATTTTTAAAATTATTTTTAAAATTTATTAAATTTGTTTATCGAAGTAGTTCCAAAAAGGATGAGACTTAAAGAAATTTTAATTATGTGTATATATGTATTTGGGCTATGCACTGAGAAGAGGATGTTGGACCCTTGGAGTTGGAGTTACAGATGGCTGTTGTGAGCGCTGTGTCTTCTAGAAAAGCAGCAAGCACTCTTAACTGCTGAGTCATTTCTTTAGCACTGAAGCTGAGATAGTTTATGGGCAGAAGACTTGAGGTGATTTAAGAGATGTTAGGATTCTTTAGGCCTTGTCTGTTAGTTTGGATATTAATAACAATGGGGTCCTATAAAAGAGGAGTGGTGGAAGTTTTGGTTTTGGGGAGCTGTCTTGGGTGCACAGTCTGAAGAACTGGTGGTGTTGAGCCCAAACGAATCCCAGGTTACATCTAGGAATGATTAGATTTTTTTTCATTTTTAGCTGATTTAAACATTCTAATAATGACTAAATCTTTAATAAAAAATGTTCCCTTAAATGTTGACATTTACTTGCATATTGATGATATTGTTAGAATAAATGAAAAAAGTTTATATAAGTACTATTACAATAAAAATTCTATCTCAAGTTTTGTCACTAATGAATATAAGTATGTATTATGTAATTTTTGTTGCAGGCTATACATACTCTTTCTAAAAAACATTTTAAAAGTTCTATTGCAATATAGTCTTCATAAAAGTCATTTTAAGTATCTGTTTATTTGGGGTAGATATTTTGCTGGATACAGTTACCTATTATATAATATTTAAGCTGTTTAAGCTTCTTTGTACTATGTGTTTATGTGAAATGGCAGTCTCAGCACTGATGATTGAAAAATTCAAAATATTGATCAACTTTGAAAAACATTGAAGATACTGTGTCCTACGGTATCAGATGTTCAGCCAGGACTTAATTATTGATAAAAAATAACCAAGCAAAAAATTGCTTTGATCTTTAGTAAATGATAAATGTGTATTAAGGAGTTATTTTTAAATTTTCTTTCTGGGCGTGCTGGCCTTTAATTCCAGCACTTGGGAGGTAGAAACACGCAGATCTTTGTGAATTTAAGGCCACCCTGGTCTACATAGTGTCTTCCAGGATAGCCAGGACTACATAGTGAGACCTGTCTCAAAAGGAAAAAAAATTCTTTATGTTTTATTATTAGTCAGTGTTTGATTTATGTATCTGATTTATATCCCTATATGTACCAGATTATGTAAATTTCTGTGTGAGAGGAGTCATACATGGAAGAACTTTTAAGAAGCCTTGTTCAGTGGGCTAGAGGGAAGACTCAGTGCTTAAGAAAACTGGTTATTCTTGCAGAGGACCCAGGTTCAGTTCCCAGAATCTACATGGAAACTCATAACTGTGTATAGCTTCAGTTCTAAGGGATCTGGCCCTTCTTCTGACCTCTGTGGGCACCATGCACACAGGTAGTATACATACATATGTTCAGGCAAACACTCAGAAAAATAAAGTCTTTAAAAAAGTCCTTTTGTTGTGGGTCTTTCCTAGTATATACAAGCAACAGTTACCCGGTGCAGGAAACAGTAACAATAAGGAAGGGGTGATGTGCTGGGGAGATGGCCCAGTTGACAAAGTGCTTGCTTTGGGAGCATGGGACTAATCTCAGCATCCACGGAAAAAACTTGGCCTGCTAGAATGTGCTTTGTGATCCAGTGCTGGGGAAGTACACAGGAGGATGGATCCCTGAGGCTCACTGGCCAGACAGCCTAACCTAGCAGGCAAGCCTCAGGTTCCATTGAGAGACCTTGTCTTAACACACATATGCTTCACTACCACTAAAGTGGACACTTCAAATTTGACCTTTGGGTTCCATGTACACATATGCACATGTACCTGTACACCATACCCCATTTCTCCTGAGGTTTGAAAGCTCCTGACTGATATGTGATTTGGTTTCATTTTACTTTAGACCTAAGGAAATTTGGGTTTAGGAGGTGAAATAATTTTATACTTCTGATCCCAAACTCCATGTTCTCCCATGTATACTGGTTTAGGGACAACATACCTCTCTGTGGAGTCAGGCCTGTAATGTTGAAGCTGTTGAAGTCTTTTTGGAGAGCCTCCAGTGGCTCGCTTGTCTTCAGTTGCACCTTTGGTCATTTTTTCTTTCCGGCCATGTTTGAGTCAACATTTATCTACCCTTACCTGTCCTTGCAGAGAGTTTTGTCATCAGCAAATTCTCAAGGTGGGGTGCAGCCTGAGCAGACTGCCCAGTGAAGTTATTTATGGCTGAAACCCTGAGGCAGAATTGTGTTGACTAAGACTTGGATCTGGGTACTGTTTCTCTTTCCTTTTGATAGTCTTTCCTTTTGCTTAATCTTTAAAAGCTACAGGCTGTGCATTTAAAATAATTGTAACCTTCCTATATTGTACAAGAAAGAAAGATGCATATTTTAGTCAATTTTCACTGGTATAGGTATATTTGATCTCTACTGAAATGACACTGTTCTTAAAATGTTATTTTGGATTAGTTCTAGGTCATTCATGTAATCAGTGCATGTTTAACAAGTAGTTAGGATTTAATTATAATACTGTGTAGTCATTATTAATATCCTTTCAGAGATGTCAGGACAAAAGCCCAATGGTTGGTTCTTTCTAGGCAATCACTGGGATTTGCCATTCCGCTGAACTGTAAAGAATAGCAAATTTGCCTTTTAGAAAATGTAAACATTGGGCCAGTGAGATAGCCTAACATATGAACATACATGTTTCCAATGATGGAAACTGATGAGCTGAGTTCACCTCTAGGACTCAAAGTACAAGGAGAGACCGCACCTACACGTGTGCATAGCATGCTGAAGACCTGCCATTCAGAGGTAAACAGTTTTGTTAATGTATTAGTGTTTATTATTTAGTCTTTGTTTTCTGTGTTTATGAACCTGTATGTTTTAAATTTTTTTTTCCTGTTTTTGTTTTTGAGACAAGATCTCATTACATATCTCTGGCTGTTCTGGAATTCACTTTGTAAACCAGGCTGGCCTAGAACTAGCAGAAAACTGCCTGCCTCTGCCTCCCAGTGCTGTGATTAAAGGCATTTGCCACCACACCCACTGAGTTAAAAAACAAAAAACAAAACAGAACCCCCAGAAGTTTTCAAGGAGATCATGGTGTGTAGTTGTTTTTTAATGTGGTTTTCTTATCAAGAATTTTTTACCCCCACCCCACAGGCATAACTGAGTGATTTCTTACCCCTACCCCACAGTCTTGACTAAGTGATTTTTTACCCCCACCCCATAGGCATAACTAAGTGATTTCTTACCTTTACCCCACAAACATAGCTAAGTGACTTCTTACCCATACCTCACAGGCATAACTGATTTCTTATCCCTTCCCCACAGACATAGCTAAGTGATTTCTTACCCATACCCCACAGGCATAACTTTTGTTTTCACAACTCTGTATGATGTGTAGTTTTTATTGCATGGATAGGCCAGCGTTTACTAACCTAATTCTGGACTGTAGGCTCTGTATATTGCTTGTCTGACCTATACTACATGAATAAACATTTATACCTCTATTTATACATATATATTTCTGATTAGGATACTATTAGAGGTATTATCTCAGTTTTTCCCCCAAATTTTAGTTACATGCATGATTTTAAAAGCATACATTGATCTTGGGTTATTAGTAGCTCAGTTGGTAAAGTGCTTGTCTAGCATGCATGAAGCACTGGGTTGGAACTTCGGAGGTGGAAGTAGGAGAACAAGTTCAAAGTCAACCACTAGTACATAATGAGTTCAAAGCCAGTTTGGGCTGTAGACTCTGTGCACACACACAAACACACACACACACACACACACACACACACACACACACACACACACACGTGTGTGTGTGTGTGTGTGCTTGCGCTCTCTCTTTCCCCCTCTCCCTCCCTCCTTCCCTCCCTCCCTCCTTCCTTCCCTCCCTCCCTCCTTCCCTCCCTACCTCTCTCCCTCTCTCCACTGTTCTTAATTGCCTGTAGTTCTTCATTTAGAGATGGGGCTGTGTGAGATTTCCCTCATCTGTGTTGGTATGTCAGCTGATACTGCCGTTGTTCTGGCCTTGTTTAGCCATCCCATCCTGTTGAGATTTTATGGGTATACTTTCCTGTTGTATCTAGAAGACACATTCATATAGCAGACTTCCTGGCCCTCTGGTTCTTACAATCATCCCAGCCCCTCTTCCAGGATGTTCCCTGAGCCTTAGATGTGCCACCTGTGTAGTGAATGTATCAGCTGGAGCTGGGTACCCCGTGGCCAGTTGTTCTTTGCATTTTGACTCATTATGGCTTTCTGTAATGGTCTCTATCTGTAGTAAGGAGAAGCTTCTTTGATGGGGTGAGAGCTTCCTCTGGGTCTAAGGATGAGAACTTAAATTTCAGTTAGGACCTTACACTGGTTTAGGAAAGTGGCTGTAGTAGGTCCTCCATTAAGATCTGTGACCTCACTAGCCATGGGTACAGTATCAGGCACATTCCTAGTTTTGGTGTTATTTGATTGCTCAGGTCTGTTTCAGTGAAATGGAAGCTAACTTATCTTTGTAAAGACTTGTGATAACAAGTTTATAGCCACACTCTGGGGTGTGCAGTTCACTTGTAGTATTTTGCCTCAGGCACTTTTGTGGGGCTTGATGCTTTGAGCCTTTCAGATTCTAGATATGAAAGTGGCTGACATTAATTTATAGCAGGATAGCTTCCAGAGATCTCCTCCGCACTGTCACAGCCAGTGCGCCTGGCCCACTGGACCCTTTTTCTTTTATTTGTCTCTTTCTGTGTGTCTCTGGGTTCACATGAAAGTCAGTTATCCTAGACAGTCAGTAAACCTTTATTGGTTGCTTTGGGGTTTCATAAGATTAAACTTGGTGTATATTGAAAATCAAATCTAAGGAATACGCCATAAATGGAGCTGTGTGCTGAAGAGCTGGAAAATTGCAAAGCATTTTATTAAAAGACATGGATGCAGGGTCTTATCTGTGTGCTTTGCTGTTGTTCTGTGACTTCATTGTTAGAACATTCCCTGTAACTTGCAAAAATTGGTATTTCTAGTTGTTTCTATTTAAATGTTTTATTCCTGATACATTTCTTAACTATAAAGTATGAATTTAGATATTCATTGATGCTGATGAAGTTTTTTTTCCCTTTAGCAACAAAGTATTGTTCTGAGATAATATATTGGTGTTTTTGTCTAATGAAAAAAAAGATTATGTTAAATTTGAAATTGTGCTCCCTAAATTATGGAATTGTGCATTACTGTTTGGCAGGTAAGATTAAAAATGGTGCTGTGGCGAGAAAATTCTTGTATAGGGAGCTGTTGCTCAGTGAAACTGATTTTCTAGAAGTTCGATGCCTGCTTTACTTTTTTGTTCTCTTTGGTATTTATTTTGTGAAGCCAGAGCCTCTTAAAAAGATGGGCTGGACCTATGGCTTCCAAGTGTGAGGGCCTTCTTGTTGGGGATCTTGGTGACATCTTTCCCCATTCCCTTATTTCCTGCCACAGTGAGATTTTCTTCAAAATGCCCTGGTAGAGAGCTGCCCCAGAATGATTAGTTTCTGGCCCTCAGTGGTCGGAAGTGCCTGAGGACTCTTGCTTTGGTTTCTTTGGGTCCTGTAGGTCGACAGTGGTTGGTTGGGCATGAGTGTCATATACGGAGTCAGACAGGACTCTATGATCGTTTTGTTAATAGAATAACATGACACAAGAGGTTTCTAGACAGACAAACTTTATAAATGTGTATCATATCATGAGCTGGTACTTTGAAATTTTTTAAAAAGAAACCCTGGTAAAAACAACATAAAAATTGGCATGCTAATCTTTGAAAAGTGTCTGTTGTGTAGGAGGTCTTCAAAACTCTTACCTTGGAAATGGAAACTTTGTACTTGCTAACTAAACAGTAACTGCACATTTTCCTCCCCCAACCTCAGCATCCCATTTGGTCCTTTCTGCACCTCATATAAATAAAACCAGATGTACATATTAGCCATTCTGTAAGCGGTGTATTTCATTTAAATGAGAAATATGTTCTCAAACCATATTTTTACATATGAGAACTTCCTTCATTTTTAAGAATTTATAATACTCTGCTGTGCATATGTATCTTTTTATTGTTCATCTGCTTGTTTATAGACAGACGTTTGTGTTTCTTCCACCTTAAAGCTGTTGTGAGTGATATTTCTATGAACATGAGTACAAATATATAAGACCCTTTTTCAACTGTTTTGTGAATTGACAGTCTTTTAGACAACTCTAATTTAGACAAATCCAAAACTGTGTTCATCTTTAATCTTCAAAACCGTTCTTTATCTTGAACACACAATGATGCTCCTTGGGTGTGTTTTGCCTTGTCCTGCCATGGATACTGGTCACCAGATTTTGATTTGCAGTTCCTAATCATCCTGTCTGTTCATGAGTATGTTTCCTCTCAAGATACTCTGTGAGTAAAGTGTTTCAGGGTTGCAAGAGTGGCGATTGCTATGACGTGTCTCCATTTATCCTCTTACAATCCAGAATGTGTACTGATGTGTTCACAGCTTGAGAGGTCCTGTAGAGAGGAAGCTTATTGACTCAGCCGTTATCAAGTTTGTATGGCTATGGAACCATCTTTTTAATTAACACACGCTAATATATGAAGGTTAGAAGGCAGCCTGAGGCGCTGCTTTCTACTTTTACCTCATTCATTGGCTCTTAGTTGCTTTATTTATTTATTTCTATTGATTGATTGTGCTGAGATTGGAACCTGTAGCCTCCTGTGAACATTCTACCCCTGAACCACATCCCAGCCTCCTATCTGCCCTTCTGCCTTCCTTTTGTGATTTCTCTAGTATAGCTTGTTGTGCAAACCTGAAATCAGGGATTTTCAGTCTTTTTTTCATTTTCTACTCTCTTTGGCAATCAGTTGGGTAATAGCATTTGGAAGACAAAATGAAACCTGTATGATTATGAATCACTCATTGCTCTGCATGAAGTTTGATCTTGTGTTTCTGACTAGCAGTGTCAAGTGCAGAGGCTTGTGAGATGGGAAATAGCTTGGGCCTTTAAAAACTATGGGGAGTAAGATCTTTTACTTGTTTCAATTTACTCACCTGCAAAATGGGGGGAAACAGGAGAATCCACCTTCTAAATTTGTTGTGAGACCTGTGTTTAAAGCAGTGTCTGATATGTGTGTGTGTATGTACCCCCATCCCCTCCTCCAATAGTTCCTCTAATGTTTTTGGTGTTCTGAAGGAGGAAAACATAGAAAACAGAACATTTGCATTATTTATTAAGTGTGAATTGTCAAAGACTAGAAAACAAAAAAACATTGGAAGGAAGTGGGGTTCCAAGTGCCTGACTGATTTAGAAGCTTTTAATTTTTATTGAGTCTTTAATATTTACTCCAGAAAGTTTCAGCAGGTGAGAGTGAGAGTTTCAGTCTTGTTCAAGTCTACAGGACTTGGGACAAGTTACTGTAATGTCTTGCCAGTCACCACTTGCTTATTTGTAGAAGTGGGGCTGGTTATACTTGCTGGGTCTAATTGAAATGCTAAATGAGATAACATGCACAACCCAGCCTGTTGGCAGGCAGTCAGTAAAGGCCTTCCAGGGGAGAAGAGGATCCCTGTGTGGTCACTTGCTCAGCTCCAGTGCATCTTCCTTTGTGGGTGGTAAATCTCCCTTTAAGGTTTCCTCCTGTATTTGGTTAGTTGTATGTGTGTGCACGCATGTGTGTATGTGTGTGTTTTCTTTAGATTTATCTTATGTGTATGAATGTTTTGCCTGTACCTGGTGCCCAAAGGTGGAAAGGGTGTTGGATTCTCTGGATCTAGAGTTAAGGATGATTGTAAGTTACCATGTAGGTGCTGAGAGCTGAACCAAGGTCCTTTCTCTGCAAGAGCAGCCAGCATTTTTAACCACTGAACCATCTCTCCAGCATGTTTTGATTTGTTTTAGTATGAGTATAATTCTTTCTCAGTGTAGCTGCTAATGGGTACATTTGGGTGGTAATCCCAAGACAACAGCTCTGTTAAATCTCAGTGTTCGGCACCAAATGCCTTCTTTAGCTTTTACCCTGAGTGTCATAGAAATGCTCTTCAGCAGACGCATGCCCCTCCTGAAGTACGTTAGGAGGGTTCCCATGATCACTGCCAAGCTGGGCTCTTGTTAAATTCCAGAGGACCTTTAGAGGCAGAAATGTATAGAACCATTGCTTTCCTCCCTGCCCAGCTCTTAGAAGTTATGTCTAAGAGCAGCGTTTCCTTGTACAGTAGGTATAAGAGCTATGCCAGTTTCCTTAAGAGTTCTTAGGCTTTACTGCTAAGAAGTAATTGCTCTTCCAGGACGAGGGATGTAGCTTAGTTAGTTGAAAGCTTGCCTAGCATACATGAAGACTTCATGGGCATAGTGGCTCATTTATAGAATCCCAGAATTTAAGAGATAAAGGCGGGAAGATCAAAAGTTCTAGCTATTTTTTGCTGTATAGAGAGTTCAAGGCCAGCCTGGGTAGTGGCAAATGCCTTCAACCCCAGTGTTTGGGGGGCCGAGACAGGTGGATCTCTGAGTTTGAGGCCAACTTCTTCTCCACAAGGAGCTCCAGGCCAGCCAAGAATTGTACCACTATATACTTTTTTTCTTTCTCATCTCATTTTTTTTTTTTTTTAAACTGAGGTCAGGGCAACCTTGGAAATATTCACCGTGTTCACATATTCCTAAAATATTTGGCTGGTCAAGATAAAACATCACTATTTTGACTTTTCACTTGTGATTGTTTAATGTGCGTGAGAGGAAAGGGTTTCTAGGGGTGCTGTGGCGTTGCCTGTCTAAAATGTTTCCCTGGATGTAAGAGATACATTATTTTCAGATGTAGATACAAGTTACAGCAAATTCTTGGCTCCCTTAAGCCCTTAAGTTTTCTGGATATCGAGAATTTGTTCTTATAATAATCATATTTTAAAAATGTTGAGAAAGTTAGAGTGTATTTGCTTTTCCTTGCAGCTCATGTTTTATCCTTCAGGTTCAGTTATGAACATGGTGATGCTGAGCTCTCTGCTCATGGGGACACAGCATAGCCACAACAGGAAGACCACCCATGACTGCTGAGTAGGAAGCAGGAAATCCCTCCACGCTGCACTTTATTTTTCAGGAAGTTGAGACTGAAAAACTACTTATATAATAGAAATTCTCTCCAGAATTGGATGAGTTCTCTATTCACATGCATATGTTCCTGCTCTCATACTCAAGTGCATATGTGGCTGACAATATACACACATGCATCCACACATATACATGCACACATATGTGCAGAATATTTATTCCACCCTGAAAAGCTGTAGCCTAGAATTCTGTGCTTTCTGTAATTTTTCTGTTTATCTCATGTTTTCTCAGGGCTGCCAGTACACTACTGTGTGTGGGACCCATCCCTGAGGACTCTCAGGCTTGTATAGCCCTAGAGAGAAGAACTGATGGTGACATGGGACACTTGTGACTGTGTATGTGTAGTCTCTGAAGCCTTTCCTTGGTGAATACGTATTCTGTGCTCCAAATTGTGTGCTTGCATGCCAGCCTTTATTTAAAGGAGTGTTATTGAGTCACCTTGTTTGGGGGAGCACTGCCTCATTCTTTCTTTAGGTTCAACTTTTATTGATCTGTGACACATGTATGTCAAAGCTATAGTGCTAGCTGGATTTAGAGTACAATTTAGAACCCTGTGGTTTCTGTGGATTCATTTAAAGCCCTGTATAGGAATTATACTTATGACCATGACCTTGTAAATAACAACATCTACTTTGTGCCCAGATCCTGTTAGGCTTAGTTTAGTCTGTGAACTTCTTTGCATTGGATGATCTCCATTTGAAGAAAAGGGAATTAAATGTTTGGAGAAATTAAGCACTTCGTTCATTTTGTCAATGAGTAATTCTTGTCTGACATGAAAACATGCAAACATACTACCTGCTAGCATCAAACTTGTGATGATAGACTTCTGCAGACAGCAATGCTCCAGGAAACTTGGACAGAAGAGTGGAGCTGGGATGCCTTTCTTCTTGCTGCATGTTACTCTTCCCAGCTGTGCACTCATTCTGTATGTTTATGCTTTTATTCACAAACCACCTGGCTGGTGGGCTGACTGCAGCTCAAATAGTGTGCCATGGGTACTAGATGTCTTTAGGGTAAAGTATATTATCAACTTTCAGGTAATAATTTTCCAAACTCATGAGCCAGTAGAATTTCTAGAAAAAGGATGGCAGATAGATTTCCAGTTGAACAATCTGTTTAACACTAAATTAATTATAACATTAAGAAAGTGTTCCCTGGTAATGGGCAAAAAGATAACATGGTGGTGGAGGTATTCTTTTATCAGTCAAGGGCAGAGCAGACGGCAGTCCTTTGTTCAGACTAGCTTGATACCTAGCTTGATGGCCAAAGCTGTCTTATGTCTAGGACTCATAAAAATCCAATCCAGTCCAGTCTAGTCGAGTCCAGTCCAGTTCAATCCAATCCAATCCAGGCAGCACAATGCAGGAAGAGGAAGACAGACAGAGACCTATGGACCACCATGCCACCTACAGATCTACCCACAGCAGCACAGGTTGCTGTAGACAGATGAAGGATGTCACCCAGGGGTCTCCACCATGTGGCCAGCCTACAGTGGGAGCTACCATGACATCTGAGTATGTGGGGGGTCAGATTGGAGAGGAAGTGGAGCAGCTTGAGCATTGTGAAGAGAGATGGATCTGGAGACTCGAGGGTAGAGAAGAGGAGCCTGTTGTAAGTGGCCAGCCCTTTCACCTGAGGCCATGGTGAAGTCCCAGCCTGAGCTGCTGCTGAGGGTCACGTCGAGGTCATGGTTATACAGTGCCAGGGGTCAATATCAATGTCCATGGTTCATATTAGTACTAGAGAATTTGGGGATGTCCCTGGTTGGGGCAGCTTCTAGGAATCGCGTGGATATTCAGGGGCTGTTCATAATTTGCCCTGCCTGTCTCTGGATGTAGCATTTTGGAGAGCTGGCCCTACCTCTCATTGACTGTAGCACTCAGAAGTGTCTCTGTGCCTCACCCCAGAAGCACAGTGGAGTTGGCCCTGGTGGTGGTGTGTGTATATGTGTAAGTGCTGATCCCACCACTCATCTGCCATGGGGTGACATTGGTACAGAGATGACTATTCCCCACTCCCTCACCTCAGGCAGTCAGGAAAGCTGCCTATAGGGTCATGAGCTTAGGAGAGCTAGACCTGCAACCCTGTAGCCCTTACCCAGCTGCACACTCAGGAGAGAGGGCCCTGTAATGCTCCTCAGCAGCACACTAGTGCTGGCCCTGTCAGGGGCACAGGTGAGCCAACCTGAAGATGAGGGTGAGGAAGAGCCGGCCCTGCAGTGCCACATATCTGCTGTGAGTTGGTGGGAGTGCAGGGGTGATGTCCCCCTGCCACCACCTGTGGCAATCAGGAGATCTGACTCTGGGGTCTTGAGAGCAGGTGAGCTGACTCTGTCCTTTGCTGGCTGCAGCACTCAGGAGAATGGGCCCTGCACCTCTTCTGGGCAGCACAATAGAGCTGGCCCCTGGTAGAGGTGGGTACAGGTAAGCTGCCCCCAAGGGTGAGAGTGTGGGAGAGCTGGCTCCACCATGTCTGGCATGAGGTTGTGTGGGTACAGGGGTGATGCCCTCTCCCCTCCTTCTTGTCAGGTGTAGTAGCCAGGAGAGGTGGCGCTGGGGTCATGAGATTGGTAGAACTATCCCTGCCCTCTCACTAGCTATAGCACTCAAGAGAGCTGGCACTGCACATAGCTTTGCCTAGGCAACACAATGGAGCTGGCTCTGATGGTGAATGTATGGGTGAGCCAGCCTAGAGGGTGTGAGAGCAGGAGAGCTGGCCCAGACCCTCACAGTCTGTAGCACTTGAGAGAATGCCCCCCCCCCCCCACCTTGTCTGGGCAGCACAATGGAGCTGGCTATGGAAGGGTGGTGTGGGCACTGGATGTCTTAGCTGGAACAGTGCTGGAGAGCTCACCCTGGTGCAGTGACCTGCTCAGCTACCACCCAGACCCAGATCTACAGCTTCTAATTGGCTCACCCAAACATCTATATCGTTTACAAATGGTTGGGATGTGTGAAAGGGCCAGTACTACTGCTCCAAAGCTGCAGGATCTCCACGACACAGGGCAACAACAGGATAACCAGGAGTCCTGATAAAGATCAAATGTTGATGGTGTCACAGAAGCCAAAGATCTCAAACCATACCAATGACTCATACCAATGAACGTCTGCAAGTGAAGGTGTGTGGACAGAGGGATATACGTGGGATATACCGTGAGATACTACAGCTCCCACAGTGAGGTGTTTCGTAAGCTGGTGTGTGTGTGTGTGTGTGTGTGTGTGTGTGCGCGCGCACATGTGTTTTATTTTGGGTGGGAGTCTGCAGTGGTACAGGGTAGATATAAGGGGACAGGGAGATGAGTGGGACTGGGGAGCGCGATGTGAAACTCACAAATAATAAAAGTTAAAAAAAGATTGTGTGAGCAGAGGCCTACAGTTGTGTTCTGGGGATTCTAGGAAGCCTATCCTAGGACTGATACTGTTATCTTTCCATGTCACATCCTGTATGGACATATAGTCGTGAGAAGAGAGACTTCAGGAAACATTTGCTTCCCAGGTTTTACAAGAAATTTAAATGTACTTTTTGGCAATGAATTCAACTTTTAGTTGAAAAACTTACAAATATGCAGTTTTGTGTTAGAAAGTTTTTTTCACTGGTATCATTTAGATCTGAAGAGGTTTTGAGCTTTATGGGTGGTTCTGGAAATGGGAAATAAAGGAGATAAATAGATCTGGTGTCAGAGGAACAGGAAGAGTAAGATCAAATAGGAACAGCCCCAGCAAACCCCAACCAATCAGCTTTATTCCTAATGGATTAAAGATAATCAAATATGCATCTCAGAGTCCACTGAAGTCGTTCTTGACATGAGTCATTTCTTGTATTTTCATATATCTAATGAACATAAAAAAACCCCACTGTTTCTCAGCCCTGAGACAGCATTCTTTTTGAATATAACAGATTTTGCAGACTGGGCGTGGTAGCGTGTGCCTGTAGTCAAACTTGGGATGCTGATGCAGAAGACTGTGAGTTGGGAGATGTAATGAAACTGACTTAACAGATCTATACACACAAAGTTATACTTTGTGTTTTTTATCAAGGAAAATAATTTAGTGTACACTGAAGTGACCAGCAGATGGACTACCCCATCCAGAGAATACCAAGGGTTCACTTTGCTTCAGCCTGAAGGATCTGACCCAATACTGAAATAACATAACAAAGAGCATTTTTCGGGATATTGTTTTTTTCCCTTGAATCTGGGGATGGTTCCATGAGTGATTTGGGATTTAATTACTGTTCTAATGATATTCTACTAATGCCTGTAACATACATTTTATCTTTTTAAAAGCAGAGTTGGAGTTTATTAAGACAATCTTTTATTGTAGAATTAATCACTGGCATTAAGTGATGGAGGGTGACATGTTCAAGAAGGACATCAGTACATGCCTTCGATGAGTGCAGGCTTCCCAAGAGAGAATCACAAAGGAAACTTTGTTTTGGGCTGGGGCAATGGCTCTAGATAAAGTGCTCATTGCACATTTGAGAGCCCAAGTCTGCATAATGGCGGGCATGGGAGCATGTGGGGAGCTAGGCTGTGAAGACAGGAGTATCCCTGGAAGCTTGTAGTCTACTAGCCTGGTATATGTAATAGGTAGGGGATGAACCGAAACCCCTAAAACCAAGAAGAATTAAACTATAAACTCTAAAACAAGCCTGTCTGAAACAAGGTGGAAAGTGAAGGGTTGAACATCTGAGGATGCCTCTGAGTTCTGCATGTGCACCATGACACATGTGTACCCACATTCACACAAATAAGTGTGTATATAGGAGCACATCATACACATGTACAAGTGAAAGATTAAAAACTCCTTTGCGATAATAATTTTTGGTTGGCAGAAAGTTGCTAAGGTATAGAGAAAGTCTGTTCTAGAATTAGACTTGAACATAAGCAAAAATCTCTGAAGTTTTAAGGACTTTAGGTTTATAAAAAACAACATAAGATACTCAAGGTGGTGTCTGAATCATCCTTTGGAACTAGTTTCTGAAAGGCTGCATGCATAAATGCAATAATGGCTAAAACTCAGATGGTAGACTGTGATGTGGCATCTGTAGAAGGGATTTCCTAGAATCCAGAGATGCCACTGGGAGATTCTTGTGGCATTTCCTCATAGTATGGTTTGTCCTCTGAATGCCTGTGAGCACCTTGTGGGATGTAGGCTTTGTGGTGTCAGAGTAACAGGTGGTGGCCAGGAACCAACATCGAATTTGATCAGCTTCCCAAAATAGCCAAGGTCATTCAGGCTTCATAAGGCCCCAAGTTAAGCCTGCGATGGGAGTATCAGCCCCAGAATCATACCAGTCCTTCTCTTTCTGCAGTGTGGATGGTATGAGCCTTTCTAGGGTTTCAATTTAGAATGTGCTGCTTTACGTGGTTGTTCATACTAATTAGGTTGATCCTCGTGAAACTTCCATTTTTCCTTCATAAAAGTATCAGCAGTTTCATACAATTTAGCATTGTCACATTAAGAATTCTTAAAAGGTAGAGTAGCATTTTCCAAGGAAACTGGCTCTCCTTCATTTACATAGGAGATGGAGCACTCACATGTGTTAAGTGATTAAATAACTTAATATCTTAATGGTCCTATTGGCATTTCTCCATTCACTCATTTACTCATTCATTTAAATACTTATTTTCTTTTGAGACCCTGTAACCCAGGCTGTCCCTGAACCACTCACGGTATAGTTCAGGCTGACCTTGAACTTAAATCCCTCCCAAGTGCTGGGATTACAAGTGTACCACTATACCTGGCTTTCTCCTTTTCAAAGATCACAGAGCTGCTTCTTACCCATGGTCTAGTCATCAAGCTGTGATGTTCCCTGCCTTTCTGTTAGGTTCTTTGTCTAGTTACACTTTTGAGAAGTCTTGGGGGTCCTGACAGTGACATAAGGTAACTCATTTGACTGGATGGAAATATGAATCTACATAAAAAATTTTTAAGTATTTATGTTTATGCCCACGGGGACGCCAGGATACTGGGCATCTTCCTCCGTTGCTCTTAGTCTTAGTCCTTTACGATGGGATCTTTGACAGAACCCTTTCAGTTAGGCTGGCCTAGCTGGCTGGTAAGCTCTTTGGTTCTGCCTGTCTCTGTCTCCTAGTGTTTTACTTACATGCATAGCCATGTCTTTTTGTATGTTTGTTTTTAACATGTGTTCTAGGGATTCAAAGTTATATTCTTATGTTTGCAGAGCAAGTGCTATCTCCTGAGATACCTTCCAGACCCTATTTTTTTATCTTAAATATCCAGCATAGTATACATGCTCCTGTAATTTTTGGAAATGTGTAGTTAAGAGCAGAGATAGTGACTTATTGAGCTGGCTAGTAAAAATGGGTGTCCTTGCCTTGGAAAAGGAAAGTTGCTGTTTTCTCTCTCATTCTGTCCTCTATGTGGTTGAATCCTGTCATGTCCAGGATGGGAAGAAGGGAACTGAATCACTTTATGAGGAAATCTTGTTTAGATGTCTCTCATCAGCCTCTTGCTTTTTGAGTCCTCTTTAGATACTTATAAAGACCAGGCCTGGTAGGGGCTTGGTGAACAGACAGGCTGAGAGGCTTGGGTCACTTGTTTCTGAGCCAGGTATTCTAATATCCAGACACATGAAGGACTATGCTAAGGTTGTCCCTCAGGGTCCTGTTAGGTTTATTTAAACATCACTTTTACTCTATCCCCAACTTCCTAACCTTAGCCTCAAAGATACCTCAGGTATTGTCAGATCAGGAAATGCTGGATAGTCTGCCTGCCACTCAGCTGAGTTGGAGGGAAAGACGGTCTGTTGAGGACTTGACTTAGAATGGGTTCCAGCTTCTCTTCCTACTTCCATCCTCTGATAGGCAGAGAAGAAAAGGTTAGAAATGACCTATAATAAGTCTTTTCAGCAGTCTCCCAGTCTGTTGTTTGGTTTTGGTCATGGGGAGCAGGAGATTGGAAACCAGTTCATTTTGTTTGTGAGCCAGGATGAAAGATGTCAGGTGCATCTTCTCATTTGCCATCCGATGGAGGATGGGGTGGACAGTATAACCCACGCCTAGGATTAAGTCGCTATTATAAATGGATCACGAAACTCCTGCCAGCTACTATAGTACTGGGAGCTCTGGGGTTTGTACTAGTGAGTCTTCACTCGTCTGGTGACATGACAGTCTAAATCATTTTGAGGAAAGAAAGCAAATAGGATACAGCTTCAGCATTAAGTAGGGTGGTGGTGACATAAAGATATTTGCCACTTTCCTGTGGAGTGTCCATGTTTTATGGTTAAGTTTGGAGACTACACTGGGAAGGTGAGGTATTTGACATAAGACAGTTGGAGGATGAACCAGGATTCTTCGTTCCAGTATCTGGGAATATTTTCTGAGAATACTCAAAAGAACAGAGCCTGGGTATCAGTCAGTTAAGGCTATGATCCTTGATAGATACATCCTTGACCTGAGCTCCATCCCATCTTGTTTTGAAATGAAAATGCCAGCCTTCCCTGCTAGTGGTTTTTCCTTGCTGTTCCAGTGGCCTCATTATGATGAGTCACCACAGCCACTGTTTGCAGGAGGCCTGCCAGATGTTCCCAGTGTGAACACACTCTGGGCTTTGCTGCTTGGCTGTTCTCTGTGGCTCCCTGGTGTGCCCTTGCTTCCCTCCTCAAAAAGCAGTGGCACTTTAAGCAGCCTCACACATTGTGCCATTTATTGTGCTGTCAAGCAAGTTTTGAAGTCCCCAAGCTGGAGGAGATTTGGGAGGGGTCTCTGAGGATCCGGTAACCTCTTCAGAGCTGGTGATCAGGATCAGGGGCTGCTTTTGATCCCCTAGTCTTCTCCATGTGTTTTCTACTTTCTAGGATGCCCCCCAGCCCCTCCATTCCCTGTAGCCATTCCTGGGTTTTGGTCAGTATGGTGTTTAGGTCACATTCTACGAGTGTCCTAATTCCAAAGGGCTCCTGTATTTATAATTCTTTAGAGTATATATATTTATACTACATTCAGACAATCTCTAGAGAAGTGTGGGATATTCTTTCTCTCTGTCTGTCTCTCTCTATCTCTCTCTTTCTCCCCAGAGTCTTTATGTAGTCCAGATTAGACTCTGGGTTCAAATTCCTGAATTGATTGCACTGTTTATAGCATTAATGATTATGGAACAGTTGGGATGTTACAGGTCCAGAGCCTACAGTTTGTCTTTAGCCTCCGTGGTCAGCATTCATTGCTCACCTCTGTGTTATATCTGACCCAACATCCTTGTGACTTACCATGTGAAACCTTTTGGGATATATTAACAGACCACAAGCTTCTACCAACCAAAAGTTAAAAACGCCATCAGATAGTATCTGAGGCCTATAGCACAGCTTTCCCTCTTGGATACAATCAGCCTTCTTGGTGTGTGCACCAATGTATTTATTTATAACTTTGTTGTCTTTATGACTTTGTTTTGTTACTACATAAACTTAATGAAGTCATTACCTTGTTGGAACATGTAATTTGGAGTAATCCAAATCTGTGCGCTATGACTTCAAAGTCAACTTTCATTCATAGCATTAATATGAGAACTGTGTTATTCCTCAGTAGACTGGAATTTGCCATGTGGTCTAGCTGGCCTTGAACTAATGACCCTCTTGTTCCAGCCTCCTGATTATAGGCATATCCTACCTACCATGCTTAGCTTCCAGCAGCATCCCCAAGGAAGGAAATAGATTCCATTTTGCAGTACCAGAATACACTATTCCTGTTTTATGCCAACTCCATCCTGTGAGGGCATCAGTGACATGAAGGTCCTCTGTGCTAGAGTTGATCCTGCAGGCCTTTGTTCAAGCTCCTGTGGAGAGCTAGCACCATCATACTGCCCATACCATTGAGGGAGGCTGAGGGTAGGGGAAGGCCCTAGGTAGAGATGTGGTGTCTACTGCAGTGTGCACTTTCTCAGAAGTCTCCTCACTTCCCTGGAGCCCTACCCAGAGAACAATGCGTCCTGTTAATGCAAAGACTGCTCAGGGCTGAGAACTGCTGTGTTCAGGAATGATTTTCTTGAGCTGTAGATTATTCATATCTGATACCTTGATGGTAACTGCTGTTGCTCTAGATAGCTTCCTGGAATCTAAGAATCTAGGAGTTCAAAGCCACACTGAGGAACGGAGCTCTGTGTTCTGCTACATCAGGAAAGGGGGTGCATTTTCTTAGCTGTGGGAATTTTAAGAAGCTTGGCTTCTTTGTATCTGGGTTTGCTTATTTGTAGGATTGAAGTAACAGTGGTAGCCACTATATGTGTCACTGGGTAAATGTGTAAAATATTTGGCATGGCTAACAGTGTAGTTTTAATTATATATTTTGTCCTTACCGTCTTGCACATGTGGCAGTGTACGCACACACACACAATCTGTATATTTTTCTATGGCTGCAGGCTGTATCAGCAATGGCTTATGACTTTTAGCTGGATAAAGAACTTTGAGCTCATAGTAGATGTGCTAGCTAGTTTTATGTCAACCTCACACAAGTTGGGGTTATCTGAAAGGAGGGAACCTCAATTGAGAAAATGCCTCCATAAGATCCAGCTGTTGGGCATTTCTTAGTGATCAATTCCCAACACATTGTGAGTTGGTGATTCTGAGTTCTATAACAAGCAAGCTGAACAAGCCATGGGGGCAAGCCAGTAAGCAGCACCCCTCCATGGCCTCTGTATCATCTCCTGTCTCTTGGTTCCTATGTGCTTGAGTTCCTGCCCTCACCTCATTGCTTTGTGTTATATGGAATGGAGTGAAATAAACCTTTTCCTCCCCAAGTTGCTTTTGATCATGGTGTTTCATCATAGTAACCCTGACTAAGGTGGACATTTTCTCTTATTTCCTTTGCTTTACCCTCGGGATGTTACAGTGGGAGAGCAGAGTAATCAGTGGTCATCAGAGATGCCTTGGGGATTGTTTGATGATGGATAGATGATTTCACCATTGTGTGCATTTAAAAATCAAAGGAGCATTAATTAATATTGGAAATAGCTGAACAGCTTGTACTGTCTTTGCGTCTTCTGCAAGCCTTCAGAATAAATGCTGGAAGAAAGCTTAGCAACCAAGCTGCCTGTTGTAGCGGCATGTCCAGCTTAATTAGCTTATGTTAGTTGCAAAATGAGTGAGTAAAGCTGAACTTACTTAGCTGTGTAAATAGCCTTGGATTAAATTGTTTATGAGTCTTGATTTTATTATTATAAAGTGATGTGATGGTGTTTACCTCAGAGTAGTGTTAGTGTAAGCAGTAGATAAGATGTAAAGAATCTGTCACACTTGGGAGGCAGAGGCAGGTGAGTTTGCGGCCAACCTGGTCTACAGTAGGACAACCTGGTCTAGTTGTAGGACAGCCAAGGCTTCACAGAGAAACCCTGCCTCGAAAAGCCAAAACCAACCAACCAACAAAACAAACAAACAAAAAACTTTCCAAAACAACAACAACCAAAAAAAAAAAATATATCAGTGGGTCCACAATGTGGTTATATTGCATATTGTAAGTGTATTGCCCATTTAGAAAGTATTTTAAATTGCTTTTAGCTTGCCTTCCTGCCTGCCTTCCTGCCTTCCTGCCTTCCTGCCTTCTTCCTGCCTTCTTCCTGCCTTCCTTCCTTCCTTTTTAGGGTAGGAGGGGGGAGGAAACAGACTAATAGGATTGAGGTGGGAAGGAGAGGGAGAGAAAGGGAGAAGGGGAGAAGGAAAAGGAGAGAGAGAGAGAGAGAGAGAGAGAGAGAGAGAGAGAGAGAGAGATATCAAGAGTCACATCCCCAGAAGCTGAGTTACAGGCAGTTGTGAATCACCTGATGTGGAGCTGGGAAGTGAACTCAGGTCCTCAGCAAGAGTAGCATGTGCTCCTAACTACTGAGTCATTTGTCAGGGCCTATGTTTACAGGGCGTTTTTACCCCCATTGTGAACAACATGCGATTAATATTCAGGCAGCCCGGTCTCTATGTTTTGTGTGTTCTTAGGGTACATTTCTGGGAGTAACAGAAGTGCCCGATTTTAGCCCTTTATTTCATTATCAGATTCAGATTGTTTCCAGGTAACACCTTACCTCTCCCTAACAGCGGCGGGAATAGACAACTATGAGAGGCTGAGGAGAATGTGGACTTCTGCCACCTGGTAAGCTAAGAAACAAGGGCTCCCTAAGCATTGGCTGAGCTCCCAGAAGTAATGGCCTAGGACATAGCCAGTCAGCCTTGTGCCATATTGGCTGGGTGAGGTGGATTCTTGTTTCTGCCTTGTGGGTTTAAAAGGGGTATGGACTTGGCAGAATTTCACTGAGTTATAGGTATAGGGGTCTGTTACAGCTATATGAGCCTCATGGTTGACAAGCAGAAAGGGAATTAAAAGGTTTTTTGTTGTTGCTAATTTGTACTTACTTTAATTGTGTGTGCATGATGTGTGTGTGTGTGTGCGGGCGTGCGCACGCATGCATGTGTGAAGCCTATACATGGAGATCAGAAGATAGCTTTCTAGAGTTGGTTCTTCCTTCCACTATGGGGTCTGGTTATTGAACTCAACTTGCAGAAGTGCTTTTACCTAGTGAGCCATCTCAGTAGGTTTGTTTGATTTGGTTTGGTTTGGTTAGGCCCTCTTTCACCAGGAATGTATTCTTTGAGGAGTTCAAGTGAATGGGATTGGCAGCTAATACAAGCCCATCTGGAAATGCCTTCCTCTAGGAATGTTAGTACCTGCAGAGAACCTGCAAATCACCCAGTGGAACCTAGTTTAGGTCTCAAAGAAACTCAGGACAAATGGGCTAACTGAGGTGCCTATTAATATATCAACTCGGACACTGGCCACCAAGACCTCAGCATCTCATGTACCTTCTACAGAGTTCTGGCTCCTCTGCATGCTTCTCCCCCATACCCTAACTCTTTCCAGCCCCTTGATGCTTGCTCCCTTTCCCCAGCTTTTTCCCTCTGTAACCTGGCTATTTTGACCACATGCTCTCTTGGCTCTTGGCTCCTTTCTTGTCCTTCGCTTTTCTCTTTTTCTTTCACTGTCTCCCACCCCACCTCCATTACCCAGTCTATTCTGCTGGTCATGCTCAGTCTGGACTCTTCCAGATGCCTCTGGCTATTTGCTATACACTGAATAGCTTCTTCTCAACCATACTTAGGAGTGGTCATAACCCTATTTTCATTCACATAGAACCTACTGAGCTTCTCAGTGAGATTAAATTTGTATGTTTAGACTTAGATTAAGAATCATACCTACTGAAAATAGTCAAGAGAACAGTGCAGGAGCCTGTACCAAAAGCAGTTGGGGTAGGGGTGTAGACAAGAAAATTGTGCAATAAGCACTGAACTCTGAGTTCTGAGAATATGTTGTGAGTTTAGTTTTGGTTGCAGTATATGAGAGGCTGGTTTACATGTATAAGTCATTGCCTATAAGAAGAGTTTGATAATTTATCTTGTGATTTTTTTTTTGTTTTGTTTTAGGATGCTCTTTAATTTAAATTGACCTAGAAGCCTTAAAGTGGATAGGCGGAATCTTTGGTCTCAAAGAAGAATCTTATTCAGCAAATGCTTCCATTTTGTGTCACAAAATGCAAAGTGGATGATTGTGCACACTCACTCCTTGTATTATATAGTACAGCCTGCTAAAAATGCATCTGTTGTTGCTTAACTGGCTATTCTTTGGGATAATAATATAAACCATCAGCTGTGTGTGCTTGGCCTGACATTTGATGAACATGCTACAAGTATATGGTAGACTTGCTGGAACAATTTTAAAGGAATGGTACAGGCTAAACTGGAAAAAATAAAGACACAACCTCCTTTAGAATCAATGATGCATTAATTCAGTATTCAGATACAAGCTTAGAATTGCTGAGAATAGCTTTGTTTTGGGGTAAACAAAAAGGTTGTATTTAGGATATTTTTCCCTATAAAACTTAATTTTGTATAATTAAGTTTTGTATAATTAGGCATATTTAATTTGAAAAATTGAAGTATATATACTTCAGAATGAAATTTGAATACATATATAGACTGCTATAGCACCTTGAATCATCAGAATACAGGTTGAAAATCCTCATATTACTGCTGTGTGTGTGTGTGCGCGCGTGCAGACTCTTGAATCACAAACCTAAGCTTCTCTAAGACATATTTTTCCTTTGCTGAACATTTAGGACTCCCTGGGGAGGTAGAAGCAAGGATACTAGTGTAACAGCGTGCTCTTGATTTTTGCCTGTGCTCATGTTTAGGGCATTGTTGTATGACCTACTCTAGACACCAAGATGCTGGCTTTAGGGTGAATGGCGCAAGCCTATACTTCTGGTGGTATTCTTTGATCAGAGATTTTTTTCATCACTTTTTAGTGCTTCGAAACTTATCCACGTCTGAACTTTCAGGTTTCTCTGCTTTGACAGGTAATATCGTCTTATCTGATAAACGAGCTGGATTAATGAATGCAGTGAACTGACTGGCTACTCCTCCCTGGTTTAGTATATCATTAGTTTCCCTGCTATAGAATGCTCTTCTCTCAAATAGATATTTCAGGGGTATTGGGAGCTTTAAAGGTGAGGTTGTATTCTTAATAGGCAGCCATTACAGGATGTTGGGTGACTAAGGACTTCATGATGTCTTAGAAGGGCCACATGTATAGAATACTGTGGTGTGAAAAGTGGAGAAAGGGCCTGAGCAAAGTGTGAAGGCTCTAAAAGTAGGTTCTTTCTTTCACGTGAGCAGTTAAGAACAGCTTGAGTGGACAAAGGAAGACTTGAGTGGGGAGTGGAAGATTGGTAAAAGGGCACTTCTCCTGGGCCAGGCCATAGGTGGACAAATATCAGTGTGCTGAGAAGCTGGAACACAGGGAGGAGGACTAAGCCACTGATGATATCAAGGAGGCAGGAACAAAGGAAGGATCTACAAGGTGATAGACTGGGGCCAGCACCGAATATGCCTGGACATGGTATAAACAGCTTACTTTAAAGACCTAAGTTGTAAGCTCTCTCAAGCCCCTGTGCTTCTGGCTGAGGAAAAAAATTTTTTAAATTATTAATCAATTTTTAAAATTTGATGTGCTTTCTGTGTGTCTGCCCACCTCTGGGCACACACATACAAAGTATATTAGAGAAGGAACCTGTGTGACTACTCCATCAGACAGGCATTTTTAAAGGTGCCTACAGACATGAAGTATGGGCTTGGAGCTACATCTGGGCTCTCTTTCTAGCTTTTGACTATGAGCCTTGGATTTAGGTCTCATTTAGTTCCCTGAAAAGTAGAAATTAGTGTCTTGCCATGTCATTTTTAGAGTCAGGTGTGTAGCAGTGTGTGCCTCCAGGTAGAGTAGGTGCTCAGGTGGTGGTAGTCCCTATCAGAAGTCTCTTTGAATTTCCTGATTGTCTTCTCACTTATTACTGAGGTTAGGAAGCCTAGTCAGTTGGCCGGACTCATTAGAGTCATTCTGGGAAGGATTTTAAAGCCATTCACAAGCACAGAGAAACCATGCCACAGAGTATACTTTTGTTTGTTTCATTATGAAATTATCATTCAAAGTCCCCTGTTATTATTAGTTCACTCTGGCTGTACAGTCATGTGCTTAACACGTACTATATCCTTATATCCACAGTGATAGTTTTGTACAGAGGATTTACGTTGCTTTCACAGATTTTCGTGTTCTCCTATTCATTTCCTGCCTCCCATGTGTACTTGACATGGCCTTGGATGCTCATTATTGAGTAGGAATACTAGCAGCCTGTAGAGTGTCTCTGAGTGTGAGAGGTCAATACTTCTACTTCCTAATCTGAGAAAAGCCACCTGCCTTTTGCTTGAGAGTACTGACTTTGCAAGAACTACTCAGTTTCTCAGATCTGCTGAATACCTACTTAGGGAGCAAGTGTTCTAAGGTTACTGCAAGAAATTTTCTGGCAACACGACTCTGGCCTCCAAGCAGTGCACAGGTGGCACAGTGACTGTTCTGCAAAGCCTTGTTATGTTGATGTTAGGATCCAGACACTGAATGCTGAGAGAGCATGCCTAGGTATCCTGTAGTATACATGCAGCATCCCTGTGAAAGGAAGCCTTTCCATTAGCTTACATGACTGTCAGATGTCTCCTCAAACATTCTTGCAAGGAAAAATTCATGTTTACATTTTTCAGAGTCTAATTCTATTTTATAGAGTTTTTGCACCATTTTGATTTACTTAAATATTCCAGGAATGTGACTATATGTGAGTGGATATACTCTTATACAATTTTATGTTATTTTGCCCGAATATTTTTGTAAATAATTGTATTTTTTTTTGTCACCAAAAAGAACATGCCAGGATATGTCTGCTTTATTACTATTATACTCATGGTTCTTCTACTGTTGCTGAAAGTGAGAGACTCATTATACCTTCTAGTGTATTCACAACAGCAGATAGTTACATGTTGGAATATGTATTCTTAATTCTTTTGGTTAAATTCTCCTGAATAGTTAGTTTTATTGATTTCTTCTAAATTATATGCAACATGTATATTGTATACATTTTAATTTTCATTTCAGGGAAGTAAAGGAGAAGGTATTAGAAGATAGGAACAGGAGTTGAGGGAACACTGGGAATCATTGGTTGGATGTACTGATTGTGTTAGTAAGTGCTAAGAAGTATGTGGGAAGAGTTTAAGTCATGACCTTTGTGAACTTGGCTCTAAACTTAATTGAATGAAGAATTGTTCTTAGTGATGGCTTTAAAGGTTTAGAAATGAGGACTACCTGAATGGATGTGAAGTGCTTACAATGGTTTAGTCACTGTACTCCAAGCCAGAGACTCTCCTTTGTGGCATAGGTTGTCTTGTCGCTGAGCTGCACTGCTTTGGAGAGGATTGGAGTGCTTGTATATGGTCTGATAAGTTAAAGTTTCTGTTATTTCTCCAGTCACCATTTTACCTTTTCAGATCTCTGCAGTTCCACTCAGGTGACATCCTAGAACTATTTGCAGTCTTGGTGTAATTAAACACTTTCTTGTTGATGGGAAGAGTAGAATCCAGTGCTTTGCACTTACTAGGCAAGCTCTCTATGCTGAGCCACACCCCTTGCTAATGAGCTAAAATAACACGACTAGAATTTAGAGAATCAAAAAGAAACTTTCCCCACAAGACTTTAAACTGCTGCAGGTGATCTTGGCCTGGGAAAGTGTTTAATGAAATGTTGATTATGCTGTGTGCCATTGCAGGTTGCAGTTGCTAGGAGTAGGTGGAGGAATAGGTGGGTTGAGGTGGGCTTGGAGGGGGTCACTGTAGAATAGTGTAAAAGCGCTGTTGCCTACCATGAGTGTCCATGCTTCCATTGCCCAAGCAATGTTTTGCATTCCAGATTTACTCTTACAGTAGTTAATAGGTATCTTTAATTCTGTACCTGATGGACATTTCCTTATTACTTGGTCTTTGGCAATAGTTAGATGAGAGGGAATTGGTATTAGAGATGTGGAAATGTGAGTCTACAGAAATCAAGTGCCCTTGGCCATGGTGCCCAGAAGAGGCAGAGTAAGTTTTAACCCAGGTTTGAGTGATGCTAACTGCCAACTGTGAATGTTTGTCCCTCTCTTCTTAGATAGGTTATTCTTGATTGTCTTGTTCACCCACAATTTTCTACAAAAATCACAAGGTAGACCTCATCTGATCCAAGACTGGCAGATTTGTTTTTAAAGCTTGACAAGTGATTTCTGATTGTGTTTTAGTGACTGTGGCTAGAAGGTTCCAGATCTGCTAGGAATTTAGCTACTCACAGTGTTTGACAAGCATGGCTGCTGAAAGCCTAACTCATACCGAGTGTTTAAAGGGTGGAGAGAGGGGAGATCTTTCTGTCTCTCAGCTTTGTTACTAGTCAGCTGTGAAATTGTTTGTAAATTGAGATTAATAGATAAGTAGTCTTTATGCTTCTGTCTGAGGCTTTGGAAATCCCCCCCCCCCCAATTGTGATTTCTTGTAAACTTGGCTGGATAAACTGACAGGGGATTCCAGTTCTTCATATATAATTAAGGGTAAGAAAATAGTGAATTTCCATATCCCCAGCTACTGCAAGTTGTAGCTGCTAATGATAATGGTCAATTCAGTGAGAAATACTTTGATCCTGTACATTAATAGTTCTCAAATTGTGGGTCGACCTTCATAGGGAATGCCAAAGACCATCTGCATATCAGATATTTACATTATGATTCATAACAGCAAAATTACAATTATGAATTAGCAACGAAATAATTTTATGGTTGAGGGTCACCACAACATGAGAAACTATTCAAAAGTCACAGCATCAGGAAGGTTGACAGCTCAGCTGTAGAGGAACAGTCTTTTTTTGTTTGTTTGTTTGTTTGTTTGTTTTGTTTTTTTGTTACCATTTATTTGTGAAGTTAAAAATGAGCGATAAAAAGTAAAAACTGCTATACAATTTTTTTGTTTTGTTCTCATTTTTTTCTCAGTTTATCTCATCTTCAACAGATGACAGTGTACCAGGCCAGTCCTGGGGTTGGGGTGAGTATAGAGAGGAGCCAGGGAAATGGGGGGCAGGGAGAAAGAGAGACAGAGAGAGATGGGCAGGGCAGGAGGGCCTGTGACACCCACACCTGATCCAAGGAATGGAACAACAGTCGTGTTAGTTGTTCTTGAGTACCTAAGCGGGGAGAATATTTTATGGTAAGGTTTTGTTTTTATATTGTGTTTTCTTAGAACCAACTAAATGAGGAACCTCATACCACCTTTTGATGCTTAGGGAATTTTTGTGTGTGAAAGGGCTGCTGCCAGCTGCATCTCTTCAGAAGACTGTGGAGTACCTCAGGTTTGCCTCTGGAGAGAAGGCAGCAGTGCTGCCCCTTGCTGCCTGTTCAATCTAATTTGTGATCTTCTTGGCTACACTGCCTCCTTACGATGGAGCCAAGGATTTCTGTTTGAGGGCAGATGTCAAGAATTGCCTTCTTAGGCATGGAAGAGGGGGTGCAGTTGGTGTTGAGTACAAATGGGTAGGGCGTCTCTTATTCTGTCTGACACCTCTGTGTACCCCTGGTGTTTCTGCTTGATCATCTCTCCTTTTAGGCTTCTGTTTTAATCACTGAGGCTGAGAAAGGTGATAGGAGGGGCTGCGTTGGATTTGGGCACAGAACTGTCACTACACTTTGGTGGAACTGACTCTCATCCTTCCTTTTGGAAACAGACGGGATTTAGTCACTAGAATTGTGTGAGATGGGAGCAAGGAATGGTGGCTTTTTAAAGTGCTGGCTTGATCTTTCCCTACCCCCAGTTTTCTCTTCTCTTTTCTCCTAGTCTTTCTCCTCTTCCCTCCCTCTGTCCTATGTTTGGTTTCTGTGTAAGAAGAAGGTATGCATGTGTGGAAGTCAGAAGTTAATATCAGGCTCTCTTCTCCAGTCACTTCTCCATCTTATTTTTTTGAGAAATAGACTCTCAATGAGCCTAGAACATACTGTTTTGGCTAGATTGGCTGGCCTGTGAGCCTTGTGGTCTGTCTGTCTCCATATCCTACTTCTGAACTATAGCCAAGCCTGACTTTTTAATGTGAGTCCTGGAGATTTAACTCAGGTCCCCATTCTTGTACAGTAATCACTTTACCCATTAATTAATCTCCCCAGTCCTTGATTGTTTTTTGAGGTAAGGTCTCACATTGTAGGCTAAACTAGCTTTGAATTTATGGTGTAGCTATGCTGGCTTGAACCTTGTAATTTCTCCACCCCAGTCTTCCAAGTGCTGGGATTACAGTGGTGAGGCACTCTACTCAACTGTGTCAGCTTGATTTAGCTGATGCTTTCTTAGAAGGAAGCCTCTCCAGCATCCCAGGAGATAAGAAAGGGGCAGAGAAGTCAACGTACTTTTGAAAAATCGAACTCCTTAACTTAGTAAAATACCAAAAAAATGCCAAAAGGTTAGTTAGGTTTTAACCACTCTGCCCCCAAGGCATAACTTATTTTCAGATCACAAACCGATTTGGTCACAAGTAGACAGGTCTTACCATTTGCCTGCTGCCTAACTCCTAGACAAGTCATTTAAAGTTTTAGAACTTCGATTCTCCCTGAATAACATCAGTACAGTAGCATCTTCCTAAGCACTGTAACAGGTTGCTGGGAATCAATTTAGTTAATAGATGTGTAGGTACTTCACAAATATCAAAGGGTCACACAAGCTGGAAGGGTAGTGAGTGTATTTTCAGGTGTCTGAAGTCTAAGCCACTTTCTTATGGAGATGTGAGGGAGGCACGTTTTTAACTTGGGGTCTTATAGTCTGAAGGCAGCTTTCCTTACTGCTGCAGTCCTGGACTGGTTGCTTGGAGTATAGCCAGAAATGAGCTATCCTTATTGAGAGCTTTGGCACTCCATAAGGTGGTGTTCCTGGCAGCAGAAGATGAAATGATAAAGGAGCACCTCATTGTATTCAGATGTGTGAGTCATAGACATTTCTGAGTTAGTTTAAAAAATTGGAATCATAATAAAAGTGGGCATAGGTTCAGCTTACATTATTTTCCTTGGCTTTAGAAGTTTTCAGGTTAAAGGTCACTGGACACATTTAACTGTTTTAAAGCATGGCATTAATAAAAGGCTTTTACAACTAAAACTGTGCCTAATTTGAAATCTTGTCTCTTCATTTCCTTACCAGCAGGAAGTTACGAGACAGGTCTGTGTGCAGCTCTGGCAGTTCCTCAGAACTAAGAATGGGTCCTAATGCACTTCTGCTGACCTTCAGGGAATGGCACTGTTGTTTATTCTGCCCATTAGTTTCCCAGTGGGGAAAATTGAGGATCAGGGGGTTTGTCTGACCTACCCAGAGACAGAGTCAACAGGCATAGACAAAGTCAGAACTCCTTGGGTATATCCACCTTGCTCAGGGAACAGGCTCACCAAGATTCAGTGCTGGACAAGAAGCCCCCACTTCCCAGTCACTGTTACACTTAAATTACACTTTATCTACAACCTGCTTCAGTCCTTTTCAAACTTGGAAATACTTCTCAAGGATTATTCTTGATAGCATACCTCTTTTGCGGAAGAGATTTGCTTGGCTTAGTTAGTCAGGAAACATCACAATGAATTCTCCATATGGAGCTAGTTACTTTTTTTTTCTTTCAGTTATCTGTAGTCAGCTTTATTTTGAATTAACTATCAAGAATGCTCACCAAGAACATAGAAAAAAAAATGAAAGGAACCGTTAAAAAAATTCCCTGGCAAATGGTTGGGGGGCACAGTGCTTAGAGAAGAGAATGTTTTCCATGCAGTGGATGCCATTTTGTCAGTGACAAAGATGAGGTGCTTCTGGAGCTCCTCCAGACATTTCCTCAGAGGTTCCACTGCCCTCTCACAAGAGATGATTAGTGTGTAGTATCGGTCAGGGATACTGAAAGTCGGGAAGGCACAACAGCCTAGCTTTAAAGGGAGCTTTGGCCAAGGCTTGTCACGTAATCCATGTAGCAAAGCACTGGCCTTTTGTGCTCATCATAGCTAACTGGGAAAAGGTTCACATGATTACAAAGTCCAGCTCCAAAGGCAGCCAGCCAGGTTTCAACATGTGATTCACCTGTTGTTACAGTGGACAGTTCGTATCTATTCTGCGTCTCCTAAAACTGCACACTTTCCAGGATATCATCTGCGAACTGTACAGTGTCTCCAGCCTCTCCGACACATAGGTTTGAGATTCTTTTCACTTACTTTAAAGCTGTTGTCATTGTTCTTCATTTAGGTGCTATTGCTGGTAGTCACCATATTGGAGGTGATGAGGACAAAGGTGGAGGCCTGGATACAGGTGAAATATTTCATGGTGGCTGGAGATGGAAGGCTGCAGGTTCTATAGAGAGAGACTTCCTGATCTCATGGTTCAACTTTTCTGTTAATCATGGAGGTCCTCTTTTTAGCACCTCTTTTCCCCCCAGTGTTCCCCATCTCTGGAAGAGCACCCCAGTAAGAACTCTTCTGAGATATGTTAGTCAGACCCTGTCTTCATTTTCTTAGGAGTCAGTTGAAGTCTGGAAGAGGAACATCATTAGGAAAGTAATGGTTTTTTTTGTTGTTGTTGTTGTTGTTTTGTTTTTTGTTTTTCTGCCCTCAGTTTGTCCCAGGAAGCACATACTGACTGTGAATAAGGACAAACTGGCAAGTGGGAATTCTTGCTTTGTCAGAATTTAGAAGGTTGCTACTATTTGAAACCGCTTTTAAGGGAACACACAGTATTTTGTAGCTGGAGAGGACAAGGTAATTGATGTTGATGTCTGCTTACCAGTCCCATTGGGTCAGAGCTTTAAGTGTATCATCTTGTTACTGTCTTTAGGAGAGGGCTTTGGTTTTATGCCATTTTGTTTGAGACAGCCCCTTACCATGCAGCCCAAACTGACCTTGGAGACATTGTCCTCCTACCTCAACCTTCCCAGCGCTAGAATTGCAAGTTATGCTACTACGTTCAGTTGGGAGGGGCTTTTTAAACTTTGAAAACTATGTCAACATACAGAAGATTACTTGAATGTAACTCTACAATTAAAGAAAAATACCCACATGTCCACCAGTCAGATTTAGAAAAAGGATGTTGCTGGTGTCTTAGGAAGTCACCAGGTATCCCTCTCTATCACATCTTCTTGGGAATAGCAGCCATACCTACCTTCTCATTAGTCATTTACTTCCTTAAGTAAGTGCAAGCCTCATGGTATGTAAGGAATGGGCGGGCTGTGTGCCCTTGCTAAATAGAGGCTCCTGGAACACTTTATGCCCCTGATGGAAGTCAGTACCCCTGTATCTGAGTAGACTTGATGTAGAAACCTTTTAATGAGTTTGAGTGTCTGGAGGACTGACACTGCTCTTTGGAGTAAGAGAAGGTGTCAAGGAGAGTGGCTGCTCTTCTTAGCGTTTGTCCTGTTCTCCATCATAGGCTAAAGCAGAGGGATTCTGTAAGATGCTCTTCATAGAGTCAGAGAGTAGACATGGAGAGAGGACTAAAGTCCTGACACTCTAAACTGTTACAAAGAAAGGCCTTATTAGTTAAGAATGTGGCTTAGAGCCACCCAGACCTTTGGACCCTAACACATGTCTGTAGGGATCTTGTTGATGACAGCTTTCAAGAAAACATTCTCCTTACCTCATTCTTTCACAGGGTCTTGTTTAGCCCAGGCTGGCCATGGATTCTTGGTCCTCTGCCTCAGCCCCCCAAGTGCTGGGAATGTACGTGTACCACCATGCTTGGCTTCATCTCTCTCTTGAACACCACTGTCTGAAGTGAGGACTGGATATGGTGGGCTGTGACTAGCACAGACCCCATAATCATCTTTCTCTCTGAACACCACAGTCTTAATATGGTTATGGTTATGGCAGATGGCTATCACAGCCCCTATCCTGAGCTCTCTACTCTAACCTGGAAATCTTTGTAGCCCTTCTTGCTTGGTCATTTCTTATGTGGACTCTGATTGCTTATTAACTTCTTGGAAGATTTTTTGAGATATTCCATAAATACTACTTGATTCCCCCTTTTTATCTAAAACTGGTGATTTGACTGATTATGAGCTTTTAGGTTGGGAGCTTTTACCTTGAGAATTTTGAGGGCCCTGGATGATGGTGTCCTCGTCTTCTCTGCAGCGCAGCTGTTTTATGGCCTCTAAGTATTTTCACGTCTTGATCTTCAGCATATGGTATGCTTTATTCTTCATCAGGAGATCACAGACTTGCTCCTAGTATTCTGTGAGTCTCAGGAAAGCCCAGAGCAGGGCTCTCTTCCTCTCTTGTATCAGCCCTTTCCTGCTGGCCACTTTTGGACTTCTGGGAAATCATTCTTGCTAGTTTCTGCTGATGATTTTCTTCCTTCTGTTGGCTCTTGTCTTTCTTTTAAGAACTCAGATTTGTCACCATCTGGACTGATCCTCTCTATATTCCTTTCTTGTCTCCTTTCAAGCTGTTCAAGGCTAAACCTTGACCAAACTTTTCAGTTAAGCTTGTAGAAATTTAGGTCTAATCTGTGTGCACCAGAGAGTACAGACTCAAGTGACTGCACTGTTTTGAGGGTTGTGTATGAAACAGAACATTACATCAATTTAGAAAGTTCCAAAAGGCCCTCCTTCAGTCTGTCTTTCTCATTTTTTTTTTAAAGTGGTTGTTTTGTTTTCTGAAATGTGACTTAAGAAACTGCATTTCCCTTCTTGGCAATTTGTTTTTTTATCTATTTGAAGTGTTTCATGCTCTCTTTGGAACCTCTGTTTATAGTGAGTTGCCTTTCTCTGTCTGCATTGGCGGCTTTTTACAGACAGCTGTTTACTTCAGCTGTTTGCTAGGGGTGGGTGTTGAGCTTGTGGCTGTGGCTTCTGAACTTTGAACTTCATTGGTGTGACTGGATTGAACTATTAGCTGTTAGTGTCCTGAGGTCTCTTCTGGTGAGATGGTACCTTTACTCTGGTTTCTAGAGTTGGGGTATGGCTGCCACATCTTTGAGATTGTAATGAGGGTGTAATTTGCAACACCCAGAGTTTATGTACAGACATTTGATGTACTAGAGGTCCCTCTGGTTTGCCTGGCATCTCTAGTGTTCATATCCTTCCCAGAAAATAAATATGCTCTAGACCCATTATTCTCTAGTCACAGCTACCAGCCACATAGCAACTGTTTAGCTTTGTTTATTTTGGTATTGATGGTTAAACTCAAGGCTTTGTTCATGCTAAAAACATGTTTCACCACTGAGTGACATCTCCAACCCTCATCTTATTTTGAAGTGATTAATATTCCACTAAGTCAGTTCTTTGGGCCAGCAGCCCCACTTTCAGTGCTCAGTGGCCACCTGTGGCTGACGGCTACCATGTTAGACAGGCAGGCACAGAGCAGTTTGTTATTGTGGAGAAGCATATGGCATAGTGCTGCTCTAAACCTTTGTGCAGGCAGAAGGCTGGAAACAGGATCCTTCTCCTCAGAGGTTTCTTCTCAGCCTCTTCTCTACTTGTTACTGAGTTCTGGTGAGTGCACTCCAGGTCTACACGCTGTGATGCTCAGAGTTGGCTTGGACCTCTGTTCTGCCAATGTCAGTCTGGACTTCTGTGTTCATGGGCTAAAGTCTTTTTCCCCACACATCCACTTTTTTTGCTTCTAAATGCTAGCTGAAGTTTCTTCTGTCCTCTTCCCATCACTGATTTGTGGATTTGATCCTTGAATAATAATTTAAAAAGCCTTACTCTATTTACATAAATACTTTGAGTAAATACTTCTGTTTTAGTGGGATTTCAGGGACTAATATTGGAGACTGGAGTTTACTCTCATTTTAACCAGGAATCTTGACTCATTTACACTCAGCTCTACAAATAAGGTAGAGATGTATCATTTTCAGTTTTCACTGAAGAAACAGGTGAGAAAACTGTCTCAAAAAAAAAAAAAAATCACACCAATGGCTACTAAGTGGGATACAAACTTGCATGAGATTTACCAAGTGGTATTCAAACTTTTATTAGATTTACCAAGTGGGATACAAACTTACATGAGAATTTTGTTTTTTTGTTTGTAGCCTAGGCTGGTCTCTAATAGAATCCAGCTTGCTGCTTCAAAGTCTAGAGGGGATTATAGTCTTGCTTAGTATCTTGTGTTCAGAAAAGACCACTTAATTGGTATAGTTGTGTTTTAAAGATATCCATGCAGATATTTTTCCTTTGTTAAGTCTTTAGTGGTTCTGTCTCAGAATGTCTCTTCTAATAACAAATATTTTTCTGTTCATATCAACCCCATGGTAGTTTCCTCTACAGAACCTTGTCTATAACCCTATCTAGAATTACAAGATTGATTCTGCTTCCACAGCACTTCAGTTCAAGACAAAGTATCCACCATTTGAATGAAACTGAGCCTTAATGTTAAGTAAGCTCATGGCACCTGACTTCCCTTTTGTTGTCTTTGAAATCTGTTATGGGCAGGCATTCCACTTTAAGCTTAATTTCCCAGCACAACAATATTATCACCCATCTTTACTTTGAATTATTTCATTATATGGCCACTGCACTAATCCAGGATATCTGGGAGGAAGCCTGGATTTAACCTTATGCAGTGGGATAGCTAAAAACTAGGAAATACTTGTGCTGCAGGGTTATTTTTGAAACAGTTTCTCACCAATCAGTCAATTAGGAAAGTCCCAAACTACACGCGGGAAGAGTCACTTTTTCTACATCTTCAAAGGCTGAAGATTTCATCTTTCAGCAGGACTGCCCATTGCTTACAAAGATCTGTTTCTATTCTAGGAACCAACTCTGCTGCCTTTCCCTGATGCTTATGCTCTGTAGCAGTCTAAAGAAAATCCAAGAGTTTTCTGGTTCTTCTTCTGTTGAGACCATTAGACTGGCTGCCGTGTGCAGCTGGAGTAGAAGCCTGCCTTCTGAAAGCAGAAGGACTCGGGGTAATGTGGGCTACTCGGTAGATGTTTAGAGAAGAGCTAGAGATGTAGGCTCATTTCCTTTGTCTGCCACTTCCTAGCAGTATGAATTTGGGAAACTACTTTAACCTTTCTTAAAACATAAAACGTGGGTGGGGTGAGCACTTCACAGTACTAGTGCTGTTGTCTAACTCTTTCATACAGAGTGATTAGTCCAGTAAGTGCTAAGCTGGTATTACCCAGCCATTCTATGGTGGGTTTTTTGTTTTTCTTTTTCCCTGCATGCATATATGTGCACTAAGTGCTTCCCTGGTGCCTATGGATATCAGAAGACAGTGCAGATCCCCTAGAACTGGAGTTATTGGTGGTCATCAACCACTATGTAGGTTTTGGGAATTGAACCCAGGTCCTCTGCAAAAGCAACAAGAGCTCCTATAAGCTTTGAGTCATCTTTCAAGCCCCCAGTCTATAAAGTTTTAATTGCTGTTTTTAGCTTTAGTTCCTAAGATGCACGGGTGAATATTGAACAGACTCTGCCTTGTTGCTTTGTAATTGTAGAGTGCATGTTTCTAGTTTCTTATAAATGCTAGGTGCTTCTGCCTTTCAAAAGATGGAAAAGGAAATCAATAGGAAGAAATCATGGGGGCCACAGAGGAGAGGACGATATAATTGTGGCTGATACACAGCTGTTGCCTGTATATCTTCCTTCAGAGTTTGAACTGGTTAGACTTGTTTCAGGATTAAGGGCGGAACCTCAGAATTACCTAGAGAGCTAACAATTACCCAGAGTATTCTCTAAGTTTCTACCCTTAGAGACCCTAATTTAGTGAGAATAGGGTAATTAATAAGGATTGGAATACATGTTTTTAACAAGTTTCTAAGATGGGGCTGCAGAGATGGTTTAGTGGTTAAGAGTACTTGATGTTCTTCCATTGGATCTGGATTCAATTTCCAGCATCCACATGGCAGCTCACAACTGTCTGTAACTTGAAGGAATCCAACACTCTCATATAGGCTTACATGCAGGCAAAACAATAATGCGCATGAAATAAAAGCAAATAAATCACAAAAAGCTTTTAAAAATATTCCTAAGAGGGTCTGATGGTTTATTAAATTTGATGATCATCCATTGTCAGCCATTCTATAAAACATTGCTAATCATTTACTATTTAAGGAAATTTGAGTGTTGTAATCCTTATTTTAGAAGGCAGAAGACAGAGAGGTACATTATTATAAATTCACTAAAATGGAGGGCCTAAACTACCTAAATTTAATTTTATTAGTTATTTTAAGCTGGTTCTACATTTGTGCTGTTTGCAAAACTTTCCTATGTTTAGGTTATTTAGAAAGAAGATTAAAATTATGATAAAAGCAGTCAAAACGTATATTTAGATGTAGCTGGTGAGGTGGCACGTGACTGTAAACCTGGCACAAAGTTGGAAAGATGGTGCAGGAAGATCACCTGTGAGCTTGAGACTAGCCTGGTCTATATAGTGAGTTTCAGATTAGCCAGGGCTACATTGGTAGACCCTGTCTCAGAATAACACATCTCTCTCTCTCTCTCTCTCTCTCTCTCTCTCTCTCTCTCTCTCTCTCTCTCTCTCTCTCTCATACACACACACAGGCATCAAATAAAAATCCTCAGAGCAGACAACAAAAATCAATATATAGACTTAGATCTATTTTCGTTTGAGGCCTTTAGGAATGTATTTTTTTTCTAGAAATTTAAAAGCTGATTGATGTTACTGTAAAAGAGAAAGAAATTCTGTCTGTTGTCATTCCTGTTGAGCTGATCCGGGTCATTAGATTATTAGATTAGTTAATAACAGAGCATTCGGCAAGGGAGCCAGCAAATCTGGCTGGAGTCTTAGCTGCAATACTAAGAATTTTTTGTAAACTTGACTCATCTCTTTGGCATGCATTTTCTATTCTTTTTGCTATACTGTGAGTTGAATGTAAGGACCTTGTACATACAACTATGCACTTGGCCATCATGATGCACCTTCAGTCTCTGGCACATACTTTCTTATATGTCATAGAGGTGGTACTGTTAGCCTGTATCCTATGTGATGATGTAGTGGAACAGTGAAGAAATACATGAGGTAAGGGTATAAAGTGGTGATGAGCAGCTGTGTGCCCATATGTCCCTGTTTGCCTGGACTTATGCCTATGGTCAGATGTTACTAATAGCACCTTTTAACTATTCTATCTCGGTGTGAATGAAACATTTTATCTTCTCATAATTATTGCCACAAAAGGAAGATTTCTCTACCCTCATTATTTTAGTCTCAAATCACTCACCATATACAGCAGTAGTTCTTAGATGTTTTCTGCAAGTTTTCTTCAATTTTATGTACATAGCATCTCTTCAACTAAATTGATGAGTAGTGGATGGGAATTGTTTCTGTGCTCCTGAATAGTTTTCTTGATTTAATGTGACTCAGGTTCATTGATCCCTTAATTGCCCATTTTGGCTGGTATGTCTCCAGAGAAAGTAAGTGCCAAGTGCAGAGAGAGGGACAGAGAGGAGGCACAGAGGAAGAGACAGAGCAGGGAAAGATGGCTGTGAGGGGGATCATGACTATGAGCTGCATGATCAAGTACCAGGGAACGAATGGCTTTGTGGAGGAAAACTAAGAACAGGAATACAGTTTTCATCTCATGCTGATGCCCTGACTACTAAATGCCCAATATTGATATTTCTAAGTGCTCTGTAAATCTCCAAGCAGTTGAAGAGTTCAGCAAAAGTTCCGGGAGATCAGATTTCAAATCTCCTTACAAATATTCTTTAGAACTAAGACCAGAAAATTAACACATTCTTCAAGGAGCAGCACCCCACACTAGATGGATGTATAGATGGCTGGCTGGCTAGATGGATGGGTAGATAGATGGGTGGGTGGGTGGGTGGATGGATGGATGGATGGATAGGTGAATTGATAGATGGGTGGGTGGGTGGATGGATGGATGGATAGATGGATGGATAGATAGATGACTAGATGGATGGATAGATGGGAGGATGGATGGATGGCTAGATAGATAAATAGACAGAACAATTCATTACATATGAGCATGCTCACCCCCCTCCCCCTTTTTTGACCCTTGGGAAATTCAGCCAAATTCATGGTCCATCTTTACTGTCTCTGGAAAGCTGTAACTTGCATGTAACTTTTCACCAGTCTTGACTTTTGGCCTTATAAATTTTGTTGTTCTTAGATGCTTTTTATAATAGTGTGTTCTTAGCTAGGTAGTTTGGCACCCCTTTAATTCCAGCACTCAGGATGCATAGACAGGCAGATCTCTGAGTTTGAGACCAGCTTGGTCTACAGAGCTCCAGGACAGTCAAGGTGGCATAGAGAAACTCTGTCTCAAAAAGCAAAAAGCAAAACAAAAATATTCTTGGTTTATTAAAGTTACTTTAATAAACTAACATATAATCTTAATAGGCCCCAAAGATTCTTCAGCAGTTAAAGGACCTTGGCACCAAGCTTGAGTTTTATCCCCAATATCTACATGGTAAAAGGAAATTACTGAATCCAGCAAGTGAGCTGCTGATCTCTACGTGGACACTGTGTCATGCACTCTTGTATAATAAACAAACAAACAAACAAACAAACAAGTGGATTTAATAGATTTTTAAAAGTAATTTTATAGGTTAAGATAGGTATTAAATTATAAATATGATATAAAGAAAGCATCGTGGTTTGGACATTATTTTGATATAATTATTTGCAGTATATAAATTAGAAATTTTGAGGGCCTCAGAATTAATCAAGAATATGCATGGCAACTTTCAGGTGAGGCTTTTGATGGTAGCATTTCCTGAGTCCTGTGATCTTGTCTGGGAATTTTGTCTAGGAGTTCAGTACATGTTTGCCTTTGGGCTAGACAACAGCTATGTCTAATCACACAACTTCTCTGGATAGATACATATTTATAGATATAGTGTACACTTAATGCTGACTTTAATAAAGCATGAATATGTATATGTATGTATGTTTGCTATGAACATATGCACAAGACTTGGCATGTATCCATCCATTTTTAATAGACTTAGAATTTGCCCAATTAAAATTATCCAAATAGCATTTTATTAGTATGGAGACTAGGTAAGATAGGACTCCTGACCATTTTATCCAAATGTGCAAATTCAAGTACAACATAGTTGACGATCCCTTTTGCCCACATCTGCAGAGTGAAACTTGGACTAATGGAATAGAAACTTGACTGTACTCAAAGCTTGAGCAGTGGAATATATAGATGGGAACAGTGTGTCTAAAAATGGTAATTCAATAGAATAACCTTTTTCATGTTGAGATTAATAAGGTTATAGCCAAATGCAAGTGCCTTTTTGAGAGGGTCAGTGACATGAGATTGAGGATAGGAAACATGAGCCCTCTATTTGGCCTAGTGACAGTTTTACAATCAGAGAATTGGTAAGAATTGTGGATTAGTACACTTAAGGTTTGACCTGAACAGTACTTACTTGACTCTTCCATATTCCAGTACTGCTTAGAGAAGATGAGTGTGTTTGAAGTGCTCTTTCAGTTAGGGGATCAATAGACTCCATTACCACTATCCTTTCTTTACCTACTTCATCTGTGGATAGGATGATAAATGCCAGATTCTTCTGAGTAGGTTTCAGGTTCCAACTGAGAAAAATCTGATCTAGAAGCATTTAGGCTAATGAGAATAGTGAAGTAAGCTTCATAATTCTATATAAATCAGCAAATATGATGTTGGTGAGCAGAATCTTTCTAGCTTCTTTTGTAGTCCTTACCCCCTGGCATGGTTCTTTATTTTTCAATAAAGGATCATATGTATGTCACTTTTATATTTGACTTCACTTAGAGGTAACTGTCTTTTCAGGAGCTCAACTCTCTACAATCAAAAGGTCTCAACATGACAAGGATGGGACTTTAATTGTTTCCTAATACACTTTACATGTATGTTCATATTGCAAAATTCAGAGAGAAGACACTGTGCTAGATCCTGTAATTTTGGCACTCTGGATATTTCCTAAATCCTTTTTGCTCCAGGTCTGATGGAAGCTGACAGGTTCATAACACTACAGCAGTGTGATTCTTTCCTGCAGAACTTAGCCTTTTCAGTTTCTGATCCTTTTTAGAAGTTTGTTCCTTTTTAGAGAACACCAGCAGGAATGTATGAAGACATTTCTATACAACCAGTGCATCTGTCTCTGCCTCTAAAACACCTGCTCCTATCCTTACATCCTGATTTTTCTGTTCTGGATTAGGTAGAATGAACTGTTCCTTATGCTCTAATCAGTGCTAGCCTCTCTCTAGTTTGTCTCTTTGGTTTTGTGAAATAGGCTGACCTGGAACTTACTACAACTCACCTGAGCTGGAATGGAAATCCTCTTTGTTTTTGCCTCTCAAAAACAAAGTGCTGCAGGTACAGCCATTGGCCACTACAATTAATCTAACTCTCCTCACTCCCCAAGATTTATTTGCCTCTCTATGTCTGGGTGGGTATATGTACACATATGTGGAGACCAGAAGAGAGAGTCAGATATCCCCTTCTATCACTTTCTTCTTGTATTATTGAGGCAGGATCTCTCCCTGAAACTGGGGCTCACATTTTCTGGGATAAGCTGGAAGGAAGCAAGCCCTATAAATCTGTCTCTGACTTCCTTGGAGCTGGGGTTATAGGCATATGCAGGATAGCCAGCTTGTTATGTATATGCTTGAACCTGTGTCTGGTACTCATGATTGCATAGTAAGTATGCTTAACTATTGAACTACCTCTTCAGCTTTCCAACCTCTTTCTTTAAGAATTTCCCTGGAGCTGGAGATGTGGCTCAAAAGTTAAGAGCATTTGCAGCTCTTGCAGAGAACTCGAGTTTGGTTCCCAAAACCTACTTGGAGAATCACAATCATCTGTAATTCCAGTTCCAGAAGATACAACAGGATCTTCTTAGACATCAGGCACACACATGATGCAGAATATGATTTGGGCAAATACTCACACACATAAAATAAAAATGAAGAAACCTAAGAATTAGACTGCCTTTGAAAAGAAAAATTTTCCCAAACAAACACGGTTGTAAGGGTGTTACTGGGGAGGCTGATGTCTTGACCAGAGCAGAAGACTTAGCAGAAGAAAGCATTTTAATTTGTCTACTTGACAGGGTAGTAAAGGAAAACACAAACACAAGAATGAAAGAAAGGAGTAGCCTATACCCCTCTCTTCAAAATTCAAGAGTCAGTGTGCATAGTGGAAGCAGAGATCTGGGTTCAGGACCAAAATTTTCTGTTGTCTCTTCTGAGTCAGTATTCACACAGTCATCCCCATCTGCTGTTTATTGAGCATTCATTCATAATTTGTCAAGCACTGTGCCAGATACAGCAGATACAACAAATACAACCAGCACAGCTCCTGCTGTTTTGGTGCTTCTGCTGAGACTGTGGTGACTGCAGATACTTAGTCTGTGTAGTGGTGAGAATTGTGGACTGCAGGACATGTTTTGAAGCTAATACTGATAGAATTAATAACAGTTCATACATGGGATGTGATGACATAGCTGTGTCGAGACTGACCTTTGGGAGTTTGCTTTAACAGTGTGATGAACACTGACATCTGAGATGGTGACTACTGGCAAGGAGAGAAGAAGTGGTGTTGGTGTAAGCTCTAAGCAGAGATGTTGGAAAGGTAGTTGAATGTTTGAGATAAGAGTATTGAGAGAAGTAATCTTTATATCATCAAGCTGGATCTGATGGCTTTGGTTGTCAGTGCAGATAGAGAAAAGGTGCAGGTGTACATCTGAGTGTCTGGGAATGGGAAGAGGGGAGGCTCCCACTTGAACACTTGACTGAATGAAGACACCAGAACCTGACTTCTTTCCCCTTCAACTTGTAACAGTTGTCAAAGAGGAGATGACATTTGAGACTCACATTTTTCTTGCTAAATTGTATTCATAAAGACAGGAAGGCTGTATATAGAAATGATTTTTCTGCTTGAAATTTCTTCTGAATTTGTTTTGTGATATTGTGTGAGAGTTGCAGTTTGGTAAGTAGCAGAAGTTTTCAGTATGTACTTTGTTTAACACTGAGGAGAATGGATGAGGAATGGGAAGGTTTGGGAAATGTAACAGTATCATACTATACAGCCCTGTACCTTTTCAATATGATTGTATTTTAGTCTAAAAAAATGTAATACAGAAGGATCTGTGAACTTTATCACTGTGAGCAAGATTGTTGTACTCAAGAAAATGTATATGAAGATAAATACATTTGTAAAATATATGTGTACTGATTATGAATGGCATGTAGTTGGTAGCATGTATTTATTTATTTGTTTGTTTGTTTGAACAGATGCATGCTAAGGCTCCCAAATCCCTGTAAGCTGTTAGTAAGCTGCTATTTCCCCACTCTGCTCTTCTCCTCTTTACCATCCTCCAGCTCTGGAAACCAGGTGGGGTTTCCTGAAAAGTGGGCTCTGTTCTGGGAAGACGCTGTGGCTCACAGCCAGTGTGTCATATAACTCAGCCAATCCCATGGTGAGGAGACAAGACTTGTAGAAAGATAGGGGTAGAAACAGGAAAATCAAGTAGGCTGAAGGAGAAAACTAAGGTCTATGCTAATGGAAGCCAAGAACTTTTGGATGGGGCTTCTGGAAGGTCCCCATTCCCTAGGTACTTGGTATCTCTTTCCTTGAACTTCTGCCTTTAATTGCCCACCTGCTCTTGGCATAACTTCAAAGGTTTGTCCTAAGGAGTTGGATTACTGAGTAACAGATAAATGTAACCTTCCCCAGGCATTTGATTCTAGAAAAACTTCCATTTTGCCTACTTTTGAAGTCTGCTCTAATAGTATTGAAATATTAGATTTGACCTCTTGCTTCTGTCTGTATCATTTTAGGATGTGTTATGTGAACAAGTACAGGCTAGAGGAGAGGAAGGAGATGATGAATGTCATCTCTGAAAATCTGCTTTTTGTCATCTGCCCAGGAAATAAAGCCCTCTCTGATAACTTTAGGAGTTTAAGTGCAAAAGAGTACAGAGATTGTCTGATGGAGAGTCTTTCAACTACACATTCCATCAAAAAAGAGGTTCCTAGCATTGTGGCACATACCTGTGGTCCTAGTACTCAGGAAGCTGAGGCTGAGGCAGGAGGGTTGGAAGTTTGAAGCCAGTCTATGTTAAAGAATGAGACTCTTGTCTCAATCCCCCATCTTCAGAAAAGAGATCTCTTGAGAAATAATTTGGCAGAAGTTGAATGCTCATACCTATGTGATGTCAAATGCTTGTGGCTCTTGCTGTTAAGAATTATTTAACTCTGTTTAACCCATTGTTTGTTTGTTTATTTATTTATTTATTTCACTATTGATTCCTATTGTCCTTTTTTTGAGTGCTGTGCCCTAGGACAATCACCACTGTGTTGAAGTACGAAGAGTTCCAGAAAATGTGGTTTGGGATGATTCTTTGGTTAAGTCATTGCATGTAAATTAAGCTTGATATTTTATTTTTTATGGTCCTTGTTCTTGTTTGTAATGTGAGTAGGTAGAATGAATTAGTCACTAATGTCACCAAAAGTTATGACATTTTCTGGCTCTGATTCACTAATTAAACTAACCTTTAAAAAGTCTGTTTCCATATGAAAGGCTTTATCTTTCTTATTCTTCTTGCTCCTTTTGTATCTAGTTTAGTGCCCACAATGTAAAATCATTTCAGTAAATGTTGAATAAATACATTCCTCAGGGGTTCAAGACATGGGACCAGTCAACTGTGTTTGCAGGTGGTAAAGTAAGAATGATCTTGTCTGTGCTCTCGAGGAACTTTCCCCAGAAACCGGGATGTGTCATGAAGAAAATACAGATGAGGTTTTGAATTATAATCATTTGTGGGATAGCTACTGGGCAAGATCTTTGCTCTAAGTCAGGTGTGCAGATTAGAACAAAAGTGGGCTTTGTTAAATAACTTTCACAAGAAGTGTCATTTAGGGTCACCACACAGTCCTCTTTTCCCTACAAATGACTTTATAATACAACCAACACAAAAAAAACAAGCTAATGTTGTTTTTGTTTTATAGACAAAGGAGTGGAGGCTTGGAGACTTAGGGAATGTGTCCAAGTTTCCATAACTTGTGAATGAAAAGCCACAATTAGGACCCATTTGTGTGATCTAAACCATGAGATGTTCTGGCCTCCATCATGCCGTATTCCTTTTGTCATCCCATTCATGTGAAAAGCTGGCCTCAAACTCATGATCCACTTGCTTCAGCCTCCTGGGCTCTGTAATCCCAGCCTGTAATCCCGCACGAGTCACTATACCGAAATAGCTTTTTTCTTTTTCTCTCTCCTTTTCTTTTTGGTTATGGTATATCATAATAAGATGAGAGAGATGTTAAGAACATTGAAATGATGTGAGGAGAAGGGAGTGATAATCTGAGAAAAGGAAGGATGCTGAGCTTACCATTCCAGCTAGGCAGGATCACAGAGACTGTTCTGCCACTGCTAAGATCCCTCTTCAACAAAAACCTTTAGCTCAGCAACAAGAATGTTCTCTGTAATGATGGCACGGAGGTGAGGCCATGCAAGTAAGTTCTGGCCAACATGACATCAAAAGAAATGCTGGGTAGCAATCTCTTTCCTGGAGGCTAGCTGCTGGCCCTTTCCTTAATCCCTTCTGAGCAGGAATGCTGCCAATTTGAACAGTGAGACTAAAGACCATAGGTAAAAGACTGTAGGTTGTACATTTAGGTGTGTAATTCATTGGTGTTAAGCCATGTAACCCTTCTAGAATTACTTCATCATAAAGTGGTCAACCTTCATTCTCCACTGCCCAAATCCTGTGGGTACCCCAAAACTTGGCTCTGAATTTGACTACTCTAGATAATTAATTTAAATAGAATTGTCTAATATTGGACTTATTTCACTTAGCCATGATTTTGTAGCATATTATCTGAATTTTATTATTTTGAATGGTTTAATATTCAACTATATGCATGTCACACTGTTTTATATACTCATCTCCTGGTTATCTGCTGACATGGACTGTTTCTGCCTCTTCAAAGCCTGGCAACTTAGTGAAATATTGTCTCAAGATAGAAACTTTTAAGGGGAGGGAGGATTGATGTTACAGCTCAGTGGTACAGTACGTGTCTAGTACTTCTGAGGCCCTGTGTTCAGTACTCAGTACTGCTATGTATAATGCATCTGATTGCATTTATTGATTTTCGTGTTTGTCTGTGGACACAAACAGTTGAGCTGACTGTGCTCTTTGGTATTTTCTTGGAGAAACACTCAGAAGTAGGCGTGCCTTTATTAGGATTTATTTTGGTGGCATCATGGAAGTTCTGAGATTTCATTTAGGGGCCTGGGTTTGGAGCACACATTTATCAACTCTGTACACAGCTGGATTATGTGGGACATGCTTCAATGAGGATTCAGAAATCGTCACACCTGGCTGGGCATCATCAGAGAGCCTGGTAAGGTGACGACACCTCTTACAGGCTCCTGGAGACTGAACGATGGGGTAAGGATTGGCTTCCAAAGCTCTGTTTGTTGCAGTCCACTCTCCCCAGTCCTGCCCAAGTGAGATTGGTCAAGTTCCAGGGTTAAGACCTGTAAAGGTCTGAGAGGGATTCTGAGTCATCAAAGGTAGATTAAATTTCACTCAACATAAGTTTTGTGTACACAGCCATATTCAGAGATCTGAAAAAATTACTTATCTGTTATCAGAGCATTGAATTCTGGGTAAGAAGGTGAGGTCTGGGTGAGCAGCACTACTGAGTAGTAGATGTCCTCCTGTCCTCTGACTTCTGACTCTGTGTTAGGAGAACATGTTGTGAAAGTGATTCACTGACTCCTAGGAGCAGCCTCCTGAGCATGTCTGGGCCGCAGGATCAGTGGAGGTTGAGTCACCAGCTGTGGAATGCTGATTCCTTAGACCGTCTGTCGATCTAGCCCCAGCCCTGCTCTTCAGTCAGGACCAAAGCTGTGGGAAAGTTCTGACTCATTTACGTTTACACTTGACTCACAGACAAACTTCTAGCTGCTCATTTTATTTTATCCAACCAAATGTTCTGTGTGTGCCTTCGTGCATGTGTGTGCGCGCCCATGTGTGTATATACGTGCACGATGTGAATGAAATACACAAATGATTATTTGAAGTTATTTGCTGAGCTCACTTTTGTTGTCTCTGGATATTTATTCTGGAGCTGGTGCCAGGAGTAGGTGTGTGGGGGTTCTCAGCATGGTAGTCGTCCATGCATCTGTTGGTGAAGTGATACTTGGAAAGAAGCATGTCATTTTCATCAATCAATCTTCAAGAATACTGTACATGTACTTTCCCTGATACCTTCTGAGTCCCTGCCTTTTTATAGCACATGTATACATATGGTTGTATGTTCTCAGGAGATGGATCTGTAAGGGAGAGGCCAGTTTCCTTAGTGGGCACTTGGGTTCCCCTGGAGCCTGGGCCAGCCTTCTCGGTTAGTTCTGTCTGCTCTCTGTATACCTCTGTTCAGCCTTAGTCAGGGTTTTATACTTTACCATTCTGTCTTCTTGTTCTCTTACTATTTTTCTTGTTTGGAATATTTCCCATAATCAGCTTGTACTCTCACAATGCTTATATCTTCCCATCCCTAAATACCTCATTCATGTTCCATCCACTTCTTTTGCAGTGATCCGAGTATTGCATTCTTTCTGTGGGTCAGGTGTTTTGCCAGACATATCTGTCTGCAATATCTATTTGTTATCTGTCTATCACTTACTTATCTGTCATCTGTATTTATCTTCTATAGAATTTTTTTTAAAACAAGAAAATAAATACTTAGGATTATCCTTACTTGCAGGAGAAAAGTTCAGTTGCAGGAAATTGAAAGCTGCTTGAACCTAGCTGTTAAGGTTCTTCTTGTCCTGAACAAGTTCCCTATGCTAGTTCCCCCTCAGAATCTTTTGGGTTTGACTGTTAGTGCCATCTCTGCTCTTTTGTCTTGGTCAGGTGTGTTCTACATTTGGCAATCAGTCACCTTACCTCATTTGGAGGTGTGGCTTTGATGACTATCTTACTGTGTTCTGTTCTTCCCACTAAGCTACATGCAGACTTTACGTGATGAGGTGCAGGAGTCAGTGAGTTATTTCTTCTAGCTGTATTAACCCAGTTAGGCATTTACACCCTACCATAATGTTTTCTTCCACTAATTACTGAGTGTTCATAGCAAACTATCCATCATCTTCCTCTTTTTACACTTTTATTCCATACAAAGTACAGATCAGACACACTGTGGCTGGAGTTTGTATCATTTTCCTGCCCTGTCCTTCACCTTAAATCAAAAAGCAGAAAAGTAAATAGAATGGCCAGTCAGTTGGAGGGTTGTCTGTTAGATAGACAAAGGCTTTTGACAAGTGATGGATATAGGCATGCTGTAGACCTATGTGGAACCTCACCACAAGGTCTCAAAGTGTCTCATTAAGTTAGTTTTACCTTTTTATATACAGAGTGGAAAGTGTTTTTCTTGCTAAAAGACAGATGCCTTTGGGTACCTTTTCTAGTTAGTTGGTAAGAAATAATTAAGGACTTCTCATTATGATACCATTTCCCATCCAGAACTCAAAACTCACCCATAGTTTCTGTTGACAGCCACACCCTAGACTTTTTCTCTCTTTCCCAGTGGAAATGTGGTTGAAATATGGTCAAATTTTTGACCAGATGCAAAGTAAATAACTTGCAGTTTGAACTTGTCAAATTTTGTGAAGACTCACTAGTAAGTGTGACCATAAAAGTAGAGCCTTGATCTGTGGAAGTACACCATGGGTAAGCATTGGGTAATTGGCAGAACTTAAAATGGGTCTCCATGCTTTGAGATGTAATTTCTAGTTCTCTGTGGAACCATGGTTGATACTAGAAGGTAACTATCTAGGAGAGACACTAGTGAAGACAGAGTTCTCTTGTGCCCAGGCCCTACCCAGAAGGTTATGTTGCAATGTCTTAAGCTTCATATTGTGGGTAAAGAACAATCAGGTAAGCCCCAGAGGAAGCGTGGCTTGCTGTTTAATGTTCAGCTGGGCAGATGCACATATTAAATAAAGATGGGAATAGGGAAAAAATGGTAATTTTGTTGAGTAGTTTATACTAGTGATTTTCAAACTGTAGATTCCTGTTCCTTAGTGGAATGTGAAATCTATTTTTGGACTTTAGCGTTTTAAAAGAATATTAGATGGAAAAAATAGGGTAACATTGAAATTAGTGATTTACCCTGTGAGGGTAAGACTTGATTTCCTCTTTGCATTTTTGAGTTGCAGTTTCACTGCAGCCATAGTCCCTAAAGAGTGTGGCTGTGCTGTAGGAAGTGGGTGTGGAGGAAGGGAAATACCTTCCTCCACAGGAATACCTGCTGTTTGAGTCAGCTGGAGCCTTAAGTGTGTTCCATATGGCACCAGTGCCATCTGCTCAGAGCTGAGCCTGCACTTAAAGACCTGCATGTGTGGTTCAGTGGTGGATGTGTTTGCTTTGACTGGGTGGAACCCTGGGTTTGATCTCCAGCCTGGAAGAAGAAAAAAGTGTCACCATAAATATTAATCATAATTTTTTGACTGAGAAATGCTGGGGTCTCTGAAGAGAAATTTTTTTCTTTTATTTCTTTTCTTTTTAAAAAATCTATTTTGAGGCAGTACTCAACTTATTTTAGAGGACAAACTGAGTCGATGTTGTGCTGGGGACTTTTCCAGCTCCTGATCTGTCTGAATTGCTTGCATGGTCTCCTAGGTGGTCTTCCATGAGGCTGCAGGGCTGAGGTGCTCTTTCTCCTTCTGGGTACTGAGTGTTCAGGGAACCATGCAGGAAGCAGAGTGCCCACCTGGTGGTGTTGATGAACCATGGCAGTGGTGCCAGCAGTGGGGGTCTTCCCCTCACTCTCATTCTCTCGCCCTATGTACTGAGAAGTGACGAGTTTGTACCTGCGAATGCCAAGTGGTTAAAGTGTGGTTTCCTTCAGGCATTGCCAACTGCTGTGCCAGCAAGGAAGGGTCTGTGTCTTTGCTTTCATAACGTTGTTGAAATAACATTAGTAAAAATTTGTCAACTTGTGGTACAATATAGTTTCCCCTATTTGCTTTACCACCCCCGCCCCACGTATGTACTTGTACATTTGTATGTACATGTGTGTGTAGTTCAGAGATCAGCTTCAGGCATCAGTTTACCTAGGCTGCCCAGTGAGCCTCATGGTTTCCTCTCTGCAGTCCTTCTGCACTTGCGCTGCAGCTGTGCACTACCATGCTGTTACATGGGTGCTGAAAATCTGCGTGGAGGTCCTCATGCAGCAGACACTTCCATCTGTAGAGAGCCCTAGAGCCCATCCAGTACTTTTTCACTTTGCAGAACTTAAGTCTTGAGATCTAAGAAGGCTTGCGCAAGACTAGGCAAGATCTGGCCATTTGTCTTTCTGGGACAGGCTGGTGCAGGTTTTTTTGTTTGTTTGTTTGTTTGTTTGTTTGTTTGTTTTGTGCCCTTCCTATTTTTCCATATTATCTACTCTTTCTAGTTTTTTTCCTATGTGTTCCTTCCCCATCCTCCTGGTCCAAGCACAAGCGGGTGTCCTTTCCTTTCTTCTGGCTCTTTTCTGGAACAGTTATATACCTATACCCCTTCTCAGTTTTGATTTCTCCGAACTGGGAGCTGCTGCTCCTCTCCCAGATGGCTTCCGAGCCCAAGCCTCACACCGTGCCTTCTTGACTGCACACTCGCAACTGCCGGTTCTTGGCATCCTACCAAGTGCTCCTCTAGCTGCTGAGGCTCCTGTTTGTCTTAACAGCTGGAAGTAGGCCTCAAAGTTTTGTTAAACGTGCTCTGTTTTCTGTTTTATCTTTGCATCTCTCGCAGCCTGCATCTTTTCCAGAAGGGATCCAGCAAGGGCACTGGACAGGGAGTTGTAGCACGTACTGGCAGTTGATCATGGGAATGTCCTAAGCCAGGTCTTTTCATCTGCGGAGGGAACTGTGAATCCTCAATAGTTTCAAAGGTTTGAAAGCCTCTTTTAGGGACAAAATGTGTAAATAAATGCTAGGTTTTATTGTTATGGTGCAGGTGCTTCACAAACACTTTAGATAAGTGTCTTAGAAGTACTGACTGAAAGACAAGGTGTCTGTCCGTCATCTCCCTTCCACTCCCTCCCCCACCACCATTTTACAGACATGGCCTCATTATGTAGTCCAGGCTAGCATGGAACTTGCCCTGTAGCTCTGGCTGCCTACAACCTCACGGTTCTTCCACCTCTTCTTTCTAAGTGCTGGGATGATAGGCTGTGCGGCCAAGCCTGACCCTGCTTCCCCCTTCTGAGTATCCACTTCTGCCATCATAGTTTTAACCCCGAGGAGGGCCGTGGAGATGGCTTCTCTAAATCTTATCATGCCTCTTTAATAACATTATAGATACATTAATGGTAATTAGTTTAAAAAAGGGGAAAGTAAAGCAGAATCGAGCTGCACAACATCTTGATGCAGTGTGGCTTTTAGGAAGACATTTACTGACTTTAATTAAACAAAGTACTGTTTGCTCTGTCAGAGACCTTCTCTTTGGCTAAAGCAGGTTCTTTGGGAACAAGGCAGAGCCGACCCATCGACTTGGCATTGATCATTTGCTCATCCCTAGAAGTTTATTGTAAATGAAGCGGCATTTACTGTTGTGGGGTATTCCTGGAATCGCTGCTATAGTTAGAAGTAAGTGATTTTGTGTGACAGGAGTGGCATACAGAAAAGCTATAATTCTGACTCGTTGACAGGGAAAAATGCAAGTTTTGTATTTATATTATGTCATTCTTTTGGCTAGACTCCAGCAGCTTTATAGTTTCTTGCTGTGCTCTCAGCAGAATGTTATCCAGGACCAAAGGAATTGCTGGGGTCTCTGGAGAGACAGAGAAAGTCTTTCTGTAATGCTGTGGGTAGGAGCACTGGTGGTGCAACTGGAAGACAGCAGATGGTTTTCCTGGCCTGTGTGTGTGTGAAGACCTTAAGAAAGTTCCATGTCCAGGCAAGGTAGGCCCGTGTTGAGTAAGCAGAACACTGCTATTCCTCCAGGGTGGCTGCCATGCTGGAGTTATGGGCTGGAGCATAGTCAGGGTGGGGCAGTTAATGACTTTGCTGCTCTTGTTTGTTTTGAGACAGGGTCTTGCTGTACAGACCAGGTTGACCTCAAACTTACTTGTAGCCTATGCTAGCCTGGAATTTGTAATCCTCCAAGCCTCCTGGGTACTAGATTATAGGACTGCTTGATGGTTTCTAGATTATACTCTCAGCTTGATGGTTTCTTTTTGACAGTACTTTTAGAAGACTTGTAATGAGATCAGTGTCCTGGGTGGATGTTAGACTTTTCAGTCTACTAAACAGCCAGAGAAGACAGGGTGGTGGTGATTGAAGGGTGATTTCTTGCCCCGTGGAAAGGGCAAGGTTCTTGAATCAGGAGCTACACATTAGGGCTGCTGTCACTCGTACTGATTAGCCCAGCACAGCTCAGACTGTCTGCAGACTGAAGTTCCAGTGGTTTGCTCTGTCATAAACTGTGAAGTCACTTTCTGCATATTGGGGGTCCTTCTTGACTAGAACTGTATCGATAGCCATAATCAGATGAACAGAAATTATGGTCAAGATCAAGGGTTTCCTGAGAATTGAATTCTGTTTTGTGATATTTAGCTCCTGCTAAGCCTGTGAGGTAGAGCCTATTTTTATCTCTTCACTCTTACTGAGAGTATTGAGGTTCGAGGATGTTAAGTAACTTGCCTGGGAAGCCAGATTCAGGTCATTCAGGTCACTAGAGCCCCAGCCTTTGTACTTAACCTTCGGCAGACTATACTTCAGCATAGGGCCAGGATTCTGTTTACTCTGCCTTCTTCCCAGCAGGCTCCCAGCCCAGTGTATTTGTGTGTGTGTGTGTGTGTGTGTGTGTGTGTGTGTGTGTGTGTGTATATACACATATATATATATACATACACACATACATATATATATATACATATATATATTTTTTATTTTCTCTGAATTTTTCAACATTGTATTAGTATTTTTTGCTTTAGAAAGGTTTTTGATTCATTAATATAATTCACTATAGGTAAGATAGTATCTTCTTGAAAGTCATTATTTAGTACAGACTAGACTCTAACTCAAAGAGAGACAGCTGCATCTGCCTTCCAAGTGCTAGAGTTAAAAGGCATATACCATGGCACCTGGAAAAACAGTATCTTTAGTGGAAATAATCTAGGACATACAGTTTTATTTAGATTTTTATCATTGATTTTAGTTATGACTCAGTCTTTTTGCTAGACAAACCTGGCAGTAGCCTTTGGCTCAAATACATATGATGATAGCATTCTGTAACATTAGAACTGTCTAGTTCAGTTTCTGTTTTGCCCTCCATCTAAAATTCAGTCATCTATGTATCCCTTATGCAAATATTAAAAATTCAAGAGCTATCCAGATTGTCATATAGAAGTTGCTGGAACTTTGCCTGTTTGGAAGTGGTTTTGAGTTAGCTGTGTTCAGATCACAAAACTGTTTTGTCTTACTTGTCCATCAGTCAGAAACTATCAGAGATATTTGCCACTTACATAAGACTGTGATAAAGTATTCGAGAAGTCTATAAAATGTCTCCGATTTCTCTCCTGCATAAACCAGCACAGTAATTCTCTGTCACTGAATGAAGGTTATTTTTCTTTTAAATCTTTGCTTGTATAATAGGAAGACAAGTTCACTGCTTTCACCCAGACACTATGGGTTGCTCATCTTTATTGGTCTGATTTTCTAAGCTACTTGACATTCATTTGAAGTCCTCGGAAAAGTGTGTCTTTTAAATGATATTTTATGGTTCCTGCTGGTGTGTGTTTCTGGCACAGCAGACTTTCTCTTGTAGTGAGAAACTTGACTTAGTTTCTGAAGCCAGTGAATGGTTTCTGCAAGTGATAGGTAAATCACAGTCTGACTTATTTTGACATGTTTCTTGGATGAAGCCATTGTACAAATGTAACACTAAAATTACTTGTCATCATGAGTAGGGGCAGCCATCCTCTCTTGAAAGTAGATCCACAGTGCTATGCTTGAAGAGCTTAGTGCAGGTCTGAGCATGTTTTTTAAATGCTGTGTGACTTATTTTTATTATTAGAATGTCAGTTCTCTGAGAGTTCATTATATTAATTCAGCATGCAAAATGTCAGAGTAAATTGTGTATTGTCTAAGAATCCCATAGCTAACCTTGTTTCTCAGAGTTCAGACTGTCTCACAAATCTGAGCTTCAGCACTGGAGGTTAATTTGAAGATGAGATACACTGTGATTCCGGATAGTGCTGTTTGCAGCAGATAACAAAGACTGGGAAACACACTTGCCATGGTTATAGGTTGTCATGGCATCCTGGTTGTAGGAGCAGATTAGTGACTTTAGTCTGGCCCTTAAAGCTTGTGTGAAGCCCAGAGAAATTCTGACTCTTCAGATTAAACTACATGGGTTAATGGTACAAATTAAAAAGTTTTAAGTACTAAACAGGGTTGTGCAGTAGCCCCCATGGAAGGAACTTTGGCCTGGTGGGACTAGTAAAATCTCTTCTGCTCTAAAGAGCTCTGAGTCTATGAGCCTTTCCTGGTTTAGGGCAAGCTTCTTAGTGTTTGAAAGCAGAGTTCCATGCCTTGGTAAAGGCAGACAGCTATGTCCTTAGCAAGTTTTGCTCATGCCCAGCGTGTAAAGGAATATTGTAGGCTTCCCCAGACTAGTGCTTTCATTCCAGGCCTTTGCCTTCACCTGCTGGTGTTTTTGTTTTTCCTCTCTCACTCTCTTTACAACCATCACATTTCAGTTCTGTGTTACTGCATCCCTGAGCCCCAGGCTGTATCGCATTGTCTATGCTGTCTGTTTGTGTCTCTCTGCTTGGTTCTACTGTTCTGCAGGTGATAAGCTCCACATGGGCAGGGACCAACTTGCTCTTTTCCTAGTTAATTCATTTTCTGATATGGAAAGTCATGAAATGTGAATGGAAGACTTCTAACTGTGATGTTTGAAGCCCTGTTTCTGCACAAAGCACAGAATTATCATTTAGTTATTTTCTAATGTCATATGAGGCAGTGTATCTACTCATAGTCTTCAAGCACTTGTCATATATTGTTCTGTTTTTAAAGCTAAAGGGAAAGTGATTTGTTATTTCAGTACTTTTGAAGGTACTCGTGTCCTAGTTGCCAAACAAAAGTTGTCACATCAAAATTCACACACAAAATTTCCTTCCTGATCTATGGTCATTACTTTTTAAAAAATGTATTTTATTTTCTGTGGCTAGAATTGAGTATATGTTTAGGCATTGTGTGTTTCCCTTGGATCTCAGAAAAAAAAAAGTATCAGATCCCCAGAATCTAGAATTATGGATGATTATCTGACATATGTGGGTGCTGCTGTGTACTGAACCAAGGTCCTCTGGAAGAACAAATGTTCGTAAGCACTAAACCATCTCTCTGGCTCCGACCATCATTAATTTTACTAAAGCCTCAGCCATTGCAGGAAGGATTCTTCTACTATCTCTAGCCTGTCACTACATGGGTCAGAGGAACACAAGAGGTCCTGTGGTACTCTCTTGCTTTTGGGTTTTATGTTGTTTGCCGTGGTGATGATGTAAGATGATGGAGACTGCTGCTAACCACCTTCATCTCTTGCTTCCTCATCCATCTCTGCCATGCACTGGCCAGGCCTGTACTTTTCTACAAGCAGATTCTGGTAAAAATGTGCTAAGTAATAAATAGAAGCCAACTTTGAATCTGTACATTGATAGCCGCGTGTTGGCAAAGACACTTTGTAGGGATAAGCTTGTTTGGTATCTGCACGGTCATTCCTGGCCTTGGAAGAAACACATAGATGACTGTACTTAGGACAGGGCGCTCTACACCTGGAAGCAAAAGTTCTGCCTTCTTTCCTTGTCTCTGCCTTCTTAGTGTCTCTCTCAGTCTTCACCTACCCCTTTATTCTAAATGCACTTCCTACATGTATAGGCTCTGCTGTTTCCTTAGTGGAAAGTATCTTCTTACTTTCAAATCTAATTACCTCTGATTTGATTTATTTTTGTCTCTAGATCAGCTCTGAATGGGCTTTGGAAAGTAAAGAAGAAAATCCAGTCTGCTTTTCAGGGACACTGGACAACCGAATAAATGCAGGTATGCACATTTGCCTTTTTGTTTTAGTCTTTTGAGGTAGGGTCTTACTTTGAAGACCATCCTGTATGAATTTGAGATCCTCTCACCTCAGCCTACCCAGTGTAGAGATTATGGCTATACTATTGCACCTGACCTTAAACTGTGACACTCAGCCTATAGGACTGTTTGTGCTCTGGTCTGTCTGTCTGTCTGTCTATCTGATCTGTATATTATTCATTCCCAGTGTTGGATGTGCTGGCTTAATCAATTCCTTTATAGCAAAAGCTCCAGAAAGTTGTAACCTCTCCTGATAGCTACACTGTTACTAGTATATCATGTGTTCTTTCTTCTATGTTCCAATACATATTGCATTACTCACAGCCCCTAGTACACCTGCTATGTTCTTTGACTTGTGTCATCCAGTTTGGTCATGTAGCTTTGTGTCTACATTTTCAGCAGCTGTGGAGACATACCTTGTATAGTGGACCCTCTCCTGTCAGAACTTACCAGTGGGCATTTTCTTGCTGTTGCTAATAGTACTGTTCTTTGTGCATGTTTTGTGTGGATACATAATTATTTCTTTAGAGTTACAGTATAGTTTATAGTCTTTGATTCTTCTCCTGTTGTATCTACAGAGAATCTCTTAAGACAGAGGTTTCTTTTGTTTTACACTGTGAAGCAGGCTTAAACACTGTTTATTTCCATCTTGGTTTTTCAGTATGATCAGAGCTGGGCTTTTTTGCTTGCTTATCTGAACTGTAGAGTAAGTTATTAGCTTAGTCTTCAGCCTAATTTCAAGTAGATTCTAGTTTTTAGACTATTTGGGATATTATCAATTAACATATTAACATTGAATACCTGGATAGTCTCCCTTTCAAGTTATCTCGCTTCCTATCACCATGACAGCTAATAGACTAAGCAAACGGGTTTGGTGCTGGGAATTACGACAGAATATGCTGTGTAGGATTCCTCATGTTTGGGGAGTTCCTTGTATCTTCTTCCAAGTGCCCACTGTATGTCATACTGGGTATAAAAGACGAATACTGCTGTTATGCTCAGGGATTCACAGCACAAAGGTGTATGAATTCAATGACCATGATACCTGTGGCTAGTGTGATAACTTTAGGAGCACAGAAGAGATGGCATCCAGCTTAAGGGTACAACTGGGGCTCAGTGAAGCCTTCTTGATGGAAGTGCTAGTATGGGCTGGTTTCTGAAGAAGATTGAACTTTGCCATGAAAGCCAAGTAGCGAGTGTATTTCACTAGTGGAATCAGTATATGCGAAGATAGCACAGAGGGCAGAATGGGTGGCATGAAGGGACAAGGATACCTGGTGGCCTGGGTTTCAAGCAGTTAGACGTGAGAGGAGATGGGATGAGAGGCCAGCCAACCAGGAGTCTGTAGTTAATGACTAGCTAGTGGAGGGTCTGATCTGGGTTACAGAGATAACACTTGGGCACTTTTATGAAGCTGGGTCTGGCAGGAAGGAAGGAAATACTTTGGGGACAGGAAAATGGTTGGGAGGTCATTGGTGTTGGGCAAGGGATGGAAGGATATGTGAGGTTCCCCTTGCTCTCTTCCTCCACTGCCCTTGGCTGGACTCAGTATCTGGGACTGCTTCTTTAGTCCTGACCCTCTTGTTCTGAAGGCCTTGTGAGTGGTTTTCCTGCAAAGAACTTACCTGTGGGTCTTGCCTTGAATGAGATTCTTGTCCTTCTGTTTCCCTCCAGTGATAGGGATCTGTCCCCAGTCATCAACTTTCATGGCCCTTCCATGTGATTTATAGTGCCTAAGTAGTAGTCACTTTTTGTACACTGCCTCAGATGAGGATATGAACGAATGTGAATGCTAAGACTGGAAAGACTAATTCTTTCTGTTGATTACTTATAAGTTACGTGTGTGATCCCAGCAGAGGCAGCAATATTCAGTCTTTTAACATCAGTGACTCCAGATGAGAGCTTTTTTCAACTACAACTAGTATGCAAATAACGAACACAATTCAAATCCTGCTTAAGATTATTCTGATTGTTGAGAATATGGTCTGACTGTCTAGTTACTGTGCAAAATTAATTACTTCTATGTTTCATCTCTTCTAAGTTCTGATCTCATTGATATTCAGAAAGGGAAAGGGTAGAAGTTCTCATCCAGTCTCACAGATGCCTGCTTACTTTCCTCCATAGCAAATAACACATGGACTAACTACATTGTCTGTTCTTCCTTCCCAACAGTATCTAAATATAAAAGAGGACTGCAATGCCATGGCTTTCTGTGCTAAAATGAGGAGCTTCAAGAAGACTGAGGTGAAGCAGGTGGTTCCTGAGCCAGGAGTGGAGGTGACTTTCTATCTGTTGGACAGGGAGCCACTCCGCCTGGGCTGCGGAGAGTATACCGCCGAGGAGCTGTGCATCAGGGCTGCCCAGGAGTGCAGTGAGTACTGGCTGCAGGGCTGGGAGGCTGCAGTGAGACACTGTAGAAGCACATGTGGAGTCTCTCCTCTTTTTATTTCGGCTGAGAACAAGGTGTGAGTTCTGGAAGCCAGGGTTCTGCCTTGTTTCCTAATCCTGGACCTTGACTTCTCATGGAAACTTGTGCATTTCTCCTTTATCATTAATGAGACAGCTATAGAATACCAAGGAATGACCCTTGCCTTCTGTAAAGCTCAGTCTTGGGGGACAGGCTCAGTACCTAGCCTAGGCTGGCCTCAAAGCTGCATTCTTCCTGACACTGAGTGGGTTACTGAGATTACAGTATTTACCATCACATCCAGCCAAAGCTCAGTTCTCTATTCTCTCACATCTCTGTAGTTGGAATGACATCACCACTAGATGAGGTTCATGCAAGTCTGTATGGGATCAGTAGTTCTGTTTCCTAATGTATTGAGAGTATTCTGATTCCTTGAGTTTGGCCCATTCTTCCCTTACCTGGTCCATTCTGCCACTTTGAAGTGGGAATTTTAGGGTTGCTCTGTGGCTTGGTCATTCTAGATTGTGACAAGGACACAATCCTTTTTAAAAGTGAGATTGGTTTATAAAAATACATATGTGTGAAAATACCATGATGAAGCCTTTGTATATTAACCTAAAAATTAATTTTAAAAAGGAAGTGAGACTTGTTTTACTTAAAGTTAGCCCATTACCTTGATAATGTGAGAGACCAAAGCACCTACCAAAATAAATCTCCTTTTATCATCCTCCAACATGGAGGTGTGTGGTGTTTATCCACTTAATTTTATAGTAAAAAGTAAAGTAAAGTAAAGCCCTAAAACCATAAAAACAGCCACCTATCTCATACATTAGTTTACTGACGTTCATTGGAATATACACTTAAAACATTTGGGTTTTATAGTTGTAAATTGTATTCCAATAAATGTGATGAGGTAACTTTCTGTGATGCTGGAGAGCCTGGGCCACGCTCTGCCTATGCCTTTAACTTTGAGCGTGACATTGTGGGAGTGTTGTAGACATTGCTAGTAGTATAGTTTGTCTGGAGGCCCCATTTATTTCCCAATACACATCTTTCTGCCTAAGGTGCTTTATGTACCAGAACACCAACAAAAGGGGAGCATTTATGTTACAGGGGAAGAATATGGTAGGCTCTTTACCCTAATACTACGTGGGATGAAATGGACTGAGCTCTGTGGAATGTGGGGAGAGGAGGCCATATTTTTAAGTAACTCTCGATAGTCAGTAGTTGTTAGGGCCTGACAGTAGAGGTTATCTAGTTCTCAGTCCACCGTGTAGAGAATAGAGGATATCTCTTGTGTTAATTTGAAAATACACAAACACTGAATGTTACAGATTTTTATAGCTCTCATTGGTAATTGTGGTAAGTGGTGTTGGAGCAGTGTGCTTTCCTTTACATTTTCATCTAACTTTAGTAAAGTTTTTCTTTTAGCTTTCATTGTTTTGTCTCCTGATAGACCCAGAAGCAAGGCATTTCCTACTCTAGTTTTCCCACCATGCTGGTTATTATTAAAGGAGCAGATAGTGGAATGGGAAGGCAGAGGACTGTAGGGCTAGCTTTGTTAAGAGATCTTCCTGTGAGTTAATGCAAATAAATACATTTATTATAGTGTAGAGAGTACTTAGTGTATTTAATTATTAATTACAATACATTTTAATCACTGACACAAAGTCACTTTGTTTATTGTTTATTCTAATATGCAGTTTGTATGGTGGCCAGAAACAACTTTGCATGTATAATGTATAATCACAGTGTCAGAATTGTTTAAACAAATTATAGGAAACAGATTGAGGAATTCCTATCTCCCCTTGAAGAGATGTTTTTTCCCTTGGTATGATTTAAAAGGGGCACATCAGGAGGGATCTGTGGGCCTCTAAGATAGCCCTTTTTTCTTGTAATCCAAATTTGGTAAGACTCCCATAATGAGAACTGTATCGTTTTATTTGTAAATGGCTTTAATTTGATTTGCCAGGAGCCACAATACATGCTCCTGGGGAGCTGTGATTCTTGATGCACACGATTAAAACCACCCTCAGTGAGTATAGCTGAGAGTTGTGTCTGCACTGAGAGGATGCAGGTGACAGAGACTGTTTCTGGATGAGAGAATTCCTTATCTTTGTGTGTATTGCTTCTGGAAACAGATGACCAAGTGCATCTGCCTGTAACTTGCCTGCTCTCTTCTCAGGTATCTCTCCTCTCTGTCACAACCTCTTCGCCCTGTACGATGAGAGCACCAAGCTCTGGTACGCTCCGAACCGAATCATCACTGTGGATGACAAAATGTCTCTCCGGCTCCACTACCGCATGAGGTATAGCACACACAGCTGGTGCCAGAGGGTTTACTCAGGTTGCCTGGGACATTGTTTGGCCAGGGGCCCCAAGTCACTTAGGAAGAATAGTTATTTTATTTGCTTGCTTCTCATACAAGAAGGGACATCTTCCATGTTGCAGTGTGATTCAGAGTGAATTTGATCACCTCTCACATTTTATAAACATGATATGAAGATTGTTTTAGATAGAATCAAAGCCTTCTAGCAATAGCGCTTGAAAAAATGGAAAGAAAAAAAGAAATACACACACACACACACCACTTTAATATTCTAAGGTCATTGTATTTTAAAACTTTTGAGGTGAGTGATATATGGCATGCATATGCACAAATGCATATACTCAGTTATGGTATAAAAATGTTTCCTACTAAAGGCTGTAGCTAAGAAGCATTCTGTATACTACCTGGAGAGATAACAGAAATACATGCTCAATCCTGACAACATTGGGCTTTCATTGCTTGTATGCTTTTTCTGATGAGCACTTCACTTTTCTCCCATGCCAGAGATTTTCTTAACTATCCCAAGGTTACATAGACAGGTGGTTCTTCCATTGGCACACACCTTTGACTTTGTAAGTGTATTGAGGAAATGTATGTGGGGATGAAACCATTTTAGATGGCAATGAAGCACGAGTTAATGTTTGCTTAGCCATGAAGCTTATGAGTAGGCTAGGCCCTTTCTGAAAAGAACCTTGATCTGTGTAAATACGGTTAAATCAGTAGATCAGCTCAGATGCTAAGAGGGTTCCAGACCATGCTAGAAACACCTGCCAGAATCTCTGGGGTCTTCATAGTACCCTGTCTGTCGCCTTTGTTACATTTTGGTTGTGCAGCACCGTACCAGTCTGAGATGCTGAACTCTCCTCTTCTGGTGCCCAGCTAAGTTCTCAGCTTGTAGAGAGAGAGAGAGCTGTGTGTCCTGTGAGACTCTTACCCCATTATAGGGGACCCTTTAGCCCTCCCAGCTGAGCCTTCTCACTATGTTTTGTTTTGTTTTTCTCACTCTGATCTTACTTCCCTCACTTCCCTCAGCCTGTGAGAGGGACTGGCAGCTGGAAGTTTAGACAGGGACATGCCCTTGAGGTCTGATTCTTTCCTAGTGGGCTTTTACATGTAGATCAGAGTCCAGTATGGCAGCATGTAGCACTTACAAAGGACCCGAGCTTGCCTAACTCAACCCTCCCATTTTCCAGAGGAAAAGCTGATGAACTGCAAAGAGAAAGGAGTTGGTGAGGTTCCACACCAAGGAAACCATCTTGGTAGTGCGGCAGGTGCTTGTCTTCATGGCTGTCTGTGGTGTTTAGCTGCTCCCCGTTCTGTTAGCTGCCAGGAACTACACAGAGACTTCAGTGCTGTCACCTGGACTTTATACCTGCCAGTGTGCTTTTACAGGATATTGCTTTGTTACCACAGTCTCTTTGAAGCTGGGGAAAGATACCACCCTCAGTGCAGACATTTGCGGTAGAACAGTCTACAGAGAGCTTGAAAGCTGGTACACTTAACTGCTGAAGAAGTTGCAGTAAGAAAACAAGTCAGTGACTGTCGCAGGGCCACCCCAGCTCTACTTTAGGAAATATTCTTGCACTTTAGGCATGCCTTTCTGTTTTTACTTAATGATGTGGATGGTAATTTATGGTACACACACACACACACACACACACACACACACACACTGTGTGTGTGTATATGTATACATATTCTTGTTTTCAAGGAAAAAATATGAGTGAAAATCACTGACTTCAGTACAATTCTGTAGAAACTTAAAAAACCTTTTTTGTCAGGTACAGAGTTTAAATGCAAACATAGACTGTGTAGTCATCTCTAGTGTTTCTCTGGAACTTTCAAGATGGCTGATGTGTTGCTCTCTTCTTCCTCATCATTCTGTAAAGGTGTGTGCACTCGATGAACACTGCACTTACTCGCCCTCCGTTTCAACTGTTACTGTATTATAAGGGCTTATGTATACAAAGTTCAGTAAGCAGCTTGGTAACTTTTTAAAATTTCATAGTAAGTTGATAGTTTTGAGAATTTTACAGTTATGTGGGAGCTGGCCTAGTCAGTAGAGTGCTTGCGAGGACCTGATTTTGGATCCCACCCAGCACTAGCATACAAAGCCAGGCATGGTAGCACGTTACTTTTCTAGTTTTGCTCTATTAGCAATTAAGAAATTTTAATATTGGTAATCACCTTTTATTTTTAAATCTAGAACACATCACAGATCTGCCTGTCACCCTTGCACTGGACCCATGCTAATAATCTCACTATCGTTCTGATTTTAGTATTTGCGCTGACAAAGCAAGCACCACCTTATTATTTTTTTCCCCAAACGGATCTTGCCAACTTGCTGAGGCTAGCCTTGAATTTGCAATCTCCTGCAGAAGCCTTCCAAATACTGGAATTGTAAGCACCACCACTGAACCTGGCTTACCAATTTGGAGGCAGAAGGAGTGTGCATGGGTGAACATGAGTGTGCATGTTCCGAGAGTACCTGTCCTCAGGGCTTCTCTCAGAAAGCTTTCGGGAACCTGACATGCTGAACATAATGCTTGCGGTTCTCACGTGTTTTTTTTCTGCCAGAATTTACCTGGCCTATGTGCTCTTCAGTCAGAGGCCTGGTTGAGCCTTTGTAGCTGGCCAGGTAGTTCTGCTTCCTGCTTATGGGACGAGTGGAGCTTCACTGACTTGGCTGTGCTCCGTACTTCTTGTGAGGAGTACTAAGGGCCAAGGCCCACATAAACATAAGCCACTGCACTGGTGGGTCCCCTTGGGTCCTACCAATTGAAATCTGGTCTCCTAGAACATATATGGAAACTAAGGGGAAGAGTCTACCATCAGCTTTGGAGACCTGGAGTAGTTTGTGTAGCTTGTGGTTGTTTTCTGTGTGCAAGACACTGAAGCCCAGAGTCATTCTCCTAGTTCCTTTCATGAGCTAAAGAGAAGACAGGCTGTATACAACCAGTGAAAGCTACAACATACTACCTTTAAAGTAATAGTTTTTCTACCTTTAAAGTAATAGTTCCATCCTGTCCTCCCATGTTGACTGCTACTCCTTGAGTTTGTTCATCATTTGTTGTTCATCTGTGAAGCACATATTTAGCACCTGCTGTGTGGCTCTGGGGATTTGGTGCTGAGCAAGACAGCTGTGGCCTCTGCTGTGAGGGAACTCTCACTTTGCTCACACCGTTTTAGAATGTACCTGTTTGTTTCCTGGTCAATTCAGTCCATCATCTTGTTCTTGCAGAAGCATCTTGCCTCATCCAAGTGCTTGTTTGCTGTCTGTGTTCTAGAGTCAGGCATGTTCAACATGTAGCCTGCAGGTTGTGTGCATACCAGGGTAATTATGAAGGTAGTTCAACACATTTCTAGATGATAATGTCATATTGCAATGTCAAAAGTTTGAATTCTAGTGTGACATTCATTATGCTGGACAAGTTACCTATTAAACATGGTGTTAAGGGCTCAAAATATTATCAGGCATTCATAAAATGTGTATGTTTTATTTTTAGTCACATTAAACTGAGCATAAGTCAAGCTGTAAAATGTAACTCTTGACAGATATTTATAGAGGAAAAGAGAAGTATGTGGGGCCTGTGAACACTGCAGTGTAGTTCTGTTTATGACATGTGTCCCACTTCCTGTTGTTCTGTATTATTGTGGGGCAGGGAACTCACAGAGGGCAGAGGCTATGCCCGAGAGCCCTCTGTGTCCTGTGCTGGCTCTGTTGTTGTCAGACTTTAATTGCAGCTCTTTAGTGTGGGAGTTGTTCATTGCTTCTCAGGGAAATGGTTGTTTTTCGGTCAACTTACTGGTACATTGGGAGAGAGCCCCAGACAGAGCCGAGTCTGTAGCCTGAAGACAGCTGGGCCACGGTGGCTCAGCCATCGCACAGCTTACAACCCATTCTGTTTCCACAATAGGCCAAAGTGATAGTGAGTCAGGCTTGGAGGGTTAGGTCACCTCACCTCAGTGAACTTGAGTTTTTCTCATCTGCACGGAAGAAACAGTGAAGTATGCCTGCAGGTTTTGCTGTTAGGAGCAGGTGGCACAGAGGGGTAAAGTGCTGCTCTCTTTCAGCATGTACCCACATCTGATGTGTTTGTGTTTCTCTTTGGGAGTTTTGCTCATTGTCAAGTACATCACCAATTCAATAACAGCCATCTGAGACCCAAGAAACACTACTGTATTAGTGTTGATTGTTGGACAGAACTTAATTTCAGAAATGGTAGGACCAAAATGGAAAGACCTTGGGCAGGACAGCGGAGCAGAACTAGAGCTTCGAAGTAGCAGCTAGCTGTAGGCGGCAGGTGTTGTTTTTACCTAGGAAGGGTGGTAGGTGTTAGAGAGGTCAGAAAAATTGTACTGTGACCGCCAGGACACTACTTTATCCTCCTGTCCTAAGGAGGTGCTGAGGTACATTGTGAGAGCACACTTGGAAACGTGAGAAGGGATGTTGGCTCAGGGTGATGAGGGTTGAGGATGCAAAGCTTGTGTCTTCAGTTTCTTCAGGGCAGTTCAGCTTCAGCAAGGGCCACTCTGGATACACACCTCTACCAGACAAGCAGTCCAGGGACTCCTTCACCACAGTTGACATTATTAAACTGTCTTTTAGGTTCTACTTTACCAACTGGCATGGAACCAATGACAATGAACAGTCTGTATGGCGACATTCTCCAAAGAAGCAGAAAAACGGCTATGAGAAGAAAAGGGTTCCAGAAGCAACCCCACTCCTTGATGCCAGTTCACTGGAGTATCTGTTTGCTCAGGTAGGAAGCTTGAGCCAGGAAATCTAAAGTTTGTGAGAAGTGTGAGGCCTGGTGGGGCTCAGATTCCCTGTGTAGCTGTACTTAGTGGCACTTTATGGCCTCTTCTGAGTTGTTGTTGCCCAAGTGATTGGGAAAAGGCTCCCAGCTATGAATCTTCCACGCCAGTCACTGCTTTCTACCACTTATCAGCTTATTGTTATTCTACATAACAGGGCACAGAGTAGCCATCAAAGGGAAGTGAGGTAGCAGCCAGGCCAAGAGAGGCTAGAGGTGCCTGGAATTGCATTGCTCCAGGATAGCTAGGATGTTTGATGTGATGCTTTCTGGTTTCAGTGTCAATTTTTCTATTACATCATGTATTCTGCATTTGGAAATACCATATTGCCCATGTTATTTCTAAACCACTTCTTTATTCATCTTATTTTCATCTTCCTTCTCATTTTTCAGATATCCATTATAAATACTGATATGGCTGGACATGGTGATATGTACCTAAAATCACAGCATTTTATAGGCAGAGGCAGAACTATAGCAAAGTTGAGGCCAGCCTGGTCTGTGTACACACACACACACACACACACACACACACACACACACACACACACAAAATTCCAGGGCAGCCATGGTTATAGTGAGACCTTGTCTCAGAAAGACTCATTTTTAATGGCTTCATATCAATTCATTGATGTAACATTATTTACTGGGTGTCTGTGTCTTGTTTGCTTTGTGCAGTTGTATTTGCCAAGACACTGGGTACTTGGATAAAACAGTATGATTTCTGTGTGCACCTGTTGTATACTCAAGTTAGACAACAAAAAACAGTAAGTTTGTAAACGATGCATAGATAGTGCATAGGAAATTGTGAGGGTCAGGCATGGTGTCTCATACCTGTGAAGTGCTGTAATTCCAGCACTTTAAGGACTCATGTTGTGAGTTTGAGGTCAGCCTGGGCTACACAGTGAGACTCTGACTTAAAAAGAAAATAATAAGAGCAGAAAGGGACAGACTTTCGTGTTGGGGCCTGTGGAGTGGCTTGAATTGGGAGAACTCACTGAAGAAAGGACAGAGTGCCCTGCTTCAACAATGGCATCACCCTTAGAGTCTCACCTTCCAGAGGATCAGTGTCAGTTACTTGAGGTTAGAGTGCCCACAGTCAGGTTCTCCCTTCTCTTCCAAGATCTCAGCATCCAATTTTTCTGCTCCTCAAGTATTGTTGGTGTAAATTTTTGTTCTTTCTCAAAACTTTGTGAAAATAGCCAGTGATCTTACTTTACCTGAAAGAAAAAGAACTCCTGTGGACAGAAAGAACTGCAGCCTATCTTGCCCCCAACAACAACAGCAGCAGCAGCAGCAAAATAATAATATGAAACTGAAGTGCTGTCAGGGAAAGTGGCTGGGAAGTTCACTTCCTCAGAGAGGGAATTTCTAGCAGAGAGTTGTGTGGCTGTTATAGTGTTGAGGAAAGGTGCCCTGGAGTCAGGGTCAGGCTTTATCTCAGCCCAGCACTCTATGCCTCTCCTCTATGTGACTCTCCTTTTTTGCAAGCATCTAACATTAGTGCTTCCTGTTTCTCTTCTTCAGAATGGACCGGATGTGATGCTTAGAGTTCGATTCCTCCCCTAGAGGGACTCTGACAGGGCTGTTATGAGGACTAAGGTGAAGTAAAGGAACAACTCACAAGTCTTGTAGGGAGGTTAGGGGTTAGTGAGTGTGAGCCTGCACTGCTCATCATTGCTCTGAACTAGGCTGGCTCTAGATACTGGTTTTAGTCTCCTTTTACATATTTTGTCTTTTTGTTTGTAAAGTCCCCATTGGTTTGTGGAATGCTGTGTTCCTTCCTCCATCTGTGAGATAGTGTACTCTCATGATATTCTTCTGTACTAGAAATATGAATAACACATGTGGACCAAACTAGTGGTTTGTGGTAATGATACACTGTGGAATGTAACTCCTTCCCCTCTTCCCAAACCCATAATAGTAAGTGTTTATAAAATTAATGCTGTCAGCCAGTGTCACCTGTCTTGCTCTGATGCAATTTAGACCTAATTTTACGGTGTTTAGACATTGTTTATTTAGAAGCCCCATGAAGGGGAGTTGTGAATTTGTGCCCTTCACCAGCACCTTGACAAGTACTTAATAAATACTCACTAAATGAATGAATGAATGAATGAATGAATGAAGTAATCTAGGGAGAACATATTCTTAGCTGCCTTGTGCTCCATTTTAGTGGAAACAGCCTTGATCCTGGAGACACACTGATTCTTCTCTTTGCTGTGTGGCATTTTGGCCAGCTTTCCTCTCAAAGTCAACATGGTGGCTCCTGAAGCTTAGGTGGTAACTCGGTTTTTCTTTCTCTGCTCCCAAGGGACAGTATGATTTGATCAAATGCCTGGCTCCCATCCGGGACGCCAAGACGGAGCAGGATGGACATGATATTGAGAATGAGTGCCTGGGGATGGCTGTCTTGGCCATCTCACACTATGCCATGATGAAGAAGATGCAGCTGCCAGAACTTCCCAAGGACATCAGGTAAGCCTTCCTGACAACCCGAGTGGAGGGTGGGGACCTGTTACTGATTTGGGACATTGAAGCACAGTCTTTCTGTCTGTAGTCCAGGCTAGTCTCAAACTCATGATCTTCCTACCTCAAGTACTCCAAGTACTGAGATTACAGGCGTGTTCCACCTCATCTACCTGCAGTGTTATTTTATATGCTTTCATATATCTTGTTTGACTGCTGCACTGTTTTTCTGACATCTTTCTGCATGAATCAAATCTTTGAATATTTATACCAAATAGCACATTTAAAATTGTGGCCTGGTATGTTTTATGCTAACTAATAATCTCAGAAATGGAACTAGAGTGAAATGTCCAGGCAGATGAGTGACCTGCATGCCCTTCATACTTCCTGTCTTTCCTACACTGACCTTGCTGTCTCTTGGAACTGCCTTCTTTAATCTGCACTCTGTGGCCTGTGAGCTGGTACTTCTGATATGAGGGATGGTCAGTTATTCATTATAGAAAATTGTATTCAAGTGTGGTTTGAGATTAATATTTGGTCTATATAAATTCAGCCCATCTCTGAAATTGAATCACCCTTCCACTCACCAATGAGCCATAAAATATAACACCAGCTGGGCTTGCTGGCACATGACTTTGGTCCCAGCCCTTGGGAGGCAAAGGCAGAGGCAGAGGCAGAGAGAGAGGCAGAGACAGGCAGATCTCTTGAGTTTGAGGCCAACATGGTCCACACAGAAAGTTCTAAGACAGCTAGGAATAAATAAGAAGGACTGAAAAGACAAGACAATCCCATTTTAAAGAGCTTTTTTACAAAGGATACAGCACAATGCCAGAGCTCTTGTCTCACATCTTGAGCGCCTAGTTCCATCTGAAATAGCACGGAAGTGGGGCTCACCCCCAGGTCCACCGATTCAGTATGAAAGGAGAGTTATTTGTGTCTGTATTGTTTATGAGAGTGGTATGTGCATGTCATGAGGAGATCTCCATTTCTCCTACACTCCTCATGCAGGGCTGATAGGTACTTTCCTAGTTGCTGCTTTTGTTCTTCCTTGTGAACTTCACTCTGTGGGTTTTATTTTTTCAGGAGGCTTAGGTAAGTTGACAAGTATTCTCTAATTCTGTTATATTATTTTTAAGAGAAAAACTATACTATTTGCTGAAGATTGGCCTGAGAATTCACAGTATGCCACAGTACTGTTATAGAGATTCTTTGGGTCAGTTTTACCTTTGATTGTCCCCAGTGGACCTGCTCTTTCAGGGGTATTAGTTACGATCTTTTTCAGACTACCTCCTGCCTGTTTAGGGTGGCCATGTGTTGAGATCTGATTGCTAGAGAGCCTGGGATAAGTAACAGAGCTTAGGGAACTTGTGGATCCCCTTAACAAACTGGAGACACAGTCACTGTTTTATATTTAACATTTGTGAGGTTTTAATCATTTTCATAAGAAACTATATAATCTTTATAGAACAGTTTGCAGATAGGCAGGCAGCATAGAATGTCTTAATCTCAATAGGAGATTAAGGCACAGCTTGATACTTTTCAGAACATTCTAACTCACTCTCAAGCAATTCACTATATGATTGAAGATAGCCTTGAACTCCTGATCTTCTTACCTCTACCTCCAGCTCCCGAGTGCTAGGTTTACAGATGTGAACCCCATCCTAATGCTTAATTGTTCCAGTGCATATGAGTGTGTTCTAATGTACACAGAGCACCAAAACTAGCAAGCAAAAAATCTAGATGACTCAGCCTTTCTGTCTGCATTGTGACTCAATGTGACAACACCTGTGAGGGGCTGACATCTGTAGAACTTGTGATGTTGTGCCTTCTCTCCATCAGATTTGTATCTATCTGTTTATAGTCATTTACAACTATGTCCTCTGGGAGTAGATGCTGTTTTCTCATTTGCCTGAACAAAAAGTCATAGAGGCAGATTTCTAATTATTTCTTGCTAACCTGAATATAAAAAAAAATTATTTTCTTTTAGCTACAAGAGATATATTCCAGAAACATTGAATAAATCCATCAGACAGAGGAACCTTCTTACCAGGATGCGAATAAATAATGTTTTCAAGGATTTCTTGAAGGAATTTAACAACAAGACCATCTGTGACAGCAGTGTGTCTACACATGACCTGAAGGTGAAATACCTGGCAACATTGGAAACTTTGACAAAACATTATGGAGCTGAAATTTTTGAGACTTCTATGCTACTGATTTCATCAGAAAATGAATTGAGTCGGTGCCATTCAAATGACAGTGGCAATGTTCTCTATGAAGTCATGGTGACTGGAAATCTCGGGATCCAGTGGCGGCAGAAACCAAATGTAAGTGGGTATGGGTATCTGATGAAAAAGAGACTATCCAGCATTGTCACAGGAATGTGCTGTTGAGCCTGTCAGAATCACTTGTTTGCGTAACCTCACCCGTAGGCTACATTGAATCAACTCAGCTGGAGGCCACGTGTCACTCATTACTCACACCAGAACTGTGGCACAGTTGAGGCAAGAACTGAACCCAGGCAGGCTTTGGTGTCATGAAGTAGATAATAGCCTCTGTGTTAGGAAGCTTTGAATGTTACTTTTGTTGTACTGGAGGTTGAATTAAGGGACTTGAACATGCTGCATGCCCCTCCCTCACTTTTACTTGTAATTATAGTGCTGGAATCAAATCTAGGGTCTGACATGTTTAGGCATGTGCTCTGCTGCTGAGTGACATCTGCAGTCCTTTGTCTTTGTCAAATGAGGTGATAACATGAGTTGAAATCTAAGGAGACACGTTCAAATTTCAGCTCCACTCCTTGTATTTAAATGGGCTTAGGAGGGTTATTTTACCCAAGTAGGTGCCTAGAACTCATCTGTCAAGTGGAGATACCGTTGTCTCTTAGTACCAGGAGGCAGGTATTGGTCAGAATTCTGTGTAGGCACCAAAATCGACCAAAGCTCAGGTCTCATAGATAATCATACAGCATTTTTATGCAAGTTATACATAGCCTTCTGTACATATTTGTTATCTCTAGGTTGCCTTATATTACCTAATATTACCTGAATGGTATGTAAATAGTTACACTGTACTACTTGGGGAGTAATGACAGTAAAAGAGTCTGTGCTGCATACACAATATTATAGCCCTGACATTTTGCTCATTGGCTGTTGAATCTGTGCACACAGAATTGGTAGACGTGGAACCCAAGAAATCAATTGTTTGACTGCAGTTACTATATCCAATTCATATGGTTGTTGAGTTAGATTGTGTGTTGACACCGAACCTGCCTAATAATTACTGTTGGCTGAATTACTGTAGCTGCATAGTTATTACTGCAAGTAATATTAAATGTAAGATTAATTTTCTCTTCCTGCCTTATTGTCTGATAAGAACAGATACTACACTTGATCTTAGCCAAAAGGCCGAGAAGCGATTCTCCTGCCTTATTCTCATGCTAAAATAACAATACCAAATTACCAAGTGCTTTCTGCATAGAAGATAGGTATGTGCCTAATCTCATGAAGATTGATATTAAAAGTTATGATATTTTATGGCCTGGAAATGGTAGCTCAGAGATGTCAAGAAGTTAATGTGGAATCTGACATGCAGAGCTCATGCTAGTCAGCTAGATAACTTTGTGCAGGTATATACTCTTCAGTGTGTCAGTTGTTGAGCTATGACTTCATATAATCTCTTGAAGCCTCACTTCAGCACTAGGAAAAAGTCAAAACATTGGTAGCGGGAGGAACTTGGGTTTTGACCATTTGTATTTGGGAGGATCTGCTGTCTGGCAGGGTGCACTGTTAGCCTGGAATTGAGGAGGCCTGAGGCTGCTATGATGTCCATTGTGTCCTCTCCAGTACCAGCATGCATATTAGAAATTATGCACTGTGCTCATCAAGGACTCTTGGAGAATGGAATCCCAGGGTTCTCTGGTAGGGCTCCATTGTTTGTTTCTAAGCCCATGATTCCCTGCCTTTCTCTGACTTCAGGCATGCTGACTATCTCTTCTTTGGGCCTTGGTCCTGTATGAAGTTGCTAGAAGCACTGACCTTTTGCCAACAGAAAATGAGAAAGCTTACCAAATCCTGTCACTTTTGTTATCTTATCAGGTTGTTCCTGTTGAAAAGGAAAAAAATAAACTGAAGCGGAAGAAACTGGAATATAATAAACACAAGAAGGATGAGGAGAGAAACAAACTCCGGGAAGAGTGGAACAACTTTTCCTATTTCCCCGAAATCACCCACATTGTAATAAAGGAGTCTGTGGTCAGCATTAACAAACAGGACAACAAAAATATGGTAAGCCTGCTCTGGAGCTGCCCAGACTGGATGTGCTGGTGAGAAAGACTCTGCAGCACATGATATCCAGAGTTTCTTGTCCTTAGTTAGAGCTCCTTTGATGGTCCCTTTTAAGCCAGAAGTCTCATTACCAGGCCCTTTCAATGTTGGCTCCAGAGTTAAACTGGCATATCCCAGGTGCTTGGCTCTTACAATATCCATCTGCTTTAAGGTTTGTTGACCACACAAAGACATTTCAGTGTCAATATTTAGTTTATGAAAATAAGTGAATAGTGGGTCAGAGAAATGACCCAGGAGTTAAGAGCAGTTGCTGTTCTTTCAGAAGTCTCAATTTTGCAAGCCAGCATACATGTCCTGTGACTCAAAACCATTTGTAACTCCAGCTCTAGGAAAGATGATGCCTTCCTCTGGCCACTGTGGGCACTTGCACATGTATGGCAGGCACATACACATTAAAAGTGGATAAGAAGGAAAAAGAATTACATCAATTCTTTATTATGCCATGTTGATGTGGTAGTTGGAGGCCTGTCCTGGATAAAAGCTTGCTGCTTGGTAGCCCTACCCTGGCACTGGTACCTTATTTCTTCCCTCAGTTGCTTCTGCTGATCTAATACCTCCCAGACTCCACCTCTCTAGGGAATCTCTATCTCTCTGGAGTCTCTTAAGAGCATTGATCTACTATAAAACCAGACCCAGACTCCCAATCCCAGAAAATACCAGCTGCCCACCTTCTCAGCACACTTGTCAAGGAGCAGTAGTTGGGGAGGAGAAGGGCCTCTACAAGAACCAAGGTCCCAGAAAGCCCTGCACATGCACTAGGACCCCAGAGTAGAGCTGGATCCAATACTTGGCTTCTTTGCCTTGGTTGTTTGTTTATTTGTTTTTGTTCCTTCTGTCTTTCTGATGTTTGGGCCACTCTTGTGTACCATAGGTCTTTTCCTGAAGGTGATTTCTATAGACTTTGTCTATCCAAAGGCTGTCTCATACTGTTAACCATGACTTAATCTCTGATTTTAAAAGGAAAAGATAGAGCCTGCAAAGGTGCGTCTCTGAGAAGGGTGGGTCATCTGAGATGAGATGTGGGAAGCTGCACTGGACTCACGAGTAGACCACAGAGCAGCCCCATTGGGGTGTCAGCACACCCAGGGCTCTAGGACAGCAGAGAGGGTGTTACCACAGAGCAGCCTCATTGGGGTGTCAGCACACCCAGGGCTTTAGGACAGCAGAGAGGGTGTCACCTCACTTTGTCTTTTCTGCTATCACAGGCAGGCCAGCTCTGCAGGGAAAGTGGTAACTCTGCCAAGTAAACATATTTTTGTTGTGGGAAGTCACCTCTGATAACAGTGTTGAGGCCAGGCTAGTGTGACAGGCATGCTTACAAAGTGAAGGGCGTCAGCACCAGGGAAATCTTGTTTTGCTTAAAACAATGTCAGAAAGATATTGCACAAGGCAAAGGAAGAGCCCAGTGAACAGCACAAAGCACAGGGCCACACTCTCCTGTGGAGAGCTTGCCTTTCTCATGACCTTCTAGAAAACAGGTTGACAGCATATGGCAAAAATCTTGAAAATATTTCTATGGGTTTCATTTAGGAACCAAGGGAACATGTTTCCCAGTGACATTGAGATTCAGACAGAGGCTTATGAATAAGAGTGTTCATATCAGGTCTCTGAGTTCAAAGCTAGCCTGGACTACAGAGTAAGTTCCAGGATAGCCAGGGCTACACAAAGAAACCCTGTCTTGAAAAACCAAAAACCAACCAAACAAAAAGGGTTCATTTCAGCAGTATTTGCACTCAAAGTACTACAAACAACCTGGGTATAAAATAGAAGGCCAGGAAAATGGTTTCAGTTTACCTGGGCAGTGGGATATAACATAACCAAACTGTTAAAACAAAAGAAAAGATCTGTAAATAGAATAAAAGCAGATTGTAAATATTGATCTATAAGCTGACATTGGTTTTCTTTACCAAGCTTTAGAGCAAGTGTTCTACCTTCATGGCCACTTGCTTGTGGTGAGATTCTGAATGGCTTTCATTTTCTTAGTCTATCTTCCCTCTTTTCAAACATTAAAACAAATAACTTTATCAGGAATAAAATGTAGTTAAAATGAAGGGCTGGTGAGGTGGTTCACAGGTGACAGGTATAGACACTTGGCCACCAAGCCTGAGGACCTGAGTTTAATGCACAGGAGCCACATATAGGTGAGAACTAACTCCAGAATGTTGTCCTCTGACCTCCACACGTGCACTGTGGCATGCATATGTCCATGCGTACACAATTAATATAATAAAGAAATTTAAAAGGTGAAGAGAGAGATAGAATGTTGAGAAATGTTGGTAGCAAAACAGGAAAAGAAGGGAGAAGCATGCCATTGGTAGTGAAAACTCTGGATTATGGAGTCTTTAGAACAACGGTTCTCAATCTGCTGGTTGAGACCCCTTTGTGGGAGTGGTCTCAAAGAATCCTTTCACAGGGGTCATCTAAGACCATATGCATATAAGATACTTATATTGGGAGATATATATATATATATCAGTAGCAAAATTATGGTGATAAGTAGCAGTGAAAATAATTTTATGATTGGAGGTCACCACTACATAAGAAACTGTCTTAAGAGATTCTAGCATTAGGAAGGCTGAGACCACTGCTTTAGAAGAACTGATGGAAGGGTGTCAGTCAGTTTCAAGTGGGGAACCTGAGGCTGTAGTAGAGAGCAACAGGGACTTGTACTTCATAGTGAGAAAGTGGCAGGATTTGCCTGAGGCTGCCTGGCTGTGGCCCACACTTTCTGCCAGTGTTGTTATGTTGCTAAGAAGTTACCAACTCCCAAGGAATCTGAAGGAGTTGGGGTGTTGGTGATGGATATGTTAGTCGTCTGGTTATTCACTATGAGTAGCCTTGTAAGATGACAGCAAAGGAAGTGAAGCAGTAGCTGGGGTTCACATTTTATGGGCAGCTCCATCATGCATAAGCTGCCAGTCATGTCCAGCAACCAGTTAGTGCCCCCATTTTGAAGAACAGAGTCCACACTAGCCACTTAGGCCTCTGGTTCTGTCAGGCTACAGTGCTGCAAAGGGCGCAATAACAAGGAAAGGCACACAGAATACCTGTCTCTTTAAGTTGGATTTCCTTCACTGACACCAGCACTAAGATTGTGCCAGGCATTTCCTACTCTTAACAACTTTACAAGTGTCAGCTGTTTTAATTACCATGTTAAGTCTGTGGTGGTAGTCATCTGTATTTTACAGAGGCACAGAGGTTCAGTAACCTGTTAAAGACACACAAATCATTGGTTAAACAGTTTGAGATTGCCAGTAGTTGACCATTTTGACCTATAAAAACAGGGAGTTGACTATGTTTGAGCCTAGCAGCAGGAGGGGATGTTGTGAACTTGAAGGGGGTGGTTGCAGAGCCTGCAGTTCACACTGTGCCTCTCCATAGCTCCCCATCTAGAGCAGGTAGTACTTGGCTACTGGTCTTTCATGAAAGCAGGATGCCAGCATGTTGCCAAGTCTTGCTTTGATCTCTGCATCTCTCACACATTTCTCAGGCTTCTGCTGTCAGGAAGCCACAGTGCTTGTATGCCAGGCGGGGCCTGATTCAGCCAGCCCCACTGCTCTGGAGCATTTGAAATTTGTTTTCAGAGGTATCTGAAGGTAGGTGCCAGCCACACCGGAAGGGAGTGATGTAACTGTGCTGTGTCTTCTCTCACCAGGAACTAAAGCTCGCTTCTCATGAGGAAGCCCTGTCCTTTGTGTCCCTGGTGGATGGCTACTTCCGGCTCACTGCAGATGCCCACCATTACCTCTGTACTGATGTGGCTCCCCCACTGATTGTCCACAATATACAGAATGGCTGTCATGGTCCGATCTGGTTGGTTCCATAATTCTCTCAATTACCTTTGGTTCGAAAAGAGCCCAGGTTTTAGAGGTAGAAAGTCCCCTTAGTTCCACATGTGGCCAGTTGTTGAGGGTGGGGTGAGTGGCCATACACTTGGAGGCTGTCTTCTTTGCACAGCATGCTAACTGAGCTTCCACCAGCCCTTCCTGTCATTTCCTGCTGTTTCCTGCCATGGCCCTTAGAGCATGCCCCAACTACTTCCTTAATTTGATCTCTGCTTCTCATAGTTTAACCCCTTCACTTCTCCATGACCAATCCTACCCTGTCCAATACTGAGCACTTGAAGGGAGACAGGATGCCGATCTCTAAATCTTAGGAATTTTCTTCATCTGTATTCCATGTGACAGGCTTAGCCCCCTTCTACGAATCTTGGTTACCCAAGAGACAAATAGTTTGGTGGTGTGTGGTCACTGGCTGAGAGAGGCTCACAGCCTTATCAGCTCATGAAGAATTGTAGAACAAAAAAACTGGCCACCAGAAAAGCATCATCCTCTGGTATTCTAGCTTCAGTTGAGCCTCCAGACACTGTTTTTTCCTGGTGTCTGGAGCACAGTGGTTCTCACCCTTCCTAATGCCACAGCTCTTTAATACAGTTTCTCATGTTGTGATGACCCCCCAACCATAAAGTTATTTTTGTTGCAACTTTATAACTGTAATTTTGCTACTGTTCTGAATCATAATGTAAATATTTAATATGCAGGATATCTGATATGCCACTCCAAATGGGTCACAACACACAGGTTGAGAACTGTTACTCTAGGGTCTTCACAGCCCCTCCTTCCTTCAGATGTTAGCTGCTGCCTTCTCTGAGAACGCTTTTCTAATAACCTTATGTAAAGTGACAACATTCTGTTGTTCCCCTGTCTGTCTCTTCTCCCTGGATATTGCATTCTGCTTTGCGTTCCTTCAGTGGTGGTCATTTCCCTCTTACTACCACTGTTTAGTTTATGTCCATGAGCTTCCTGTTTGACTTCCATCTCTTCCCAGAGAGTGTGCCTCCTAAAGGCAGGGCCATAATTGCATTGCTTGCTGGTATGTTGGCATGCACAGCAAAGACATTGAGTGAGCATGAAGGAATGAATGTTGCATGTCTGTGGGAGGCTGAAATCTACATTTAAAGTTCGATTAAACATTGATGAGTCAGTGTCTTGCCAGCTCTCGAAGAAGGGACAGGGTGTATGTCCTGTGTGAGGACTCAGCGTGAATGAGAAATCAGTGACCATATGACATAGGTGGGAAGTACTTGAAGTCTCTGCTTTTCTGTTTTGGGGGAGGGGGATTTCTTTTTTCAAGACAGGGTTTCTCTGTGTAGCCTTGGCTGTCCTGGAACTCATTCTGTAGACCAGGCTGGCCTTGAACTCAGAAATCCGCCTGCCTCTGCCTCACAAGTGCTGGGGTTAAAGATGAGTGCCAGCAATATCTGCATGTGTCTATTTGTCTAAAGTACACTGACCACACCAGTCCTCTTTCACCAGTACCTGTAAGCATACTTACCAGGTACTAGTAACCATTTAGCTAGTGTGCTGTGTCCCCTTTGAGCATCAGGACTCACTGCACTGGGGAATACAAAGGAGCATAGGAATGTTCTCCTCTAGTACTCTTTACTTGCCACTGAGGTCTTTGTTCCACTTGTCACTGCTTAAGCTCTTTCTGTGAGCCCGACCAGGTGTGGTCACTGAGGAAACAGCAGTAAAGGAAGTGGATCCAGCTGCCTGCCTCAGCAGTTAGAGGGAAGGGCTGGGAAGGGCTAAGCACAGGACTCCTCTTAATCCTTAGCAGCTCTTACTAGTATTGGGGTACATTCTTTTGGTAAGATGTGGAGACATGTCTTTGTAGAATTTGTGACAGTCAAGCAGGCCTTTTTGTGTTGGGGGGCAGTAGCTGAGTTTTTTTCTAAAAATTGGAAACTGGGTGTCTCAAGCTTCTTCTTACCACCTGCTTCATACCATGCCAGAGAGGACTTTGGGAGCCAGGCAGGTAGCGGGATGTGGCTTTAAGCTTGAGCTAGTGCAGGGAATCGGGTGTCCCTGCAGCTTATGTACTATGGTATGAGCCTTTGTCCCTTGCCTACTTCTCTCTCCAGCACAGAATATGCCATCAATAAGCTGCGGCAAGAAGGGAGTGAGGAGGGAATGTATGTGCTGAGGTGGAGCTGCACTGACTTTGACAACATTCTTATGACTGTCACCTGCTTCGAAAAGTCTGAGGTCAGTCGGGACATAGGTGTGGGCCAGGGGAAGCAGCCATGAGGTAGCTGTTCACTACCACCCAGCCCAGGAGCTGTGACAGAAAGGAGCACCTGGGTCTCTGAGCAAGTCTCTGGTAGTCTGGAAAGAATATCAATATCGTACCTGATAGGACACGCAATAGCCAGTCTCTGTATTCTTCCTTATGTCTGGCCCCCTCCCTCCCTCTCCTTTTTTTCTTCTCCCCTCCTTCCTTATTTCCTTCCCCCTCCCCTCCCCTTCTTTTCTCTTCTCTCTCAGGAGGAACTGTAGCCTTGGAGGGTAGAACATGACTAGAAAACAGCCTTCCATCGGGCACATGTGAGCTTAAGCTTAGTTATCTAGAGTGACTTACCTTATAGCCAACGGCAGAATCATCAGACCTAGAACTATGTTTGCCTATGGCATTCTCTGGTGTAGACTGATGTCAAAGAGCCAGCTCATCAACATGCATGGCCTGTTTTCCCCAGCAACAGCTTTGGGCATTTTAACATTAATTGCTTTCCCAAGGTGTCTGCTTCATAAACATCCAGATGCGGCTCCAAATGGATTGCTGCTTCATGGTCCCTCAAATGCCTTTACTATTCATGCAATGTTTTAGAATGTTTAAGAGGTTTTAGAGAATTTTAGATGATGGTGAGGGTGAGGTTTTGTTTGTTGTGGGGTTGGGCTTTTCTTGTTTTCTTGGTTTGTTTTTTGAGACAGGATTTCCCTATGTAGCTCTGGATGTCCTGGAACTCAATATAGATCAAGTTGGCCTTGAACTCAGAGATCAGTGGCCTCTGCCTCTTGAGTGCTAGGGTTGAAGGAATGTACCAGCATGTCCAGTGAAGACGGTGAGTTTTATAGAGTTAGTCTGCATTAAATCTCCCAGCAGTAGTAAGGCTCGGCCAGATTGGAAAACTGAGGTGGAAGAGCCCATTAGATGGAGACAAGGCATCAGATACAGGAGACAAGTATAAGAGAGCCCGGGATTGGGCTCTGTCACCCAATCCCGGAAGGAGGAAGTCACAGAAGGAACCCAGTGCTCCCACATGTACTGGGTAAAGTTCCAGGAGTGTTCCTGAACAGCCAGACCCCAGGGCTGCCTTGGGCTTGGTGGCTTCCTGTTTTCACTTACTCATCAGTCTTTGGAGGAAGTACGATGGCTGTGTGAGGTAGTCCCACCTCCTGAGGTAGAATCAGAGCAACATCCTAGTTGGTCAGGTTACCTGGGGAAAGAACAGTCATAAAGATTGTTTATTTCATTCATTTTGAGTACATGCAATTAATTAAAACTTACAGAGGCCATATGATAGAGGTGGTACTATTCCATTGTATGGGTTTGTAGGATGAAGTAACCTTGTGGGCGCTGATACTTTAAAGTCAAGTCCAGTTTATACCATAAGAAGATCTTCCTGGCTCTCATTCTTCATTTTTTTTCTTTGTATAAGAAGAGCCATGGAAGAAAGCTGCTCAGACTGGTTTTTGTGGTGCTGGAATTATTGCCTGGATGGACAGCCAGATACCAGCTCCCAGTGTGCTTCTCCTTGGTGTGCAAGGCTCACTTTGAAAGAGTACTGGGTGAATTTAGCCATCACATTTCTTATTTCATGCATAGTACTAGTTAATCTTTATAAAGCACTATTGTTTTTTCTTATAAAATTAGCATATATTAATTATATATGATAATGGGTTTTATTATATTTTGATATATATATATATATGATCCATATTCACTTGTCCCCATAATCCTTGCCCCCTCCAACTCTGCCAGTGTCTTTTCTCAGAAAGTCTTTCTTCCATTGTCCTGTTTTTTGTTTTTTGTTTTTGTTTTGTTTTTTTTTTTTTTTGATGACCAACCAAGTTTAATTAGGATTGCTCATAGGAACACAGTATTGACACTAGCAGCTATACCACTAAAGAAAATCTCTCTTCCTTCCCAGCAGCTATTAACTGTGTTTATATCATCAGGACGGATGGACCCTCCTAATTCCTTCCTCCCCTCCATGATAAAATGTTAGCCCGCCCAGTCTTATCCTGATAATCAGAACCGCTGAGAGTTCAAGAGTACAACAGCCATGGTGTGCTAGGAAGATGTCTCTAACACTCCACTCCTTCCTTCTCTGTACATTCTTCTGCCCTTCTTTCACTTTGTTCTTCGAGCCCAAGAGGAGGTGATATAGAGACCCATTTGGGGTTCAGTTTTCAACAATTGGTCATTCTAAAAAGTTTTTTTTTTTTTTAATTTGCAACAATCCTATGACAATTTTTCATGGCCTTCATCTTACAGGTCAAAACCCAAGTGACATTATGTAGCTGTAAGCTCTCTGTATACTGACATGCTGACTCCCTTTTACTTTCCTGGGCACTGTTTCATTATTGACTTACTGGTTGGTTGGTTTGTTGATGAAGTTTATTGGGGGATATTTTTAGACACACAGTTTCTACACCTTCTTGCTCAGTGCCCCCTAATATCACACTGCCTGATCCCATTCTAAACATGGTTATTTTTGTGGATGGCAGGTATTGGGTGGCCAGAAGCAGTTCAAGAACTTTCAGATTGAGGTGCAGAAGGGCCGCTACAGCTTGCATGGCTCTGTTGACCACTTTCCCAGCCTGAGAGACCTCATGAACCACCTCAAGAAGCAGATCCTGCGCACGGACAATATAAGCTTTGTGCTGAAACGTTGCTGTCAGCCTAAGCCTCGAGGTTCGTCTCTGTGTTCAAGCCAAGCTGTGCCCCTCTGGGTTGTCCTCTGCCGCTTGTGATGCTTCACCCATGTGGGCTAAAGGATGCTGTCTGAGTTAAAGAAACTGTAGTGCTAGTTGTTTTTCTTTAAGCTCTGTTTCAGGTCTGTCTCCGTGTCATATCTTATCTCTCTAATGCCAGTATTGTCTGTATAATAGACATACACCTCTCCTCAACACCCCAGTGAGACTGCAGAAGAGACTGTTAAGGATTAACAAGCAGAGATTTCTTTTTTCTTTGAGTAAAGTGGCTTTACACCTCAGTTTGGTTTATGTATCAGAGGGTTAAGGAATTGTGTTACGTGGGAAGACCCAGGTGCTGTTCTCTGAGGGTATATATTCTAGTGCAGATAATATTACAGATCACTGAGACCACCTCAGTATTTGATGGGAGATAGATAACATACCCTGGTGTGAAATGAAAGAGATAGTCAAAATCCCTGAGTCAGGAGGCAGATCTTGAGCTGAGTGTTGGATGATGAGAGGGAGGTGCCAGTTAGACAGAGGCCTGCCCAGTAGAGCTGTGGAGTATGCAGGAACCAATGTGGCAGGCCAGAGCAGGAGCTGCAGGGAGCTTCTAGAGGACCATTGTGAAATAGAGAAGGAAAGGAGAAATGGAACCGAGGAGAACAGATTTGGGGTTATAGGGGGCCTTGGCTGCCATATCAAGGGACTGCAGCCTTCTCCTGTAGTCAGGGGGCCCTATAGAGGGAACAGGGACTAAAACTCAGGCAAGGGGCCAGGGACTCACCTGTTTTTGGTTAAGCTCAGAGAGAGGCATGGCTAATGTCCTTGCCTCAGAATATGATTGTGAAAGGATGCTTTGGGGGTTACCTGGCCAAGAGCCTCATCTTACAGAATGAAATGAGTCTCATGGAAAGTCGTGGTAACTTGAGGTCAGGTCTAGTCCCAAATACTAGATCCTCATATATTGGAGTTTTTGTTTCTCTAACCCTACATGCTGTCTTGCTTTTGCTGGATGTATCCTTGGTTGTCTAAGTCCTTGAAGAGAAGGTAGCACACACGCTCTTGATACTAGCCTTGAAGCAGGCTCTTTGAGACTATATTGTTCTTTAAGAGAATTATCTTTGAGTCTTCCTATGGAATGGGTAGAAAGGGGCTGGGTTTTCTAGAAGTTCTAGAGATTAAACCCAGGGGTTCATGCACACAAGTCAAGTGCTTGCCCTTAAGCTGAGATACACTTCTAGCTCAGAGCTTTGAGTTCCCAATGTGTGAATTACGTCTTAGTCTCAGCAAAAGGCGAGTTCCTGAACTTAGTGAAAGAGGAAGGCCTTGTGTTCTTGTTGATCAGATAGGGTTACCTGCCAGCCTCAGAGTAACTCAGCCTTTGTTTTCATGCTAGCTGATGTCCCGCAAAGGGAAAAAACACATTTGCCTCTTGGCCACGAGACCTCAGAGCTCCTTAGGGCTTTAAAGCCCAATGGTCTTATTTACTCACATGACTACCCTTCTGGTGTTAAAAGAAGATGATCCTACTCCCCTAGGGTTCATGGTCCCTGGGAGAAGACAGCATCCATGGAATTGAGAAGGCTGGCAACTAGGATGTGCTTTCCTTGGAGGGTGCCTGTTCCGAGTTCTGATGTAGCTATCACCTCTAACTGCATAGATCTGGAAGCCAGTAGCTTTGGAGGGAAGAGTGTAGGAACAACGTTGAATACCTCTTGTGTGACTTTTTCTGGGGCTCTTCTGAAATGGAGCACTGAGAGTGCCTTGTGTCTACTTTTCTCACTTGCTTAAGAACTCTGGAGGTCTGGGTGTCACTCACTGCACTTTGATTCATGGGAAGCCTAGAATGCACACCAAATCTTGTGCAGGACCATCCCATCAGGTGATAATGTTGGAGTAGCTTCCAGTGTAGCAGTAACTTCTATGTTCAAAGTAGTTTAGTGACTATTTTATTGTTTATTGTTTTTTTTTTTTTTCATATAGGAAATTGGTTTCAGGGATATTCAGTGACTTGATCAAGGCTTCACAGCTAATGGCATCAGCAGTAGTATAGTAGTGACAGTGAATAATAACAGTAGCTATTGACATCTTAGTAAGTGTTTGGTCTGCCAGCTTTAAAGGCCTTACATATTATATACCATTTAATTATCAGAATAATTCAGGATGCTTGGCTAAGATCCCAGGTGGACAAAGACTGGAGATTTGAACACTGTCTCACCTGAATACACTGATACTTTTTCTCCATTCTGTCCACATATGCTTTGCATAGGGATAGGTACTATGGTCGGCTAACTCTGAGACACAGGGTGTCTCTCATCTGAGGGGAAGGAGAGAAAGCTGAAGAGCCCAGTGTGGAACTTCCTCGTGTTCTCAGAACCTGCAAATTAGAGAAGTACTAAAATCAGGAACATGTGACACAAAGAGTGTCATTTCAGGTTGCTCAGTTTCTCTGCACTTCTAACTGTAGGGTTCCCAGAGCCACATACCCTGTCCTAGGTTTTATACTGGAATATACATCTCTTTGTGGAATAAATAAAGCCATTGAAAAGACAGGAGGTGAGCCAGAAGCATATGAGAGTCAAGTAAGCCCTTAGGCTCAGCATTCAGGCCCACATACCACTGAACATGTGTCAGTACCTATCCTCTGGGTCCTCCTCAGTACAGGCAGGTATGCTGCTGATTTCCACTTAGTTGCTCCTTGTGGAAGATGTCTGCATTCTGATACACAAGGCTGGAGCATTCTGGTGGGAGACTAGGGTGGTGGTTGATCATGATGACAATGGCTGCCAGTGGTGGAGCCTTTACTGCATACTAAAGAAAGCTCTTCTGGGCATGGTCTCATCTGTTTCACTTAGCAACCTGAGGAGGGCCCAGCTTTCTTGTACAAAATGTACTTATGGTGGTGAAATGGCTCCCCCTCTCACAGGCGAGGTGTAGTGCAGGTACCCTGAGTCTCACACACACAAATAATCAAGCCATGAGCTACTTTAGACTCATCCTTTCCTCTGATTCCCAGATGGCCTGCTGCCAGCCTCTGTCTGCCCTCATGTCACCAGTCAAATAGCCTCATTGTATTTGATTGTGTTCCTTCCTCAAGATGGCTGTACGGAGCCTGTTTAAATTGTATTTTCCCAGGGAATAGGCTAGAGTCAAAAGAGAACTGTGCAAGGAATGGGCTCAGAAACAGGAGCACCTAGAAGATGACTGAAGCCAGTTTCTGGTACTTAGATTTGTACCCCAGGAAAGTCAGTCTAGAATCTGTTCCTGGGTGCTTTGTGAAGCCTTCCTCTCTGGCTTAGCAGGCTCTGTGGTTAGGTTACTGAATGTCTTTGAGCCTTTGTTCTGATCTGGGGTACAGATAAGGCTGCTGACAATTCCTGTCTCTTGAGCTTGGGCACAGGAGTTAACAATTTCTGGTAGAACTGTACCCAACATAAAGAAAACAGAATGTATGAATGTAAACAAAAAATAGCACATATGAGTGTAAACAGAAAAACACAGCCCTCCTCTAAGAAGATTTGAGGGGCTTTATTGTAGTCATGTAACCAATGTGGTAACCTACTGCTTGGCAGTTTATTTACACTAGTCTATGTGTGGGTTCTGTGAATTGTGCCTTGGAATTTCTACAGATTTTTGGAAACTTTCTTATCAGAATCCAAAAATTAGAACTCCCATGAGAGAATATTCTTCTCTAAAGTCATTGTTGTCCAGTGCAAGAAAGTGGAACAAGGAGACCATCTGTGAGTTGTCACTTCCCTAGTGGTACTGGTCCAGCTAAAGGAAATACACAATATGTTCAGGGACTATGTCAGGTCTACCTGATTCCCAGAGGATTCTGTACTGTGTCTGAATGTAGAAGGCAGCTTACAGAGGATAAATTCCTTATAGCCCATGTAATCCTGGCCTGGCAGACCTGGCCATGCATTTACTGTTTAACTTGGTAGAGCTTGGGAAATGGCCTACTCCTAAGCCACATGCTTAGATGTTGTAGCCTCATAGCAAGATTTCTAGGACCCTTATTCTAGGTTACCTTTTCCTTTCATCTGCATATAGCTTGTACTTCCTGTTTTCACAGGGTTCACTAGCCTCAAAGCATCTGCCTTTCCTCATTCAGTTCACCCCTGGTGCTTCCTACATTTAATAAAGTCTTGTTGGAAACTAGGAAACAGAGTGTTTATACAAGACCCTGGTTTTGATTCCCACAAAGTAAATACAAATGAGACAGACATGTTCCCTGGCTTCTTGAGACTGACTTTTGTCTTTTTTTTTTTTTTTTTTTTTTTTTTTTTTTTATTCTTTTTGAGACAGCCTAAGCTATTCTCCAACTCACTCGTTGCTTTCAGGTGCTAAGATTATAGGCATGTGCCACCATACCTTGCCATTCTTAGATTTAAATGTTCATTTCCCAAAGGAACCTTGCCTCACCTCAGATCCTGCTGTGTGAACCTTGAATAAATCGTAGTTCTCCATGTGCTTGCTGACTCATGTTGACAGCCTATAAGCTCCTGGAGGGTATGAATTAAGCATTTTCCTGACACAGACTTGTTCAAGGATGTAACTAGTGTTCGGTAATCCCCATGGGTCATCACACAATGGTTAGCCATGTCAGTGCAGAATGGTGCTCAGAATTCTCTTATCTTTTCACAGAAATCTCCAATCTGCTAGTAGCCACTAAGAAAGCCCAGGAATGGCAGCCTGTCTACTCCATGAGCCAGCTGAGTTTTGATCGGATCCTTAAGAAAGATATTATACAAGTAAGTCCCCAGTAAGGGTCTTTGTCCAGCTTCACTCCCAAGGCCCCATAGGGTAATCCATGGAGATTTGAGGAGGGGGAATAAAGTCTGCTTTGGGGGAAATTCTAGTGGAAAGAGAACAAGGAGGTAAGGCCACTCAGGCCCACCTTTCATTTTACCCAGCCTTGCTGAAGGCCTTCCCCTGAGAGACTAATCCTGATGGATGTGGATGAGGAGGTGTGGGCTACCTGGGGTAGAGGTATGGGATCACGGACATGGCAGCAGAGATTGGTGTCAGTGGGCAGAGTCTGGGCTAATGGTCCCCCGCCCCAGAGTGCTGTGTAATAGTTCCTCTGGAGCTTGGTCTTACATTTTCAGGAGGGACTTAACAAAGGGAATAGAGAGAACAAAGACTGCGGGGCAGGGCAAGACAAGACTGGCTTCAGAAAGGGAACCCTCTGGGGGTGGGGGGCTCAGACCATTGTTCCAGCCTTCCTTGGGATGGCCTTTGTTACCCAGAATCTCCAGACTAAACCAGGCCCACAGAGGCACTTACCAGGTGGGGCTAGTTGCCATCCTCAGTGGCATGTGTGATTATTGCAAAATCTGGTCTTGGAAGGGCAGAGCTGGTTTCCTCGGGAAGGACACTAAAGCAGAGCCCCAGAAGATGAGCCACCAAGGCTCTGCTCAGACAGAGCACTATATTGAAGGATGCTGGAGTGAACATTGGTTTTTCTGGGTTCTGTTACCTAGTCCTTGGAATTAATTAAGTCTTCTAGGGAAGAATAATTGTCTTGAAAAAGCATATGCCTTTTATGGAATGTTCTGGGAACGCAGCTTCCCATAATGCTGATGGATCACCTCATGACAGATGCAGCTCTAATGAAGAGTTGCAAGACTTTGCCAGGGTGCAGCAGACAGGGAGGATAAATGGCCACTCTGTTGTGACAGATAACACGTGGTGGTATTTGTGTAAATTAATATACCTGATTAACAGTGGTATGTCTTTCTGTAGGGAACAGGCTTCCTAGATATCGACCACAATCCATTTTATGTATTTGCAAGAGCTCCTGTTTACAAGCTCTGTGTGTGGGGCTGATATTAGCAGCTCAATGTTATGTTTTATGAATCACATTTTGATTTCCAAATATTAGGAATTAAAAATCAGAAGTATTGAAACTCAGTCTGGAAGGGTCCTTAGAGACAGACAGATCATTCTGTGCATGGGTGGGTCTCATTTGTCTGGTGCTGTGGTCACCTTCCTTCCCATGAGGAAAACACCAGCTCAGTCCTCAGCTTGGGCTGATGCTGACATGATTTATGCTTCCCAAGCTTCTTATGCATGTCCTGGTGGGTGCTTCAGAGTGGTCGATGGGGAATGGAGCATGGACTGAACGGCTCTGAAACAGAACACATGGGCTCAACAGTCAAGTGTCTGCACACTGAGTCGGTCTATACCAGAAGCCTTTATGCCTAAGCTCCTTACTCGTTTCACTGCACTACACAGCAGGTGCCATTATTACTCCATTTACGGAGACTAGGCTGAGATCAAACACCATGCAGTTAAAGGCCAGTAAGCATCAGCATGAGAGGATAGAGGCTCCTTTCCTTTGTCCCCCAGCCTGAGAGCAGAGATGCCTTCTGGCAGAGTACTCCTTAAGTCTGCTCTGGAGAGCTGGCTGTTAGATACTGTTCACAGGTTTGTGATAGACTGAAGCTGGGCTACAGGGTGACTCTTGAGATGGAGAACAAACTGCTTTTCAGGAGTAGGGTTGTGACCTGGTCAAGGAAATGTCAGTGCTGTGCATGTCTATCTGGGAGCTTTGAGTTTTTCTAGAGGCCTAATGAGGACGCTGGATGATGTTTGCCCTGGCCCCATCCCACTGTGTTCATATCCCATTGAGGACTCAGCCCTGACCTGAGCCATCATGATGGAAAGACAACTTTCTGCTTCCCTCCTCAGGGCGAGCACCTTGGCAGAGGCACAAGAACACATATCTATTCTGGGACCCTCCTGGACTACAAGGATGATGAAGGAATTGCTGAAGAGAAGAAGATAAAAGTGATCCTCAAAGTCCTAGACCCCAGCCACCGGGACATTTCTCTGGCAAGTGTGCTCCTTCTCTGGAGCTGGGGGAGTGAGTTGGCCGGGAAAACCTCTGTGCTTTTTGGCCATGTGTTCCCAGCCTTGTCTTTCAGAGTTCTTCCCCTCAGTGCTGCCTCACTGGCTATGTGAGAGTAGTGAGGGAAGACTGATAGCAAGGAGGGAGCAGCCTCCTGTACCTGTCCTGTCCTGTCCTGTCCTATTTTGTCCTATTCTGTCCCTCTTCCCTGCTACCAAAAGCCCTTGTGTGATGCTGTGGGTCTCTGGAACAAGCAGAACTCTGAAGGGGTTTCCCAGGCTCCCACATGCTTGGCAACATGAAGGGGCAAAGATGTCAAATGACTTGACCAGGAACTCTCAGACTGATAGAGAGGACCAAGGCTAAGTGTGGAGCCGGAAGTGTCTGCCTGCTTGTATGTGGATGAGAGTAAGGTGGGCCTAGTGGCTGTGGGAACATTGGTAGGAAGCTCATCCTACCAGCCTTACTCTGCATTGTTGGATTTTTCTAAATAAATCCCATACCTTAGTTAGAGTGGCTCAGAGGACAAGACATGTCCATGACACCAGACAGCCAGGAGAGAAGTATTCAAGTCTGGCAGGTGACAGTGGTGACCTTTTCTGGGCTCTACTGATGGTCCCTTAGCAATTCAGCATCCCTTTGTTCTTTTTTCCCACAGGCCTTCTTTGAGGCAGCCAGCATGATGAGACAGGTTTCCCACAAGCACATTGTGTACCTCTATGGCGTCTGTGTTCGAGATGTGGAAAGTAAGTCTGTTCTTCCTTAGAGAAGGCAGCTGGCCCTTGCTGGGGTAGTGGGTGGGTACTATGAAGATGCCTTGGGCTTTTTGCCTTTTGTTTATAGGAGAAATCAAGGTCATTTATGGAGGTTTGTGGTGGCCCTGGTTCAGTTTCATCCATTTCTTTAACATTTCTTTCTTACCACTCTGGGCCCAAGTGTGTAGACCGAGGCAGTCTGGTGAGGAATGGCAGGGCTTGAAGGTGATGAGTGAACCTGAGGTGGGCCTGGCCTGCTGAAGAGACTCCCGCTAGCTCTCCTGCTCAGAACCTCTGCTCTGAATCTCCGATAGGCATGTCCAGGAAAAAGAGGTTTATATTATTTTAAACTGGAGCTTTTTGATCTCTAAACTCTGTAGTGCTGGCTACTCTCATGTTCACTTGGGAAATGTGTTGAAGGAAAGTTTTGTCCTGTAGGCAGTCTAAACTTGGTGTTGCAGTTGTATGGTGCTATAAAGTAGCAGTGGTGATGGCCGCTGTTCTGAATCTCTGCTCTATGTGTTCGACACTTAGCCAAGGCATTCTGTGCCTTGTCTAACAAATCACCCTTGTCCCAAGGTCCCTGGGAGAGGTAATTACTGCTGTTTGCACATATACAGATGCAGGCTGAGGCTCAGGAGAAGCTGTCCCTTGCTGGAGGTCATCTAGATTAGAAGTGGAAGAACCTGGGGTTAGCCAGTTTCTGATCAGTGTCTTTTAAGGTGAGAAAGAATTACCTCTAGATAGACAGAAGGTTCCAGAGGTGGCTATTTCTGTGTCTGCAGATATCATGGTGGAAGAGTTTGTGGAGGGGGGACCATTGGATCTCTTCATGCACCGGAAAAGTGATGCACTCACCACCCCCTGGAAGTTCAAAGTTGCCAAACAGCTGGCCAGTGCCCTGAGTTACCTGGTAAGAATGTTTTTGTGTTGATCCCCATCAGAACCTAGAGTGTTCTCCTGGGGTTGGAGGGAGTAGGTATGAAGGGCGTGTGGGTGAGGGGTGTTGGTAAGCAGGTAGACAGGTTGTTGGTACCAGGTGCAGAAGGAAAGAGTTCTGTGTGCATGGGTACTTCATGCAAACAGTTAACTGATCACTATTCTGTAGGCTTTCCTACGACTCTTGCCTAGAGGAAAATGATACCATGTTGGGGATTGACTGTATTTTACAGCAAGAGGAACAGGACTGCTTTAGTTTGCTTTTCTGACACTGGGATAAAACACACAAACCAACTTGAGGAGAAAAAGGGTTTATTGGGCTTACAAGTCTGTTATTGAGGGAAGCCAAGGCAGGTATTGAAACAGACCACAGAGGAAAGCTGCTTACTGGCTTGCTTTCTTGGGGTTGTTGGATGTTTCTAATACTTGGCTGGTGATGGTACAGAGTGGCACCATCAATCAGCAATTAAGAAAGTGCCCCACAGATATGCCCACAGGCCAGCCTGGTGGAAGCAATCCTCAATTGAGGTTCTCTCTTCCCTGCTGTGACAATCAAGATAAGCTATTATTTAGTATACTGAATGAATATGGGAAAATCCATTAGAGCTAACATTGTGGGCACAGACCATGGGCCAGCGGTTGCAGGTTTTACATATTCTAATGTGCACCAAGTCTGTGAGGCATGCTCTGCCATTCTCTGTTTTGTTGACCAAAGACCTGGAGCCAAGGGACATTACAGGAGGTGTCTCAAACAGAATGTCATAGGTGGACCAGGCTGTGGGTCTGTTGTGGCTGGCATGGAGAGAGCTGATCTGTGGGGCCAGGGTTGTGGGCAGAAACAGGGTGTGAGGAGAGAAGACAAGGCTGACTTACCACATAGACCCTTTTTATTCTACAGGAAGATAAAGACCTGGTTCACGGAAATGTGTGCACTAAAAACCTCCTCCTGGCCCGTGAGGGCATTGACAGTGACATCGGCCCATTCATCAAGCTTAGTGACCCTGGCATCCCAGTCTCTGTGCTGACCAGGCAAGGTGTGTGTCTGTCCCCACTTTCCATCCCCCAACCATCTCCTCTACCTCTGTATCCACCAGGCACTGACCACCAGCAACAAGAAGTGCTGCACTGTGCTGGGCCTCCCTTTAGAAAGGGAGCCAGTAGACAGGTACACAGTGCTGCTGCTGTGGCCTGGGTAGGCTCTAGTACAGAGGGAGGGTAGAACCTTGTGGTAAAGGGTCTGTGTTCAATGGTGCTAGCATAGCACAGTGTCCATGACAAATGGTCAGAGTGGTGTTGGGGCAGAAGCCGGACGTCCCGGATTTTCCCCTGCTGTGTTCTGGAACCCAGCTGAAGCCATTGGGAAGTGTGGAAGGCAGAGCCTTACTTTTAACCAAGACACTGCTGAGATTGTCGCCCTTGCAGTGGATTAAGTTATTCTGAGTTATCAGCTCTAGAAGGAACAGCGGCCCCAGGAGCCAAGACCTGAAGCTAGTGCTTCCCAGGCTATGCTCAGCCTCAGGACCTGGTCTATTTAAGCCTCTGCTACCTTCAGTGTTAAGTTTTAGTCAGCTTAGCATAGTGAATTTTACTCAATCTTGTAGTAAGAGAGTAGAAACTATGAAGGAAAATAAGCCCCGAAATGGCTCTAAATATCCACTCTTTGGAGGGGGAGCAGGAATCTTTTGTTCTTTGAAGGCTGATTTGTAGGTGTCATGTGGCAATCATTCAGTAGTCCTTGGACAGACACCCCTGTCAAGGGTCTTGTCCTTGATGAGTCATTGATGATTCTAGTATAAGCAGAGAGGCCTGGAATCCAGTGATGCCCATAATACAGAGTGGATTTGGGGGTAAGACCTACTTCAGAAAGTTGTTTGTGCTTCTTGTGGCTGTTGCAGGTCTCTGAGGTAGATATGGCAGGGCCCTGGTGCACAGCTGTGGAGAAGGACAGATCAAGAGGTTTGGGAAGGTTAGGTGGCCTCGAGTCCAATCGCTAGGCTTAGGATCCACACTGCTGCTCCACTTTCCTTGAGAGCTAGGAGGCTGCTCTTTGGAGGCCACTGCATTAGTCAAGGACATTTCCAGGGGACATGGCAGAGTATCTTTGAGATTGCTGATTCTGGCCTTGGTTAGAAGAAGCCAGAAAAAGAAGCCTGAGAGGTTACCAGGAGAAAGAGATATGTGGCTGCTTTTTTTAATTTTAATTTTTAATATGTTGTTCTGTTCTCTTGCACTTAAAATTAACATTAACAGTGTGGAACCATAGTCTAAGATATGTTTGTGGGCAGCTGCCTGCCTCTGCATGTAGGACTTCCCACTCCTCCCTTTTTCTTTCCCTAGCCTTTGTTCAGACACCTGTTCTTCCATGGTGGCTCTGTCCTGGTGTTCTGCTGCTTTTGACACCAGGTTTTACAAGTTGGCCCTTCTGGGGAAGATTGTGTGATAGGGCCTTTGTGCTGGCCCTGATCAGAACACCTAGGTTGCTGCCTGATGGGCTCACTACAGGACTTCTGTGGCCAGGAATTATGCAGGCTTCAGGCCCACCCTTCCACCTGCAGTGGCAGTGTTTTGCATATTAGATGGTCCCAGGAGCTGGTCTATAGGTAGGTCTGTTGTCTTTCTCCAGAGTGCATAGAGCGAATCCCCTGGATTGCTCCTGAGTGTGTTGAAGACTCCAAAAACCTGAGTGTGGCTGCTGACAAGTGGAGCTTTGGAACCACACTCTGGGAAATCTGCTACAATGGCGAGATCCCCCTCAAAGACAAGACCCTCATTGAGGTGAGTAGTTGTTTCCAGAATGAGGTGGGTAAGATCTCAGATGCTCATGGGCCTTGCACAGTGGAAAGAAGTGGGCATGAATCTCCACCCCCCCACCCCCCCACCCCCCAGACCTGTTATCTTACAAAGGTAAGTAACCTTCTTAAGCCTCAGCTCCATAATCTATAAAATGGGAATAATGACTCCGTTGTTGAATTCTTAGGAAGGTAGACAGGCATTGAACGGCTGCAGTATTGGCGAGGTTTTAAATGATGTGGTGCTCCTGGTGTGTGCTGTCCTAGACAGGACTGAGGCGTGGGCCCTTCCTTCCCCTGGGGACTGCTAAGGGTGCAGGGGAGGTAAGCGCCATGCAGGTAATAATGACTCTGCCTACAGTGCCTTTTCAGTACAGTTACAGCATGGAGATGAAAGACAGGGATCTTACTTAGTTATAAAAAGTGATATTTTTTATTTTAAAATAATTTTAAAAATTTGGGGAAAATACTTTTTTAAAAGGGCATAACTGTGCCATTCCTGACTGACTGCTATACTTTGGCATGGTGTACTTGTAGCTGTAAATTTTAATGTTGTGTGAGCACTTCCTCGTGGGAACTTAATGAGTTAATTGTCTTGTCCAGCTCTGACTTCCCTAACTCACCTTACTTTGGTATTTACACTGTTTGCTCTGTCTGACTGCAGAGAATACCTTCGTAGGGTAAGCATGGCTTGTGTGATTTACTTCTGAGCAGTGTGGTAGCTGGATCTAGTGGGTGAGTGTGAAGGATCAGGGCAGCTGATGCTGTTGCCACACAATTCCAGAGAAGCTGCTGGGCTTCCCTAGAACACTGCATCTTGGAAGTGGGAGGTGCTACCCTCTCTCCTTGAATCTGGGATATGTCACTGTCAGTATTGTGGTTTCCTCATGCTGGAAAGAGGCCACTAAAACCCCACATTGGAAAAATTTGCCTTTTGGCAGAGATGTTGGGGACTGAAGTGGGGATTGGCAATTGTTTCTGATGGTGTGGAGTTGTAAGGTCTGAGGGTAGGTACTTGGTCTCTCAACTGTCATTCCTTTTTACAGAAGGAAAGGTTTTATGAAAGCCGCTGCAGGCCTGTGACTCCATCTTGCAAGGAGCTGGCGGACCTCATGACTCGTTGTATGAACTACGATCCCAGCCAGAGACCCTTCTTCCGAGCCATCATGAGGGACATTAACAAGCTGGAGGAGCAGAGTGAGTCTGGACCAGGACCAGTCCCAGCCTGAGATTGCTGGGGCAGGGAGGGTAGCAGTCCTGGTTATTGCTTGGCGGCTAATCTGTTTCCTCGTCTCTTCACTTAGATCCAGACATTGTTTCAGAAAAGCAGCCAACAACAGAGGTGGATCCCACTCATTTTGAAAAGCGTTTCCTGAAGAGGATTCGTGACTTGGGAGAGGCAAGTCATACCTGGGCTCTTGCCTTCTGTTTGCATTATTTTTCTGCAAGGAAGGCTGCTGTATTCCCCTTTGTCCTTCATCAGAGTTTTTAAAAGATCGCCTTAATGCACTTTGTCAGGGGCACCTGACCATGCCAAGTTATGTGCACTTGCACGTGAATGACTGTATAAATACCCAGGACCTGGGACAGCTTCCTTAAGAACCTTGACTTTTCTCTGTGGTGTAGAAGAGAGCCAAGTACAGACGTAGTCTCAATAGGAGAATCTCTCACTCTGACTCTTCTGGGATTATACTCTGAATAAGGACACTGCCAAGATATGAGTGACAGATTTTCCTTTGAGTAACAGCTAGTGTGACCACAGCAGTTCCTGGGTTGGTGTTTTCATGTAGGCAGACCCTCAGTAGTTCACTTAACATGTCTGTACTGGGTTAGCAGCATCTGTACTGGACATTTTCACACTCGTGGTCCATCATCCTCATACTGTTAAATGGCATATTTGGGATGTGAAGATCCCTGTGCAAATGCTCTCTTCAGCCCCACTAGCCCTGTCCTATAGCATGGACCTGTGACTATGAAAGAATTCCTCAGTTGTCCTCTGGATCCCGAGGTAGCCTTGTTGCTTTTGGAGTAAACTGTCTTGGAAACTGGGATTGTTAAAGTGGTCCCTTAGTCACCAGCTGCTTTCTTAGTCTTTGCTCAGTAGCACAGGATGAGCTGAGCTGAGGAGAGTCAGGAGAGAAGTTGTACCTTTTAAGGTCAGACTGAGGTGATGCTTGTGGCCTTGAGAGATACAGTGTGAGACCAAGGCATTTCCTAAGTTCAGCTAGCTTGTCTGAGCCTCTCTGATAGCACAGACATCTTCCTTCCAGGGTCACTTTGGGAAGGTTGAGCTCTGCAGATATGATCCTGAGGGAGACAACACGGGGGAACAGGTAGCTGTCAAATCCCTGAAGCCTGAGAGCGGAGGTAACCACATAGCTGATCTGAAGAAGGAGATAGAGATCTTAAGGAACCTCTACCATGAGAACATTGTGAAGTACAAAGGAATCTGCATGGAAGACGGTATGTTGTGCACACTGGACTGTGGGATAAAGCCCAGTGGCTCTCTGGGTCCTAAGGACATTTGCTGGCAGGCAGTCCTCAACTTCATCTTTACCAGCTCCTGTGGGCTGTCAGACTTTCAGGTCTCATATCAACAAGGCCCTTACCCCATGGGAGTCTGCCTAGACTCTCTCCCAGCTGCAGGATGTGAACTTTGTCTTTTGGATCCATGCCTAATGCTGGGGACCAACCCAGATAGCCACACTGATGCTATAAGGAAGTTAGAAGTACTCACCTCCTTTCCTATTCTGATCTAGTACTACCTAGGGCATTTTGCTTTGTCCTTATTGAAGCCAAGGTAGCAAATAATACTTAAAAGTAGTATTTACTGATACTGTACCTTAGCAGCAAGGCAGCCTACTATTCATGCATGTGCTTTAAAACTGGTAGTAAAAGGGTATGGGCCATGATTTAAAAACCGACTGCTTGTCTAGTGATACACGAAGCACTAGGACTGCGTTACCCTGATGAGGAGAACCTGGGGCTATGACTCCTGTTTACTGCTGAAGTGTCTGTGCCTGTGGGTAGGCTCTTCCCCATGCTTCAGGGGCTAAGCTGACCCCCCACCCGCAGGCCCTTTCTGCAGAGCCCCATCTCAGTCCTCTTTGCAGCCTCATCTGACGCCACTTTCTTCTAAATAGGAGGGAATGGTATCAAGCTCATCATGGAGTTCCTGCCTTCGGGAAGCCTAAAGGAGTATCTGCCAAAGAACAAGAACAAAATTAACCTCAAACAGCAGCTAAAATATGCCATCCAGATCTGTAAGGTAAACACACACAAACAGGAAAAGGCAGCCTGTTTTTAAAAAGCAGGCGTTCTGTACCGGGTAAATGGTTAGTAATCAGACCTCAGTGGGAGACTGTAATAAATGAACTGTGTGTTTAATTCTGCACCATCTGCATGAAACATGAGCCTCCGCTCTGCAAGTGAGTGGGCTTGTCAGGTCCAACAGCTTTACAAAACTGTCAGTGATAAGGGGATGAAATGGCTTTTCCCCCCCAATTGTGCACTGGAAGATAAAAAACACAACCTGAAGTGACTTTTTCAGTGGGCCTGACCCTCTGCTAAGGGAATGGACTGTTTGGGTTATCAACAGTATGTTTTCCTTTGCAATGGACCTGAGCCACACTTTTCTCTTAGGGAATGGACTATTTGGGTTCTCGGCAATATGTTCACCGGGACTTAGCAGCAAGAAATGTCCTTGTTGAGAGTGAACACCAAGTGAAGATTGGAGACTTTGGTTTAACCAAAGCCATTGAAACTGATAAGGAGTACTACACAGTCAAGGATGACCGGGACAGCCCAGTGTTTTGGTATGTAAACCATCTCAGCAGTGCTTTGTAGCTTAGCATGGTCTTGAAGGCTCTTGAAGCTGTGTTTGGGTACTTATCAGCTGCTCTGCTGACAGTTGAGGCTTAGCACCAGCTTTTTAAAGAGTGGGAGAGAAGTCTGGCCATCATCAATTCAGCCTCTGTAGCTTCACGTGAGCAGGCAGCACCCACCACAGTTCTCATAGCTGTGAGCAGGTGGAAGAGTTTGGCTTTCTTAATACATCCCTGTAGAAGGCCTGGAGGGATCACAGGGCCACAAGGTACACATTGGCCGTAGCCATGGAGATCCTGCAAGAGGGATACTTGGCTAGGTTTTAGGAACTACTAGTTACAGGGCTGACTACCATCATCTCTCAGTCTGGAGCACTTCGCTGAGGAAAGCTGCCTGTTTCCCCTGATACCTCTCATGCAGATACATAACCCTCCCCACCTGCAACGCCTATACAGATTCTTCCTTCTTCATTTAAAGACTAAGTGTTTTTGAGGCCCTTGATTGTGCCAGTGACTCCTGAATTATGGTGAGGGAGCCAACTTAGTGGGATAGTGGCACAGGCTTCAGGCATGGGTTTTGAAAGGCTGTGTGTGATTGGGTAAAAGCTGATAGGAAGAGGGAGAGGCTGGAGCTGTGCTGTGCTGACAGAGATAAGAGGGGAACTGAAACCAAGTGCATCATTGGGTAATTTATAGTGAGTGGCTAAGTCAGAGCCAAGGAACCTGAGTTTGGTAGTCAGGACTTGACCAGAGTTGAAGGATACAAGGTCTGTACAGAAGGTCACCATGGAGGGGAATAAGAAAGGGACAAGGGAATCTGGGTCAGCTGCTTCAGTAGTCCAGGTAGGACAGGTTGGGACACTAGGAAGTGGATTTGTCTGAGGAGAGTTCAGGAAACCAATTCTGGGATGCCTTGACACCTGGTATGGGCATTTGGGCATCGTTCACCAAAATAGTGATGCCAGAGAGGATGCTGACTCTTAGCTTACAAGGATAAAACTTGGGGCTAGTCTTCAGGGGACTGTCCCCTGGAACATGAGGAACACACATCTCTCATTAAGGGCAAGTACCATGCTGCTATGAGCCTCTGGGCTGCTGCTGCCTGTGTTAGCTATGCACTGTGGCAGCATAAACGGACTGATGTGCCACATTCCCTCAGAGGTATGAAGAACAAAGAAGTAGCTTTCCTTGAGGAACTGTCATTTGGTGGGGGGGGGAGGAAATAAAGGTTCACTCCCTGCTTTCCTTTCAGGTACGCTCCGGAATGCTTAATCCAGTGTAAGTTTTATATCGCCTCTGATGTCTGGTCTTTTGGAGTGACACTGCACGAGCTGCTCACTTACTGTGACTCAGATTTTAGTCCCATGGCCGTAAGTATTAACTGCTACCTCTTAAGTGGAGTCTGGTCAGCATGCTACTTGGTGCTTGGCAAGGTCTGGCAAAGTTTGCCTTCACAAGTACAGAATTCAATAAGATGACCCAGGTTTTTAGGGTGAGGGCCATCTTAAGAGAGGATGATGAACTTTGAGCAGTGGGTAGGGGCTTTGTTTTCTTATAACTGACAGTTGTGGTTGGTCCCCTCAGATGTTGCTTTTATGGACCAATCCTGAGAGTGTAAATAAGGGTTTTAGATTTTCACTTGAAGTTATAGAAGAGAAAAAGCTTTGTTGCTTTAATTTCTACTTATTTCTGGAAGCTTCACCTTAATTTTGCTTGGTTTTATTTTACATAGTTGTTCCTGAAAATGATAGGCCCAACTCATGGCCAGATGACAGTCACACGGCTTGTGAATACTCTGAAAGAAGGAAAGCGCCTGCCATGTCCACCCAACTGTCCTGATGAGGTACTGTGTCCCCTTCATGGGAGGGAAACTTCCTTTTAATGTTTTTATAGCTTGACTTACAGAACAGAAGACCCTTACACTGCTAGAGAGTTGCTCTTGGTTAAGAGCATTTGCTGTTCTTTCAGAGGGTCCTAGGCTCACTTTACAGCATCCACACTGGGTAAGCCCTGGGAGAAATCCTCCTCATGGGGATGATGCTGATGCTCAAGCAAAGCTCCTCTCGGAGCTGTGGCCTCCGCACTGCGCATGCCTGCCTTCCCAGAAGGGTATTGTGATGAGGTCGCACCATTGCCTGATACATTAATCCCTCACTAGCATTCTCAGTTTTCTAGATTGTAAACTGGATCAAATCTTTCCACACTGGACTCTTTAGATGTTCAGAACTGTCTGGTCAGAGGGAGATGCTGTGGTGGTGAAGTGGGTAGGCAGACTGCTAACTTTCCTGCCTTTCTCACCGGGTCACAATAGTGACCTGGATTCTGTTGAAAATCAGTTAACCTGTGAGAAACAAGTGTTAATGCCATTTATGAACTATTATCTTCTGTATTTTAAGTTATTCAAATACTCAGTTCTTTAGTCCTATTAAGGAAAGATAGTTTCCAACTTATTCTCGATAATTTTGTGTTTTTGAATGTGTGGATGCCAATGGAGGCCAGAGACTGATACAGTGTGTCTCCTTGGTTGCTCTGGTTTGGTTTACTGAGGCAGGTTCTCCCTGAAGGTAGCTCTCCTGATTGTGCTAGTCTGGCCAATTTGCCTCACAGCTGATGCACGTGCCTGGCCTTTTAAAATGTGTGCCATGGCTCTGAACTTCAGTTACACTTGTGGAGCAAGTACTTCATCCACCGAGCCAACTTTCCAGCCTCTTACTATTTTTTAGAATCTCACAAATCTGACATTATTCATACTGTTCTTGCCTTTATTTTTTCATAGGTTTATCAGCTTATGAGAAAATGCTGGGAATTCCAACCATCTAATCGGACAACCTTTCAGAACCTTATTGAAGGATTTGAAGCACTTTTAAAATAAGAAGCATGAACAGCATTTAAATTCCCATTTATCAAGTCCTTCTCTCCCAAGCCATTTAAAAACAGTTTTTAAGTGAAAAAGTTTGTATTCTGCCTCTAAAGTCACTCAACAAATACTCAAGTTATATATATATGCCTGTGTCATACTGGCACTTTAGGTGTAACGTCTTAAGCTTAGTGATGAATGACAACCAAAATACTAGAATGTGCCTAAGCACTCCTTTTGTAACAATCGAATGATCAGTTGTGTAGCAAAGGAAGCCTGCACTGTGCTGCTGGCACACTGGCCTTAGACTCAAACTTGTGGACTTGGCTGAAACTCTCCCTTGCCCTGAAATCTCTGTCTAGTCAGTGATAGTACAAGCAAGTAGATACCACTTAGTATACTATTGTTTCTATTAAAAAAAAAAAAAGTTTATTCCTGCTACCTAGTAGGACTGCAGTTCTAAGCTGTTTGTGCAGTGGTGCTGCCGCTGTTCTCTTGGCTAAGCACAGGTACCCATTGTGGGACAAACTTGTGCTGCAGGATGGAGCCTGGCATATATACCGTGCATGTTACTTCTTGAGAACTAGACCTGTGTGCCTGTGTTTTCCTGCACAGCCTGCTTTCCATCAGACAGACTCCTCTGACCTGGATGCTGTCACACCTGCCTTTAAGAATGTCAATGCATACTCCTTCCTAACGACCCCCTGGGGGCAAGCTGCCAACGGTATTACAAACAGGAGACATTACCCTATACTGCAAAACTACAAAAAGGAAGACCCAGCTTGGCTCACCAGACTGAAGTTCAGAATTCACTAGATAGTTCTCGGTTGACTTGGAGAGGTAGCTAGGTAATCAACAACATTCAGTTAATGATTCAATGTGAACCACAAAGTTATTCATGACCAAGAGTCTGGCAAACTTATCAATACTGTTTAATATTGTTTGATATTTTTTCACCTTTTGAGCCCCACCCGCAAAGAATTCAAGATCACTTTAGTAGCAACAGTGCAGTTGCCATTTGTTTGTTTAGCTGCTGTACATTACCACAGTCCCTGTCTGCGTCAAACCTGTGGCCCGCTCTCTGTGCCCTTTGTTTACTCTTTATACAATAAACATACTAAAGACTTCACATGCATATGCCTTTTAATATTAAGCTTGCATCTTGAAAAGCATTTCAAACCATTAGCTGACACAGAAAAATAACAGCGTAGACTTCTGGGGGTTGTGTTGTAAGGACCTTGTGCTAACATCACTTGATTTACACTTCTGTCTCGTAATAATGGACACAGGCTGGCATGGTGGAGGGCCCACATGTAATGCAAAGTGTTTCTCAGTTCTCTCCACTGCTTCCTGCTCACTCTGCAGCTCCCACTCACTAGCCTCCCATGTTGTCTGCATGAAGCAACAATGTGAAGTGCTGCAGAGGCTGCAGAGCTGCAGCTGGCAGCCTCTGCAGCAAGAGGTACAGGGTAAGGAAACGCCATCACTCATCTGCTCGGGGCCGGACTCATCCTGGTCAGTCACGTACAGCAAGTATGCCTATGATTGTCTTAGTTTAATTGTTTAGCTGTCATTTTTCAATGAAAGCTAGTATATGCAATAAATTAGGCCAGGTAAAATTCTTTATAAAGCGTATAACATGAACCAGATTTAGACTTTATAATTAATCCTGGAGAGCTATATCAGTCAAAAATAATTCCTCCAAATAAGGTGTTTTCATGATCTGATCCTATAAACTAGGCTCATTGAGATCCCACACTTCATCAGTTACAGTCTCTGAACAATGAACAAATAGAAATTTCTAGATGGAAAACAGTTTCTCACTTAATACCAAAGATCTTCAGCAAATGGTGAGGTCAAAAGTCACATTAATAAAGACAAATGTTCTTTCAGAAGTGAATTGGATTAAACGGCCATTACCTTTCAGCTTAACAACTACCAAAGAATGAGTAATAAACCAGAGAAAGGTACAGCCTGTTAGCTCAGAACTGCCCCACGCTGTCCACGGCCTCCCTGAGGAACGGCTGTGTGGACTGCTCTGCCGTGGCTCAGCTGTGTCTGACGAGACCATCACTGCTGTATGCTATGAAACAAACGGCAGAGAAACCTTGGCTCCTTGCCGTGTACATGTCTCAAGTAAGATAAAAGGAATAGGGAGACAGGCTAGCGAATCGTACAGAGGACCAGACAGTAACTGTCCCTGCCTTTGCAGGCTCTGTGGTTCTCTTGAGGCTACTCAGTTCCCACGGTGACACAAAAGTAACTACATAATGCATAAATGAGCAAGCCCCACTGTGTTTCAAACATCATCATGGGGACACTGAAATTGCAGTTTCATGTTGTCATTTGTCTCCTACCCCTAGACGTTTAGAAATGCCCTCTCTGATTCACAGCAAGCACAAAGCTAGGTGGTGGACTACATGTGGCCCCAGTGTGGACTTGGCTAATCCTTGTATTATGTACAAAAGTTACTTTTCCTGAAATACTTGGTTTTCCACAAAAGGTATATATGGTAAATGATACCTCGGAAGTGAAGCATCTGAAGTGACATCACTGTCGTTCTGCCACTGGGTTGGTCTTGTGTGGCTTTGTGGAGCTAATGGAGTCTGCATGGTGACTGTTTATTGTCACCCTTGGGTGGCACCACCACCCTTGCAGTTTGAGGAAAGACTACAGATGAGACTATTCTTAGGGGGCAGTAAGGTAAATGCACATTGGCTTATAAGAAGTTCATTCTAAGGCTAAGGAAACAAAAACAGTTTCCCATTTATTGCTTCAGACTTTATAGATGATGTCAAAATTGTTCCCAGGCCCGAAACAAGGACTATTGGAATGCTGATTCTCCTGTGAGCGGAGTCGTTATCACATGGATTAAGACACATCTAATGGTAGTGGAAAATGCCCTCGACCAGTGATGTTTCTTATTGCTAGTTGGGTATTTGGCTGATCTGCCTGCTGCATGACAGTTCCTTCTGGGAAGTCAGACACCCGTATTGAAAGGATATGGCTAGTGTGAATGAAGTTAAGGCAGAGATGAGCAGCAGGCGCTGCGGTGGGCCGCAGCAGGTGGGCAGGAGACGCAGAGCTCAGTACACACGCTTCTTTTTCAAGTAGGTTTCTGTGTAGCTTACTCCCGTGTCCTGAGGGTGCTGGCCAGCAAGTTCTACTGAGCCTCCTTCTGGGGCAGAGATGAGATAGGAGGAGCCTCGCTTCTCATTCCTCAAGGAGGAAACCTATGAGAAAGTCAGTAAAGATTTCTGTGAGAAAAGCCTGCTATCCTGAGTTGGTGTAAGTACAGAATCACACAATACCAAAACCGAAGAAACGGGAAACCATCTTTGTCACAGGAATTAGACTTCCAAATTTCTGTAGAAGTCCCCTCTGGAGAGCCGGTCCAGTTGAAAAGCAGCCTTCTGGCATGCAGGAGGCCCTGTGCTCCATCCCAGCACCTTGGTCAGCCCCCTCTAGAACCTTCACAAACTACAAGCCGGACCCCTGAGCCCTCACCTCAGTTCTGCGATGTGGGAGGAGGAAACTGGTCCTGTTCATACCCGAGTCAGAAGAGCAATGCCAAGCATGTTTCTGATGGAAGAGGCAGACTAACAAGTGGGCCCAAGTGAGGAATCATGTTAAGTCTGCCTAGCAACCAGGTGTAAGAGCTTGTCGAGTGGTGTCAGGGAAATGAGCACTATCAAGAATGATGGGAATCTCAACACTTTGGGGCCCCAAAAATCAGATTTCCAGGCTCCCTTCCTAAGTCTGGTCTGGAAGCGGCCTAATGTTTCCTGTAACAGGCCACATTAATTGGTACAGTGAGATCATACAGCATAACCTGTGACCTTTCCCTACAAGTAAGTGTGAGGTGCTTGCAGATACACAGTGTGAGAACTGCTGACAGGGAGGGAGGCAGCTTTCTAACACTGGGGAGTTCTCACATACGATATCTTTGAGTCCACGAACTGTCACTTTTAAAACCTTAAAAAAAGCTGTGTCATAGGGTCATCCTGTCAAGAGACATGAAGTTCATCGGTTGCTCAATGGCACAGCCATTGGTTGCATTGGGTTTCAAAAACCTAAGCCCCTCCCTCAGCTGGTCCTCACTCTTACAACCTTGGGCTAAGGCAGGGTCCTCAACCCCTGGGTCAGAAATCCTGCATATCAGATACTTACATTACAGTTCATAACAGTAGCGAATGCAGAGTTAGGAAGTAGCAGCAAAATTTTGTGGTTGCAGGTCACCAGAACATGAGGAACTGTATTAAAGAGTCACAGCACTAAGAAGGGTGAGAGCCGCTGCCTAAGGGATTATTCCCAGAGCTGAACAACTGGTTAGTATTTGCTTGGAAACTGTGGAGGTGGGGGCAGGGAGGAACACAAATGAAACTAGTCTGGCCTTAGGCGGACACTTGCCAAAAAGCATGCCGCTTTTCCCTGGCTGACTCCCACTGCAGAGCCCGGCATCTCTCCATCACCTTCACTTAAAAGATCCTTCCTGGTTGTTCCACCTTAGCCACTAAAACAGCTAACCAGCAGCCCATCCTGTAAATGAGATTTCCCCAAACATGAGGGGTGTCTTAGGGTTTTACGTCTGTGAACAAACACCATGACCAAGGACAACATTTAGTTGGGGTTGACTTAATAGGTTCAGAGGTTCAGTCCCTTATCACTGAGGTGGGAGTATGTCAGCACCCAGGCAGAGTTGGGAGTGCTGGAGCTGGGAGTGCTACATCTTCATTCAAGGCAGACAGGAGAAGACTGTCTCCCATGTGGCTAGGAGGGTCTCAAAGCCCACCCACACAGTGACACACTTCCTCCAACAAGAACACACCTACTCCAACAAGGTCACACCTCCTAGTAGTGCAACTCCCTGGGCCAAGCATATTCAAATCACCACAAGGAGCAAGACGCAAACACCTCTCACAGTGGACAGAACTCCCCTGTACCTCCCTCTCTCCGTGCTGTATGGTAATACAAGTTTCATCCTTTTCTTAAAGCAAGAGCCTGAACTGTTCCTTTCCAGGTCATAGTTCTTTTCCCAAACCAGGTAGACACTGGATGTTTTCATTCAAATGGTTCTATGTCATCCAGAGCCAACCAACAGAGATCGAAGGGGCGAGCATGAATGTCAGAGTTGCACAGACCATTAGCAAGAATGGGAAATGAAAAAAGCCATTGTGGCTCCTACAGCAGTGGGAGAAGGACAATTCTGATACAGTACATCAAAGATGGCCAGCTTTGCAGGTATCGGTGAATGGGGAACAGTGGTAGTTTGGGTTTTTGAAGCAAACATTGTGTTCTGAGAAAAACAAACTTGTAACTAAAAATGGGTAAGAAAAACTTTTAAATGGCCACAAAGATAAAAAAGGCATACAGAGCAACTTCCTGTCTTCTGTCAAGCCATGTAGGCTCCTATTCCTTCACACCCTTCGCCATGAGGTCTTGGGCCCTAGGCTTTACCTAGAATGAGATGCACACTTGGCTCTCCCTAAACCCATATCTGAGGGCTTTCCTCAAACACTGGAGAGGAGTCAGTGGGAAAAGGCACTTAACATCTAGAGTCATGACCTGGGTTCTACCTCTGGAGGCCACACAGTCCTCTGATCTCCACAAGCAGGCCATGACGTGTGCCCTTCCATCCCTACACACAAAATAAGCATTTTTAAAAATTTCAAATGCACTTTTAAACAGCTCATCCTGGCCCTGTGATGTTACCCAGCTGCAGGTTTGGGAGCCAGTAGCTTACCCTGAAAATGCAGCACACCCAAACATCGTTCTAGAACAGCAGGGAATTTAGAGTATGGTGGCAGATATCTTCAGTCCCAGCACTGTTAAGGATCCCAGCTTTCAGGAGGCAGAGGCAGAGGGATGTCTGAATTTATGGCCAGCCAGGGTACATGGTAAGATCATGTCACAACAAAGCAAAACACTTTGAAAATTGTAGGCTGGAAAGATGGCTCCATGGGTCAGAAAACACTTGTTGATCTTGCAGAGGATCAGGTTCAGGTCCTCTGAACCTGAATCAGCAACCATACTAGTGAGCTCACTGCACCTCTATGCCCAGACTCAAGGATCTGACACCCTTTTCTGGACTCCAGAGTCAGCTGCATCCATGCAGTATAAACACAAGCAGTCTCTGTCTCCCTGTCTGTCTGTCTGTCTGTCTGTCTGTCTCTCTCTCTCTCTCTCTCTCTCTCTCTCTCTCTCTCTCTCTCTCTCTCACACACACACACACACACAATCACACACAATATAACCTGTTCTCCTCAGGATGAGGTAAAACTGCCTATCATGATTCTTCACAGGTTTCTGATCTTTGGAATCACAATGTAAGGCTGAGGTTTCCTAAGTGCTATAGTTAAGACGTCACAAAGTTTCCACTCCCTTCCAACCTCTCATGGGGGAGCCTAGCATCTTCACTCTTAGCTAGTCAACTATCTCAACAAAGAAGATGAGAAATCCAGAGTTAGCGATGACCTCTCATTCCTTGGGGGATCTCAACCAACCACATAATTTGTGACAAGATTCTCCCCCACATCCAGACTCACGTGATGACTAATCAACAATGAACATTATCCTGGACCAGCTGAGCAAACTAAACCTTCTCCCAGCTCCCAAAGCCCATTCTGCCCATGTCCCTACCCATCTCAGCCAGTGACAACTCCATTTTTCCAGATCCCAAACCTTGGGCCATTCAAGGTACCCTCCTGCCCTCAGCAGACTGTCTTCTCAACCCCTGCTCCCATCCCCCACCACCTCGGGCCAGCTAAGGTCCTCTCAGCATCATGTCTCTCTGCTCTGCAGCTGTTTCTTCACTGGGCTTGCTATGTTCTTCAGTCACAGCTTAGAATAAAATCCTAAGTACACACAAGGGCCTCTCACCGCCCCCCCCCCTTGCTCCTTTAACATGGTATGCAAGTTTGCCTCATGTATCTCTGCATTTGCTATTCCTACTTGGGGGACTGTATGACACAGGACAGCTGTGCATCTGTAAGACTCATACTTGCCCCGAAACTCACCTGCTAAGTCATTGTGTCACATTTTTTTAAAAATAAAAATCACCCTGAAAGTCTCAATGGCCACAAGCTGTGTAAGTTAAACACCTTAAGTTCATTTAATGGTTTAAATGAAGGAGTGTCCGGTGTCACACAACATGTGCTTTTGCACTATATGCCCACTAGGTGGCAGCATTAGGCTCTCCAAGAAGAGACCCAGACTCTTCAAGCCTTTTAGTTCATTTTTTGGGTTTGCGCCCACCTCAACTCATCACACATTCTGTAGCTGATTCCTTGGGTTGGGCGGCCAGCTTCCCAGTAGGAAAGATCCCTGTAACTAGGGAAACACAAGACTACAGCTTGGCAGTGCAAAGGACTCCTGTTGGAGAGCCAGGCGGCTGCCCGAAGCCAAGTGTGGAAAGAAAAACCCAAGTCACAGAAAACGGTGAAGGAATTCCTAAATTATCCTTCATATTACTGAAACTAATGATTATGTCATGCTGAAAAGTCCCTGATAAGTGTTGATCTTGTTTCTACTTTAATAAAAGGGAGCAGGAAAGAATATTCTATTGTTTTGTTGGATTGTAGTTAGAGGTTATACTCAGGTATTAAATAAATATTTAATAAGCTGGCTCCGAGGCTCCTGTAACATGGACTTCTAAAAGCCATCTGATGCAGACAGACCTGCTCATCTTTACCTCCAAATCTGAAATTTCAAACTGTATATATCCAAATTAAGAAGATCTTTCAGAGTATAATGCTATTAGACTTAAATAACTCCATTTGTTTCTGGCTTCATTTTTCATAGTCTACTTCAAATATTTAGGACATGTAGTTTTGGAGAAAATCAACTGCATCTCTGCATCGAGTACAGTAACTATAACCAGGGAAATGGCGAGGGGCGGGGGAATCTACTTAAGACTGGCTTCTAAGTAGCTCTAGATTGGAAAACACTAGTTTAATGTGGGTACTGGTACATACTTTGAAACTTCAGAAACACTAAGTAAATATGCTTCCTCTATTTAGTATAGTTAAGGTTTGTTTCTACTATATCACAGTCCAGGGGCTGGCAGGATAGCTCAACAGTTAAAAGTGTGCACACTGCTCTTACAGAGAATAGAAGTTCAGTTCCAAGCACCCACACTGGTCAGCTCCAGATCTGCCACACCCTTCGGGTCTCTGCAGGCACCTGTTCACGTGCACACACTCTAACACAAACACACATGCATATGATTAGAAATTAAACACTTAACATATCAAGAGTCCAGTATTTGTCTCTATGTACAGAGCTGTACGACTCCAGAGTGCCCCCTCCCTGTGCCAGCGATAGCCACTCTGACCCTTCCTTTGCACACCCGGGGCATTAATCTGACTTTTCCTACAGATTTACTTATTCTGAACATTGCGCATAAACAGAATGGTACACGTGGCCTCTCTGCCTTACTTCGCTCAGCATGCTTTGGAGGTTCATCCGCTTGCTAACTGGTGGACAACTGGGCTTTTCCATTTTGGCTGTTACAGATAATCTACCATAAACACTGATGTATAAACTGGTATGCAGACATGTTCAAATTCTCCCTAGCAGGTATCTACAAGTAATACTCCTAGTCACCTACTATAGTAACCTAAGGTTTTTGAGGACTGCTAGTTTCTGCAGACGGTTCACCATGCCTTTGCCCACACAGCTGTGGCTCTTTGTCCTTCCAGTTTCTCTGTTTGGGTCATCTCAGATGACGTACACTCCATGTCCCTTGTTACTCTCGTCCCTGCTGACATCTGCTGCTGCTCCCTAATGAAGTTTTTACTATGCTGACCCGCTTGGTGTGACCCAGCTCCAACACTGCCCAAGGTCTTTCTTTACATATGATTCACTTTCATTCTTTATACCTTTGCCTCCTAAGTCCAACATCTAGGAGACCTTACGCACATTTTGCACGACCTGCTTCCCTTGTGCGCAATGTCTTAGTCACTGTTCCACTGCTGACATCATGATCACGGGAACTCTTATAAAGGAAAACATTTAACGGGGCTTGGCTTACAAGTTTCAGAGCTTGAGTTCCCTATCATCACGGCAGAAGCACGGCAGAGATGGTGTGAGGAGATGGGGGCTACATCTGGTTTGGCAGCAGGAGGAAGAGAGACACAGGGCCTGTCTTTGACAACTGAAACCCCAAAGCCACGCCACATCCTCCAACAAGGCCACACCTCCTAATCACTGTCCGGTACTGCCACTCCCTAATGATCAAGCATTCAAACCTATGAGCCTATGAGAGCCATTCCTATTCATATCACCACAATGGGCTACATTTCCTGATTTCTCTGGTTTTTCTTTGTCCATTGATTTTTTGTTGTTGTTGAAAACTGAAGATCATTTAAATAAAATGATGTGACAGGAAATGAATGGACAAACCTCTCTCGTTTGTTAGTGTTCAGTAGCTTTTTTGCATGCATGAAGTCAGTTCTCCTTGCTGTGTGAACTGCTGTTATTTAATAGCTACCCTATAGGATTGCAATGCACATTCATGGAAAATGTACAACCTTCTAATCAGATTTTACTTGCTCCATGCTGGCCCTGGCATTAGGACTGTAAAATAACTATCTGCATGCATTACAAAGTCAACGATGATGCTGGACCGGTTCCGTATTAACTCAAAGGGGAAACCAGTCTTTTCTTCTGCACATTTTACCAGTCCCAACCGTGGCTCTCACTGGAGAATTGAATACACAGAAGATAAAGAAGTGGCCTGGGGCAGCCCTAAGGCTTCAACTCTGCACCCAACCCCCCAAAACCCAGAGGAGGCTGGACTACCAGGAGTTCCAACATGGCCAGGAGTGTAAGATGCTGAAGGAGCATGGCGGCCGTCAGAGTGACTGGTGAGACATGCTGATGCCAGGACAAAGAATGATGCTGACCTGACAATGGTGACTGGGAAGCTGTATTGCACATATATTCCTGACATATGTTGCTTACCTATATCCCAGATGGGACAAGCTGCCTTACCTCAAGTTTTTAGAGCTTGTGGAACAGAGAATCAAAAAGAGAAGTTATAATGACCCTTGAATTGTTCTTAAATGTAACCAGTTATTCAAACTCAATCATGGACCGGTCTAGAAATCAATCCAATATTGAAAATAACAGTCTTCATTTGGAAGTCTGGTTCTGGACATTTTCAGCGACATATATGGAAATTAGCTGCAGTTCTCTATGATGTTATATTAGCAAGAGATAAAGTTGGGGCAGAATCTTGATTTCAAACAGGTGTTAGCACATGTGTTAAGGCTCTTTTAATTGTCAAGTTAAAAATACTTTTGTTTCTTCTACAGAATTTCATGTAAGTTGCATTGATTGTACACCTTCTAATTGTGTTAGTGTTTTGATGTCTGGCATGTCAGTAACAGAGGTCCATCAACCAGCTTTTGTTTTAGTTCCCTGAGCATTACAGAACCTTGGTATTCTAAAAATAGTTTGCAAGTACTGGAAGAAATGAGTCAGGCTTTAAGCAGAAGCAAGAGGGGAGTAGGCTTGATTATTGCTGGTATAACAGCTTTAATTACATTAATTGCTAGCACCACTGCTTCTGCAATTGCTGTGACACAAGAAGTTAAGACAGCTACTTTTGTTAATCATTTAGCAAAAAATGTTACTAATGTGTTGAATATACAAGAGGATTTAGATAGGCATTTGGAACAACAGATTGATACTCTTTATCCTATTCAAATTACTGGAAGGAGGCTCAGAATTTAAGGGTAAGGAGCCATCTCGAGTGTCAGGCCAAATACCATTGGATTCATGTTAGTTCTAAAATTTACAGTGGTAGTCATTATAATTAGGAAGAAGTTTATAGACACTGGGCGTGTATTTGGCATAATTCTAACAACTCTCTGGATGTTTTAACATTACATAGCTTATGAATTTCAAGAATGCTGCTCTGCTTAGCGTTGATGAGGTAGATACTGAAGATATAATTACCCATGGCATGAGGTCAGTATTTCTATTTTGGTCAAGTGTCAAGAATGGCATACATAGCTTGATAATGCTAGGCCTTTTTGTTCTGGGAATACTTTTATTCCTGCCCATCATGTGAAAGCTTGTCTTTAACAACAACATGTTGGCAGCTGAAGTACATGGCTTAGAACCTGAAAATGAACCCCCAGACAGAGTTATTAAATTAAAAGTCTGGCAAGCCAAGGATGGGTAAGATTCTACACAGAGCCTTACCAACCTAAGACAGAAGTGCATTGCTTTGGATAATGTATATTCCATAACTGGTAAGGAAGGAAGGCTTCTTTTCTGAATAACCTAAGACAGGCTCAGTCTTGTTAATGAAATAAAAAATGAGGAGAGGCAGACAGCCTTTAGGGCAGCTTGGCAAGAATCTGACATGGGCCAAGGATATGGAAATGGGCTGCTTGGCAGGAATATGACATTGGCCAAGGACAAGAAAGTAGGCTTCAGGCAGGAATCTGACATTAGGCTAGAACAAAGAAGTAATTTCAGGTAGGAATCTGAATCTTAGGCTAGAACAAAGAAGTAATTTCAGACAGGAATCTAAATTTTAGCCTAGAACAAGGAAGTAGGCTTCAGACATGAACATGACTTTGGGCTAGGACAGGGAAGTAGGCTCTGATATTTTGGTCATCCTCATAAGCCCTTAGAAACAGTGGTCATGGAAGTGTTCACATAATTAATGCCTTGCTCATTCTTTGATTATTTGTATTTGTATTGCTTGTTCCTTGACTATTTGCATCTATTGCGTTGTTAGACCCTCAACTTAGAACTGACCTTAATACATGCATGTAATTAAAATGGTATAAAAGCAAAAAGGAGGAGGGGGATCGGATAGGGGGTTCTAGGGAGGGGAAATGGGATGACATCCAAAATGTAAATAAAATATCCAATAAAAAAAGACAAAAAAAAAAAAAAAAAAGATAAAGAATCTGCTAAACACCATGTGACATACAGGGAGGCCCAACAATTATTCAACCCCAGACATCAGTGGTGCCAAGTCTCTTGTGACACATGCATTGTTGTTACCCAGTTACTTTACAGATCATGTCTTTGTAAGTACAACTCCTATACAGGATTATGAGTTCCTGACTTACAAGAGGGGACTCTGAGCTCATAAGATCTTAAGTCTTTTTGAAAAAAAAAAAAATTGGTCATTTTTTCAAATATTTTATACACTGTTAACTTTATCTCCTCCACTGATATGTACTTCTAGCTGCTTGGTCTGTTCCTGGGATCCAAAGAGCCTGCTCACTGGTTTCCAGTCTCTCCTCTACCTGCTGCTTTATTGGTGGTGAATCTTTTCTTCCTGTTTTTCCAGTCCTGTGCTGTGCCCATCTAATGTAATCTTTAATGTCACAAAACAACTGCTAGGCAGCAGTGGCACCTGCCTTTACTCCCAGCACTCGAGAGGAAGAGCCAGGTAGATCCGAGTTTGAAGCCAGCCAGGTCTACAGAGTGAGTTCTAAGACAGCCAGGGCTACACAGAGCAACCCTGTCTTGAACAAAACAACCAATAAGGAAGGAAGGAAGGAAGGAAGGGAGGGAGGGAGGGAGGGAGGGAGGGAGGGAGGGAGGGAAGGAAGGAAAAAAAAAAAAAACCCAAACAACTCCTGTCAGTTCTAGAATTATTCAGTTCTTTTAAAATGTGTATCTCTCTGAGATCCCCCATGAGTCCATGATGTCTTTATACTGTTGCCCATTTATGTTTTACTGTCATTGTTTGCTGATACCAATACCTGGGCATTGTGGCTCTCTCTCCCTTGTGTAATATTAGTTTTATGTCTGCTGGCACTTTGCCTACATGTATGTCTCTGCACCCCATGTGTGCCTGGAGCCAGAAATAGGTGTTGGATCCCAGGCACTGAAGTTAACAGATGGGTATGTGAGCTGCCATGTGGGTTCCAAGAATCAAACCCAAGCCCTCCAGAAGAATAGCCAGTGTTCTTAACTACTGACTGAGCCATCACTTCAGCCCCAACTTCATAGTTGATTTTTCATTACCAGATGCTGAGAATGAGAAATGGAAAAAGTACGGACTCCATTCTCTTCTCTGACAAGGATATTCTGTTCTAGAGCAGCAGTTCTCAACCTTCCCAATGCTGCAGCCCTTTAACAGTTCCTCATGTTGTGGTGAAGCCAACCATGAAATTTTTTGTTGTTAATTCATAAGTGTAATTTTGTTACTGTTATGAATTATAATATAAACATCTATGTTTTCTGATGGTCTTAGGGGACCTCTATGAAAGGATCATTCGAGCCCCCAAAGGGGTCATGACCCACAGGATGAGAAAGTTCAAACTCCAAGTCTCTCCTCTATGCTGGGCTTCACTGACTCTCAAGCTGTGGTTCTCCTGGCATCTCCCTCACAGAAGTGGTTCACTGCTCAGCCAACTGTGTTAGTCCAGAGTTTCACAGTGACTCTGGGCCTCCTACCCCATGTGGTTCCCTCTGTTCCAGGATCTCTCCCTTTACAAGGTCACAAACCATCTTTAGGCTTTCTCTGTGAATTCCCATACCATAAGACTGCAGATTTTGCATAGAGTTAAGCAACGAGCCCCAGAAACATGACTGTCATCCAGGGTAATTCACCTTGTCAGGACCTGACACCCTTCCGTTTTTAACTGAAGTATTTAATACTTTCAAATAGCAGCAACTTTTTCATATCTAGTTCAGATTTTATCAGGGGCTTTTGCAAATAACTTCATGATCATTAGAAACAACCAATACTGAACCCTTAAATGGATAGCTTTACTTCAAAGAGAAAGCGTATCATCTACATCTGACACAACCATCTGTCCCAATGCTGATGCACAAGAGCTTCTGGGAACCCTGCAGTCTGAAAAATCATTTGCAAACCAGAGATGGGAAGGGTTAATTACACCTTTGGCTCTTCCACCTGCACCATGAAGGGACAGTTTAAAGCTTGCCAGCGTGGTGGAAGATGGAATGTTCACATTGTCTAACATGTGCAAGGTCAGAAGGACAATCTCAGCGCTGTTCAAAAACTGAGTTGGTATATAGCTCAAGAGTAGCATGCTTGCCTAACATGCGCAGAGCTTTTGGCTCAATCCCTTGGTGACACTGGTAAGTGCTTATACTGTGTGCTAGTTAGTTTTTATTTTCAACTTGACACAACCTCAGTTACTAAGGAAGAAGGAACTTCAACAGTAGCTGACTAGATGAGACTGGCCAATTCTGTAAGAGATTGTCTTGACTAATGATTAACGTGGGAGGACCCCGTATGCTGTGGATGGTGTACTACTCAGACTGTGTATATGTATACACACATACACACATATACATGAGTGTATACATGTGTGTATATATACATATGCATATATGTAGACAGATAGATATACAGACAGTCAGATATACATATAGATGAGCAAGTCAGAGCGTGAACACCATTCCTTCACAGTTTCTGCCACCAGGTTCCTCTGTCCTGACTTCCCTCAATGATGGATTCTGAACTGGAAAGCTGAGGCAGAAAGACTCTTTCCCAAGTTGCTTGTGGCCATGGTATTTATCACAGAAACAGAAAAGCAAACTAGAACAGATTGCAAAGGAAGTGGCAAGTGTTCAAAGTACAGAGATGCAAGGGTCCATCTCAGAACCCGCCCACAGAGATGCAAGGGTCCATCTCAGAACACGACCACAGGTGAGCAGCCATCTATACAGGCCCCACAGGTGTCAGCGTATTCATCATCATCTAAGAACCAGGCCTGCAGCAGCAAAGGAAACTAACTTCAAAGGTCATATTCAAAATGAAACATTTGGCACAAAAAGGAACTTTGAGGCTTAAAATACACATTTCACTAAACTCTTAAAAATAAATTGTTCCTCCTGCTTTGAAAAGTAAACTTTGTTCGCCATAAAGAAAGAAAAATGGAACTATATAGGACTATACCATGTGAATATTATTTTTACAACAGATTATGAAGATTATATCATTACTTTATATCCCTTAAAATATACAAGTTGTATTTACTGGTAAACATGACATGATTTGCTTGCTCTTAGTTGAACATTTTTGTTGTTTCTAGTCTTCACAACTATACAGTATTCATAAATTATTTCATTTATCTCCAATACTTTAACTTTTGTCCCTTACATACAACCAATGAACAGTGAGCTTATCTATGTCACCACTGAATGTATTAACAAAGCTAAAACCTTAGGAAGGAGAATGGCTTCCTCATGACATCAGCTCTGATCTCCATTCTCTCTCTAAATTAACCACATCAACTTATCTTCTGAACATAATTTAGAATACTTCTCCATGTTCCTGGGTTCTATAACCATACATTAAACCAAGTGCATGCTGGGAATATTTGAAGCTCCTGCACTTGTACTCGGGGTCTTTTTGTTATTATTCCCTAACCAGCACCGTGTATTACAGAGCGCTTCCATCACAGCAGCTATTATAAGTAATCTAAAGAGGTTTGAAGAAAGAAGGAGATTTTCCCAGAAAGGCTCCACTCACGACACCATACAGGTGAGATCTGACCATCCATGGAGCCCTGGAGCAAACCTCCTCTAGACCCTGAGGACTGGCTCCTCTTTTAGGCTATGACTTTGGTATACAGCTGGGCATGGTCGTGCAAACACACACAAACCCAGCACTTGGGAGGCTGAGACACTGTGAGTTTAAGGCCAGCCTCATTTATCTAGTGAGAGTCTGTCCCCCAAAATCATACACCCCACTAAAATTAGTATAGGAATATCTATAAATGTGAACATTTCCTACATCTCTTAAGCAATGATCTGGAATGGAGGAGTTTTTCCCTTGGATTTCTAGGGTTTGCACTCATGTAAAACAGGGCAGCAGAATTCTCAGGAAAGAGTCAGGTAGTAAATATTTAAACTGTGTAAGCCATGTTAGTCTATAGCATTGGGTATGACAGCACTATGGAAAATACATAGATGAACGGATGTGGCTATGTGCAACCAAAAAGATGGTAGGATAGATGCCTTCTGAGGACCACCAGTAAAGCTATACGTGGTAAGTATTTGGTGTAAAAAAAAATGTTAAAACAATTTCTTGAACCTACTCCCAAATTTCAAATGAGAGAGATCATTCCGTGTGTTCTCACAAATAAAGCCGTCACAATCTAACATGATCGGTGTCCTCAGTGTAGAGCTGGACCAGTTTCTCCCTGTACTGTCCTGACCTGTGCATCATTTACCTGGGCATAAGCCTCAAACGATGGAGAATAGGCAATGCACTTCTCCAGTGCATGCTGGGACTCACTTCCCTGAGACAGCGCATCCAGAATGTTGTTTGCAATTCCAGTCTTCGGTGGTGTGCCTCTACCTGCAGTGGCTAAAGGCGAAAGCAAGACCATTCAGTGATTTATTAAACTACAAACAGGACAAAACACATTAACTCAGCCTGTTTGAAATATGTTGCCAACATGTATTTGTATTTATTTTCTCCGGGAGGAATTATACATCATTTCATTCATTTCAGCAACTGAAAATGAAAGCTTGCCATACAGGTAAAATAATTATAATAGAAATTTATCATATATATATTTATTATATATGAAAGAATATAAATAAATAATAATATAGATATTCTATTCTCTTTCTGTACTGAAAACTGAAACCAGAGCCTCAAGAATGCTAGTCAGGCATTCTACCACTGAACTACATGCCCAGCCCCATAGATTCTCTACAGCAGTGCTTCTCACCCTTCCTAATGCGACCCTTCAATACACGTCGTGGTGACCCCCAACCACAAAATTATTTCATTGCTACTTCATAACTGTAATTTTGCTACTGTTATGAAGTGTAGTATAAATATCTGATATGCGACCCCCAAATAGGTCACAACCCACAGGCTGAGAACCACTGTTCTACAATGAAGGCACATAAAATACAAACTAAACACCCTTATTGAGGCAATAGTTGTCAACGCCAATGTTTAGGTGAGATCAGTGTGCTCCAGATATACTAGAAGAAAACTTAACTTTTTCTTAGCTTTAGAAAAATTATAAATTAATACTCAAGGGGATACTTTGTAAAATGCCAAAAATGTATATTAAAAATTAGACTCATGTTTATGCATCTACAACTTCCCCAGGTTTCCATCACATGTTTACACAAAGGCATGTTAAGATCAGAGCTTTAATAACAACTGCAATCATGTGACACTCACTTTTACTTTTTCCATTTAAAACTCAGCTTTAGAGACTACTTCATAAATGACTGGTATTGACAACTTCTCTCTCTCTCTCCTTTTTTAAACGTCAGTGTTCCATTCTGTGTATCCAGCCCCTCCCCTACTGGACCGCATTAATGTGTTCTTCAGCTTTTCATTACTGTTTTTGAGTAAGGTAACTCATGCTAACTCAAGACCTAGTAGACTCCATTTCTGCTGACTGGGAGTTATATATCTATATTTATTTTGCCCTGAATAAAAATATTTCAAGGTTTTTAAAGTCTTTTAATTTTCAGTCTTTTCAAATAATGGACTTATTATTAAAGAATAAGGACCATAATTTAGGGCTTAAGTTTTGTCACCAGGCATCATGACCTTCAACTAAGTTAGGATGAAAGTAAAAGTCATTACAGAGTGTCTTCAGGGGGATCTCATGGCCGGCGCGGTCCTCACTTACACAGGCACACACTGGGTAACACACTTGCCAGATTCAAATACGGATTTTTACTGAGCCGGATTTCTTTTGGTGGTTCTCCCAAGAGTGAAGTCTGATTCTTAGAGGCAGCCTATTACCAAAAACAAAAGGTGGGGTGCTCCGTGAGGAATGAGGAGGGTCAGGGTATGTCACATACACATATGGAAATGTCACAATGAAAGCTTTCATTTCATACAACCAATTTGTGTTTACTTAAACTATTTACTACAGTTAAAATTGCAGGAAGATTTATTTTTCAATGTATCTTGTACAGTGTGAACATCTGTGGGCTCTGTTGGGTGCAGTGGTATATGCCTTTAATCCCAGCTTTCAGGAGTCAGAGGCAGGTGGATCTCTGAGTTTGAGGCCAGCCTGGTGGACATAGCAAGCTCCCAGATAATCAAGGCTAGATAGGGCCTGTCTCAACAATCGAAATTAAAAAAAAAAAAAAAAAAAAATGGTGTACTCTAACCACGGACTCCTACAAGTGAAGTAGAACCCAAGGAATCTTGTATTGTCTCACGTGATCTTATGATCAAGTCATCTTTCCAAGAAAAAAAAAATAAAAACCTAATTCCACATCTTAGCTCTAGAAATACAGTCTTATCAGTTACTACAAAATTTGAATTTCTTGTCATGTGGCCAAACCCAAATGGACACAAGTGAAGTTTATTCATCTCTAGTTCTGAAAGTAATGCCAAGGAAAGAAAGAGCTCATGCACTGACTCTCACATGACAGTGACAGGACACTGGAGATACAGGCTCTATCATATCTTCGTCTATCCAGGAGCAGCCTCTAATACATTAACAGAATAGGATGGAGGTCTGAGCCTTCATTATGGTCCAGATTCCCCTGAATGACTTCTTACTCTTTACTCTTTGATCAAAGACTTTTAAACCACAGTCCTGGTTACTATAGGTAAGATAAAGCTAAGTAGTTTAGTTTCCTTTTCAATCTGATTTAAACAAAGCAAAACAAAAAACAAAGTGTAATCCTTGGGCTGGAGAGGTGGCTCAGTTGTTAAGAGCACTTGACTGCTCTTCCAGAGGTCCTGAGTTCAATTCCCAGCAACCACATGGTGGCTCACAACCATCAGCAATGGGATCTGATGTCCTCTTCTGGTATGTCTGAAGACAGCTACAGTGTACTCATATACATAAATATTTTTTTTTTAAAAAAAAAGCATAATCCTGAGTGTTCATATCTGTATTTGAGAGCCACAGCCCCCTTAGTTCCTGATGCTTTCCTGGCCAATACTGCTGTGTTTGGACATCAGAACCTCTCGTAGACATCTTTGTAGGCCCTAAAGAAATCCAGCTTGGCTTGTGATGATGTGTCTATCACATGGCAATGTACTTGTTCATTCACTTTATGTTTGATGAATGCTTGCTATGCTCCAGGGACGGCTAACGTTAAAGTGAGTAAGAAATTCAACCCTTAACAAATTCACAGTAGCTCAAGGGAAATCTCAACTGGAACCATAGCTTTGAAAGTGCTGAAACCACAGGGGACAGTCACCAAACACAAGAAAGTGGATGAGACAGGACAATGTCACAATTCAGGGACTAAAAGGAGTGGAAAAGCAGCCACAGGGATATCCATCTCTCCGTGTGCACCCTTGCCTTTCAACCTACCTCTGTGCCTTTTGGCTGGCTTTGGGGTGTCTTCTGGTTGCCTGTCAGTGGGCCTCCAGCAGGAACGCCTGGGAAGGTCTGCAGATAATGCTGCGTCCCTGAGAAACTTGCTTCGCTCATGCTCACTGAGGCTGACTGCTTCTCCTGAGTGGTCCCACGCCCCGGCCCAGCTTGTCCAGCAGTGAGCTGGTGTGGGAAGAATGGCAACATGCCCAGCCCGGCTGCCAGTGTCGTCTGAGTTGGAATCAGATTAGATGCTGTAGTGAACCACAGAGGTAAAAGAACCCCGGTTACACAAAAGAACCCTGGTTACACAAGACACAGAAGTCTTTTCTGTACCTATTAGAGGTCTGTGAAATCCAACGGGTGAGGTCAGAGGTTATAAATCCACAAGAAAGCAAAATTTAACATTAATAATGTTTTTTAAATTTTCAGTAATTTCTATGATAACCTCGATATTTTTTTTTTTTTTTTTTTTTTTTTTTGAGACAGGGTTTCTCTGTATAGCCCTGGTCAATATTATATCTTAATGATACATTTTAATTACTATTTTAGGAACTTATATCTCTTTTTGACAATTAAATTATACCAGTACTTAAAAATGTCCGATCATTGCAATTTGGATGCTTCCATATTTGGAGAGAGTAACTGGGTCTCCTGTTTTAAAGAGTTCTTCAGCATTTCCTAGGGTTAACTTGGATTCAGAAGCAAGTCTGGAGAGCAGGCCTTCATCAGCTGTTGGGCACTTGGCCATACTCATTTCTCCTAAATTTGAGTGCAATGTCTTTACACTGGCAACTTGCACTTGGCAGTGCTTTGAGAACTTAAGCACAGAAATCCACAAATAATATAAAATTAATACAATTTTTAAGTGGAAAAATCTGGTAGTTAAACACTAGCGTTGCCCTTGCAGTCAATATTCAGGAATAAACACTAAATCAACAAAAAGTTAGGCGTTTTTATTTATAGGAAGCAAAATCCTGAAATGATTAACATTTTTCATAGGAAAATGAGGTCTGATTTTTATTTTAAAAATCTTTAAGTCAGGGATACTGAGATGGCTTAGTACAGAAAGGTGGCTGGCCCCAGCCTGGGTTTCAATCCCGAGACCCACAGGGTAGGAGAGAACCAACTCCCACAAGTTGTCTTCCATCTAAGACTTGCATACCACAGCACAAGTGTGTCCTACCCTCCCTCAACCAACCAATCAGTCAGTGTAATTTTAAAATTAAAAAAAAAAAATGTCAGGCAGGCATGGTGACATGCACTCTCAACTATGCTGGGGCTGATGCAAAACAATCACTTAAACTCATAAGTTCAAGATGAGCCTGGGGAACATAAGACCCCAACTCAAAAAAAAAAAAATTAAAAAACAAAAACTTATAACAAGAGGCCAAAAAAGAAAATAGTTATTTTTGATGTAAAATTCCCATCTTACAAATTCACTAAACAGGACTGTTAGCTGGTTGAGTACTCGCTTAAACTCCTCTCTCTCTTAGGATATATTATTTAGACAATGGATTGTCAGTATTCTTAAAATAGCACATGAGATAGCAAAAATGCATATGATCTAACATTAATATGAGGAATAAACATTTTCATAGTTTTTAGTCATGGAAAAGTCAAAGTTTTTCGAAATAACAGATTCCCATCATACCGAGAAAATGTTTGGCAACTTAATCAGTGCTTGGTCAACTTCAACAGTCAAAACTGACCAAGTCATTTGGTCACTGGATTAACCAGCTTTAGATATAAGAGACTAGATGTGTGATGTATGTTTAAAGAACTGATGTCATCAGTGGAGTTGTTTACATCACGTTCAATAAGCTTCAAACTGGACGTGCTTGTCTAAATTACAATAAAATAAAAATCCCTGGTATATTTCTATTTTTCTAAAGTAAAAATGTTCTGCCTATCACGTGCTCAGAGCATATGTGCAGTTTTCTTCTAAGTACTAATTTAAAAATACAATTTGAAAAAGTTTCAAGTCAACAGGACTTAAATTTACAAATGTAAATTGCTTTTATAAGAGCTGGGGGCCCCTTCTTCAGTGACATTGAAATGTGGACATGAGTAATGTGCTGTGAGCCCGATGGGTGGTACGTTAGTGTCAGATGGAGCTGTGTCTTCTCCTGGCGCTGCTCTGAACCTGCATAAAATATTAAAGCCCATCCAGCAGGGACTGCCTCATCTTGGCATGGAGGCAAACCCATTAACAACATATCAATATCAAAACCAGATGAGGCAACGAGTCTCTTTAAATTTTAAATGACCAAGATTCAAATTTAATTATAAGTAAGAGAGGAATATAGGTAAACTATCTTGAAGCCTCAAAGTCAACTGGGTAAGGATTTCTTGATAAATGGGTTATTTACTTTTGTGTGCTTCTCCATGGTGTCCCAGATCTGTTTTCAGTGGAAGCGGTGGCCCTATTGCCAGAGCAGGCTGCAGCACCATGGCGGGAGGCTCTCCCAGCAAGCCAGGCTTCTACAAAAGGGGAGAGAGGAAGACAGTTTCCCATGGTGGATAAATAAATAAATAAATAAATAAATAAATAAAAAAAACACACAAACAACAGATCCTAGTGAAGACAGTTACACATATGAAATGTCACCATTTCATCAATGGACCAAGTCTATGAAAGGGCTGAAATACTTACATTATTAGTGTGGGCATTGTCAAACTTCATCAACTGTTGCTGTACCAAGGGTAAGGGAGAAAGGTTCTGAAGGAGTAAGGACGATGTATTACCCACAGCTGACCCCTGTGGAATTAATGAGACATCAAGTTACATTCGGAAGAGTTATTTGTTCTATAATCAACTCATCTTGAAGTTCAATTCTCAAGTTAGTCTGAAAAAGAAGAAAGCACTTCTTAGCCAGGTGGTTAGCGCATGCCTTAAATCCCAGCACTCAGGAGGGAAAGGCAAGCGAATCTCTGAGTTCGAGTCTAGCCTGGTCCACAGAGTGGGTTCCAGGACAGCCAGGGCTACAGAGAAACCCTGTCTTAAAAAGAAAAAATAAATAAATAAACCCTTAATTTGTCTTACTCTACTTCCCCCTCAGAGGGTGTCCTCTAATATGCAGTTAGGACGGCCACTCCACATCCTTAGTTAGTCTCTTCTCCCCTCACCACCCTCCTGGCTTTAATGATGGTGAAATATGAATTTATTGATTGATTTAATCACTTGACAGGATTTGTTACACTCTTTTTACAAATAGGGTAATGTACTACCTAGTGAGAAATGCAATGTGATCTGCCCCTGTGTATCATGCTCCTGGAGAGGAGACTTTAAATAGAAAGCAGATTCCAATGGCAATTATATGAGGAAAACTACACACAGATACGTGGGCATACACACTGGAGAACCTCATTTAGACTAGAGAGTCAGGGGGGCTTCTCCTGAGGACTTAGCATGGGTCTTGAGGTTTGAAGGCTGTTTAGGGCACGTCTGGGTCAGTGTGGTAAGAAGACAATCCTAGTCAAGGAGACGGGCCCTGGAGGAGTGAGCAGGTCCTTCTGGGAGGGTCAGATGCAATGAGCTCCAGACAGAGGTGTTTGCAGGCCCTAAAAGCTAACACTACACTTCTGGTCTTTCTCCTAACATGGTGGCTCTCAACCTCCCTAATGCTGCAAGCCTTTAATACAGTTTCTCATGTTGTAGTGACCTCTGATTAGGAAATTATTTCAGTTACTTCAGAACTGTAATTTTACTGTTACGAATCATAATGTACATATCTGACCATAATAAATCATAATGTACATATCTGACCATAATGAATCATAATGTACATATATGATAGGTAGGATATTTGATATGCAACACCTGTGAAAGGGTCATTTGACCCTCAAAGGGGTTGCAACCTTCAGGCTGAGAGACACTGTCCTAACAGGATATAACCAATGATCTGAATCTTTTTCTATCACTGCTTACACTTGATTATAACTAACATTTGTTTTCCCTACTGTTTTGTTGTTGGGTTTTTACTGTTTTGAGACAGAATTTCACTCTGTAGTCCAGACTGTCCTGGAATTTACTATGTAGTCCTGGCTAGTCTTAAATACAGTAATCCTCTAGGCTTGGCCTCCCCGGTGTTGGGATTTCAGGTACAGGCCAGCATATCTGACTCAAGCCTTCATACTCTTTGAAACAGACACTAGGAAGATGGGGTTGGAGAAGAGAGCATCCCCAGAAACACGAGAGCCTGCTAGTCTGGCACATACAGCAGCAAACAGCACATACCCTGCCTCAAACAGGATAGAAGGCAAGGACTGACACCCAAGGCTGCCCTCCGACCTCCACATGTACACCCATGGTACACATTCTGACTGTCTCGGCCTGCCCCAACACACAGAGAGAAGAACCTAGTATCTAGCAAAAATATATCACAAAGTAAGTATTCTGCTCTTCATCCTCTACAAACAGGAGTTGGTAGGTTTATCTATCTGTGCTTCTATCATCAGCAGGACTATGAACACTCTTCTTGTGACTATATGCAGCTATTACAACAATGTTCTCGGCCAGGTCCAGCCACACAGGCCTACAATTCCAGCCACTCAGGAGGCCAAGGCAGGAAGATGCCTCTTCAATGGTCTGCCCGCCTACATACAATATGAGTTCAAGGGCAGCAATGGCAACTATAGCAAGATTCTCTATCAAGATCAAAAGTCAAAAGAAAGCTGGAGATGTAGGTCAGCAGTAAAGCACCTATTAGTTATCAATAAACTCTGGAACAATCCATAGACCACAAAGGGTGGAATAAGATATTTTTTTATAAAGCAAAATGCTCAATGAACTTCTTGATGAGGTCTGGCACACTGGCAAATTCCAGTCCTTGGGGGATGGATGCAGAATTAGAAATCCAAGGTCATCCTGAGCTACATAAAATTCTGTCTTGAGGGGTTGGGAGAGATGGGTGTATCCACTCCAAATCGTCAGGGCTTCAGTACCCAGTGCTTTGTACTCACCTGCTGTGCTTTACTGAAGTGTAAGAGTGCAGAGGGAAGGGATGGACTCAGCACATGAGATAAGCTGGGCGTGACTCCAAGAACTGTAGAGAAGATCAGTCAGTCAACACAGAACCATAACCCCGTAACTTAAATTCAAAACACACTATGTTCCAAAAACATTTCTTCTACACCCTTTAACCTACACAGGAAGTTTCATCATCTGCTGTAAGAGTGGCAGACTTCTTTCCTGGTGACTCCAGCACTTTCTGTCTTTAAGTGTCAAGCACCAAACACAGGCTTGCCTGTCTCTAGCACTCAGCACGACTTGCCTCATCTGCTGGCAGCACAGTACTAACAGAGGCCTTGGTTACTGCCTTTTTATGTGGGCGTTTTGCCTGTACATACGTATATGCACCAATGTCAGTGACGAATGCCCAAGATCAGAAGAGGGTGTGGGATCCCCTGGAGCATGTAGTTACCACAGTGTGGGAGTTGGGAACCGAACCTTGGCCCTCAATAAGGACAAGTGCTCTTCATCAGTGAGCCATTTCTTCAGCCTTCTTTGTGTCACTCGTTTGGGAGACTTTTGTCAGAAGGAAGGGCAAGAGTAAAGATGCAACCCTCATCCCCTAAAAATCTTATGGAAAATCCTTTAGAGAAAATAATATATACACAGAAATTCTTACATCATAAAACTGAAAAGATGCAACATGACTATACACAACAGGGCACAGTGGCATGTGTCGTTAGCTCTAGCACTTGGGAGGCAGAGCCAGGAAGATATCTGTGAGTCTGAGGCTAGCCTTGTCTACTCATACTCAGCAAATTCCAGGCCAGCCAGGAATAATACAGTGAGACCTTGTCTCCAAAGAAACAAACTGTACATAGAGATAAGAGAAATGAAGGGTAACTATACTCTTTCTGTGTCCAAGTGCCACAGACATTTCAGAAGAGATATTTCCGGAACAGATAATGTACAAAGATAAAGAACCATGATATAGAAAACACAGGATTCATTTCACTTAATTATTGTTATAGAAAAATGATATCTACTATTGTAATATGTCACAAAGTAGCATTCAGAAAAGGTCACAGTAGGGGCCGGAGAGATGACTCAGAGATTAAAAGCACCAGCTGCTCTTCCAGAGGTCCTGAGTTCAATTCCCAGCAACCACATCTATAATGAGGTCTTATGTTCTCCTCTGGAATGCAGGTATATATCCGTATAGAGCACTCATATACATAAAATAAATAAATAAATCTTTAAAAACAAACAACTGAAAAGGTGGTTAAACATTTTCATAACATAATGGAACAGAACGACACAAAGGCATGCCTGTATTCCCAGTTAGGTAGTGAGTCCCCTATCTCAGAAACATAACCAAGTTAACACACGCCTGCTCACTCTACTGAAAGATTCAAATTAAAAAGTACTATATACAGCATGTGAGCTGGTGTGCTAAGCCAACTGGGGTCTACAACTTAAACGTACATCAACCTCATGACTCGAGTCATACCCGTAATAAAAGTAAAGGTGTAAATAAAGATAAATCTTCATTTACAGATTATTTTAAAATTTAAAAATAAAACCTAAAAAAATAAATAAATAAACCAAAGCCATATTCCTAATGACCACAAACCAATGCAAACATAAAACTGGAGTGGAAATATATAGTGTCGGATGGAGCCATAGAAATAATAGTGGGGCAGAATTACTAAAGATGTCCACAATCCAAAGGCGCGCATGACATTTCCCTTACAGACCCAAGAGCACAGTATGTGTCTTTAAACACGAGAGCAATCTTGAACTGCATCACGAGAAGTCATGTGGTCACAGGAACAAAGGAACATTGCAAACTGTGCCAATGAACACCAACTGATAGGAAGGTGTCATGCCTAGGGACACCGTGTTTAATGACAATCCAGAAAATCTACATGTAATACATGTTGGGGGATTGTTTTCCACACAGAAAAACTCCCATTAAAGTTCTAGCCCCTAAAGGGGGACAACATTTGAAATGTAAATAAATAAAATAACCAATAAAAAATAAATAAAAAGTTCCAACCCCTAAAAAGACCCAGCATGGCTCGGAAAAGGGGCTCCCAGAAGCCGTGAGTTATTAACAAAAACCTCAGTGCCAAGGGTAAGGTACCCCTTTATGCTAGGTAGGGGGTTTTGGTATTTTGGTTTTATTGTTGTTTGGTTGGTTGGTTTTTGTCTTGTCATCTAGACACATAGTACCATCACCTGGGAAGACAGAGTATCAACTGAGAAAATGCTTCCATAGACAATCTTATGGGCATGCCTGTGGGGCACTTTCTTGGTCAATGACTGATGTGGGCAGGCCCAGCCCAGTGTGGGTGATGGCATCCCCAGGCAGGTGGTGCTGGGTTGTATGAACAAGTAAGCTGAGAAGGTAGTGAGGAGCAAAAGAGTAAGAACTCTCCTCTGTGGTCCACCCACACCTCAGCTCCTGCTTGAGTTCCTGCCCTGTCTTGCCCCATGATCAACTGTGAGTGGGACCCGTAACCCTTCCCTCCCCAAGTTGCTTTTGGTCACTGTGTTTAGCCTAACAATAGAAAGCATACTATACACACTACATAGCCTGGATGCATGATATAAAAAAGAAAACCAGGCCTGAACTGAGTTGAAGCTTCGTCCCTGCTGCTAAGTTTTCATAGTCCTGCAAGGTAAGTTCACTTGAGCAACGGCTGCACTTCGGGTATGGGAGTAACCAACAGTTCTCTGACTGGATCTGAGATGATGCACAGGAGGGAATCCATGCCTGATGCTACAAACCTGGTCAAAACCCATGGCCAGGGAAAGGAGAAGCCCTAGAATGGGAGCTGAGTATTGCTTTTTAACTAATATGTTGAGCTACCCTCTAAATATTTATGTCTGCATCGATAGAAAAGGGCTGCTCTCAGGATTATAGAGGCCCCCTTCATGCAAACAGTAATGAATGCAACTCCGAGACTCATGGCCCCACAAAGTATTGAGAGTACATGACTAATCAGCGCTTAGCCCTAAAAATGACCTTTATACCATCCCCTCTAAGGCACAGGAAACACTGTGGGGAAAGGACATAAGAGCCAGAAGACAGAAAAGGGCTGTGTCACATCATCTCCTAGGCAAGACACAGCCATGACAATCACAATCTCACAGCAGCCATAATGCCTGCGCTGGGCCAGCATAGGCATGGGCCCACCAACAGTCAGGCACACATGGAAGACAGGCCCAGGAGGTCTCCCCTACCCCTCTGTGGTGGTTTAAATATGCTTGGCCCAGAGAGTGGAACTATCAGGAGGTGGCCTTGTTGGAGGAGGTGTGGCCTTGTTGGAGGAAGTGTCAGTGTGTCACTGTGGAGATGGCCTTTGAGACCCTCCTGCTAGCTGCCTGAGGACAGTCTATCTGCCTGTAAGATGTAAAACTCTCAGCAACTCCAGCACCACATCTGCCTGGACACTGCCATGTTCCCTCCTTGATGATAACAGACTGAACCTCTGAATCTGTAAGCCAGCCCCAATTAAATGTTCTTTATAAGAGTTGCCTTGGTCATGGTGTCTGTTCACAGCAGTAAAACCCTAACTAATCCACCCTTATTGCTGGACTATTTGTTACTGATCCACTCAGGAAGGAGATTCATTATCCTCAGCTATAGACTCACTGGTTACCCCACCAGGCTCGAAAGGATAGTCTCGTTCCAATGGTCTCACAGGTGGCCCGAATAAACGAGTCATAAAACAAAACAAAAAGTCATAAGCTTGGGAAAGGACTGGTGAGGATGGGGGTGGGTGACAGGGACGGGAAGGATATTAAAGGAAGCAAAGAGTAACCAGGACACCTTATATACACGTGAGAAATTGTCAACAATATTTTTTTAAAAAATTCCCACACCAATGACCTGCTGGCATGTCATGGCCTAACTGCATGAGGAATCCTCACACTCGTTTCTTAAGTTTGCCTATTCCTGTTAGATCCTTTCTGGTAAAATTATAATCATAAATATGATGCTTTCCTGAATTCTATACAACATTCCAGAAGATTACCAAACTGCAGGGTCCCGGCAACTCCCAAGTTTGTATAGCTGGCTGGTCAGAAGTGCAGATGGCCCTGAGAATCCTTAACTTGTAGCCAGAGTCTGAAGTGGAGCAGCCACCCAGAGGACTGCACCCTTAATTTGTAGGTCTGTGTTGCTTAGCGTGGGAGTTGACATCAGGCCGGTTGGGACTGAACTGGAATAACCTCACTGAGGATGCTTACGTTAAATATATTTATCCTAAACATTAGCCTTGAGTACAGGCATCGTTTCCTTATAATACTAACATAGACATCTTGTGTATATAAAGCTGTTTGTTTCAGAAGGAAATCCCGGAAAAAGAAGAGCAAATAGCTTGGTAGTCAGTATACAGTGATAACAGAGATCTGGGTAATCAGAAGACGGTGCTTCCGTCAGCTGCTGCAAAGGGAAACTACTTTGTTCTTTAGGACAGAGCAAGATGAACATGAAACAAATCTGCATACTCAACAAGGTAAGTCCACCAGAACAATTATGGAGAATGGCTCCATGCTCTTAGTTTATCCAGGCAACACCAGGGTGGTATGTGCCATTATTACTGGGTTTAGAAATCCTCGGCCAACAAAGAGCTAAACTGAAGGTAATGTTGAACATTTACTAATGGTACAGAAAACAGAACCACGAAACTCGATTGTACCCAACAAACAGCCAAGATGAAGCGCCATCTCATGCAATTAATGATCATTAATATTTCTAGAAAGGTGCTTGCTCTACGTGCTTACGTGCATTTTAACATACAATGCATGTTTTTACATCTCGCATACAATGCGGCATGAGCAACTTCACATGGCAGTCTGTGCTGAAGGAGGAGGCATGGTGCTCACCTGGCTTCACGGCTCGTCCACATAGCTGGGGCTGCAGAAGAACTTGTAACATGGCAGGATTGTTTAAACTTTTCATAATCTGTACCGGATTGGGTTCTGGCAGTAATCCCTTTTGATGACTGTGCATCTTCAGTGTGGACAGAAAAAAACATCACAAGCATTAAGTGCAAAACAGACAAAGTCCAAAGGCGTTCCTCCTACAAGACTTATTTTCTGACAAACACACCTTGTTTTCTATCATGCACTTACCGAGTGCTTTTTTTCCACCTCTCTCAACTACAATGGCATATGTCCTATACTACCCATGACAGGTGGTCCTCATCTGACATCTGTCCAACACCAACTGTCTTCAAATAAACTAAGTTTAATACTACAAGTCTCATTAAAAAACAGAAACAAGACAACGCCAAGGAGTGATGGACTTCCTAGCAAAGTGTTAACTCACTGTCACAAAACTAGAACCCCACACACACTACAGGAGGCCTTCTTAGACTGTTGATAGATCCAACGTGGGAGGATGTGTCTTGACTTTCAAACAAAATTTTCCTATCCTGAAAGCTTATTTCATCCACTTGATCCTCTGCAGTGAAATGGAGATGAACTAAGCTGCAGAGCCACCTAAGAATGTGAATCACCTTTTAGTTTTCAAAAGCATTCTGAGAGCTGGTGAGATGGCTCACTGGATAACGTGCTGGTCATTATCTGGGGTTCAGAGGTCCCCCAGGACCTGCAGAAAAAAAGCTGGGTGTAGGGTCAGAGAGATGGCTTAGCAGGTAATGGTGCTTGCAGCCAAACCTAACAACCTGAGTTTGGTTCCCAGGACCCACATAGTAGGACAGGAAAGGTCATCAAAACTGTTCTTTAACCTAACACACAGTAGCATGCATGTGCAAGCCCCAATACACACAAAGACTCTGTCCCCCCACCACCATCTCCCCATTTCTCCCTCTCTCCTCCATCTCTCCCTGTCTCTGTCTCCCCGTCTCTGTCTCTGCCTCTCCGCCTCTGCCTCTCTGTCTCTGTGTATTTATGCATATCTTTATACACACACATACATAATACATATGTATATATACATAGACACGCAGAGACATATATACATATTTATACACACACAAACACACACATTTAGCCACAAGAAAAAGGAGAACTGGCAAGGATAGTTAGTCTTTCTCCTAACCCAGAATCTATAAAATTGAGAGGGAAAGAAATACGAACTCAAGAAACAGACATGGCTGGCAGGAAGTTCTGTCTGGATAGAAAGCGTGCAGGCAGACATGTACAGAGAGCAAGGAAGAAAGCCTAGGTTCACAAGAGAGCCCGAAAAGGGCTTCGGCAAGTGGCACTGCACAGCTTTGCTCTCCTGCACACGGCAGAGGGAACGGACCAGACAGCGTTGCTGGTGTGGGCTGAGGCTGGTCACAGACCACCTCCTTTCCGCCCAGCAGCACCTGCAGCCCCTCGTACCGACAATACAGTGAGGTATCACACTGAAGAAGTGAAACCCAGAAAACGTGGGGCTGGGTGCGAGGTACAGGTGTGCTGTCAGGTAGTGTCCAGTGTGGAGGGGGAAATCCAGAGGACAGCGGGCCGGAGCTCTCCCTGTCTGTCTTCCCTAAATCCTAACAAACCCAGGCTTCCCCTCTAGTCTTCCCATCATCCCTTTCTCTATCAAATTCTTATGGTCGATGTATGTATGTGATTGTATGGAGGCTTTTGAGCAGCACACCACTCTACCACTGAGATATACATCGACTCTTTCACTAACCTATAAACACTGGCATACAAGGAAGCTGACTGCACCCTCCCCCCAAAAAATATGTATTCAAAGGAAACAGTAACTTGACATCTGGGGACTAGAGCCACTCAAACAGGCAGGACAGTTTGTGACAAAGAAAGCAGAGGTAGTAGACAGGAAACTAAGACTGCCTACCAAACATGACAGATGTCCCAAAAAAAGATAAGTAGCCTTAAAAGGGATGGAGGATTTTTTTTTTAAACTAGTAACATGAACAGGGACACTCGGTTATAAAGGCCCAGTGGGAAGCACTAGGCCTGAAAAACGAACATAAGGAGAAAGTCAGCCTTTGCTTACTATAAATAGTGCTGCTGCAAATGTGCCACACGGACTAGATCCTGAACCCTCAAAAGCAAGCCCATAAGTCCGCATGGGTGTCCCTGTTCTGTAGATAAAGGCTTCAGAAACTCACAGAGCATGCCGCTGAACCTGTATTCTGTGCTTTTATCAGGAGTGTTAAATGGTGAAACAAACATAATTCAAAAGAAATTAGTGATCTAAAGGAGCAGGTTAAAAAAAAAAGAAAAGATGCAAACAAAATTTAATAAGAGCAAAATTAGTAAGGGCAAGGTAACGGGGGCCAGGGGCCAAGACTTGTTCAACGGGGGCCCCTGCAGGAGAAAAGGTGAGGGGCATCTTTGGAAAATAGCTGAGACGTGCACCTCACTAAAGAGGGCCTAAGGGCACAAAGTCAATAATCAGCCACTGGGGTCTTAAGTATGAGGCTAAAGAACACACACACACACACACACACACAGAGAGAGAGAGAGAGAGAGAGAGAGAGAGAGAGAGAGAGAGAGAGAGAGAGAGAGAGAAAGAGAGAGAGGGAGAGAGAGAGAAAGAGAGAGAGAGAGAGAGAGAGAATCATAAAATGTATAAACACCAAAGCAAAATTTGAAAAAAAAAGTTAGAAAACAATGCTATGACAAGCTTCCAGTGAGAACACATCTCCCAAAGGACGAGTAGCCAACTGTGAAGAGTTTCTCCCTAGAAACACTAGACTAGGGAGACAACAACCCAATCCTAACCAAGTGCTAAGGGAAAAACTTCCCAAGTTAGAGCTATAATATTCGGGGTCGGGGTCGGGGGAGCTAGTGCTCAAGTATGAGAACGATGAACAGTGTCCCCAACTGCCCATGCTCTGAAAAGCTTTTACCACATGAATGGCTTCACTCAAATCTCCCTGGGAAGAAATGCTGCAGTCAGAAACGAGGCAAATACAGGACAGTGTTGTGTGACATATGGGAGTGAAAGCATCCTGTCATAACGTTGTAATAGCTGGGCCCATGAAACAGATAACATTCAGGAGAATTCTAAAGTAAGGAACTGGGAATAACTGTCATGTAATGGAGTGAGGAGGAGGAGGAGACAGAATGAATGGCGGGGGATGAGCTAAGTGATGCTGAGAAAGGAAAGGGCATTGATGAGTTAGGAACAATTACCAATAGGAAAGCGAGAAAACGCAGCCTGGGAGGATGGCTGACCCAGTAAAAGCACTGCCACAAACCCCCGAAGACCTGAGTTTAAACGGGAGATCCTACATCAAAAGCCAAATGCAGAGGCCTGTATGGACCTGTAAGGCAAACGCAGCATAGAGGGGAGGTAGAGACAGGGGAATCAGCCGGAATGTTCAGGCCACCTAGCCTAGGACACACAGCACAGTAAAGGAGGCTTGGCCTCAAAGCAAGGTGGAAGGAGAAATGACTTTGGAAAACGTTGACCTATGACCTCTACTGCATAGTGTGGCCTAAGTATATACTTTCCTCTCTAACTAAATCAGAACATACATTAAAGGATGTTTCAAATGCACCCATAAAGAGACATAAACTTCCATATATGATTTTTTAAATGTTAGCCATCAGACACACACATAAAAAAAAAAAAAACCACACACACACACACACACAGAGAGAGAGAGAAAGTCTGAGACGAAGGTATAGCAAATATAAAAACAAAGAAAGCTGAAGAAGCCAGGGTAATATCAGAAAGGGATGTGCTGATAACACCAGAAAGACACATGTACTGATAATACAACCAGTGTATTACCAACAGACGCCTATCAAGAACGCACTGTTAAATCTGGAGCAACAACTATAGAATATGTAGAAATGGAAAAACTGACCATTATAAAGAAAAGCTTCTGGGACACTAACAGATGACAATGACAAAGAAATAAGAGGAAAGGTGGAGAGGTAGTGAATTCCTACACACGTGTGCGCACAAGACTTTATAACACTCAAGCAAGCACAGTGCATGAGCCATTTCCAGGCATGAATGGCACACTCAAAGAGGAACTGGCCACATAACAAGACACAAAGCATACAGCATTACTTCATCTCCAGATCAACAGCACAGATTAAGTTTTCCAATCATGAACAATTAGAAATTACCAACAGGAAAATAACTTTTGAAAATCTATGGCCATATGACAATGCAAGAATGTCAAGAGGAGAAGGCAGCTGAAGAGTGCAGAGAACCAGGAAAGGGCAAAAAAGGAAGAAAGATAGCCACATTCAGTACAGCATTAGCCGTGGCTTCCAGCAGTGGAGGGGAAGCAGAAACCTCACTCAACAGGTAAGACAGGAGGTCCAAGTGAAAAGAGAAGAACAGCAGTGGTACCCACAGGACAGGCCATGACGATGCTATCAAAGCTTTAAATTCCAGCTGCCTGTCATGCCAAAACAGTGACTTTGCAATGAGACTGTTCAGGAGCAGAGAGAAGTTTCCCAAGTGTCACCTTGAGAACTAATCTACTACTTAAAACTGAGCAACCCTGGGGGCCTGGGAAGAGTGTAAATAAGGGAGCCTGAACCCCTCCTGCACAGTTCCCCAATGGGGAACAACCCTGAAAGACAGCTGTGGAGAGACAGGAAAGCATGGAATAAGCTATTTCATGGCCTGAACATACAGAACAAACCATCAACCAATACTGCAACTGGAACCTTTTAAAAACTGACAAATAAGGACAATCCAAGATAAGCACAAACTAAGGCAATGTGGTAGACCAGAAGCTGACCATGTGAAAAAGAAATGTCAAGATAGGAAAAAGACAGAGTCCACTCCAAAGAGAAAAACAGTTTGAGAATGTCAAGAACCGGGGATGGCATCCAGCTAGCCCTGAGGAAGAGCGTCTCATTCATGAGAGCTCAGGAAAGGATACATTTCATGAGAGAAGATGGACAGAGTTAGGAAGGAATGTCTCATGGCCAACACAAGTAAACTAAGCAAACCATAATACTCGCAGGGAGAGAGAAAAGAACAATAACCCAACCAACACAATTATGTCCTCAACAATAACCTGGAGTGTGAGTAAATGGCCTCAACTCTTCTTAAAGACATGCAGATTAGCTGACTGACCAAGATTCAACTAGCTGTTGTCACCAAGAAACACACCTCCCTGGCACAGACACCGACAAACTAGGAGTCAAATGCTGAAGCAAAAGAATTGGAAAATAAGCCAGCAGTTATTGGGCTGTCTGATAAATACACTGGAAGCTAAATAAAAACAGATAAAGAAGGCCATTATGTACTAATAAAAGCAATAATTCATGAAGATAATTACAAATACCCATGCATCATACACTGGGGCTCCCAATTTCATTAAAGGTCAGATAGGGCCTAATATAATAACGGTGTTATTTCAGTACCCCACTCTTTAGATAGGTCATTCAAACTGAAAAGTCAACGAAGAAATCTCAGAGTTAAACTACACCACAGACCAAATGGACTTAACAAATCTACAGAACAGCCAAAGCTGCAATCTTCTCTAAAACCGATCACAATTCCGGGCCATAAAGCCATTGTCAACAAATAATAACCTCTTGTATCTTATAGTAAAATAAAGCTAGGGGTCGATAGTAAAAGACACCACAGATGCTACACCAACACCTGGAGCCTGGACATCTTGAACGAGCCCGGTCAGTGACAAAAATCAGGAGGGAAAATTTAAGTTTCTAAAAACAATAATAAAATAAAAACATAGCTTTTGGGATACAGCTAGAAAAATGTATAGTTAAAAGTCTTTACATTGAAAAGTAACAGGTCAGATTAGACAGGATTTTTGTGTCTCAATCAGATGATAGTATTGTGTGCCTCAATGTCTTAGAAAAAAATGGAACAAGGCAAACCCCATAGCAGTAGATCACAAGAATATGATCAGGCCAGAAATTAATGAGTGAATTTCATTAATTAGGAGCTAAAGGAATGTAGATACTGAAGAGTAGGTTCTTTGGAAAAGTATGATTAGCAAATACTAACCCAAACTAATGAGAGGGAAATGGCCTGAATTAGTACACCCAGAGGTACAAATTTCAATAGGAAAATCAGTAAGATATGACCAATAGAGAAAGAAAACAAAACAGCAACGCTGAAGTGGTAATATAAAGTCTCCTAACAAAGAAAAACCTCCCCCTAGATTTGACTGCTGGAGTCCACCAAGCCAGCTGACATGAGTGCTCCCAAATGTCCCATTAAACAGAGTGAGCAAGACCACTACCTAACTCTCCTACAGTCAGCATCAACCTGATACCAAAACCAAGGAAGGGAAAAACAACAAAAAAATCTCCGACTCATTTCCCAAAAGAAAATGACTATAAAAACTCTCAATAAAACAACCCGCAATCCAAATTCAAGAACACATTAAGAATATCATACACCATGATAGAGTTAGCTTCACTCCAGGGATGGAAGGATGGTTCAACAAATGCAAATCCAGAAATATAATGTAGCATGCATAAATATGCCTTAGATCAGAAATCACATCACGATTCAATTGATACAGGAAAGGCCTCAGTCACAGGTCTGCATCCCAGTGATAAAAGCCCTGAAGAAACTAGGGAATCAGGAGGAATGTGCTATGACATAATATGAGAAACCCACAGCCGCTATAACTAACAGTGGAAAACCATCCAAAAGCGTTTCCTTTGAAACCAGGAGACCAGGGTGTCCACTCACTCTTAAGCAGAGTGCCCAGTTTTAGCTAAAGCAACAAGAAATGAAAGTGATTCGAATACGAAAGGGAGGAGCTGAGGTATTCCTATTTGCATGTGTGGTTTCTATTCTTTGGGAGCCTCCAAATACTTACCAGAAAGCTATATGTGATAAGTGCCCTTAGCAGGATACACAACATACATAAGCCTGTAATCTTAATGAATCAGCAATAAGCTTGTCAAGAAAGAAATCAGGAAATAACTGTTATTTAAAATACCTTTAAAAACACCCAGGAATAAACCTCAAGTTGAAACTGTAAGTCAACAGAGAAAGAAACTGAAGACACAAGGAGATACAGAGACCTTCCATGCTCGTGGACTGGCGGAATTCATTGTGTGAAAGTAAGCATGTTACCAGAAGCAACTTACACATTCAGGGCTATCCCCATCAAAATCCCGACGGCATTCTTCACAGAATTAGAGGGAAAAAATTGCTATAAAATTCATACAGACGTAGAAAAAATGCTAAATGACAAAATGACCGGAAGCAGAAGCCGAGGGGCTGGAGGCATCACAATGGCTCATCTCAGTAACCAAAGATACTCAGCACTGGCATCAAACAGGCCACAAACCAAGAGAACAAAGTAGACAATCCAGAGACCGACCCAGGGAGTTACAGCCCCTTATCTCTGAGGAAGCTGTTAAAAACATACACTGCAAAAAATACAGTTCCTTAAAAATGGTGTTGGGGGGAAAATGGGTATCCACATACAAAAAAAAAAAAAAAAAAAAAAAAAAATGAAGCTAGATCATTATCTCTCAGCAAGCACAAAAATCAACTCAAAATGGCTGTGAAGCCTTAATGTAAGATCTGAAACTCAGACACTGTTAGTGGGAGAGAGAGAAGATACAATATAGACATAGGAAAGAAAGTTCTAGAAAAAATTAACAGAGCTCCCAGAATGAACGCGTGAGACTGCATCTAGTTCAAAAGCTCCTGCAAGATTAAGGAAATAACCAGGAGCATGATGGGATGTCACAGACGGGCAAATGTTTCTAACAACACATTAGACAAGTGATATCTACAATCTATAAAGAACTACAAAAATCACACACACACACACACACACACACACTCACACACACACAAAACACTCAATGGGCCAGCTGATTTGAATATACAGTTATCAAAGGAAAAAATACAAATGGCGGACAAATTTTTTCTAAGTGTTCAACATCCTTGGTCATTGTATGTAAACTGAAATTGATGTGAGTCTTTTGTCATTGCTGGTGAAGACATAGGAGAAGAGAACCTTTCCTTATTCATCCGCTGGGGTGGGAAGAACTGAGGAAGCCGCACTGGACATCTGTACATATAAATGTTCCTTAAAACACTAGAAATGGAAGTAGCCCAGGTGGACACTCGTGGGTGTCCACCTGAAGAGCTCTAAGTCACCATTGGGATACCTGCGCGGCCATCCACACTGGCTTTTCTAATCACAAGTGCTAAGACACAGACCTAGATATGCAACACATGATGGATAGATAAAGAAAGTGTGGTAGTACATATACGCCATGGAATTTTAGTAAGTTATGAAGAAAATGAAATTATGACATTTTCAGGAAAATGGATGGAACTGGAGATGATTATACTAAACAAAATAAGCTAGATTCAGACAAATAGCACACGTTTTCTTACATGCAGAGCCGAGATTTAAAATATGTAGCCAGAGATACTTAAACATGTAAATGACATAAAAATCAATAGGGTACTATGAGAGAGAGGAAGGGCTAAAGCGTAAGGAAGGAACTGAAAGAATAATGGACTATTTATACACACATGGACACACACACAGACACAGGCACCACACACGCAGAAGAGTGACTGTTTGAGGAAGGAAGCAGAGCCCGTCAGAAAAGAAGAGGGAGGGCTCACAAGGGAAAATAAGAACAAAGTATAATGGTATACACATATGACAATGTCACAAATAAATTCTTCTGTGCTAACCAAACACTCACATAGAGGGCTGGAGATATCGTTTAGTGGTTGAGAGAACTGGCTGCTATCCCAGAGGATGGGGGTTTGATTCCCACCCAGATGGTAACTCACAGGTGCCTGAAACTCCAGTTCCAGGGGATCTGACTCCCTCTTCTGGCCTCCTTGGAGACCAGGCAATGTATGTATGGGGCACATACATACAAGAGAACAAAACTTTCATATTCATAAAGTAAATAATGTTTTAATTTTAAAAATTCATACCTCAAGATTTATGACATATGAATATAATATTTGTTAGAAGGAACCCTATAATGTATTTTATTATTTTTTATGTTTTTAAAGACAGTCTTATTCTATAGCTCTGGCTTGTTTGGAGCTCACTATGTAGCCAAGGTGGCCTTGTATTCCTGACAATTCTCCTGTTTTAGCCTTCCCGATGCTGGCCTATAAATGTACTTAACATAAAATAAGATTTAAAAAGGGAGTTTGTGTGTGTGTGTGGGGGGGGGGGGGTTTGAAGAGATGGCTCAGCAGTTAAGAGCACTGACTGCTCTTACAGAGGTTGAGTTCAATTCCCAGCAACCACATGGTGGCTCACAACCATCTGTAATAGGATCTGATGCCCTCTTCTGGTGTGTCTGAAGACAGCAGCAGTGTACTCATATAAATAAATAAATAAATCTTTATAAAAAGAAAAAGACTAGGGACTTGGGATGTAACTCAGTGGCAGAGTACCTATCTATCAAATATAAGAACCTGAGGTCAAGTCCCAGCACTGAACAAACCCGGAAAATAAGAATTAAGCATTGATATCAAGAAAGATGGAAAAAAAAATTAACCTCACCACTGCCACCATCAACAAAAAGGGGACAAGCAGAAATGAGAAAAATGGATGAAGATAAAGGCAGAAATGAACAAAAGAGGAAAATTTAGAAACTGAGTAAAACAAAAGCTGGTATTTTCAAAGGACAAAAATAGAAAACGCTCTAAGGCTGCCAAAGACAAAAGAGAGAACACAAACCACACAGAATGAAACCAAGGAACATGTGCAACATCTTAAAGTACTAAGACGTTATAGTCTGAATATATCAAATGTTGAAAATGTAAACAGAAGAGACGATCTTTCCAAGTAGCACAGAAAACAAAGACAGAAACAAAAATCGCCAGACAGAGCTCAGAGGTCATCAGCGAGTGCCCTGGAGAGCCCCAGGGAGTGGACCACCTGGCTTCACAGAGGCATATTCAGCTTCTCAGCAGCCTTACATTATAGAGGTTGATTTTCAACTAGAGAGAAGAAGAGAGAGAAGATGCTGAAGCCATCTAATGATAGTGAGGTTAGGGGTGTCTTAATTCCAAAATTAAGTAGTGATCATGTTTTCAAAATTAAGTGCCTGCCTCTTCTGAGCACATCTCCAAAGCTATGTCCTATAAAAATATTAAATCAAATTGAACGGTGCCTGGGCTGGGGGTAGGGGGTGACCAATGAGGGTTTAGCAAAAATGTGGAGTGAACAGAGAAGGTGGATCATGGGAGGCACACTGAAGGGGGGGAGGGGGGAGAAGGGGACAAAGAATTCTGCATGTTGGAGTGTTTGGAATACTTCAAATATGGAGAATGTAGATTTAAACGCACATGACTGAATGAGATGAAGGCAGAGCGGACGGTGTGGGGACACATGGAGGGGACATGGATGTGTTTGGAAGATGAGCAAGGTACAATGACATCCATGTGTGAAAATGTCATAGCGAAACCAATTATTTTTTAACACTAAAAGTCTTTTAACTCAAAGGATGCCTTCCATGAAACAAATCGATCCTTGTGATTTACCACCTGTGCAGTAATTTTTCTGTCAGCTTGATACAATCTGGAATCTTCTGAGAAGAGGAGCCTCAATTAAGAAAACACCTTCATCTTGTAAGCCTGTGGGCAAATCTGTAGGGCATTTTCTTCATTAGTGATTTATGGGGGAGGGTCCAGCCCACTGTGGGCAGTAACCACCTCTGGACTAGTGATCCTGTGTGGATAAGAAAACAGGCTGAGCAAGCCATAGCGAGCAAACCAGCACGCAGCAATATGCATGGCCTCTACCTCAATGCCTGCTTCCAGGACACCAAAGCCTCCCTTTCTTCTTCAAGTTCTCTTTTGGTTATGGAGTTTATCACAGCAACAGAATGCAAAATAAGACAACTATCAGTCAACTAGAGGGTAAATCACACGTTTATCTGAATTGTTGCAGAAATACTTTGCCTGCTTGATTTTTTTTCAAATTTCAAATTTCAGAAACTTGATAAAAAGATACATACCAAGAGCCCATAAAAAGCACTATTCACAACAACTTAAAGTTAAAAAAAAAATCCAAAGCTTTCTCACTGTTCTTGCTAGCTGCTTATGAAGGTCTCATACATCACTCTGGGACACACATTCATTATGCACTTAAAAGACAAGAAGGGAGAGTGATGCAATCCAGCCTAAGGGGAAAGGGATCACATGTGTGTTCCCGTGGATGAGAAGAAAAAGGCGAATGGCATGGGGACTGTGGAAGGAGTCACCCTGATCACACAGGTGAAAAGGGACAGCTGAACTTGGGGTGTTGATGAGAAATGCCAGTGATGAATAGCTGGGTCTGTGGTTCAGTTTCTTTTATACCATATCTAGTTATTACACAACTGAGAAGGGAACATTAAGAGAAAAGCAATTTTCTTTAGAAATGCTAAAACTGAGCTATTGATTTAACATGAATGTAGAATGCTGTCTCAAATTCTTTCCAGTCACTGGAGATACAAATTTACTGATCCACCAACATAGGCATGTAATTTACCATTAGTAAGTAGTAACTGGGGCTGTTGGAGTCCGTGAGAAAAAGAGAACTGAATTCAGAACCCACTGATGCAACCTCCAAGGACACAATCAACTTGGGGCAAGAAGAGACAGGAATCCTGTGGCAGGATTCACGATTGAAGAGATTTTAAATATTGCAGAGATCTCACAATCCAACACTGGAGAGTACTTAACAGATCTGCAGAGTAAGAAATCCCTGTTGGGGCTGGGAAGATGGCCTGGGCAGTAAAGTGCCTGACATGTAAGCAGGAGGACCAGAAAAGACTGGGAACAATGGCATACGCCTGTAATCCCAATGCTGAGGAGGAGGAAGCCAGCGCCATCCACAGGGGCTTGCTGGCCAGGCAGTCTAGCTCAGTAGGTTCATCGAGAGATCATGTCTCAAAACAAAACAAAACAAAACGGTGGAGAGTAACTGAGGATTGACGAAGACATCTAATGTTGACCTTTGAGTTCCATGTGCATGCACACCCATGCACACATATGAACACATATACACACAGAAATCCTTCCATGAGAGCAACTTACTTGAAGGAGGTAGACACTATCTGCATGAGAGAGAGAGCAAATGGAAGATGAGGAACTGGTGCTGACGGCCCTGTTAAAGTGACAGTAGCTATAAAGCAGCTATCTAAGGTTCTCATTTAAGAAAAACACAAGATACTTATGGGAAGTGGCTAGTTAAACAGGCAAAACCAGGGAGAAAACAGAGGGTCGGGAGCCCCCAGGTGGGGACACTGTCAGGAGCCCAACACGGCCAAGAGGCAGGACTCTTCCTATGAACAGGGAAGGGACATTCTTTACATGTCTGAGCAAGTACACCCTCGGCATGAAGTGCTTGTGCAGGCTGAAAAGGAAGGAAGGAAGCAGTGAGGGGAAGAACGATGGATGCCTGACTCTAATACCTGATCTTCACAGACACCACCATGATCATCTCACAGAGAGGCAGGAGCAGGCAGAAGGCCAGGTTTTGGATGGCTGTAGGAGAAAGCAGGAAACAACGATGACAGACAAGCTAAGACCTGTGGGGGTCAGTGAAGCCATATGCTACTCATTTGCAGAGGCACCAAGCCACCCAGCTGTTTCACATCTAAGAAGACACAGTGCCCTGACTTTAGCAGTCAGGGACTAGACTGGTTGAGAATTGTAAACTCAGCAAAACTGTAAACTCGGCAATTCCAACTGGGCAACACTACAAGGTGAGCAGAGGAAACGAAACTGATGATGGCGAAGAAATGACTGAAGTAGTAAGTGACCTTTGAGAGTAAGAAGCCAAAGATGCTAACTCTGGAAACAGAGAAAAAGGACCCAGGGTCAGAGGTGAACTCAGAGTAAGGAGGGGTGGGGAAGGCAACAGCTGCCCCCCCATGCCCAGCCCACCTTCTCTGCTTTCCTGTTCATCTCCAAACTACTTAGGGCTGACTTTTCCATGGCTTGACTGTCACCTGTAGCTCTCTCATTTATATACCTTGTGAGTTCCCCATGCCAAATTCAATCTAAGTCCTCTGACTAAGTCATAACCTTACTTTAGCATCGACCTACCAATCTGGCCATACCTCTCTACACACATGGTTCAACTTGACCGCTTACCTTTCTCCAAACATTTAACCCAGCTCAGCCAACAGTGACTACTCAGACTGCCTCCTTAGGGTCACCAGATTTAATGAAAGAACACAGGATGTTCAGTGAAACTCCGAGTTCAGATAAACGATGAATAATTTTAATAGAATTATGTCTCATGAAAAATCTGGATTTCCTTGGCAACCCTATCCTCCACCCCCATCAACACATGTCAGTACCTCACTCATCCCTTAATGTCACACTCAAATGTCATCTTCAGCATGACGTTTGTTTTGATCCTCTCAAAAGAGTATCCATCCCTTCCCTTCATTGAACCATCAACTATGTACTGTGCTGAGGTGAAAACTGTAAAGACATTGTCCATATGCAAGGGACCCTCCAGCTAGAGGAAGTCACAGGAAAGAGACTGCCATCATGTGAGCAGAAAGAGGCAGACATCTTCCTCATCTCAGAAGCTGGAAACTACTCTGTGGGAATCTGTGTTATGACAACTTCTAAGGAAAACCAGCATGACACTTGGAAACTTAAAGCTCACAGTGACTAAAATGTTTGCTGAAATTCTTTCAAAAATTACTGTGGACAGTGGCTGGGGAGATAAAGAACTTATGGTGTAAAGACCAAAGCTTGGGTCGCAGAACCCATATTAAAAGCTAGGCAGACGTGATTGCCAACTGTAATCCCAGCACTTGGGAAGCAGACAGGGAGCCCCAGACCAGGCTGCTTGCTGGAATGGGTGAGCTCTGGTGGGTGAGCTCTGGATTCCGTGAGAGCCTTGCCTTCATAAATAAAGTAGAGAATGATCAAGAAAACCCTGACACAGCCTCAGGTTTCCACACATAAACACATACATTACTTGCACATATGCACACAAATTACTCAAGATGACTACATACATTTTCATGAATTTACTCTCGCTCTCTCAACTTCTGGTTTGGTTTGACTTATCCCGCTTGGCCAGCTTTTTTTAAAAATACACTTATTATTTAAAATAACATGTACGTCTTCAGCGTATGGAAACTACAACAGCCCAGGGAATGACTACCAACTGTAGCTAGACTTGGAAGGCTAAGGTCGTCTCCAGGTTGTCTAAGCAGCAGGCCACTCACCGAGCGCTGAGCCGCTATGAGGACTGCCAGAGTGCTCCGCCCTGGTGCTCCTGGGGCGCAGAAGGACAGTTGAACTTGGCTCCCCTTGATGGTGATGCCATCTGCCACCTGCTGAACCTCTTCAGCATGCTCTGCAGTGCTATATTCAACCACTGCAAAGCCACCACCGTGACTTCCTTCATCCTGTGCAAGCTGACACCACACAGCACATTAAAAAGGAGATCCTGAAATTGATTTATGATCATGTGTTTACAAGTAATCATTTCCAAATTCAACAGCTAGGCCCTCAGCCTGTACTGGTGACAATATTAAATTTGTTCTTGAAGGCAAGGATTTCAATCCAATTTTTTCACTTTCTAATTTAACAGTCAACAGTCTCCTGCTTATTATGAAATATATATACACAATTAGCAAATAATAGGAAAGATAGTTAAGTAATTATATTAAAGCTCTCCTCAAAACATGGATAATGAAACACTGATTATATATCAATGAAAAAAAATGGTGTCATCAAATGAAGACAGGTGGGAGGAGGCACAGACAACTTCTGTTTCAACATATTAAGCAAATCTCAGGAATCTGGTCAAACTAAAAAATAAATCTCATTTATGAAACTCACACCTAGGTTTGATACTCCATCACTGGCAGCACACAGCCTTCCCCTTCGTGTACAGGCTAACAAGCTACCACACATGGACCTGGGTCTACTTCTGTCACCCACCTGCAGGAGTGTACAGGACGACAGTAAAGTCCTGGCTCTGCAGACATGCATGAAGAGCAGAGGGAAGAAGGAATACACCACTACCATACAGGTGGGAGATTCAAACACATCTGAAGGATCTTAATAGGCTTATACCCTCCACGGTGACAGGTGACAAAAGCAAGCTTGCATCTTTGAGAAGTCACAAATACACAACCCTATGATGTGGGTTTTATAGCTTGTGTTAATATTACAAGTAAATACTTTTGAGTCCTTCACAATATTTTTGTTTCTCTATTTTAAAAGCTTAACTTTTGATGGGGGGTGGTGGTGGTGCATGCCTTTAATCCCAGCACTCGGGAGGTAGAGGCAGATATACCTCTGGGAGTTCCAGGACATCCAGGGCTACACAGAGAAACCATATCTCAAAAAACAAAAACAAACAAACAGCGGAACTTTTACTTCATTGGTATACTTACGCTAAGTTTCCATTTTTCTCCCCTTCAAGATTTTTACTTCTTTAAACTCTTAAATCATATTTTTTTCCAAAAAGCTTTTTCCAAATGTGTAGGGCAAAGGAAAAATACCTACCTCTTCCAAGTGTTCCTCTAAGAACTCAATTCCTTCTATAATTGAAACCAGACCTTCAGATCAGAGCTGATGAAGCCAGCTGTCCCTCTGGTCTCTTGACTGCAAGAGAGTTTGTCTCCAGTGCACCCTCTGGTAGCTTACAGGGACAAGAGCCTGGACGTGACAGACCCATGGGTAAGGAGCTATGGAGATGCCACCTTAATATACCTGTGAATCTTTAAAACCCACTTCTGAAGTTGTTTCAGTGGAATGACATTCACTCTTACCTAAAGCATTGCACCTGAAGGCTTCCTAAACAAATCTCTTTAAACCCACATCAGCAGGGTTGGAGTGGGACACTCAGCTCAATACCAGAACTACACAAAGAAGTTTCCATTCTTTTGAAGCGTTTTAGCAGGAGCTAAGTGTCACTCATGGGAACAGTAGAAACAGAGTCTACCACTGTACAGCTAGACAAGGTGATGTGTAAGGTTTCTGATGACTCTTGGGCTCACAGTTCAGGTGCATGGCTTTGCCCTTCACGTTTGCTCTAGAGGCCTCTGATAAGCCATGGAGAAGAAAGGATAGACATGGGATGACAGCACTATGTAACTCTTAGTATTCAACAATATCAGGACATCACTAGACCAATCTGCTTCCAGTAACTGAGCAGGCTGGGTCAAAGGTTTGTCGCAAAATATTCTAATTTTATACAAGTCTTAGATGATTTCGTTAACGCTTTACTACTGGGACAGGAGGAGCGAAGATGTGAGAAAAAGCAAGATGGAGCCATTCATACTAAACTTTAAAATATGAATAATGCAGCCAAATCTCACTCACATGCACAATCTAGAAAGGACAATCTTCTAGAAAGTAGGGAGCAGACTGGCATTCACCAATGGACAATGGAGTCACCAATAGAAAAGTTTGTTACAAGGTATAAAATTTAAGTTAGATAGGAAAACCTAAGTTCAGGAGATGGATCACAAAATATGCTCCATCACAATTAACAATACAATGTATTCCTAAGGCATTCTGAGAGTGGATACTTAGTGGTCCCGTCACAGAAGATAGCAACTCTGTGAGATAATGCTTAGTCAGTCCACTGGCTTTAGGCTCCCCTCCATGTGTGCACACTTCACAGCATCATGCTAGGCAAAACAAGGGCATATAACTTTATCTGCCCATTTAAACATACACTCATACATTACATATGTAGACACACACACACACTCACGCGCCTGTACAATCCAACTCCAAAATTTCACTGTGATATGAGAATCTTACAACTATTGGGTAAGAGGAGAAAAGGGAGTTAAGACAGGAAACATGGAAGTGGAGGGAGGGGGCAAAAAGAAGGGACATGAAGGAAACAAAGAACTAGTCTGTTGCTATCAGAAAGCTGCAAGGTGAGGGTCACATAGCATGTCTCTGTGCAGTTATTATGATGCAGTTATTGTGATAAGGTGCTTAGAAATCCTCACCAGCATAGCCAGGATCTTCTCTACATGCCTCCCCCACCACAATCCCATTCAGACAGGAATAGGCGATTGCCTTAACCTTTATTCAAGTCTGCTACTCTCTAGTAAGTCGCTCTTCATAGAGGACTGGCAAAAATTTGTTCACTTGTCACTCTCACCTACCAAATTGTGAAGTGCCGAGTACTGCATGGCCATGCGGAAGGTACTGGGGACACAGTTCCCAACCCTGGAGCAGAGATAGCTGGACATGGGCCTCCACAAGTGCTGATGGTTGCTAGGCATAAGACTTGTTTGTATAATAATGAATATAATTTACTTTATGTTCCTCCTTCAAGAAATATTCTCCCTGCTACGGTTATTGGGGAATGCCCTCTCTGCCAAGGTTAATGACTCCATGATAATCAGAGACAGCTTGAGTCTGGGAGGTGAAGATGTGTCTAAATTCCTTAGCAAAATGGTTAATGCTATGACCTTCAGGATAGCCCTTAAGGCTATGGGGAAGAACTCTAAAAACATGAGTTCAAAAATAGATAAAACAGGATTTCTCAACTATGCAAAATATAAGGATACAATATGAATTACATGAATTAGGGCTTCACAGACCTAAAAAATAAACCAAAGGCAGCTGCACTATGAGCAAGTTTGTCAAAAGATATTAAGGAAGGAGAAGAAATTTGGGGAGTAGTGATTGCAAGGCAAGATCCCACCCAGCTAAGTTTATTGTTTGTGCTTACAAAGGCAGACAGATTCCTGAGTTCAAGGTCAGAGAGAGTTTAGGCCCAGGCATGGTGGGAATGTTGCTCTCAGAGTGAGATCCCACCCAGCTAGCTTATTGTCTGTGCTTACAAAGTCAGGCAGATCTCTGAATTCATTTGCCATGTTAAAAATATTGGTGCCTTTTCCTAAGAAAGAAAGGGCTAAGGTCATAAAATGCTGATTTCAGGAATAATCAAAAGGGAAACTGAAGTAAATGACTGAACTGATATGAAAATAAAAGACTGGGCTTATGTCTTCAAGAGAAAGGTATCCGGAGAGAACTGCTTAGAGAGTGAACACAGCTCTTTTAAAATTTCTCTAGCAGGATTTCTAACTTTGGTTGGAAAACCTAGAATTTTTCAGGCAAGAGCTGAGCTGTCTGGAGATCTCTGGAGAGCTGTCTCTCAAGCAGACTACAAGCCTGTACCTACAACTGATTTGGAGTCATTCTTTAGCTGCTCCCAAACACCCCTTCCTAAGAGCTGCAAACAAGCCGAGGCTGGTCCCTGGAAGTGGAGCACTGAGATACAATGCTGTACTCTCTATATTTCTGATATAACCTAGCACTGGCCCAGCTCAGAGACAATGGTGAACATAACCTGGAGAAAAGAATGGGCTAATGGATGAATGGCTACACAACTCAGGGAATGACAAGGGGCATAAGTAATGGATTTGCTCTGATGTAGTGAACCAAAGCAACAGTTCAGCCCATCAACAGAAGGAGATGACTTAAAATTTCCTTAGAGTCCTTATAACAGACCGGGGCAGAATCAAAACTGCCACTATGATGTTCCGATGAGTATGAGAGATTAACTGGATATAGATACAGGCATTGATCAGATACAAATGCAAGTATTCTTAATTATATCAAATCGGCTCTTAAAAATACATACCTGGCAAAACACAGGTTTATGGATACCGGAAAAAAGTTGCAAGAGCTCTTCTGAATCGCTGTAGTCACTGGGGAGTTTATCTATACAAAGGCACTTAGAATGGATGAGCTCCGAGGCCAGGAGATTAACATCCATCCACTGTGCGAAGAGTGCCGAGGCTCCCATCTGCCTGCCCAGTAGCTCCAGTCTAGCCTTAGCAGCAAAGTCCTTTTTCATGTACTCCACAAACCCGTAGCCTTTGGAGTGGCCAGTAATTTCACTGTAGACCAAAAAACATCTCTCGATGTTGCCATAGGCACGGACAAGTTCTTCAAACTCTTCTAACGTGAAGGAGATGGGCAGGTTAGTGATGCACAACAGAGCGTCTGTGGGCTGCAGCTGCACCGTCAACTCTCTGCCTCGGAAAGAAAACTGATGAAACCTCTGAATCGCACTCTGCGCTTGCTCCCCATTCAATAAGGTAACAAAAGCTGCAAGACAAGAGAGGGATCGGCAAGGCTTGAGATCAGTCCTTTCCTTGTCTTCTGCTGTGACCCAAAATAAGGAATACATCTTATGCCTAAGACAGTCTATACAAATGTTTGTATCTTCTCCTAAAGCAAAGTCATCACAAAATATACCCTATTATGTGTAATGCCCCCTCCCACCCCCATTCCACTTTTTGAGACATTCTCTCACCATCTAGCTCCTGTTGGCCTGGAACTCACTATACAGACCAAGCTAAGTACAAACTCAGAGATCCAGTTGCCCCTGTCTCCAGAGTACACCACCAAACCTGACCTGCAATACACTCGACTTTGTTATTGTTTAGAAACTGCTTTTCTCTCGATTTCTGTCTCTGTCTCTGTCTCTGTCTCTGTCTCTCTCTCTCTCTCTGTGTTGCACATGTATGTATGCAGATTGTAGGTAGGCAGGCATGTGAGTGCACATAGTGGCCAGAGGAGGGCGTCAAAGTCCTCTGCCACTCTCTACCTAATCCCTTTGAGATGAACTCTGTCCCCTCAACCCAGAGTTGTTTTCTCAGCAAAGCTGTAGCCAGCAAGTAAAAGGGTTGGGCAGGGCAGCAAGGGAGGCCACGTACAGTGAAGACTGGAGACGCAGTCTTAGCTAAGAAGGCAGTGGTTTCTAGAAGCTACTGTATCCCTCTACTCCTGGTCAGTCCTACTCAGAGCTGACCTTACAGGAGCATGTGAGGCATGCCTGGCTTGGTATGTGGGTGCTGGGATTCAAACTCAGGTCCTTGTGATTTTTCAGAACACATTCTTAACCACTGAGCCATCCATCCGTCCACCCTGATTTTTCAATTCTAATTTACTTTTTTTTTTTTAATGCTGATGCTCCACTAAACCAATTTCATGGCCAGTTGCTCAAATAAAAAGCTTGGTAATTATAGTAGGAATTCCACTATAATCCCTGTTCTGAGGGATTTTGTTTGTGGTTGCATTTTCTAACACACAAATTTGAACCCCCTCAAAAACAATGTAAAGTTTTATAAAGCCTTTATAAAAATCCTCAAATGAAGTTAAAATGAGGTTACAAGAACTTTTCCCCCAGAAAGATCTCAAAGACTTTTATAGACCTGAAAAAAATGAAAGTACAGTAAAAGATGCCAAAATGCCTGAAGGAAACCAGTTTTTCCGCATCCTTTTCATATCATTAAGATCAATTAAGACAGTGCCGTGGCTCTGCAATGCCAACTCTGATGAGTGAGTTCACCCCAGGACCTGGACAGTAGGAGAAAAGACAACTGTGGACAACTGCCACAGTGGTCTTTCAGTCACATGTGCGCGCGCCTGTGTGTGTGTGTGTGTGTGTGTGTGTGTGTGCGCGCGCGCGTGTGCGCATACACGTACACATACATACACACATTACACACACACAACACTAAATCAGTGTAATTTTTAAAAAGGATATAATAATAGAATCAGATTGGCTAGGTTCAAAGAACCCATGAATGTATATAATGCCATATACAATTTTGATAAATAATAGCAAATGAAAAGATAACACGATTCTGAGCTTGGATAAGTATTTTAACCTTAAATCCAGATCAAACTATTTTAAAAGCTACCTAAGCTATTTCAGCATCCAACAATTTAATGTAAGAAATAAAAAACATGACATAGTTGGCTGGGGACACACCTAGAATCTCAGCACACATGAGACAGAGACAGGGGACCATAAATTCAGGGCCATCCTGGGCTACATAGTTGGAAGAGGGAAACCCTGCCTCAAAAAAAAAAAAAAAAAAAAAAAAAAAAAAAAAAAAAAGACACATGTGAGTTGTAAATCGATGAAATATAATGATTAATATTTGTTAGAATTAAATTTTAGCTATATCAATTTATCTGTTTTTACTAATGAACATAAATATTTTAAGAACTTTTGTAAGAAATCCCAAAAGCTGCCAATTAAAATACCACAGAACAATCCACAAATCACAAGGGAGCTGCTCTCATCTCCTTAGGGAGCACAGTCGGGCAGCTTGTAAGCACTTAATTGCCACAGATTCAAACAGAGCAGAGTCCTGTGTGGTTCAAAGCACATGCACATGGGTGAGGAAGGGAGAATCGAACAGGATGGGTAATTCTGTTTCTCCCTCGGTTGGTCTTGGTGACCATGTAGCCCTCAGACTGTGAGCATCGTACCTCTCTAAGTGCTGCTGACATTTAAAGCAACTAGGTTTTTACTGTGCTCTCTCCACATGCCAAGGACAGCTCCACATCTACGTCTTCCAACAGGGGAGCATGATCGGCCCTGCTATCTTCATTGAGAGAATTAACTCTCCATTTCCAATAGCGTTTGTGTTTAAAGTTGGTTTGTTTTGGGTTTTACTATTTTGTTGTTGCAGTTTAATAAATGACCTAACAAATTCACCTGTCTTAGCTAGGCTTACACCATGACCGCTGAAGGAAGTCAGAACAGGAACTCAAACAGGGCAGAAACCTGGAGCCAGGAGATGGATGCCATGGAGAAGTGCTGCGTATTGGCTTGCTCAGCCTGCTTTTTTATAGCCTACCATGACAGGCTGGCCCTTCCCCATTCATCTCTAAGAAAATGCTCTTCAGGCCTGTCTGCCACCTGATCTTATGGAGACATTTCCTCAGTTGAGGTTCCCTCCTCTCAGATAACTTTAGCTGTGTCAAGTTGATACAACTGACCCCTTCTCATCCTGACACACAAACATGTCACTGTTAAGTCACAGGTTTTTTGTTGTTGTTCATTACCAACATCACATATGGTAATGGTACACTTCTTTAATCCCAACACTCTGGAGGCAGAGGCAAACAGATCTCTGGGTTCCAGGCCACCTGGTCTACAGAGCAAGCTCCAGGTCAGCTAGTGCTACAAGGAGAAACTCTGTATCAAAAACAACCAAAACCAAACAAAAAGACATCACAATATAAAACATTTTAACAACTTAAAAAGTCCCAAAGCATTACAAATTCAAACACTTTAAAAGTTGTCTCTTTAAAAGTATCCAAAAGTATCCAGAAAACTTTTGAAACCCAAAGTCTCGGTAAAATCCTAAAATCCCTTTTAAGAAGCTTAAAGTCTCTCACTAGTGGCTCCCGTAAAATCAAAAATAAATTAAATGCTTTCTTACTTCAAGAGGGAAGAAGCAGGGCACAGTCACAATCTGAACAAGGCAAAACCAAATCTCCAATTGTGTAAATAACTGTGCTCCTCCAAGAGGCTTGGGTCACCTCACCAGCTCTGCCCTCTGCAGCACACAGAACTTGTCTTCTACAGCTGGGCAGGCTCCACTCCACCACCACTGCTACTTTTGATGGTCCTCTCATGGCAACGACACCTCCAAAATGCTGGGTCTTACTGCACTGCAACTGAGCTGCGTTTTCACCCATAGCCTCTCTTGGGGTCTATTCATGGTGCCCAGCTTCAACTTTTCTCCATGACCCCCTTTAATCCTGGGCCTTCAACTGCCACTGAGGCTACAACTTCACCAATGGCCTCTTCTGGTCTCCCATAGTGCCAAGCCTCAGCTGTTCTTCATGATCCCGTCATGCTTTCAAAACCATTTCCACCTGTGCGACTCTTAAACACTACCAAGTTCAGCTGTCAGCACAAGATACAACCCAGCTTCTATGTGCTAACTCTCAGGAAACACTTCTCAGAAGATTTCATCTGTGATGTTGGTTTCTTCTTAATTACTAATTTCTCAGCCCCAGCCTAACAGCATCAATTGTCCCAGGAAAGCAAACATTTATTTCTGTGGGTCTGGTCTCTGGTTAATCACTGCCGACTCTTCAGCCCCAGCTTCCAGAACCACAGAATATTAATTCAAAATGCAACATCCCAGATAATCTTTAAGTGATTCTCAAACTTCCCTCTGGAACTTCCAAAGCCAGGCCTCCATCATCTGCTTTGAAAAATGGGGAGGAAAGGGTTTATTCAGCTTATAGTTTCATACTGAAGTTCATCACTGACGGAAGCTAGGACAGAAACTCAAACAGGACAGGAACCTGAAGACAAGTTGATCTAGAGGCCATGAATGGGCACTACATACTGGCTTGCTCAGACTGCTTTCTTATAGAACCCAGGTCCACCTGCATAAGTGGTACCATCCACAATAGGCTGGTCCCTCCCCCATCAATCACTGATTTTAAAAATACCCTACAGGCTTGCCTACAGCACAATCTTATGGAGGGATTTTCTTAATTGAGGATATCTCCTCTCAGATGCATATAGCTTGTGTCAAGTTCACGTAAAACTAGCCAGCATGCAACCTAAAGAAAGAAAGTTTCATTTTGGCTCACAGTTTGGGTGTATAGCTTGTCACGGTGGGGAAGTTCTGGTGGCAAGAACTTGAGGTAGCTGGTCTACAACATCCAGTCAGGAAGCAGAGAGTAACCAAAGCTGGTGCTCACTTTCTCTTTTTTATCAAGTCCAGACTCACAGGCTGGACTTTACAACCACTACAGGCTCTATGCCTCCCCAGCCCAACCAGGCTGACTTGTAACACTAAGTCTCTTTTTCCTAAAACACATACACAACGGTTTGATAAATACTGGATGAGTTCTATCCATAAAATCAAGCCCTTAGGCTGAAGTGCTGGGGAACCTGAAGTGGCTCACCATCCCTTTACTCACCATCCCTTTACAGTCCCCTTTGTCTGCACAGCTGTCTGAGCTCACCTTCCTTCTGCTCACACTTGAAAGGTAGCAAGGGCCTTCCTGGCAGAATATTCATGGGGACAGCCAATTCAGATATTCAGATATTCAGAAGCTCCAAGCCTCCCTGCTCTCACCCCACCCCCACCCACCCAGGGGCAATCAAGCCCTTCTTACTTACTAGTATGTCTAGCTACAGAGTAGGCACTGTTGTGCAACGCTGAGCTCACATTCCGACTGGGGACACAAGACATTCAACCGAGAGTTAACCAATGTAGGGTTTCCAACTCAGAAGTGGAAGGGGGCTGTGAGACCAATCAAACTGGTCCAAGTAATTGATTCTGAGGGCATTGAGCACCCGCTGGCACTGAAGTCCTCAGCTGAAGGGACACATGCCACACCCAACTAGCATTTAAAATGACAAATCATGTGATCTTCCAAGACCTCTAGGAAGGACAACAAAAGAGTATCTCATGCCCAAAAGAACCTGGAACAATTTAGGGGTGATCATGCCAAACTGGAAACAGATTCCCGAGTGCTTTCCTCCAGGTGGAGAATGCAAAATGGTGGCAACTAGAGTTTCTCTCTGCATTTTGCTGGAGTTTTTATTGTTGTGGTGGTGGTGGTTTTTAACTCAGTAATAAACATTGGGGCTTTAGTGCTATTCCTTGGGGGCAATGCTGGGATCAAACCCATTTCCTTGCACATGCTAGGCAAGTGCTCCACACGGAGCTGTAGTGCCAGCCCCCAGGTACCATTAGCATTGGAGTAAACACGTATACAGTGGCTTTAACGTCATCCATGCTGTGTTTAACCACCTCGAAAACTGCTCATAGACTTATAAATCATATGCCTATAAAAGAATTGAGTTCTGATCTCAAAGATATGGAACTAAGCAAGCTTCCTACTTTGTCCAACCAAAGGTCAAGCAAGCTACACACACAGGGGGTCTGCAGAAGCCAGTAATATTGGGTGGAAGCATGCCACACCCCTGAAGAACACTTGGTAACACATAACATTCAACGTTCATGGTTAAAAATCACAAAGCTCCAGTTACACTGAATTTGTTTATTGGTTAAAGCTCAGGACATTCAGAAAGTCACCAGTGAGTCACACTGATGGGACTCTACACTTAGGAACCCCACAGCTGACCGAGACTAGAGCTCAGTGTTGAAATGCTTGCCAGCACCCGTAAAGGCTGTGAGTTCAATCCCCAGCACCAGAAGATGGTTCAACATGAAAAGACAGCAAGCTTTCCTGCTTTATAAGACATACAAAACAAAAGTGAGGCCAAGGGCTTGGAAGGGACTCTCACCTGTCCGTTTATTTCTGTCCACATAGCAATACTTTAGCTCATAGTCCTGTAATAACTCATGAACCTCCTGAAAGACACAAAGCCAGGAAAACTCAGTAAGTACATCAATTTGGTTAGTGGTTAGTGGATGACCCAGCTTGACTGCTACCCTCCCCCATCACTCACACACCACACACACCACACACACCACACACACCACACACACCACACCACATACACACACACACACACAGAGCTATCCCCCGACACATATACCCACCCTCCAGATAGACCCCATATTTCATTCAAACAGAGCACTTACTACCCACGTGAACATGCACCTCGTTCTGTACTTCAGCTCACACATCTAGCACGGAGTGAACTAGTCATGGAAGCTGCCCAGGCCACCTGAGGTCACACTGAAATCCCACCTCCATTCCTCTTCTGGGAAGCTTTTCCTAACAACTTTCCACAGAATGTGCCCTCATTCGGCAATCACCATCGATGTCCTGATTTATGCCTCTCATGGAAATAAATATATATTAAATCATTCCACATGCTGTGGTTTAGGCAAGAAATTCACCTGTAAATGCATGTAACGAACATGGAGAATAAACAAATGTGGATTTCATATACTATGATGAGTAAATTGTAAATTTTTAATCTATACCTTAAATTTAAATGAAATGTTTTTATAAAAACAAAGTAAAAGAAACAGGCAGAAGTCATCTCCTCTTGGCTCCTCACAGCATACAATGGACAAACTTACTTTATACATTTACGTTTTGCCTGCATCACTTTACATGAGGTTGGCATTAAGAATACACATCAGAGTAAATAGAACTTGTTTGGAATTAGTTTGTATTGAAATTTTTCTGCATGCTTTCTTTGAGACAGGGTCTCTCTATATAACTCTGACCAGGGGCTTGTGTTTCCTGGCAGGGCACAAACCACATAATTCTTTTTTTGTTGTTGTTTTGGGTTTTTTTGTTTTGTTTTGTTTTTTCGAGACAGGGTTTCTCTGTGTAGCCCTGGCTTTCCTGAAACTCTGTAGACCAGGCTGGGCTCGAACTCAGAAATCCGCCTGCCTCTGCCTCCCAAGTGCTGGGATTAAAGGTGTGTGCCACCACTGCCCAGCTCAAATCGCATAATTCTTAAGAGACACAAAGGACTTGAGCTTATCATATAGGCGGGTGTTTTGACCCCACACACAGAGTGACAAGCAACCCATTCTAGGTAACAAGAGCATGTGAGAGAAAAGTTGGTAAAAGTACTAAAGTGTTTAATCATGAACTCTTAATATTGCAATTACCATGTTAGTTCTCTTCCAGCTATTAGTGGGTAAAAGGAACCAGACTGACTAATAGGAAAAATCAGAAAAGAAGGAACTAAACAGATTGCTAGAGAACTGTGAGGACCAGAGTTTCGACACCCAGAACCCACATAAAAGATGGCAGGTGGCAGCCGCCTGTAATTCTAGCACTCAGGAAGCAGAGACAGAATCCCTGGGGCAAACTGGCTAACTAGCTAGTCTAGCAAACTCTGGGTTCAACCAGACATGAAAGACCCTGTCTTGACATAGTGTGACGGAATCAAGGAAGACACATGATACCAACTTTGGTCCTCCACACGTGTGTGTGTGTGGTGCCCACAGAGCTCTTGTATGCTCAGACAGAGAGAAAGACAGAAATGGAGACAGAGACAGAGAGAAAACAGAGAGGGAGAGATGATAATGAATACACTTTTTAAAAAGTCAGGAAACCTGAGTAGAAGAAACTCAAGTAAAATGAGCGACATTAGTCACTTCGGAGTGTGAATTCTGGAAGGTTCCAGGAAACACACCCTCATTCCATCTAGCATAAACTTTAAAGAGTGTATCACCACATAACCATTAACAGTTAAAAAAATGATTACAATGATAGTTTCGTAGTGAAGAGTAACCTCAGAAAGGAAGATAAAGAACAGGACCACCACACTTTAGAGAGTTTCCCTGGGGCTGTGAAGATGACTCAGCTCTTCCAGAGGTCCCAGGTCCAACTTCCCAGTCACCTATGTGATGGCTCCCAACCATCAGTAACTCCAGTTCCAGGGATTCAGACAGCCTCTTCTGGCCTCTGCAGGCACCAGACATACAAGGTACATAGGCAGACATATACACAGGCACCAGACATACAAGGTACATAGGCAGACATATACACAGGCAGGCAAAACATCCATAGTCATCTAACTTAAGTTTACCTTTGAATCCAGTTCAAAAGAGAAAGAAGAATACAGCCATGATAGGTAAGTTGTAAAAACATAAGCCGGGTGGAAATATGACCAGCATCTGTCACACAGGACAGACAGGTGAAGCTGAGTATCTTTCACAGATTATTAATAAGCTTTATTATAAACGCCAAAACCCACACATCAGTTTTGTGAAATGGTTTGCTGAATATTGCAGTTTAGATGTTAGGGTCGTTTATCTTGAATGTGAAATGTTTTCTCAGACTCAGGAAAATGTCAATGGTGGTCCTAAGAAAAATGTAACTTCTCCTTACATAACACACACCTTGCCAGTCGACTTGTTAGCGCTTTACAGAGAAGCCTTTATATGAGGGATCAAGTGTATTCTTCTGGTGGCACAGACTCTAATCTTTCATTTGGCTGCTGAGCAGCTGTCGAGTGCTAGATAAGGAAAGCTGACACCACTCACCTGTCATGTTATCAAGCATCTGTAAACAAATGGCATGCTGTGCCATTCCTCCAGCTGGGGGAATTGCCTACGGGAAATCTTAGGACCAGAGATGCACGTTACAACTTAAAAACCTTATTTTCACAACATCTGTACTTCTAATTACAGCTCTCCTGTGCATCGGGTATGGAGAGTACTGTCTGCTAATGGGGAGGCTGTACAAAGCTTCCAAGAGAGAAGGAACCAACAGCCTCTCAGAGCTGATAGAGCCCTAAGAAGCGGTTGCCAAAATTTCCCTAAGCTCTGCCACACAGTCCTGAGAGAACTGAACTTACAGCTTCCAGGAGCTGACACCACTGTGTGATTTCTTCTCCCCCCCCCCCCCCATACACTTTGAAAGCACTCTGTGCAGCAACACCATTTACAAATTCCTTACGGCACAGGAGTGTGTCAAACTGACATTTCTGGCTGACATCAGTGTGTCCAGGTCAGGTTCTCTAACATCCTCTGAAGCTTTATGAGAAAGAGCCTCAGAGAAGGTTTCTGGCAGAGAAGAAACAGCTTAGATGGCAACTGTGACGGAGCTCACCCACCCACAGCTGTTCTGCATTCCTTCCCATGTGAAAGAGACAAGAGACGGACCTAAAGCACAGGTCTCCTAAGCTCTCGGGTGTGATTTTGTTTCTTTGCTTCATATTGTTTTAAGAAAGGCTTTGGGGCCAGTAGGATGGCTAATGAGTAAAGATGCCTGTCACCAAGCCTGAGGCCTGAGATCAGTGTGTGGGACCAATAAGTGTGGAGACACTCACCTCCACGTGCATGCCCCACCCCTCTCTTTCTCTCTCTCTCACACACACACACAAATGTAGTAATTTATTTTTTTAAAAAAAGGCTTTCACAGATAAAATATGCTCTAATAAAATACACTATGATAAATCTCACTAATTTGGATTAAAAGAAGAGAACATGGGGCCTTCAAGATGGCTCAGTGGGCAGGAGCACTTGCTACCAAGCCTGACAACCTGAGTTTAATCCCCAGGATTCAGATGATGGAAGGAGAGAACGGACCCTCTCAGGTTATCTTCTGACCTGTACATACAGACACAGTCATACAGACAGATGTAAAAAGAAACTTAAAGAAGAGAACAAATGTTTTGCTTTAAATTGTAAGCAACTAGAAAATAGCAATATAACCTATAAAGTGGATGCAGACAGTCCTCTTCTCCTTTCTACAGGTAGCTCTCTGGGTAGCTGGACAGGCCCAGACAAAAGGTGGTTGGACATTTACAAGTGATAATCAAGTTATACTTTCTAAAATCACTTGGGCCTGAAACTTGGTACTACACTTCTAACGCCTGGCTGGTTTTCTGGCCAATGTTATTTTGCTATTTATACTTTTATAAACGATTACATTCTTGTAAATGCTACACACCCACTGGCATTCATACACCAGAGATCATACAGGAGAGAAACTCGAGTGAGTGAGTGTGTGTGTGTGTGTGTGTGACAGGTCTCACTATATATCCCCGGCTGACCTGAGACTTGCTACATACATTAGGCTTGCTGCTAGTCTGCGGCTATCCTCCTGCCTCTGCCTCCCAGGTGCTGGGATTCCAGGCTTACACCACCATGGCCAGCTGAAGGTGATTACATTCATCAGACACTGAAGCCATGTATGGAAGAATGAGGTGAGTTACACCTTCATCCACAGCACACCTAGGTCCTGCTGAGCCACATTCTTTCCATGCTCAGTGTTAGCTGAGATTCCGATGGCATCGATTTGTGGATACAAAACTGTGCCTCTCTGTGGTCTTTATTCGTATGCTGTTGGTAAGTGGGACCCTGCGACTGCCGACTGTCAGTGTAATTACAACATGCAGTGATTGAAGCAAATATGGACCCAGTGTTGCTAAGAAATACCTTACACATGTGGGTAGTATCGATCATCAGCTACCTCAGAAAAAGAGACCTCTCATGCAGTGGGTGAACCTCATCCCAGTAGTGAAGGCTTTAACAGTCAAACCTACGGCTTCCTGGTGAAGACCCCATGCTCAGGACTGTAGCATCCAGCCTTGCCCAGGTTCTTAGCCCGCAGGCGTGCCCTACAGCCTTTGCACGTGGCAGTTAGCAACCATGGAGTCAATCAGTCAAATCTTTTTATTGTTAATCATTTTTTTCCTTTCTTGAAAATTTGATTTTTTTTCTTACAATATATTATGATTATGGTTGCTCCTTCCCTCTACTCTTCCTTGTCCCTCCCCACCTCCTGTCGCATTAGCACCCACACCCTTTCTGTCTCTTATGATAAAACACATGGGCATCTGAAGAATAATAATAAAATAAAACAAAAATAAACAAATCAGAATAAGAAAGACCAAACAAGAAAGACCGGAAGAAAAATTGCAAGAAACACGTATAGATGCAGGGACACGTGTTTGCATACACAGGATCCCATAAAAAACATAAAGCTGGAAGCTACAATATATACACAAAGGACCTGTTAGGTTTATAAAACAAAAAATTAACATTATAAGAACCTCCAAAGATGCCATTGAGTGTTTTGAGTTGGTCATCTACTGCTGGCTGTTTAACAAATTTTTCATTTGCAAGTGGCTAGCAAGCGTTGAAGACAGCATCTGGGTCAGGGATGGGGAGTCTGTCCACCTCTTTCATTTTTCTTTTTTTTTTCACTTTTTTTTTTATTGGATATTATATTTACATTTCAGATTTTATCCCCTTACCCCATTTCCCTCCCCGCTTCATTTTTCTTTCAGCTCTATGACCTCACCTGGTGCGGGTCTGTGCAGGCCCTGTGCATACCACCTGTCTCTGTGGGTTCATGTGTGCCAGCCTTGCTGGGTCTGCCATCCCCTCTGGCTCTTACACTCTTTCTGTCTCCTCTTCCTCAGAGTTCTCTGAGCCCTTGGAGGGTTGGGGGGATGTGATGGAGACATCTTTTTTTAGGGCCGAGTGTTCCAAGGTCTCTTGCTCTGCATATTATCCATCTGTGGGTCTCGGTATTTGCTTCCATCTGCTGCAAGAGGAAGCTTCTCTGATGATGGCTATGCAAGGCAAAGATGCTGAGTACAGCAGAATATCATTAGGAGACATTTTATTGCTGTGCTCCTTTAGCAGAATTTAGTATTTGGTCCCCCTAGGTCCTCAGCCAACCTAGTCTCTTGGTCACCGCCACCTAAGGAGTGTTAGGTATGGGTGCCATCTCATGGAGTGGGCCTTCAATTCCAACCAGACATTGGTTGGTTACCCCCATAGGCTTTGTGCTACCACTGCACCAGTGTATCTTGCAAGCAGATGACCACTGTAGATAGAAGGGTTTGTAGCTGGGTTGATGTTTACCTTTCTCCTTTGCTAACTCGCAGAATACCTTCCTGTACCATGAACACCAGTCCATATGGATGAAGACTCTAGGCAGGCACCAGTTTAACCTCTCCTTGCCAGATGAGTTGTATAGGCACTGTCTTCAGCAACTGGTTCTTACTGTCAAATTGTGGAGAACCACCCAGCCTTGGCAATCACCTAGGGTGACTGAAGGCTTAGATGTAACCTACTCCCAATACTAGAAGCTTCATTTGGTGTGGGGAGATGTCCAGTTGGGGCTGTCTGCCCTGTTATTTGGTGATTTAATTTAGATCCACCTTCATATATGTATATAATTTGGGAAGCTTCTACTGGATTAAGATTCCACATAAGCCTGCTCAAATGGCCGTTTTAGCTGTCCCTCCCCATATTAGGAGTCAGTCAAATTTTGACATGCACATATTATATACAGGTTTGTGTATTCTACTGGACTTGTTCTCTGTACAACTCTGGCTGGTACAGGCATCTTGTTACATTTCCCTGACATTTATTTTTTCTTCAGGAAAACATTTACTTATTTCTACTGCGTTGTTTTTCTATTTTTTTCCTGTAGGTTGCTTTTAAAACACTGTGAATACTAATCCTTTGTCATTAATAACATTACAAGTGTCTTAATTTAGAACATGGTCTGTTGTTCTGTTTTGTTGAGAGTTTCATTGGAGAGAGGCTTTTCATTTGGACAAAGTCAAATCTATGACTCCTCTCCCTTGTCTGCACCTCTCTCTCTCTCTCTCTCTCTCTCTCTCCCCACCCCCCCACACCTTTCTTTAAGAGGGTCTCTAAGAAGGGTATGGTAGCATGTGTCTTTTAATCTGAGCACTCTGAGAGGAAGAGGCAGGGGATCTCTGAGTTAGATGATGATAGCCTGGTCTGCATAGTAGGTTCTAGGACAGCCAAAGTTACACAATAAAGAGACCCTTTCTCAAAACAGCAATGTAGAAAAAGAATGAATCAAAGAAAGGGAAGGAAGCAAGAAAAAAGGAAGAGAAAGACAGACAGACATATAGACAAACAGCATCTCACTATGTAGCCCAGGTTAACTCACTATGTAACTGAGGCTGGTCTCACACTTCCTTCTGTCTCAACTTCTCAAATGCTAGGATTACAGGGGTGAACTGCCATCCCCACCTTAGAATTTCTTCATAAACTCTGGATACTAGTCCTTTGTCAAATATGAAGGATTTTCTTCTAGACTCTGATATACCTGTTTTTTATTATGTCTTTCTGATGAGAAGTCATTAATTTTCATCAAGTTCAATCTATCACATTTTTCTTTTCTAAAGAACACTTGGTGTCATGTTTGAGAAGTCTCTACCTACCTCAGGCCACAGAGACATCACCATATCCTAACATTCAACTCGGATTATAATTCACTTTTAAAGAATTGCTCTGCATGGCATTAGGTAGGGGCTAAATTTGGGCAGAAGAATTTCCAACTTTCCTTAGGACCCTGTCTAGGAAACTGTGGCTCTTGGCCTCACAGGACTCCTGGATCACCTGTGTTCCCATCCATTTATCTTCTTTTTCTTTTTTTTTTTAAAAAAAATCAGTATTACACTATTACATTACTGCAGATTTATAATAAATCTTTAAGGCTGGTCGTATTGGTCTATGAATGTTTTCTTCACAGTTACTTCGGACAGTCCAAGCTCTCTGTGTTTCTGTACAAGTTTTGGATCAGAAAGAACATCAACTTCCAAGAACAAGACCTGCTAGGGTTTTAAGTGGGGCTGTTTCAGAGACTCCCGTGGGTGTTGGAGGCCTGGTTCCCAGCTGGTGCTGCTGTCTGCAGCTGGTACGGCTCAGAGATGGGGCCTCCTCTGGGAGAGGTTGCTGGGGACAAGCCTTTGGAATGTATACCTCGTCCCTGGTCCCTTCCTGTCCCTGCTTCTTGGTTGCCTTAATGTGACTGACCTCTTCCATTTAGCCCCTCCACCATGACTCACCCTGGGCCCAGAAACAATGGAACCAGCCAAAACCAGGTGGAAACCTCCGAATCCGAGGGCTGAAACAAAGCTTTCCTGTTTTAAGCTGTTTTTCTCAACTTTATCTTGTCACAGCAATGAAAAGCTGGCTAGAGCAGATGCAGTCACACTATGGACACTTGGAAAGGACTCATATCTAAATCAAGCTTGAAGTTTTTCACCCAAGAAATGTTTATGTTATACTGGGTTTGCTGGTATTGAAAACAGGTACACAAGTCAAACAGTTTCTAATAACAAATAATGAAAAATTGTATTTTTAACCATTCTTTGGTATGCATATAATTTTACTATTTGCTAAAGACAAAAGAGAAGATGCATACTAATGTGATGGGAATGTGTGTTCATTTTCACATACAGAATTAAGTCTTGGCTGAATATTCCTTACAGCAGGACATGATCGTTTACCTTCCTCAGAGTTCAGTGATGCTCTGACCTCACTGTCAGTGTTAAAACCCTGCTTTGCATGGGGACATAGTACAAAGTGGCAGATGTTTAGGGCTATCTTAGAAATTCGGTCCGGATTCCAAACCAAAACTCATGGCAATGTTTTTAAATGGAACTCAGCAGCAAATCAAACAGCAATTCTTTGTGTGTGTGCACAGGCGTGTGGATATATATGGAGGTACAGGTATAGAGGCCAAAGGCATCTTCCTCACCCACTTTCTTTATGTCCATATGTGTGTGCCTGCAGGAGTTTACGTGTGTCCAGTGTGCAGGAGCCTGGGTGCCCAGAACAGGTATCAGATCCCCTAGAACTGGAATTATAGACAGGTGTGAGCCCTTTCCAGATGCTGAGAATAGAACCCAGGTCCTCTGCAAGAGCACTAAACAGTCTTAATTGCTGAGCTATCTCTCCAGCCCCCTCCACCTTTTTCTTTTTTTAATGGTTGTCTTAGTTAGGGTTTTATTGCTATGGAGAGACACCATGACCCAGGCAAATCTTATAAAGAAAACCATTTAACTGGGGCCGGCTTACAGAGTCAGAGGTTTAGTCCACTATCATCATGGTGGGAAGCATGACAGCGTTCAGGCAGACATGGTGCTGGGGAAGGAGCTGGGAGGTCTGCATCTTGATCGGGAAGGCAGCCAGGACACTGTGTTCTGCACTGGGCTGAACTTGAGCATACACGAGACCTCAAAGCCCCACCTCCACAGTGACACACTTCCTCTAACAAGGCCATGCCTCCTAATACTGTCACTCCCTATGGCCAAGCATTCAAACACATGAATCTATAGGGGCCATACTTATTCTAACAACCACAATAGTGGGACAAAAAATGTGTTTTAGAACTCTCTGCTGGACTCTGCTTAGTTGATCCCAACTTTGCTGGCAATATACAGAGCCTCATAATCAGGAAGCAGCCAAACATATGCCTTCTTCTCTTCTTCAGGTCTGATCAGGGTACTGACTTTGGCCACATCAACTACATAGTTTCTTCATGGCCTGTTTGATCTGGTGCTGTTGGCTTTGCCTCCACGATGGACTCGGGTGATGATGTGGTAGCGGTCAGCTTGTTTCTCCTGGGCATGCTCTTACAAGAGCATCTGTGCTGCCTCTGGAGAAACAGGGTCTTGGGCTGCCAGAAGGTAGGTAACATGCAGATCTTCATTCAGTGGCTGTGGACAGCTCTCAGCACTGCCTTCTTGGATTTGAAGGCCTTTGCACTGGCTTTGAGAGGGGCAGGAGATTCCTTTTTCACTTTAAGAGCCATCTTGATGAAAAACCACATCATCATCATCATCATCAGAGGGTCTCACTCAATATGGTGCTAACTGGCCAGACTAGTGAACCAGCAAGTCATACAGATTCTATCTCAGCCCCACCCCTGCTAGAATTGCAGCTACATGTCAGTACACCTAGCTTTTTACTAGAGTGCTGAAAATCCAAACTCAGGTCCTAAACAAGCACTTGCTGGCTTAACCACCTCCACAGCCCTCAATCAGCAATTTTGAAAATTAAACAATTAATACAATACAATCCCCAGATCTACTAATCTGACCGTTAGATGCTGAGAAATGATGCTGAAAAAAAATTAAGTCTTACAGTTAGACTGCATAAAATTTTCAAGAGAGGTGAATGCATTACTCGAGAGCTGGCCACCTTGGTTTTCTGTTTGCTTTGGATTTTTTTTAAACATATTTTATTCTGTTATTGATATTTGTTATTTATTTATTTATTTGTATGTGTATGGGGTGCCATAGCATAGGTGAGGAGGTCAGAGGACAACCTGTGGGAGTTAGTTCTCTCCCATCATGTGGATGCTGCAGCTAGAATTCAGGTCATCAGGCTTTTCAGCACGTGCTCTACATCCCCACTAACTCATCTCACTGACCCACAACTTGTTCCAATTTGAGGCAGAGCCTCTCTCTGGAACTTAGGGCTCAGTGATGGGCTATGCTGGCTAGTCAGTATGCCGCAAGGATCTTCCTGTCTCAGCTTCCCCAGTGCAGGGATTATAAGCAAATGCCACCATTCCTGACTTCTTATGTATACACACACACACACACACACACACACACACACACACACACCTTCACAGCGACTGAGCGATCTCCTAAGCCCTGGATCCCAGGTTTGGGGTATGAGAACCTTCTGACTTTGCCTAAAGAAACTCATAACGATTTGGCGTTTGCCTCAGCAGTGAGCTAATGGAAAGGCTGTTTCTTTACTGTAGCCCAAACGCTGTGTGAACAGTGTTTTGATTAATTCTCATAACCAGAGCAGCTGCATTTTCAAATCTAGATTTTAAAGATGGGGACCTATCTTTAAATCGGGCCTAGATGTAAATGACTTGCTCAAAGGGCATGAGATGGAACTGGGATTTCACTCTGGCTGGCAGAGTTCACAGCAAACGCAGTGATCTACCATGCCATGGTATCCTCAGGGTCTTTGGACGATAAACCATAAAATCAGGAAACGCTCGCCCCTGTCACATTCCCAGAGCCAGCTGCATCACTGACCTGCTAGCCTTATGATAGAGATCAGGGTAGGAACGAGGTCAGGATGTCCACCATGCAAATTCCTTGGAGGCAAAACTAAAACAAAGTCACTGGGTTCTGGCAGCTAACTGCCTGGTCATGTCATTCCCTTAAAATAAACACCCACAGCTTAATTTGGCTGATAAACTCTTAATCAGTTAGCCATGCCTACTAAAGGTCTCAGTCTGGCATTTAGTTATTACCCATTTCAAACTCTATGCCTTGGCCACGGTGGACCGACTCTGGCCATTTTTTTCTTTTTTGGTCTTTAGGGAACTTCATGGTAGATAAAAGTACGCATGCTCTTTTTCTTTTTAACTTTTTCTTTTTTGGGGGGTGGTGGTGGTAGTAGTGGTATGCGAGTGTGCAAGCTTGTGAATATGTGGGTGTGCATACTCATGTGCATGTATGTGGAGACCAGAGCAGGGTGTTAGGAGTCCTCCTCTCCACTGGCTGCAGACAGGGTCCCTCACTGAACAGAAGCCTGCTGTTTCAGCAAGGCTGGTTGGCCAGGGAGCACTGGGGATTCACCTGTCTCCATTCCCCAGTGTTAATGTTACAGCCATGGCCAGCTTCCCACATGGGTGCTGGAGATTTGAACTCAGGTCTTCATGCTTGCAGAACAGCACAGTCACCTACCAAGCCTTCTCATTCTCCCTGCAATTTTTTACTATAAATCGACAATTTTTCCAAAACAAAGGAGGAGCCACTTGTAACTCCTACTACCCATATCTAAGGCAACAGAGACATCAAAGTAATTATAGTAATGGATTATAAGCCTCTGAACAGAACAGGAAACCAAGAGTCTGTACTAATGTGAATTGATATCTGAACACATTTGAATGCCTCCAAAGGAATGGGACACTTTGAAAATGTCTCCCTGAACAACATTATCATTATAAAAGGGATACCTTTCATGGCCTGGCAGCCTCTACTAGAATCAAAGTAAATCAAACAATGTTCTCAACAGCGGGGCAGATTTTAAAATTTGCATCCTTTTACCTTGCTACCTTATGACCTCATTACCAATGGCACACAACTGCCAAAGACGGGCACACAGCTCCAATCAAGAGGGAACATCACATATACCCGAACTGAAGAACATTCTGCAAAGTAACTGGCCTGTAATCTTCAGAAGGGTCCATGGCCAGCCTTGAGCAGTCAGTTCAGACTGAAGGAGACCCAGGAGACAGAGTGCATGAAGTGACTGAACTGAATGAACCTTCACTGCAAAGGACATGATAGGCAGCTGGCCAGACCTAGACACAACCAGAGGTTAGGAGGCAGCAGGGCCACCTGGATCATGATGGTGGTACGGTTATGTCAGTGATATATCTGTCAGCTTATAAGAAATGCATGAGAAAGTACAGTCATGGGTCACATATCTATGTAGTCAAATATAGTATGTAATGACCATGGTCCCTTAAGACTGCAAGGAGGGGTGAGAGTTCCTATTACATACCAGCCTGATAGTGGAGGTAAGGAAGAATCACATAGCAACGCTCACACATCCATGGCGATGCTAGTGTAAACACATTAGCACTGACAGTCATACTAAAGTACAGACGGTATATGTACAGACTATATAGTACATGACACTTGCAGCTAATGGTCAACAGTAACTTTCCTGGTCTTTGTAGTCACTATCATGTCCTTTTAAGCATTCTACAGATCAGTCTGCTTTTAAAACAGTTTACTATAAAGCAACATGTCATCCTGTGCCAGCAGTAGTCTCAGGTGTTGACTCCCAACTGCAGGGGGGCATCTGCAGTGACTGACCTCCATCACGCGGGTCTGTGTGAGTGCATACCGGGAGACTTATACGGCAAAATTGCTGGAGCAGATCTCTCAATGCACGCCCCTCATTAAGCAGCACATGACTGTAGCTAAAGTGGGCATGCACTGGTCCGTGCGCATTCCAGCAGCTCAGGGGAAGGGAAACTCTCTGCGCTGTACACAACTAATTTCTCTGCACATCTGAAAGTTTATTTCAAAATCTAAAGCACTCAGGCGTCACACGTTCTTGTAAGACCCAGACCCACCATGTGCTCTCTAACTCAAGCTGCAAAAAACTCCCAAAGTCGGGAGCAGAGACTAATTTGGATTATTCTGTTGTTGTTGTTGTTAAGTAGTTAAAACAGGCAGGATACTAGAAGATCCTTGGATCCAGGATCCAAGGTCTAGGAAATAACAGTAAGTTAAGAACTAAGTGCAGATAATCACAGTAGCTGGCTGGAGAAAGACAGAAAAGCAGAAGGCCCAGTGCATGGGGGGTGGGGGGGGGGGAGGCAGAGGAGGAGAAAAGAGAGAATGCAGGCACAAATATAGCTTCAGACAGCTCTTACTGGGCTCATAGAATATTTTGGTGTTAACAAATGTTTAACAAAGAAAATGACAAACAAGGTTGGAGAGGGAACAGCTCACAATCTACAATAACCACACACAAGAGGGCAAAACAGTGCCTAGAAAAGACATTCAGGGGCTCAAGACAGTTAGAGCCCTGAAATCCATCAAAAAAAAATAGAAAGAAAGAAAAAAGAGAAAGAAAAAACATTTTTTTAATCAAGAAATGCCAACATAATGTTCCTGACACACTAAAAGAAACTAACTTTGGTCAATCTGTATATGTGTGCATGTGTGTATGCATGTGTGAATGTGTGTGCAGGTATGAAGACATATGCATGCATTATGAGTATATGTATACAGGTGCACATGTGTGTTCAGGTATCAATGTGTGCATGCATGTGTGTGGGCAGGTGTGCATGCATTGTGCATAAGCATGCATGCGGAGGCCAGAGGGATGACCAAAGGTGTCTTCCTCAGCTGCTCTCCATTTGATTTGATTTGATCTTATTTTATTTTGGCAGTGACTCCCAGGAAACCTGGAGCTCACTTCAGCCAGACCCCAGGGATCCTTCCATCTGTCTCCCTAGCACAAGGACAATAGGTGTACACCACACCCAGCTTTATATGTGGGTACTCAGCTCCATGCCTTGGGTCCTCATCGACTAAGCCATCTCTCATCTCCCTAGCTCCTCACTTCCTTACTTCATCTTATCTGATACGTTCTCATGTGTGTAGCCCCAGGCGGGCCTCCTCGTCCTCATCCTTCTCAGTTCTGGGCTTACAGGTGTGTTACATCCAGCCCAAAAACCTCTCTTAAAAGAAAAATTTGGCAAATGTCTGCTCAGTGCCAGCCACAGCCCCTGAGAGTGATAAGCTGTAACAGCAAAGGTGAAGTGCTTCATGACTGACATTCTCAAAAAGAATATTAAGGAGTCCAAGTTACATTATCGCCCAGATGAAACACCATCTCCATAACAGCCGATAATAGCCGATGTGGTTCACAGAGGTTCATGAAGAAAGCTCTTCTCCAGGAGCTGCACAGGACCTCTGAGCCAGGCGTGGTGGCACAGGCTCTTAACGCCAGCACTCTGGAGGCTGAAGTGGGAAGGCTGGAAATCTGAGGCCAGCCTGAGCTACTCAGTGAAATCATTTTTTTTTTTTTTAAGTAAAAAAGAGTGCCAGGCAGTCAGTGGTGGCGAACCCCTTTAATCTCAGCACCTGGGAAGCAGAGGCAGGAGGATCTCTGAGTTAGAGGCCAGCCTGGTTTACAGAGCGAGTTCTAGGACAGCCAGGACTACATAAAGAAATGTTACCCTGAAAACAACAAACAAACAAACAAAAAAGTAAAAGTGAGGAGAAAGGAAGACAGTGGCTTGGGTCACCACATAGTCACTTTTCCCATTGCTGTGACCAAATACCTGACAAGACATAACTTAAGGGAAATGGTGCTTACCATGTCTCATGACTTGGGGGTACAGATCATCCTGGAGAAGGAAAAGCAGTGGCAGATACTAGGCAAAAAGCAATCTAGTATCTAAAAACCATAAACTGTAAGGTCCACGCCTAGTGACCCTCTTCTCTGGACTCCATCTCCTAAAGAATTCCAAAACATCACCATGAGGTCAGAGGACCAAGCGTTTGACCACATGAGCTCATGGGGGAGGTATCTTACAACCAAGCCAGAACTCGGTCTAGACTCAAGTGATGCCATAAGCCATCATCAGAATAGCACTGATAGCACCCACCAACAGCATGTTTCAACCTGGTCTAAAGTCCTCTAGTGAGATCAGGAATAAGCCACAAGAAACCCGTAACCCCTTAAAATTATATGTGGACTTCTGTGGCTATGAATAATAGCACTTTCTGGAAAGAAGATATAGCTTTCAACCGACTCATCATTGAATAACTTTAAGTGAATGGGATAATTTCGCTGCCAAGAACTAATACAGTCAGCCACCCACTGCAGCATGTCTCCACCCAGCCCTGTGTGAGCTTGCCAAGCACATGAACAGCAAGCGGCACTTCAGAATAAAGCGAGTAGGTACGCCTTTTCTGCTCTGCCATCTCTCATTGGCTTCTGGGTTAAACAGTGTTGACAGAGAGGTAAATAGGATATGATCCCTGTCCTTTGAGACACTTACAGTAGAGTGTGTGGGAGAAGGCTTAAGGGTGGTAGCCCTGGGTGAGATAAGAACACGAGCTTTGGAATCAAACAAGACGTTAGCTCTCTACTCTATGCCTAACTAGCTCAGTGGTCTCTGGCAACTTACTCAAGGTTACTTTTCTATCTGTTTTCCTATCAATAAAATGGGAGTAAGAAATGTTGATTGTACAGCCTTGGAATGACATTGTAAACTATGTAATCTATGGTCCAGGTGATGGTAAGCACTCAAAATTTATTTTAACCTGTTATTATCACAGATACCCAGAGGAAAGAGATCTCTGAGGGACTTCTCAATCCTACTAGACTCAGGCTGGGAAGCCATATTTTGGAAGACACCATGGCAAAGGGATGATGGTGTGCATTCAGAGAAAATAACTAAGAGGACTGGGAAATGGGGAATCATGTCCTAAAGACTAGTGACTGCAAGGACGGTAAGTTATCAGTCAAAAAGGGATCAACGGTCACTATTCAATGGAAACAAGTTTTATATATTTTATCATAACTAAGACATTTATAACAAAGGAAACTGTCTGGGGTGGAGCAGGACTCCTCATCGTGGCTCCTGTGAAATGAAAGGTGTTGAAAATGTACTAGAATCAGGACAAGATGGCTCAGTGGAGAAAGGTACTTAACTGCCCAATGCTGGCAAAGATGGAAGGAGAGAGCTGACTCCACAAAAGCCATCCTCTGACCTCCACACACATGTATACAATAATAATTCGTCTATTTTATTATCACTAATGGGATGATGCAGCAATGAAAACACTTTCTGCTCTTCCAGAGGACCAGAGTTCAGTTCCGAGGACCCATATGAAGCAACTTACAACGTTCTATGTGTAAGTCTAGCTCCAGGGGAGCTGATGCCTTTGGCCTCCAGCACCTGCAGTCACATACACATAGGTACATGCAGACACACAGCCCTACATATAATGAAAAATAGACTTTTTAAAAGAGTGCTAGAAACCCCTGTATAAATGAGAGATGTCTTCTAAAACACCAAAGGATGCAAATGCTGAGACTATATTTTATTAAGCTTCTTTGTTAGGTTACTACTTGAAGCAAGAACCAATCTGAGGAGGTGCTGGGCAGGGGCTCAGTCAATAAAGCACTTGCCTTGCAAGCACAAAGTCCTAAATCTCAGAATGCACATAAAGAAGCCAGGGGTGGTGGCATGTGTTTATAACCTCAGCACTAGGAAAGTGGACACACGTGGTCCTGAGGGTCACTGGCCAGCCTAGCCCAGTTGATGAGCCAATGAAAAACTCTGTCTCAAGAGACAGATAGGGTAGGTAGTATACTTTTGAAGTTGTCCTCCTATGCCCACGCAAACACATATTTATGTCTGTGTACACAGACACACACACACAGACACACAGACACACAGACACACAGACACACACACACACACACACACACACACACACCCCTTTTAAAGAAGAACCAAGGAGTGAAACAACAGTAAAAACCAGACTCTGATAATATCCTTGGAGGGAGGTCAGCTGCAAGGTCCTTAAAGGACTCCAGCTTAGCTTCTCAGTGTCCTGTCAGTCTTCCTGACATCTGCTCTGTCCTCCACAGGACATTTCTGCAACTTGTGCCCAGGGGGAGAAAAAAGATTATTTTCCTTAACAAACAATTTCCATGGCTTCTTGAGTTTTTAAATTTTTATTACATTTATTTATTCTCTCTCTCAGTCTGTCTCTTTTTCTCGGTCTCTCTCTCTCTCTCTCTCTCTCTCTCTCTCTCTCTCTCTCTCTCTCTCTCTCTCTCTGTGTGTGTGTGTTCATGCACAGGTGTGCACACATGCACAACTTAGAGGAATCAGTTCTTTCCTTCCACCATGTGGATGTCAGGTTTAGGAGCAAACAGCCTGGCCCACTGAGCCACCTCAGCCTCCTGGCTTCTGTATTATACCCTGCTGAGCGATCACTCTGGGGAGGGCACGATGGGGCAGAGATGGACTGAGGTCCAGTTCCTCAGGCCGAGGGGAAGGAGCAGGTCCTTGGGCTTTTGCCACTTCTCTAAGGCAAACTGAGAAGAAGCCCATCCACACCATAGTGAGAGGAACAGCTGTGTGCTGCTTAGAAAAGCCAGAAAAAGGGGTCTCATCTTATAGGCAGTAGCATCCACTTCTCAACAAAAAACTAAACAGTGCACTGAAAAGAGAGTGACTATATAAGATGTGGAATATTGGGGCCTATTGAGAAGAGGAAGGGGCCAGTGGAAGGGACAAGCCGGGAAGGATAATGGGCAATTATTTGGTTCTGTGAATATAGTCTGATAAAAAGAAAAAGAAAAGAACTGCAGAGATTATTTTTTTAAAGAGTCAACCTACAAAGGATTAAAGAAATCCTATAGCTAGCTATGGTTCCCTACACCTGAGCCTAAGCTGACAGAGGGAATGGTCTGATGTCCCAGGTATGTTAGTATACTGGAGAACCACTGTGTAGGAAAACAGCTAATACAGTCAGCCCTCTGAACAGCCAGGTGAGCGCATCTCCTGATGATTCCAAGGAGAGGCAGCCAGATGACAGAGAACCCTGTAAGTTCCATCAGCAGTTCTGAGCACAGGCTAGCCCCTGAGAGTGGTAAGAAAGGTGGGGAGCAGATCTAAAGAACAAGTGCCCAGCCCTTCAGGGCAATCCTTCAGGTAATCAGCACCCAAAGGAGAGCACCAACTGTTCTAAAAGTCTGATCTCCCCAGTTGCCTCCTACCTCCCTCCTGGTGCACACTATCCCTTCCAAGGAAGGCCACTGTGTGCAGGCAATGAAAGCAAGCAAATGTATCCATTGTATTTTCTTCCTTCCTTCTTTGTTTTTTTCTGAGAGTTTAGCACTCTTTGGCTTGCCTCTTTCCACCAGGCTAAAGAGAGCTAAACATAACTACAGAAAAGAAGGGGGTCCTGGTGGGTTAGCAGCAGGAACCCCTTTGTAAACCACCACCCCAACCAGGGTTGATTTTATTTAGCTTCCCCTATTTTCTAAGTCTCTTTTTAGAGACAACTCCCTGTAATTCATTACCCTTCTGGAGGCCTGCCCTCAGACACAGGCGCACCTGTGATTGGTGGCCGAAAGCCGGCTGCTGCACAAAGCTGCTTAGATGGTATTGTGTGACTGGTGTAATCCTACCCACAGAGAGCAAGCAAATTTAAACAGATGTTAAAACTCGGACCTGCAAAACTAAACATCTCCCAACATATTCCTTCTACTGAAAAGATGGGATGCACTGTGAAGAGCCACATATAAGAATTAACCTATTCGGTAACAGGAACATGCTCACCAGATCACTTGGAGCGTGCTCACCAGATCACTTGGAGCACGCTCACTAGATCACTTGGAGCACGCTCACCAGATCACTTGGAGCACGCTCACAAGATCACTTGGAGCGTGCTCACCAGATCACCTGGAGCGTGCTCACCAGATCCCTTGGAGTGTGCTCACCAGATCACCTGGAGCATGCTCTCTCGATTATGTGAGGCTTTTTGGTACATGTTCTTAGCAGCATATGATATAGGCCCTAAAATATTCTTCTAGAATTTAGCTTCAACAGCACAGAATAGCATTTCTGAAACACTTTTCGAGAATTTCTGCCAACACTCAAAACTTGAGGAGGCTGTAGTGTCCCAGAAACCCAGAAGTATGTCTCTTTAACAGTTTTCAGTGGCCTTGATACACTGGGAATGGAGTAATGAACACCAAGCGGCTAGAGCTGACAAGTTAACGCTACATAACTACGTTAGAAAAGGAAATGTAACAGAATTGTTAGATAACAGACAATAAATATGTAACTTAGAGAAATACAATATTTTTAAATACTTAAGTTTTTTACTCTGTGTGTGTCTGTCTGTGTGTGTGTGTGTGTGTGTGTGTACATGCCTGATAAGGCCAAAAGAGGGCATAAGGGGTTGGAATTATGAATGGTTGCCTAGAATCCAGAGCAAGACTAATGGGAATGGATGGACCTACAAATGTCATGGGGTGGGGGGATGGTCATAAATCTTAGATTTCCGTCCTATCATGTCAAACTATTCAGGTCATACCTATAGGGCTGGAGGGATGGCTCAGCAGCTAAAAACACTTGTGGCTCTCACAGAGAACTTGGGTTTGCTTTTTGGCATCCTCACGGAAGCTTACAACTAACCGCCTGTAACTTCAGTTCCAGGCATTCCGACACCTCTTTCTGGCCTCCTGGGCACCAGGAATGCACATATATACATGTGAGCAAACACACACAGTGCACATAGATACACACAAGCAATTATACACTAAACTAAAAATAATAAAACAAAACAACAACAACAAAAGAACAGAAACTGTGGAAAGCCATAGGGTTAAAAAATGCATACTTTCTATAAGTGTCAAACCTCAGGGGGAAAAAAAGAACATATTGTGACAAAGTTACTCTAAATCACCTTTAAATTCAGTAGTCCTGCTATAACATAAAATAGGAAATTTTCAAACAAAACTTTACCCAGATTCCCTCTCACAACAGTCTAAATGAGAGCCACTGTTTGTTACTATGACGAACAGTTTAAGAACTGGTCCTGGGAAGATGAAGCCGATGGTTTTCTGTAGGATCATTTTTTATTTCTTTTTCGTGTGGATATGTGTGTGCAGGTGCATGTGAAATGTATAGGCATGCTTATGGAGGCTTGAAGATGACACTGAATGTCTTCCATAATTGTCCGCAACTCTGTTTACTGAAGCAGGATCTTTGGCTGGACCCAAAGCTCAATCTAGTTAGCCAGCTTGCCTTGGGGCCCTGTGTTTCTGTCTCCTGAGTGCTAAGCTGAGTGGCTTTGGGTTCTAAGGGTAAAAACTGCAGTCCTCCCACCTGCACAACAGGTGCATTATCCAACAAACCATCTCCCCAGCCCAGGATTTTGTTCTTTTGATGTTTTTAAACAAGAAGGGGAGATGGGATTTCTCTCAAGTGACACAGTGATACTATATAAAGGACAGGCTAAGACATAAGAGATGGGAAGTGACAAACTGAAAAGTTATAACAATCTCTTCAAAAGGTAAAGAGACCTGATCCAAAGCTGGGGCTGGGTAAACAAAAGAGCCAAGAAGATGGCAGAAAGTTACAGAGAGGGTCTGACCAACTGTGCAGTGGTATTAACATGGAGACTTTAATATGCGTGCATGTGTGAGTGCTTATGTATACTGTTTATTTTTTATTTTGCCCAGTGCTGGGGATCAAACCCAGACATCTGTTAGGCAAGCATACTCCCACTGAGGTATAACCCCAGCTCTATCTGTGTTTACCTTTTAATTGTGAGACTGAATCTAACTAAGCTGCCCAGGCTGGACCTGAAACTTGTTCTGTAGCACAGGAAGGTCTTACACTTACAGTACCCCTGCCTCAGCCTCCCAAGGAGCTCATATCATAGGCCTGTGCCATGAGGCCCAGCAAGATTTTTATAGTTTGTATTCCTATAAAGTATTTCATGCATATACTTCTAAAGGTTTCACTTTAAAAAATACTTTCTATAAATATTTAACTCGCAGAAACTGTGAAGCTATAGGCTGTCATTGTAAATATTACACAAATATGTGGAAGAAATTAAAATTTTATTTTAAAGAGCTATGTTTAAGAAGAAATTCCTGGGGTTGGAGAAATGGCTCAGTGGTTAAGAGCACTGACTGCTCTTTCAGAGGTCCTGAGTTCAATTCCCAGCAACCACATGGTAGCTCACAACCATCTGTAATGGGATCTGATGCCCTCTTCTGGTGTGTCTGAAGACAGTTACAGTGTACTCATATACATAAAATAAATAATTCTTAGAAAAAAGAAGAAGAAGAAGAAGAAGAAGAAGAAGAAGAAGAAGAAGAAGAAGAAGAAGAAGAAGAAGAAGAAGAAGAAGAAGAAGAAGAAATAATAATAATAATTCCCAGAGGCTGGGGAACTAGCTCAGTCGGAAAGGTGCTTGCTTTATCAGTCCTAAAATGTTAAGACAGATTCTTTCGATTCCCAGTGTTGGAGAGGCGGAGACAGGAGAACACTGAGGTCTGCTGACCAGGCAGCCCAAACTAATGGGTGAGCTCCCAACCAATGAGAGACTCTGCCTCAGAAGAGACGGATGTGGAAGAGGGGCTAGAAAGATAGCTAAGTGAGGAGGAGCACTTGTTGCTCCTGTAGAGGAATGAGGTTCAGTTTTCAGCACCCACCAGAAGCTAATAGTCATTCATAACTAATTTCAGTTCCCGGTGAACCTGATGCCCTCCTCAGATCTCTGTGGGCATCAGGCATACACATGACACGCATACAAAAATGTAGGCGAAATTCACATACACATAAAATACAAAATAATTAAATCTAAAAAAAAAAAAATACAAAGTTGAAAATTAAAGTTGAATGTGTTGGTGCAAGCTTTTAATCCCAGTACTCAGGAGGCAGAGGCAGGCAGACCTCTGGTTTGTTTGTTCATAGCCAGTTCCAGGACAGCCAGGCTACATAGAGAACCTGTCTCAAAAACAAAAACAAAAAAACTAACAATAACAAAAGAAAAAAACAAAAAAACAGTATGTCAGAGAGAGAGAGCATGCCTGTACATGCACTCCTGAAGATATCTGAAACTAGCCTCTGACCTCCACATACTTATGTAAACATGTTTGCATTCACCTGTGAGTATACACACACACATACACACACATACCTCAACATGCATACATATGCACATACACTTTTTAAAAATAAAATATCCATGTTTCTGAAATGTTAAGAACAAATTATCAGGTTACTATTAACCAAGTACCAAACAGTGGCTTCTCTGCACTTGACAATTTGAGAACTAGTCCTTAAGCTGATTAGTTTTTTGTCAACTTGACACAAGCTAGGTTCATCTAGGAGGAAGGAACATCAACTGAGGAACTGCTTCCGTTGGCCTGTGGGCAAGTCTTGATTAATGATTGATATGGGAAAGCCCAGATCATTGTGGGTGGTGCCACTCCTGCACAGGTGGTCCTGAGTTATAGAAGAAAGCTATAGAAGGATGAGCAAGCCATAGGGAGCAAGCCAAGAAGCAGTGTTCCTGTGGCCTCTGCTCCAGTTCCTGCCTCCAGGTTCCTGCCTTACGTTCCTGCCCTGGCTTCCTCTGATGATGGACAATAAATATAAACTGAAACAAACCCTGGTTTGCTTGTTTGTTTGTTTGTTTTCTTTTGGTTGTGGTTTTTATCACAGTAACAGAACGTCAACTAGGACAGCCCTTAATGTGATCTTTTAAAATAAATGAGTGAATACACAAACTCATCTAGAAACAGAGTATCTCAAATATCTGATTAGTAATTAAACACAATATTTTTTTATAACAGTTAAGTATGCAGTTTCAGTTCAGGCAATATAATATAATCCTTCCTGATGAAAAGATATAAAATAAAGTTAAACTTTGATTACTAAGTTGAAAACAAAATATAGTCGCTAAGGAAAAATCAGACATTGTGAAGGGAAGTTAAAGACACAACCCAAAAGAAAAAAAAAGTCATAACTGAATATGATCATAAAAATACAACATAGAAAATGAATTTTACTAGACAAGTAAAAACCTCCATTATTACACAAAAATAATCTATTGGACTTCCTTTTTGTCATCTTTTGGAAGTTAACATACTTACACCTAATTTACTTACTTATGTAACACTGCCTTTTTTTTTTTACTTATGAACGTGAACAGAAAACTGGCAAAACTAATACAAGTACTGAGGGCAAGGGGGCTTGCGGGAGGGACAAAGGACATGTTCCAACTTAATTCAAGTGGAATCTAAGACTGATCTATTTAGATTTCAAAACTGTGTATCAGAACTATCAAAATATTTTATTCCACCCATTACTAGAAAAAATGATCAATGGCAGAATCAGCCAGGAGACCTTTGCTTAACCACTGACTGGCAGCTCAATTCTAACTTTTGTGTGAATCTCTCTAGTTCTTTTTAAAAGGGGGAGGAGGGATAAGAATTGAGCTTGGTGCAAAATTTAAATGACTTCACTGAGACATCTTAGCTTAAACCAATTTTATTTGCTAGTTTATGCAAATAAAGTAGCTACTTTTACAGAAAAATCCTGAGACTTAGAGTAATTGTAAGTTTAAAACAGAGAAAAAAAAAATATGTCCCTACCCCCAAACAATCACAGATTTAAGTCTCTGAAAGCCTTCTGCCAGCATATAGATGAGGTAGGATTGAAATAGTTTCTAAGACCCTTGGGTTTCTTTTCCTCCTCTTTTGGGAAAAGAAATGCGAAAGATAACAGCAAAGCAAGAACATACAGAACTGCCTTGAATTTGCATTAAGTGTTTTTAGACTTCATGCAGGGAAATGTTGCAACAGAAATAGCTGACATTCTGCAGAGGAAATCCAGACACTTCTCCATCTTCTCCTAGATTGTCTATCATAGAGTCGATACTTCTTTAATTTGTTTTGTAGCAATGCCATCTGCTTCTTCCAAGCCCCCTCTCCCTGAGCTCCATGGAGACCTTCACCATTCTTTGAGCTGGGAGGCTGTTTTTCCAACGTAGAGGACCCTTCAGGTGGCAACACAAAACCACCACCTGACAGAGGCACTGTGGCACATCTTAAGTTGAATGATGAGATGTCACCACCTAAATATGAGGCAGTAGCCTCATGTTTATGGTCTCTACATAAAGTCTACCAATGGTAATGAGGTAGGCATTGTCATATTCTGTAAGTCACAGAGAACATGCAACCGTCACTAGCCAGTCCTCTTGCAGCTCTGTATAACTCACAAAAGGAATTTTATAAATCTGCCGAAGAGGGTGGGTTCATGAAGTTCCTTTTGTGGTCCTACCTATCAGGGCAGATCATCGTACTTAGTTTACATATTCAAATATCTACATGTGAAATGTACAAGCATCTGCATATGTAGGAAACCTAAAGAATGCTACATTGTTTCATGTTTTTGATAAAAAACAAAAACAATTGCATGTGTATCCAGTGCTCAAGAAAAGGGAAAAAGACAATATGGGGGGGGGGGGGGCTATAGTTTAGCTGGTAGAATGTTACATGCATTCATGAAGTCTTGGGTAATACCTATACAGAGAGAGAGAGACAGAGAGACAGCGACACACAGAGCGAGAGAGACAGAGAGAGAGCGAGAGAGAGAGAGCTGTTTTGCCGAGACTGTGGTACACACCTGAAATCCCAACATACGGTAGGTGGAGAAAGGAGGATCAGGAATTGAAGGCCTACCTGGGAATGCTTGACATGCTATCTCAAAGAAAGAAAGGAGAGGAAATGACGGAAAGACAGTGACAGAAAAATGGGAAAGAGGACTATGAATGAGAATGAATGAATATGAACCCCAGGAAAATTCTCTAGCGCTCCTACAATAAGATTTTAACTTTCTCGCAATCAGGAAAAAAAAAGTTAAACCAACTCAGGCTTTCTAATCCAAGAGCAACAGTTAATCTGGATTAAAGACAGCGAGCTGCTTAACTTTAAACTCCGCGCAAGCAATGAGAAACAAATCCTGCCATACTTGGTTTGGCAGAAGGCTGCAAGACTCTGCTGGGCACAGTATCAGCCTCTGCTCTCTGCGGCCTTAGCAAGAGGAGCAAAGTTGTTACATACAAACTTGGACAAGTGCTTCGGCAGAAGAACTCTCCCAGCTTTCCCGTGACCCCGCCTCCGTGGCAATCCAAGCCCCCAACACCCTACGCGGGACCCCTTCCCTTCTCGAGGGGCTTGGGAAGCCAGTCCCCTAAATCTGAGCTCCTCAGCTCCCCACCACGCGCCTTCACCTACAACACCACCTTGGGCTGGAGGGAACACAAAGTACAGACCAGAAGTGGCAGCAGCCCCAGAACCCCCTGACCTTGCTCGAGCCGCTCTGCCTTGCCCAGCCTCAGTTTCCCAACACGCTGCTCTCACTGGCCGCAGAAGGGCTTCGTCGAGGCAAAGGGATCTGGGCTCGGCGCGCATACCCTCCTCCTCTTCTAGGCGCCGGGACTAGCACGGACTCCACCGGCTTGCGGGTGTCCCCAGGTCCGGCCCGGTCACCCCGGCCCAGTGCCCATACCTGGGAGCTGCTGTCCTGGGGCAGGTTTTTCACCAGGATTTTCCGCCGGTTGCTCAGCTCCCGTCGCATCCGCTGCAGCCGTGCAGCCACCTCCTGAGGGTGCAGCGCAGCCACCTCCCCTGGCCGCAGCGTGGGTTCCGCGGCCTCCCCCGCCGTCCCAGCAGAGGGTCCGGATCCCGAGCCCGCGCCCCCCGCGCCGCCTCCCCGCGCCGCCATCTTCCCGGCGCCCCGCTGCAGACTCGGAGAGGCCGGAGAAGCGGGAGAGAAAGCGGAGAGGCCGCGCGGGGGCGAGGCGGGCCGGACGCGGAGCAAGGGCGCGCGGGCGGGGGAGGCGCCGCAGCCGCCGACGCGGGAGGGGCGGAGCCCGGAGACACGCCCTGCACAGCCAGGCCCCTGATGCTCCGCCCCCTCCCCGCGGGACACCTGCGGAATCTAGGGCGCAGTGGGGTGGTGGGACTCGAACCCCTAACAACACTGCCCCCAGCTCGATGCTCTTGGCCTCTCCTCTCAAACCCGAGGGCCCCAGGCGCCACTGCGCAGCCCAGAGAACTCCTGGCCTCAATTCAAATCAAGAAGTGGGCATTTGGCAAAGTTTAAGTTTTCAATGAAAAAAATAACACATGAGGTTTATCTAAAAAGAAAAGATTCTGGGGGAAGGTTTGGTATATTTAGTAAGACCTGAGCATAACAGATTTTCCTGGCTGTGTATAAGATATCAGTGTCTTTCATCGGTCCCTATGCCGCCTAAGATGGACAACCTAGCTAGTTGTATTTGCAACACAAATCGAAGCTGAAACAAAGACTAAAACAGCTTTGGCAGAAGGTAGGAGAATAAGTTCCTTGATGTTGGGATTGAAACTTGGAAGGAGACGTACTGTGTAAAGATATACCTAGTTAAAGTGAGATCTACAAAATATAATATCCTTTGACTAGCACCAGCTGTAATGCCCATTAGCAACTAAAAATATGCACCTTACTTAAGTTTGCCCCATGAAAATGCACTGGGGGGGGGGGGGCGGGGGAACACCAGCAAGTGATCAGTTAAAAGAAAAGTGCTTTAAATACCATGAAAGGGCTGGAGAGAAAGAGTATCCCTTTAGGGCACTTGTTGCTCTTGCAGAGGACCACAGTACTACTCCCAGTACCCAAGTCACATGACTCACAACCACCTGTAACTCCACCTCCAGGAAATCCAGTGCACTTTTCTGGCTTCCAAGGAAACACACACACACACACACACACACACATTAAATAAACAAATAAAATCATGAATTCAGTACTGAGCAGGTGCCACCCACACATTTCTAAGTATGTTACAGTGTTTCCCTTAAGAATCCAATTAGGCAAAGCTTATTTTTTTCACATTACAGACAAAGAAAAGGAATCTGGCCTGATTAAGCCCAATGTTCTAAATATGAAATAAGTCATCTGTAATCACTCTGTCCCAAAATTATGGCTAATAGTCCTCAAGCTGTTCTAGAATACTTATATCACTAAAATAAGTCAGGGCAGGACCCCAGTATTTATAGCCCTATTCTTATAGACACAGAGTGAAAATCCAATAGGCCCATTACAGTACACCGTAGAATATTGATCAGCTATAAAGGAAGGCAACGGCTGCCAAAAGGTACGTAAACCTCCAGATCATTAGGTGAAAGAAAATAAAGACAATGGCCACACACTGTATGATTCTTCTTATCAGGTTCAAAGAACCAAGAGCTAGGCAGGGGCTGAGAAGAGCAGGTCATGGAGCACAACGGCCTCACTGGCTCACATATCCCTGTGAAGCAATAGAGATGTTCTGGGACTATAGAGAGAGGCACAGTTGGCAAATGCTGTAAATGCACCCAGTATTGCCTCAGCTCCTTTTTTAACTGGTTAATAAGTGAAGTTCACCTTATAAACGTATTGGCTTATTTCTTTTCCTGTTGCTGTGATAAAACAAACAAACAAACAAACAAACCTCCAACCAAAGCAAGTTAAGGGAGAAGAGGCTTATTTCAGTCCACCGTTCAAGGACAGGGTCATCTTAGCAGAGAGGTCAATGTGACAGAAGCGTGAAGCAGCTGCTCACAAGACACCCATTCGCAGGATCAGAGAGCAGTGAGTGCATGCTCTTAGCTCTCTCTTTCCACTTCAGGATCCCAGCCAGGGAGTGGGAACACCACAGGAGCAGGGTGCCTGGTTAGTATTTCTGTTCACTTGACACAAGTTACAGTCATCTGGAAAGAGAGAACCTTGATTGAGGAATTGCCTCCATCAGGTTGACCCATAAGCAAGTCTGTGGGGCATTTTTTTTTTTTTAGATGAATGATTGATGTGAGAAGGCCCAGCATTCTGTTGGCAGTGCCACCCCTGGGCAAGTGGCCTGAGCAAGCCGTGGGCAGTGAGCAAATAAGTAGTATGTCTTTGTGGTTCTGCTTCAGTTCCTGTCTCCAGGTTCTGCTTCAATTCCTGTCTCCAGGTTCTGCTTCAGTTCCTGTCTCCAGGTTCTGCTTTAGTTCCTGTCTCCGGGTTCCTGCCCTGATTTCTTATCACCATTGTCTTAGTTAGGGTTTTATTGCTGTGAAGAGACACCATGACCAAGGCAACTCTTACAAGGACAACATTTAATTGAGGCTGGCTTACAGGTTCAGAGGTTCAGTCCATTATCATCAATGTGGGAACATGGTAGCATCCAGGCAGGCATGGTGCAGGTGGAACTGAGAGTTCTACATCTTTATCTGAAGGCCACTAGAAGACTGGCTCTCACATGGGTAGCAGGAGGGTCTCAAAGCCCATACCTACAATGACACACTTCTTCTCAGAAGGCCACACCTACTCCAACAAGGCCACATCTCCTAATAATGCCACTTCCTGGACCAAGCATATACATGCCACCACAACCGTAGACTGTAAACAATAAGATGAAATAAGCTCTTTTCTCTCTGTAGTGCTCTAGTCAAGATATTTATCACAGCAATGGAAAGCAAACTAACACATGGGTCTTCCCACCTTCATTAATAGAATCAGGATTGTTACAGGAGATATTTAAATCATTGGCATTAATCTGGCTTTTCTTCATCAGCTGCCATGTTCCTGACTAGCTTAGGCCTGTGGCCAGGAGTAGAGTCGGCGTACAGCCACTGCTCAGCTCCGGTAGTCTACTCAGGCAGTCAGAGATTGTAACGCGCGCCCCCAAAATCCCTTTTCGCCCGCGAATAAGGACAGGAGGCGATAGTCGGGTTTACTGCCACGAGGAACTTTTTTACTGCTCCATACGATAAAGCGGAAAGACCCAAGAAACCGGAAGAGGGTCCCTTAAATACACCCTAGAGTGACGTATTCACTTCTGAATGGCTGTTCGCTCACTACCCAATATTACGCCTCGGGATAGGCCAGTGGCTTGGCGCTCTTTCTGCCTAGCAGCTGCGCAGAATGATTGTTTACTGCTGGGGAAACATGAGACCAGCGCCATGTTGGAAAACGCACGTGTGCAGCCACTGAAACAGCAGCTCACTACAAGAGACACTGGTCCTGCCACCCATGAGATGCCAGCATGGGAGATGGCTCTGCCAATCCTCCACACTGTCTCCACAAAGCTGGGCTTAGCCCAGACCATCCCGTATCCACTCGGGCTGGGTACAAATGAGATTCTAATGCTTAGATTATCCAAAGGCTTTATAAGTTTGGTAATGCTCAATAACAAGATGCCCACATAATCAGAGGTGTAACCCAATACCTAACCTAGATATACCAACTAACTACCTTTGACTGCTAGAGACACGCGCACATCCACTTCCATGTTTCCCTCTCTCATCTCTCCCTCTCCTTTCTAATTCCTTCCTCTTCCTCTCCTTACTCCTCCCACCTTAGCTCCTCCTACACGGGATAAACCCCACAGGTGTGCTGCAGTGTTTTAAATGAAAATTGCCTCCATAGGCTCACAGGGAGTGGCACTATTAAGAGGTGTGGCCATGGGCTAAAGAGATGGCTGACTACTCTTGAAGCCGTCCTGTGTTCAATTCCCAGCAACCCATCTGTAATGGGATCCAGTGCCCTCTTCTGATGTGTCTGAAGACAGCTACAGTGTACTCATATAAATGAAATAAATAAATCTAAGAAAAAAAAAAAAGAGGCATGGCTTTGTTAGAGAAAGCGTGTCACTACGGGTAGGCTTTGAGGCATCAGATGTTCAAGCCAGGCCTAGTGACTCTTCCTGCTGCCTGCTGATTGTGATGTAGAACTCTCAGCTACCACTCCAGCCCTGGCGAGACTCTGCACTCTGCCTCAATGCTTTGGGGCTAAGTGCTCTGGTCAAGAGAGAGAGTGGGGCTCTTGGGAAGAGACACAAAGAATGGAGACAAGACAGAGGTTCTGATAAAGTCTCAAGTATCTAGTCTCAAGTCTCAAGTCTCAAGTCTCGTTTATTGAAGGGAATTCTGAGGTATTTATACGCTTTTGCCACGTGCCTTGCAGGTGTTGATATGACGTAAGCCTTACAGGCATCTATAGCGTGGATAGCACGAGCACCGTACGCCTTGCAGGCGTGGATACCACGTGCGCCTTACAGGCATATATGGCCTGGATAGCACGTGGACAGCACATGAACTGCATGTCTTGCAGGCGTGACTACCACGTGCGCCTTGCAGCTGGGGCCAGTAAACAGCAACACAAAATATGTGGGATATTGGAGTGTGCTTCAGCTGTTGTAGGCTATTGAAAACCAAATCTCTTATCAGGGTATATGGTTCCAGATGGCTGCAAAGATAATCTAGCCACTTTCTGCTAAAAGTCGGCTCCCAACACAGACCCATGTCTGCCTGGATGCTATCATGCTTCCTGCCATGACAACAATGGACTAAATCTCTGGACTATAAGCCAGCCCCACTTAAATTTTTTTTTTTTTTTATATAAGAGTTGCTGTGGCCATGGTGTCTCTTCACAGCATTAAGACATATGTCCGTCCATAGGCTGACCTAACCCCAGGTATGCCTGGAGGTTTGCCTTTTAGCTTATTCCAGATCCTGCCAGGCTAACAGTTAACACAACCACAGGCTATCATAAGAAAGCCTTTCTTTGCCAGTATTTAAAAATTATCATTTAGGACCGTATATCGTAGTTTAAGAACTACTCTATGTACTTCACTAATTTTGATATAGTAGACGTTTTAAGCTGCTGTCTGTAATCTGCTCTGGGCTTAACATCTTTGTGACTATATTTGGAGGCCTTTGCTTTTCCAGAGAACAAAGGAAAGGGATGATTTCTGTCCTAGGAGTGAACGTATGTTAAAGATTTGGAAATGTAACTCTGAAGTGTTTTCTTGTGTTTCTCCCATCAGGAGTACTGCGAGAAAGTGCTTCTTTCTCACCTCACATCCACAATGTTCTGATGTCAAAACCATCTCATTTTTATTTTCAACATTATTCTCTTGAATTTACAATTTCATGCACCTTAGACCTAAGTGATACAGGTTTTATAAGAGCTGAGGACTTTGAAAGGGATTGTCTTCAAAGTGGGCAAGAACCAAGAATAGCTTCAACAAGTGCTGTACCCAGACTCACTCATTAAGGTTCAGAACATATATTTACCCAAATGAGTACTGTCTCCTTGACAAACATCCATTAAAGGTCTGCTAATTCTAAACAATAGATACATAAAGATACTGAGAGTACAGAAATAATACAATAAGTGTCCTGGTTGATAAGGGCCAGGCGTCACTGGGAGAGAATCATATAATGATTATAATTAAGTGCCATTAATGAGTTTGCAAGCAGGACTCCAGAGCAGCCCTGGGAAGCAGTGATCTGGGCGATATAAATGATGCTGCATTTGCTTGGAGTCTTTTCCCAGAGGCGGTTCACTATTGACTTCAAAATCTACAGCGAATTATTCTAAATGAACTGTTGTTTGAAGTCAAGTCTGGTGAATAAATCAGCTGTCTCTGTCTCTCTGTCTCTGTTTCTGTCTCTCTCTCCCTCCCTCCCTTCCTCCCTCCCTGCTGTGACTATAGTTATTCAGGTTTCAGATAAACAATCCTTTCTTGTTACTTTTGTTCAACTGTTTTCAGAGAAATTGGAAAAAGTAACTGTCCGCTGATGATACATTTTAAAACAGAATTGTTCTTGCCACATGAGAGAGAGAGAGAGAGAGAGAGAGAGAGAGAGAGAGAGAGAGAGAGAGAGACTGAGAGAGAGAGAACAGGAACATAGGGACGGAAACTACAGAGACTTGGGAATTCCAGTCTTTATGATTCCAAAGAGGTCCTTTCACCACAGGGTTTAAAGCTGACTCTAAATTGTAGCTTCTACAGAAAAATAAGGAGCACGCTAATCTGAACTTCTCATGGAGTGTAATTATCAAGCTGCATCGGATTACCAGTGTCCATGGGTCATTATCACAATCTACATAATTACCTTGGGCTTAAAATAGGAGCTATGTGTTCACTTCAGCATTTTTTTTTTTTTTTAATGGGTAGTTGAGTTGCTTGTTTTTAAAGCTTTGCAATTGGGGAAATTCTGAAAGAGGTGTAGTAAACCTTACTACTTCTAATAAAAACAACCTCTTGTATCCAAACATTATAATTATATATCATGATACTATAGATTAAAATAAGTAGGGCTGGAGAAGTAGCTCAGTTGGTAGAGGGCTTATTTAGCATGCAGAAGCCCTGGGCAGTCACCAGTACTGTGTAACTCAGGTGTGGAGATGCAGTTACAATGACATCACTCAGGAGGAGAATAAAAGCTGAAGGCTCGTCTCATCTGCACTGTGAGTTTGAGGCCTTTGTGGGAATACATCTACTGCTGGGGGATGGTAGGAAAGACAAAAAGAGAGAGAGGGAAAAAAAACAAGAGGGAAAGTTAAGTGTGTTAATTATAAGAGAATTACATCTACTATCCCTCACTACGTAACGGCTGTCTACAATGTACCAGACATAGCAATGGACAGGGCACTGGATTTGATTTTTATTCAAAAGCAGATTTCTCCCTAGAGTAAGTAATTACATCTCAGGAAATTCCAGCTTTGTGTGGTTAATGCTCTTAATAAAGTGATCAGTGGTTCCCACTATGGCTTGATTTTGACTTGGGGAGATCATCCAGAGAAGTCAGCGCTTCTCACATGAGAGGCTCTGTGTGTGATTGAGGTCAGGTCCGGGACAGGACATACAGAGCACTAAAAATATCAGAAGCACCAAGGTGTGTCATTTAAGGTTCCAGCTGTAAGGGATTAATTCTGTTTTAAGGGAACAGCTCAGCGAGTCCAGAAGGAACGGGATATGGTGACTTTCTGGCAGAGAAATGGCCCAAGAAGTTTAGCTCATTGAAAAATAACTCTGAAAGCAATGGAGGAAATTAGCGCATTGTGGGCTAGGAATCTTGTGAAAGAGTGAAAAGATTCACTGGAAGTTCCTACTGGGAAGAATAATGACAGAGAGCCATGGATCCAGACACTTTATGTAGGTTACCGAGCCTTTATTCTCTCTTTTTAATGTTATAGTGTTTGAACCCTATAACTGACCTGTTATGTATCTTTTTGCCAACAAGGAATGCCAGACAGGGAAGGCCAGATACATTTTCAAGGACACAGTGGGTGGGCCACCAGGCTCCAGTGTGAAAATCATCTACTTTTAGGAGTCAGGTATATAATAGTGTGAAGCTGTAGCCACAGAAAGGATTGGATATGCTTGAGTTTCCTGCGATGGGCACAACAGAGTTAAATCCCATAGAGACAAGAAAGGCAGGATCCAAGTCCAGTGACCTCAGTGCAATTTTGTGTAACTGGAAGAGCTACTTAAAGCATGAGAGAAAAGCCAGATGTGGTAGTACATCTGTCATCCCAGCATTTGCGCTGCTAAGAGTTGTAAAAAAAAAAAAAAAAAAAAAAAAAAAACGTAAATTTATTTATTTCATTGTGTGTGTGTTTGTTTGGATGCCACAGAATACATGTGGAAGTCAGAGAACAACTTGTGGAAGCCAATTCTCTCCTTCTACCATGTAGGACTCAGGAACTGAACTCAGGTGGCCAAGCTTGGCACCAAGCGCCTTTACCTGCTGCACAGTCACGGAAAGTGAGAGGGTATTTAAATGCGCTAAATCTCAGCCACTTTGTCTCTATACACACAGAAGTCTGTTACTGAAGGTCACTGGGAAGATTTGCTATGGGAATCTGCACTAATATACTTAGCAGAGGGCTAGGCTCAAGGACCACATAAATATTAATAGTGCAAAGGAATGTCTCTTATTTTTTAAACTCACGGTAACATACTCAGTTTTCAGCAGAGAATGGCATTACCGATCTAATGTGAAATAGGAAGGATGCTACAAGAAAAAGAAGAGTCAGTTCAGGTAGCAAAGACTCCAAGCTCAACTTAGGCATCTGAGTTTCAGCTAACACTGGACACAGGATGGGCACTTGCAGCAAACAGTCTAGAAGGTGTATGCTAAAACAATTATATCCAACGATCACTAAGACTGCGTGCATGCATTGAAAAAGAAGTTCGAGAGGAAACAGAACTTTGTTGAATAACCTAAGGTCCAGAAGGGATAGAAAGCCCAAAGTGTTGTACGCTTTGCTCAGGCTCTGTTTGTACCTTGTGAGCCCATTTCCCAAGACAGAGCAGGTGAAAACACAAAGACAGCAGGCAAAAGTAATTGAACTTCATAATGCACTGAGCCACTTCCACTTGCCTTTCCAAGAGTCTTTACAGAATTGATAGCCATCTTGGATTACCAACTGAATCAGTTTTCACATGGTGGAACTCTGTACTCCTGGTATGCCGTCCCTTTGTGGCTCACAATCAGAGCAGCTATGATGGCCTACCAGAGGCCCTCACAAGGCTGGGCTCAATGTATTCTTTTGTGGGAGGCTAGGGGGCTCCACAGGCTTATGAGATCCTACTTCTCCCTCAAGACATATAATTGATTAACAGTTGCTAGGAGAGGGAGGCTCTAGAGAGGTGTAGCAAGTGAAGGTTGCCTGACTTCCTATAGGTGGCCCTTCACCCATGCTTCTGTAAATAACACCAATTAAACTGCTTCAATCAGCAAATCAGTACCGCATGCCTCCATCCTCTCTCTGAGGTGAATTGTCTCTCTGGGAAACCTCACTGCAAAATTAGCACTTGTGGCTCTCCTGCATCTCACGTCACATCAGCTATGAAAATAAATAGGGAAATAAATATAAATACTCAGAAAAAGAAAAAAGAGCTGACACTAACTATGAAAAAGTGGCTTCGGAGAAACCAATAAAGCAGACTAGCTCTATGTTTTGACTATGGTCTTCCTTGAAACACACCCCAAAGTGTATGTTGCGGGGAGGAAAATGTGGGCTGGTTTTGAACTTTTCAATTCTTTACTCAGCCTCCCAAGGGCTGGGACTACCTTGTCCCATAGTATGTGCCACCATGCCTGGCTCTGACCATTCTTTTAAATAGGCATGTCTCTTCCTTCATACTCACTAATGTCAATTATAACATTAAACCACTTAACGAAAGCCATATACATGAAAATAGAGATGAAATGTACACAAGCCCTTGCCTTATATTTTTTTTTGCTGACACACAAAAAAATATATATTTATGAGGTACAGCATAATGACTCAATACCTGTAAATATTATAGAATATTAAGAATCAAATCATAACAATTCTTTGTGGCAAGAACACTGTTTTCAGGTATGCAATACATTATTGCTAAGCAGTCACTCTACTGTGCATCAGAACACTGAAATCTATACATCCTATCCAATGGAGTGTCCTTGCTTATTACCCATCATGCTTCTTGGCAGCCTCCCATTCCATTGCGCATTTGGCCTTGCAACCTTGGCTTCTTTTTTTTTTTTTTTTTTTTTTCTGCTTCCGTACTTACATCTGCTTGTAGAAATGTTACTCAGATCTCTGTCCAAGAGAGTATGCTCTATGAAGTGTTGCTGGCTAGCAACCTCTGACCAGCAGCAATCCTCCAGATCTGCACATTCATACTCAGGCTGTTCCCTTCCCACCCCACCCACTCTGTTCCCAGCAACGTCTGAATACAGTGCACAGGACATTTCTGCCAGAAACAATGTTCCTCTAATGGGCAATCTTTGCCAATTGCCCAGCCAAGGCTTTCTCAGAGTGCCATGCAGCCTAGGCTCTTCCTCCCTTGTCTTTCCCTCCTCTCTCCTCTCCCTCCCCTCTCCTATTCTTTCCCCTCCCCAACTCTCTTCTCTTACAGCTTCTGATCTGGTTTATGGTGTGCCTTCCTCCTTCTCCTGCTGTCTTCATCTTTGCCTTCATCTGTGCTTTCCCCATAACATCTTTTACACATCTGATTTGAGTTTGAGGTCCACTACCCAGAGTACTGACAGAGTTAGAGAAAAACAGCAACAACAGATGTACAGCAAAACAAACAAACACAAAGTAAAACAAAACATTTTTGGCCCCCCCGAATGTGGGGCTAGTGCGGTTCCCAACATTTTTGGTGCCCCAACGTGGGGCTAGTGCGGTTCCCAACATGTCCCCCTCTCCAAAGCTGGAACCGGGGGTACATGCTACCACAGCCAGCTCTTCACAAGGTACTGATGATCAGTCCTGAGATCCCCATGTCTACATGACCAATGCTCAGCCTATGGAACAACCTTCCCAGTCCCTACTTTTAGTTTTTAAAGATTTATTTATGTATTATGAGTAAGTATACCACATACATGCATGCCATGACTGGGACTGGTTTTCCTGGAGGCCATAAAGGGGCATTGGATTTCTTGAAACTGAATTTGAGGCATGTGTGAGCTGCCATGTGGATGTTGGGTACCAAACTCGGGTCCTCTGTAAGAACAGCAAATGTTCTTAACTGCTAAGCCATCTCTCTATCCCCAGTAACTTATTTCAGTGCTGGGGACCAAACTCATGTGCTCTGTCTCTGAGTCACATTCCCAGTTTTACATCAAAGTTCTGCAATGCAAATCCCTACAGAGGGATGAGGAATAGGGATGATGAAGTAACAAAAAGCAAATTGTGAGAGACAGAGAACCTAGTTATTCTGGAACATCTTTTGGGATTGTAGGATTTACCACTATTGTGAGGACACCACCACATTCTCCCTTGGGAAGGGGTGAAATCAACTGTATTGTATCTCCCATGTGCCCAGGAGAATAATGGCCTATTGTTGGGAGCTGACTTTAAGCAGAAAGCGGCTAGAAAGCAACTATCAACTTTGCAGCCATCTGGATCCATATACCCTGATAGAGACTTGTTATTCAATAGCCTACAACAGCTGAAGCACCCTCTGATGAATATTCTTGTTTATCCCACATAGCTTGTTTTGCTGTTTAGTGACCCAAGCTGCATGGTGCACGTGGTAAAATGTTTTCACCTGTGTTCTCCTGCTTGTGCTTATAAATACCCAGGATTTCCTTGTAAGGTGTGGTGGTGGTCAGTAGGAGGTGTGAATATAGTCTGTGGGAAACAGTAAAGGAGACTTGACCACACACCCTGTCTTGTCTCCATTCTTTGAGTCTCTTGTCCCTCCATCCCCACTCTCTCTCTTGACCAGAGCACTTAGCCCCAAAGCGTGGGGCAGTGTAGACAGCAAATTAGTAGCCCCAAAGTGTGGGGCAATGCTGGTCCTCAACAGCCTATGATGGGTGAAGGAAAATTCTGGAGCTGTTATGGTAGGTGGCAAAGAAGAAATCTCTAATAGAGTTCACTGGCAATGTCAGGAAGCCTACCAGAGGCTTATGCCCTTGCAGGGGACAGACCATTCTCCAAGGCCATTTAATAAGCATCACAGTGGTGGCTCTCCTTGTGGGCCAGGAATGATATTGTCGCAGAGCCAGAGGGATGACAAGACCCCCAAATGATAGAGGCCAGGCAACAATGCTTAACTTCACAATGGGGCACATTACTGTAACTACCAAGAGATATAGAAGTGGTTAATAGAATTTGGTGTTCCTAGGGGGAAGTAGAAGGGCAGGTATTAAGTGAGTACATTGTTTAACACCTGTTATTAGAAACAAGCCAGGGAAGCAGGAGGAGGAAGGTGGTTCCTCAATAACAGTCAAGGACTCATTGTCAGTTTCTGCATCTGAGGACACAGACCCAAGAGGTAGTGACTCAGCACTGACCATGTGAGCAGGCCTGAATGAGTCGTTTACCACAATAGACCAAACTATAGGACCCAGGAGGCATGGCTAAAGTCTGCTACAGGAGCTAAGAAGAATAGACTGCCTGATGAGCTTGCATTTAGATACCTCCGGGCTGCAATCCCCTCACCCACACTGGCTGAAGAGAGAAGGTGTTCTGGTGGTGGGGGTGGGGTTTCCCCTTTATATTTGAAAGCAGAATATTAAACTTTGTGCTTTGATCAGAATACGTTGTCTTGGCCCCAGGTTTTCTCTCACCCTCCATTCCCTTTTCATTCCTAGCATTCCTTTCAGGTGAACCTGGTTACCAGTAGCCATGGGCCGGCTACAGAATGGTGCCCAATATGGGGCCTGAAAACAGAAGACCAGCTGAAGAACACTGTCTTGGGGTAGAGCTCTGCAGAAAACAGAAGAAGAAGAGTATCCCTCGCACTTGTTAAGCAGCAAAGAAGATTGATACTAGCATTAGTTATGGTTTATTTTTTGAAGGCTGTGTTTATAGGAAGTGTGTTTAAGAGGTCTAGGTTGGGTAAGTGCTGACCCAATGCAAGCTCACCTAGGAGGTGGCTGTGAATTTTGAGATAGGAGAATACTAATAGACACTTGCCCTCAGCCTAAGAGCTGCCTCAGGCTAGAGGAACAGGGTTAAAAGGAATTGGAAAACTGAAAAAAGCAGGACAATGAGTAGTTAAATATCAGTAGCCGCCACTACATCTCCTAAAAAAAGAGATGAAGAGTTACATCTTGAATATGAGAGAGAGAGAAAGGGCTTCAGAAAAACAGTTGTCCTCTCTAGGCTGTGTCAGCAAAAAAGAAGGAAAAGGCTGTTTCAGAGCTCTCCTAGAAACAGAAAATTCAAGAAATGTCTTGCAATTTTCTCTGGCTTTTACAGGAGAAATTCTGTTTACAGGAGAGAATCCATAATTCTGTTTTCTTTGTTTATTGTTTGTCCTTGGCATGCCAATGTCCACGTATGTCAATTGTTTGTGTTTTGTTTCATTGTCTAAATGAATGGTGTTTCATGTTTATGTTTCATGTTCAAAAGACAAAAACAGTTAAAGCTGCTATGCATCCACCCCTTGATCTAGTTTAACTTGGTTTTAAAGGCAGTCTTAATGTACACAGATAAGTTACCTTACACCTGTAGCTAAGAGTCCAGCTGAGCTAGAAAAGCCCTTCCAAAAATTGATTGTCGTTATAAGCTGCTTTTAAAGGGACCAGCAGTTTTTTAGATTCTATAAAGAAGCTAAGAGTTGTTTGTCCTAGGAAAAATCTCTGTGACAAGGTGCTTTTCTCTTGAAATTACAGGTAAAAAAAAAAAACAAGAAAGTCAGTCTGCAGCAGAACACCAATGGCATTCGGTTACTTCCAGCTCATTTGCCAGGGTCATTTGGAGAGACCCCTTAACTAATACTTGGTGTGGTCCCAACCCTGTTTTAATTTGGGGTCGTGGGTCAGTCTGCATCTTCTCAGAAAAAGAAAATGGAGCCTGATGGCTGCCTGAAAGACTGGTCCATCAAGTGGACACAGATCTTGAGCCTAATAATTATGATTCTAATGATGAAGATGGCTCAAACTCTTTATCAGCCTGCTGATTTAACTTGACATATAATCTCCACTCTTACTGGAGAGTGTTTTTTAATCATTACTTAAAGCCACCCACTATATACCTGGTGGCCAGACTTGTGTCTGATCCCTGCTAATTAGCAGTTAGATTAGATACTAGAACATTTCCACCCTCAACCTTATTTTCTACATTGCTTGGATAATCATGTTGCTTTTAACCTTTGAACCTTGTAGTTTAAGCAGATTGATTGCCCTCACACAAGATCACTCTCAGCAAGCTCAGTTATTCATCATGGCAGCTACACATTGCTGTGAAAAATTGCATCTAGTACATGCCCACAGGTCCTTTGGTCTAAATGTGGTTTTGGTCTATATGAGAGTGTGCCAATGACGGCCGGTTAGTCAAAGACGGGTAAGAGTGTTCTTGAGCTCCTATAAACCTAAGGCAGAGGCATACATCAATATACTATGTATGTTTTCCTTGAAGACTGGTAATATAAGAGTAATATAGACACCAACCTAAGTCAGACATGGTTGCCTGGCCACTCAAGACCCTAGACAGGATAAAATTTTGTGCCCCATCCAGATATTGGCACTGCCATCTTAAAAACTTGAGGGGGAAACTGTGCCCTTCCCCCGAGCCTTGATCAGGCCTGAATGGTTAGCAGGATAGACCAAACTATAGGACCCAGAAGGCATGGTGGCCTACAGTCTGCTACAGGAGCTAAGAAGAATAGACTGCCTGATGAGCTTACATTTAGATACCTCCGGGCTGCAATCCCCTCACCCACACTGGCTGAAGAGAGAAGGCATTCTGGTGGTGGGGGTGGGGTTTCCCCTTTATATTTGAAAGTAGAATATTAAACTTTGGGCTTTAATCAGAATACGTTGTCTTGGCCCCAGGTTTTCTCTCACCCTCCATTCCCTTTTCATTCCCAGCCTTCCTTTCAGGTGAACCCAGTTACCCGTAGCTGCTGGCCGGATACAGCCATGTCCAGAAAATGAAGACTCCTGCAACTTCATGGCAAGTATTAACAGTCAAAAGCCTCATTCTTGTACCAAAAGTGTGTTTAGGAAGGACCACTCATATTAAGCGAGAGCATTTGGACAACTGTCTAAGCTGATATTAATTCCTGAAGACCTAAGATGTCCTCTTGGTCTTCTGTTAGGGTTAGGATTTAGACTCATAAGAGGCACAGTTTGGATAAACTTTAATTTATAAAGGTCTCACTGTCCAGGAGTCTAGCTGGTGGCCATTACAACCATCCTTTATGAGAAAAAGATTGACTCTCATGGCTTGAGCCATGTAGATTCTCAGCTAGTACAGTAAAAAGAATCTATGAAGGCCAACTATCACTTCCTGAACAAAAACAGTGACTAAAAAAATAGTATCCCATTCTAGAAATGATGTCAGATGCTATGGTGGTGAACTCATGATTAGCTTTGTTGGGCTGCAGTGCCCAGACACTCGGTTAAAATGTCATTCTGGTATTTCTATGAAGGCACTTTAATGTGATTTATATGTAAGCAGAGACCTTCTAGTAAGGCAGACTGCCCTGCATAGTGTGGTAGCCTCATCCAATCAACTGAAGCTTGAACAGAACAGAAAGCTGGTTTCCCCCAGGCAGAAGGATATTACCCATAGAGTCCTAACATCATCTGCAATGTCTTTGCATTTGAACTATTCTCTGGCCTCTGTCTTTCCTCATCAGATTTTTCACTTACCAAATTTCCATAGTTCGTTCTCTCTCTCTCTCTTTCTCTCCCTCTTTTCTCTCTGTCTCTTCTACTCCTCCCCCATAGCTTATTTCTCTGAGAAACCCTAACTAAACAAGCAAACAAACAAACAAACACCATTAAAGATCTTAAAGATCTTAAGATTGTTTGGATGGCAGTTCCTGTCTCAGCTCTGTTGAAGTCACCAATCTGTCCAAAGGATTCTAGAGACTGACCATAGGTTTCTATAAACTCAACCAAGTAGCAGCTCCAGTCATATTTGTGCCAGAAATGATAGTGATGAAAAAATAGATCTTCATCTTGTAATATTATACAGTAATTGGCTTGGGAATTACCATATCTTTTATTTGGGGGAAGGGAATTTATAATCAAACAGAATGGAGAACAAAACTCACAGCTTTGAACTCTGGGCTTCACTATTTAAAAGTGTTGGAATTTTTTCAATATTGATTGATTGGTTGGTTGGTTGGTTGATTGATTGTTTTAGTGTGGGGCACTGAGCTGAGAGACAACCAGGTGTCTGGTCGAACGAGCTTCTGAACCCCGGAGAACCCTTTAGGGACAGTAGGAAGTTCAGCTCTGTTCCTGGCCCCCTGGCTCTCTCAGCTTCTGCCCTTCACAGCCCCTCCCACAGAGAGGTTGAGAGGTCTACGGCCATCTGGGTCACATAGGAATGGTGCCCCAGGCTCTCCTCACATGCATATGAGGCATCCCCAAAAACCTCAGACTAAGCCAATGAGTTTACCTGCTGCTAAAACCTTCACCCACCCCAAACTATATATATTGAGCTTAATTGAGAAGTAAAGCGCACAGAAGAACCATCCTGTTGTCTGAGAGCTTCCGTCGTGGACCCTCCCCTCTTCGCCAGCTAGCCGGCTCCAGAGCTGTTAACACTGGGCAAGGGGTCTACCGCCTTTCCCTGCTACCTGGCTGGCACTTCCCGGCTTAGCAAAGAGCTGTAACACTTCGGAACCCGCCGGCTCTCCCAGAACCTGCCTGGGACACCAGGCTGCCTCCTTGTCAGCTAGTCGGCTCCTTATTGGCCTAGCTCGGTCCACCGGTTCAGAGTGGAGAGACAGGGGCAACACCTGGGAGAGACTGGTCAGCGACAGGGCGCCAGAGGCACTGGCAGGGGCAGGCAATCTCCCCTCCCGCTCACTCTCTGTGTCCTTTGGCCTCGACCTCCTGCATCAGGTCGGGTCGGAGATCTACAGACAGCAGAAACGCAGGCCGGAGGCGGCGCAGAGACAGTAGTGAGCCCTCCCTGTTCCCACCCTGTCTGAAGCTGGGAGATCATCGTGGGACACACTCCAGAACAAGGGTCCTACATTTTAGTGTGCATGTATGGAAGTCAGAAGACAACTTGTAGGAGTTGGTTCTCTTCTTCCACTGTGTGGGTTCTGGGGATTGAACTCAGGTTGTCAATCTTGGCAGCAGTGTCCATACCTGATAAGAAGTCTTGCCAGCCAGCCTCATGGCAATTCTTCACCCTTAGGCATATTGTACCTTGAAGATCCCTGTCGTTCCACTGATCCAACACATGGTGATATGGCATTAAGTTGGGAGATCTAGAGAGGGTTTCTTCATACCACATGTCGCGGAAGCCACATGAACTCCAGAGAGTGGAAGGTAAAATCTGCATGGAATCCAGGATCTGCCACTTCAGTCAAGTTTTTAAAATTTTAATGACTAGGGTGAGGCCAGGATACCTTCAGAATTAAAGACAATTTGTCCCATCTAGTAACTGCTAGTAGGAACAGGAAGCAGGTGATCTAGTAGACATTTCTGTTTTGGGAACACCCCACCAACCAACCACACTCAGCACTTCTACGGATGCAACTTTAGCCTGTAGACAGTCAGCACTGAGTCAGAACAAGAGCTCCAAGGGGCCATGCTACAGCCCCAACGCTGCAACCCTGATCATAAACAAGTTATCAATAGAAGCATGGCTGAACATACATAGAAATAAATATGAAGTGTAAGGATTGTTTGGTTGATTGGTTGTTGTTGTTGTTTGTCTTACACACAAATACCATCCTTCTACTTTCGGAAGGCACAGAAACTCCAAATGTCAAAATCATGAAACCTTGATATTAGCCATCTGTCATTAGAATAGCCATGATGACAGAGATGGCCTCTTCTTGTGAGTTCTGCATATATGAATACCTACCTCAGGTTTATCTCTGCCAATCTATCAGTGCTAGAAACTGGTATGGAGACCTGAAAGAAGACATTCCACAAAGGCACACAAAGTGTTATGTTGTTATTAAGTTCTGATCTTGAAAGGTTGGTGGCTCATCTTACATATGTAAGATGTATGTACTTATATACATTTATTCTAGGAGTGGATTTTTTTTCTACATGCCCCTCCTCCAGGGTTTATAGAATGCTTGGTTCGTGGATATGGCATACATACATCATGGCCTTGGATCCAGTTCCTATTTAAAGTAAAGGAAATTTAAGAGAGTGCTCTTGACTGTGGCTCTCCCTGATCCCTCACCATCCTGTAGAAGCCAGCATAACAAAGTATTGTGATGGATTATTGAAGACAACTGAAATGTTAGCTCAAAGGCAATCCTCCAAAGGATAGGGTGACACCATTTAGGGGTATTGCAAACACATGAGATCAGAGATCTCTATGTGGCTCTGTTTTTCCAAGTGAAAGAAGACACACTACAGAAGCCAAGGACAGGGCAGCTGTGCTTCACTATGATAAATCCCAAGAACCCATTAGGGGTCAGTTTTGCTTCTTATACCCAGCTCTAAGCTCAGGGTGACTGAGGTCCTTATTTCCAAAGTAGCAATGGTTGGGTCTGATGACAAATGTTGCACTTAATTATGAGTTATGGCAATGACCTGAGTATTTTGGGTTCTTTGTATTCATTGACATGTGGGGAAGTTGTTATCTAAGCCAGGGCAATATAAAGGTTGTATTTATGCAATATGATAACCTGGGCACCTCTGCTTATAATGTTTTAGTTATGTCCATGAGAAGATATGTTGCCTTGAGGAGGTATGGATGCTAAGGAATCAGATTCTCTCAGAAATGAAGAGTTGGGTCATATTAGCATGTAGGCCACTGGGGTCAGCTGAGGTCATAATGAAGAGTGAGAGGAATGGAGAATGGGCAGTGGAAAAGGGAAATGAATAATTCCCAACTATGGTTCTGAGGTCAGCTATAGCATCCAGGGATATTCTTTGTCCTATGGACTTCCTTCAACATGTCTGTTCAGGAAGACAGGCTCACAGGAGCCATGGAGGAGTTGTTTCTTAACAGTTGCCAGGGAAATGCATCTGTAGAACAAGAGAAGATCTCATAAATCTTTGGATGTGACTCAGATCTCCCATTCAAAGATCCTGCTGGCTGAGATGACTGGATACTTCTTATTCTGACCTGTTACAGAAATCATGGGTAGCCATGATGTTCACAGCCCAAGACTTGAGCAGTGAGGGTCCTAGAGCCAGGTCATTCCTCCTAGTGCCTGGCTGCTCTTTGACACTGCAGAAGTCATTGGTTTTGCTGTGTTGTCGTTTAGAACTCTATCTACCAGGTCCCGCCTCTTTTCTTCTCTCCTTCCCTAGGATCAGGACTGTACTGTGTGTCTCCTTCTATTTCTGTCTTGCTGTCACAGGCGTTCCTCTCCATGAATTTCTTGCCCCTTAATCTTTAGTTGGTATCTCTCTTCCTGAAGAACTGAAGTGAGAGAAACCATCTTTCAAACTTTGATACTGACGTTTTGGCAATTGTTGATCACACTCATTCTTCATTTGTTCTGCGGTCCCAGACGATGTCCTTCAGCTTTCTCTCTTTAGTTAACACTGAGATTCTGGAACATTTCCTGACTATGTGAATCTATACTGAAGCATGGCACCCGAGTACACATTTTAGATCTATTAGCTGAGTCCCAGTGGCAGTCTCATCATTAATTGGTAGTAAATTATAGTCATTGGGCAGTTGTAGCATTTGAAGCCAGGCTAGCAAGCGATACCTATCACCAATGCATAAATTAGCTAGACTAATAGGCAATTAAAGAAACATATTAAATTTCTTGTGTTAGACTTTCTCATTGCCATGACTAAATGCCCAATAGAAATAATTTAAAGGGGAGTTACTCACCTGACTCACAGTTTCAGTCCACAGGCCTTATCTCCAGTGATTCTCTGCCCACTGAGGCATAACATCATGGCAGCGAGAGCATGTGACAGAGGCTACCTAACTCATGGTTCATAGAAATCAGAAGGTGACTGAGAGGACAAGATATTTGTCACCAAGGGCATATCCCCAATGCTTTCCAGGTAGGCCTCACCTCCTAAAGTTGTTAGATTTCCTACAGTAGTAGCCCCAGAAGCTGTGGACCAATTCTTCATGAGCCTCTGAGAACACTTCACATTCAAACCATAACATTTGACATTGGCCCTCAAAAGGCTTATGCCCATCTTACGATGGAAGATGCATTTAGTCTAAGAGTCCTCAAAGCCTTAATAGTTCCGGCGTTGCTCAAAAGTACTGGCTCAACGTCTCCTCTGGGACAAACTCTTAGCTATGAGCTCCTGTAAAGTGAAATGCTAAACGCTCCCCAAAGCAGTGGAACAGAGTAAACATCCTTATTTGAAAAGAGAGAAATCAGTAGGGCCAGGGTAGTAGAAAGGAAGGTTTAAACAAAAGCAAGTCCAAATCTATCAAAGCAAACATGTCTGCAGCTCTATTCTTCAACACTGAAGTCATATGATGTAATGTGACTGCCAGAACCCTTGGGTAACCTTGCTGATTGCATCCCACTGGACCTTTCTGCTTGGCCCCTTGCAGCTTTCTTCCTAAGATCTTCCACAGTCGTGGCATCTCCACTTCCTTGGCTCTATGTTGAAGTTAAGGCTATGCTCTTGCAGCTTTACCCTCAGGGACAGCCTGGAGGGACCCAGATCCTAAAGTACATTTCTGGACTTCCCTTTTGAAATTTGATGAAGCCTCTATGTCCCTGGTTTTGCATAATCCCAAGAACTGTCACTAGCAGCAGCCCCCTGGCCCTCCCAGGTCACAGCCACACTGGCTTCTACATGTCTGGGCAGCTGAGAATGGCAAAGAAAATCCTGGTAAACCAACTTTTTCCTAGGCCGATGTGTGGAAGCAGAGTGCTTAGTGCTTGCTGTTTTCCTCTTTACAGAAGGTCTTTCAAATGAGTTAAATTTTTCACACATTTGAATCTCTGATGGGTGAGGTCTAGCCAGTCCCTGAGATGTTCCAAGGCATCTTTCTTATTCTCCTGATGAAGACTCCTTGCCTTCTTTTTAATGGCCTTTGTCTCTTTAACAGTCATATCCTTTTTTTAAGACAAGGTATCTTGTGTGGCCCAGGCTGACCTGGAACTCCCTATGCAGCTGAGGATGAACTTGAAATTCTGATCCTCCTGCCTTCCAATTCTGAGTGCTAGGACCAAAGGTATAGACCACGATATCCCAATTCAGTTTACAAAGTGCTGGGGATTGAACCCAAGGCCTCACATGTACTAAACAAGCACTCTTCTAGCAAAGTTACATCTGCAGCTGACAACTTTCACATTTTAAAAGTCTATCTGTGATCCTGTTAGATGGCTCAGTGGGGAAAGGTTCTTGCTACCAAATCTGATGACTTGAGTTCTGATGACTCTCTTAATAGAAGGACTTCCACATGTGTTCTCTCTCTCTCTCTCTCTCTCTCTCTCTCTCACACACACACACACACACACACACACACTCAGAAAGAGAGAGAGAGAGAAAGAGAGAGAGAGAGGAGGAGGGGGAGACTATACTAACTCTCCTAGGTACTTCTCAATTCAATAAGATTAATAATCAAAATTAACCAAACATGCTAAATTCCTTCTCTTAGGGAGCTGCAAATGACATCTGCTCCCTCCTACAGTCCCAACGACAAAACAAGGTGGACTTCCCCATACTTTACTCTGGGCAACCAATGAGTTTATCAAGTTTACAGGACAGGGTGCTGGGTTGTGGGTGACTTTAAAGCAGCCACACTGGAAGGACTGCACCCAGAAATTGTGATGAGCCCTCCATGGCTGTGTAGGTATTGTCTTCTCCTGTTGTCTTTTCCTACTTACATATTCTAGCCCTTCCCAGAGAAGCCTAGGCTCTGTGTAACTAGGGAAGGATTTCATACTACTGGTTGAGAAGAGTGGCTGGATACTCAGGTGAGGGTCCTATGACATTTCCGGTCCCCTCCTTCCAAGGGGAAAGGTCAACAGACAACAAATCCCAGCTGTGATGATTTTTGGCAAGCTTGTTCAGGCAAACTCCTAAAGATGACAGCAGTTTAGTTTAGAGGGAAATCCTGTTTCACTAACACATAGGGCTGGAGAAATGGCTCAGTGGTGAGATCACCTGCTGTGAACCAAGTTGGGCTCCCAGCACGTATGTTGGGCAGCTAACAACTGCCTTCAGGGTTAGCTATAGGCTCAGATCCTTTCTTCTGGTTTCCATGGATACATGCATATAAGTGGCCATACCTACACAGAGACTATAATGTTCAAAAATAAAATTAGGCAACAAACATCTTTCACAGATTCTACATTTATGTCCCCTTTGAACTACCTTGGAGATAAGTTTCCAACATAATTTTTTCTGTCTCTTCCCAAATATATTGCTGGATCTATCATCCTAGGATTCTCTCATTAAATCTTGTAGATTCATTACCATTTGAGCTGTTCCCTGAGAAGGCAGGCTCCCCCAACTGCCTCTGTTTTTAGCTAATTTTGCATATTTTTTCATTCTTCCATGTGCGTGTTCTCAATAGCTTTCCCCACTTCTTCTTTGGTTTTAATATTTCATTACTTCTGCTTTTGTGCTCAGCTGACCATTTTACAGGCAGCAGTTTGATTTTATTCACCTGGTAACAGAAACCCAAGCTTTGAAGTTTAGATGATTCGAGAATAGTTTTCACATGAGCACATGTCTTTCTTTTGATACACTTTCAAGCTGCCGAACTTATTTCTAATACAGAAAATGACTTCAAGGCTGAGCACGACAAAGAGGGCTTCAGTGAGTTAGGGTAATGTGAATTCCATGCATACTGTTGAAACTCTCCCAGGTGCCATTACCATAGGAACCTGTATCTCTCAGGCAGACGCACACACGCTAGGGTATAACTGTTTCATCTGTATTCATTCACAAAGCCCAACCAAGTTTCTGTTGGATTGAGTCTAAGAGGCTAACCCAATATAAGCATCAGTCCTTAATGCGCACCTTAAAGCACCGGATGCCTGACAGAGAGTAAGCCAGCTTCACCGTGTCCTCCTGCCTTCAGACAGGATGTGCATAAACAGTACAGACTGGAAAACAAGTTGATAAACTCGGCCTAGACTTTAACAATGGGTAGTCAGGAACTCCTTCTTTAAATATAGCAATCTTTCTGTTGTAGTAGCTCAAATGCATTTTAGAGTAAGTGTGATATAGAAGTTAAAATGCTAATTATGTGTTTTCTATAGCAAATGAAGATATGCCTTCCAACCATTTATTTCTTATAAAATTTCATGCAAATGACCATTTTCTATTTTTGTTGGAATAGAACCCATTTATTCAACATTCATCAATCTCAAAGCAGCACTCAGCAATTTTTGTATCATCTATCATTTGAAAGTCACCACAGATCCACAGCTCCTTTGACAGGCTCAACACCTCCTGATTACTTCGGTCAGATTTTTTTTTTTTTAATGAGTTTATTTTTGTGTATGTGTGTGTGCCTTTGTGAGTTCATGTTCATCACATGTATTCAGGGGCTGCTGAGGCGGGACAAGGATATCACGTGACCCTGAACTGGCGTTACTGAGGACTGTTGGCTTCCATATGAATAATGGGAACTTAACCCCAGTGCTCTGCAGAAATTCTAAGCATTGTAAATCTCTGCATCATCTCTCCAGCCCCAACTTTGACTTTCTATCTTCTCTGGACTGGATTCTTATCGTTAACACTTATGTTCTAAAACCTTTAGTTTTCTTTTAAATAACAAGATGTGTTGGGGTCTTCTTGCATTGCTGTCTTAAGTACTTTTGATTGTTGTGACGAAGCACCATGACCAAAACAGCTTATAAAATAAAGCTTAAATCTGGGGCTCTCAAGTTCTAGGTTAGAATTTATGACCATCACAGCATGTAGCGTGGCAACAGGCAGGTAGGAATGCCCCTGGAGCAGTAGCTGAGAGCTCATATCTGACCCACAAGCAGGAGAGAGGAGAGAGGAGAAGAGGGGAGAGGGGAGAGGGGAGAGGGGAGGAGAGGGGAGAGGGGAGAGGGGAGGAGAGGAGAAGAGGGGAGAGGGGAGAGGGGAGAGGGGAGAGGGGAGAGGGGAGAGGGGAGAAGAGGAGAAGAGGGGAGAGGGGAGAGGGGAGAGGGGAGAGGGGAGAGGGGAGAGGGGAGAGGGGAGAGGGGAGAGGGGAGAGGGGAGGGGGGAGAGGGGGAGAGGGGAGAGGGGAGGAGAGGGGAGAGGGGAGAGGGGAGAGGGGAGAGGGGAGGAGAGGGGAGAGGGGAGGAGAGGGGAGAGGGGAGGAGAGGGGAGAGGGGAGAGGGGAGAGGGGAGAGGGGAGAGGGGAGAGGGGAGAGGGGAGAGGGGAGAGGGGAGAGGGGAGAGGGGAGGAGAGGGGAGAGGGGAGAGGGGAGGAGAGGGGAGAGGGGAGGAGAGGGGAGAGGGGAGGAGAGGGGAGAGGGGAGAGGGGAGAGGGGAGAGGGGAGAGGGGAGGAGAGGGGAGAGGGGAGGAGAGGGGAGAGGGGAGAGGGGAGAGGGGAGAGGGGAGAGGGGAGAGGGGAGAAGACACTAACTGGGAATAACATGGGCTTTTGAAACTTCAAAATCCCCCCCCCCCCCCCCCCCCGTGACAACCCTTCTTCAACAGGGCCACACCTCCTACTCCTTTCCCAACAGTTCTACCATCTGGGGGCCAAGCATTCAATACATGAGCCTATGGCAGCCATTCTCATTCAAACGACCACAAATCCTCGCCCTGGCCCATATAAGCTGTGGTCACATCGTAAGGCGAAATGCATTTAGCACAGCTTCAAAAGCCCCCATAGGAGCAGTTTCAACACAGTTCCAATGTCCAAAATCTCTTCTAAGACTTAAAGCAATCTCTTAAATGTAACCCTTTGTAAAGTCAAAAAGCAAATTATATACTTCCAGCATATAGAATATATATTCCAAAAGAGAGGAATAGAGACACAGTGAAGAAAACCTGGGCAAAAAAGCAACAACAAAACCCATCAGGCCAGACTCCAAATCCTGCAGCTCTATGTCCAAATGTCAAGGGCTTAGATGGCTCTGCACTTCCAGCTGCCTGCAGCTGTCCTTGGATGGTATCTGATTGCCCCGGCAGCATCTCTAACATCTTAGGGTCTCCAACAAAACCCAGCTTCACTTTCCCAGCTTTATGCAATGGCCTTTCTGGACCTCCATGCTGGAACTCCCCTGATACATGCCTGGCCTAGGCAGCTTTCCTCAACTGCAAAGGAAGATTACACACACACACACATGGGATGGAACCTGGCCGGCTCCTTGAATTACATTTGCATAAGCGTTGACTTGTTGATGCTTTTAGAATTAGAAACCCCCCCAGCCTCTTCCTTTTACAAGTTACAGTATTAGCTGTACTGCACTTAGGGTACCACTCCATTTAGTCCATTTCTCCTGATCCTTTTCAGCTCAAACTAAGGCTCCAATATTACATTTCCTGGTGTTCTTTTTCTCCCCAACCTGTACATTTTGTATTTCTTTTTGCTCCACTTACTTTTTTTCATTGTAGATCTGCGTAAGAGTGATTAGTAATAACCAAGTGATGTTAGGGTGTCTTGGAAACTTCTCTATGAATTAAATTAATTCCAATGTCTTCAATTTAGCTTTAGCCAGAGACAGAAAGAGATCTAACTGGAAGTGGTATGGACTTCTGATGTCCAAGCCCATCTCCAGTGACACATATTTTCCAACAGGGTCATACTTCCTAATCCTTTCCAAACAGTTCCACTGACTGAATAGGTATTTTAATATAAGGACCTAGTGGGGGAGGGGGATTCCCATTCAAACCACTGCAATTACCCTTCTTAGCATCTGTCTGGCCTCACAGTTCCTATGGAGTCCTAGTGCTCCATACAGAAGAATGTTGAGAAGAGAAAAAACAGGATATTCAGAGTTCTTAATGAAAGGATGACATAAACCCCATTTGTCTTCATCTAAGGACCAGGTCTTTTTTCAAAAAGAAGACCATAAGGCACGAGCTACAGGAACAGACCCTAAGTCCCAGGAACTAGGCCTTAAGGTACCAGATGTATGAACAACCCATAAAATCCAGAAACAAGGTTATAAAACCCCCTTCCAAAGAACAGCCTAGGGATAACCACAAACATGGGGAAATATCTTTTGTCAGAATGGGCCATCTGTGCTGGGCAGCCTTATCCCATCCTATGGGATCCTAGCACCCACCAATGAAATTTTAGATTACCTAATCCTTCTAGAGAGTTCCTCTAGTTCCCTATAAGAAGGCCTGCATGCCTTTGTCTGGGGTAGCCACTTGGACGAATGATTGACCCCAGCATGCTGGTTGTTTCTGCAGAATACATGCTCTTTGTCTTTGCATACTATCTGAGTCTGGGGGTTTTCTTCTGCAAGTTTCAGACTCTTCTAATAGCAGTGTTTTTTTTTGTGAACTGAAAGTGGTTTGAGCTCTGTAAGGGAAATAGAACTTAGCCAGGTGAAGTAAAGGGCAACAGGAATTTTAGGCATTGAGGAGACCCAGGGAGGTTAGACAATGATTGGTTGGGCATAATAATGTGTGCAATATGATTCGAAAGAGGTAGCTGTTGCCACGGAAGCATGTCTCGATAACCATTCTTACCTAGGTTGAGGAGCAAGAGGTGTTGGTGGGGAAGGCTTTCTGAACAAAGTGCCTAATGATATGGGTAGCAGGCATCACTTCCATCCATGTCCACTCCTTATGTCATGTAGGCCATGTAGCTAGCTAGCAAATGGAGCAGAAGTGGCATGTCACTTCTGGGTGAGGAAGCAAAAGACTCTATTTTCACTCTCTTCCTCTGATGAACATTCCAGACGATGCCAGCTCTGACACATGGGTGTCTGAATGACTGGATGAAGCACGGTACCTACCTGCTTACCTGCAACCATTGGGCATAAAAGTAAGTAGTAGTTAATGTTTCCACTGCCAGAAGAGGACATTACTGATTGCAGTAGCAAATCCAGCATTTTTACAATGAATGCAGCTTCCTTCCTCCTTTATCCACTATGGCCAAACTTGATCATGGTTTGCTAAGGGCAGAAGAGCAGTCAGGCATCAAGATTCTATACTGCCACTTAAGCTAATTCAAAAAAGCCCCCAGAAAAGTTAGCTTTCATGTGGTGTAATCCAAGAAGTTATCTGCTAGGGGGAAAAAAGTAGATTAAAAAAATATCTTGGCAATGGATGTAGCCCAGGGACAGAATACTCACCTAGCATGCATGAGGCCCTCGGTTTGATTTCCAGCACCACAAAACAAAGTTGGTCTATTGACACTAGTTACAACGCTGTGGGATACATACGAAGAGATACATGGTTTTCATCCCCTAGATAGTTCTAGAGGTTATTCTATTCCTTACCACAGTTTACTTTGTTTGTACATGCCCTTTTCCTAAGGGCACCATTAATGTGGAGGGAGGAAGGGAAGCCTGGAGCACGGAGATGGGAATGTTGCCTAGGCAGGCCTTCCTTCACCTCAAAAATCCTTAGTTCATTTCAACTGTGTATTGCAGAAACATAAACAGATGACAGTCTATTTATCTTTGTAATTCTTTATGTTAGGGATCAAGCTCAGAGCCTCAAGCCTTCTAAGCATGCATTCCACCACTGAGCTATTACTTCAGCCCATCTGTCTTTTTTTTTTTTTTTTTAAACTGACCAAAGCACATTCCCCTAATCCAACTGAATGGACACACTGTATTTCTACTAGTGCAACACAGACAGAGCCTGAGTGTGAAAAAAAAAAAAAAAGTTCTGTGGGTATTATAAAATACCTAGTGCCTTTGAATCCTTTAACTCCTGGTATGGAACCTACTCTTGGCTTGATATCTGTTATCTGCTCACTGAATATAAATTCCATGAGGAAGACCCTTGTTCTGTAAATTTCTTTCCTTCCTTCCTTCCTTCCTTCCTTCCTTCCTTCCTTCCTTCTTTCCTTCCTTTCTTCCAATGATGATATTGAACCCTGAGCCTTAGAATGCTAGGTAAGTGCATGACCACAGAGCTGCATCCCTACATCCCTAGCTCTAGGATTTTGCTTTGTCTTTGGATCCTATCCCCAGAGTTTAGTGTTAAGCTCTGGCACGAAGAACGCACACGGCATGTTTGATTTATCACTTTTGTTATGTAAGGATCTCGACAAAAAGAACCCATAAATTATCTCAACAAAAAGAATCAACAAGTTATATCAGAAGAGTCCAGGTGGAGACCATAGTAGTTCTTCAAATGAGAGGGCAGGAAGCCTTGATCAATGAGCCAGTGCATTGAGGATGGAGAAAGGGGAACTGATGTGAGATGCAATTAGAGAGCAGGGGGCCACTGAGGGGGCTCAGCCAATCAAAGTGCTTGCTGTCAAACCTGATAAATATAGAGATAAACATATCGATACATTTTTAGGTTCCATATGGTAGAAGAAGAGAGCTGTTTTCTGAGAATTGTTCTCTGATTTCCACACATGCAGACGCACACAAAGTAAGCAAATGTAGTTTTAAAACACTCCAGAGGCAGAGGCCAGCAGATCTCTGGCCTACATCGTGAGTTTCAGGATAGCCAAAGCTAAATAGTGAAATCCTATCTCAAAAAAACAAAACAAAACCAACCAAATAAGCAATCCCAAATAGAAACAAAACAACAAACAAAAAAAAATTAAAAAGCAAGGTCAATAGAACTTGGTATTTAAATGTTTGGAGTCAGATGGCCAAAGTTAAACTTTCCTCCTTGGATAATGAAAGAACCAGGCAAGTCCCAAAGAGAGACAGGTTTAGGACACAAAGGCAGGAGAGAATAGGTCAGCCCCTGATGGAGTCCCAGGAGCTACTCAAGTATCAGGGCCCAGTTGTTACTTCCACGGCTCAGATCAGGGGACAATGGCCATGCCTGACAAACAGGTTTGGAATCGAACACTACACTGAAACCTGCAGTTAGCATGTAAGAAGATGGAATCAGGATGCTGCCTGCAGCCTGCACTCTGGGAGCCCCAAGAAGTCCCTCCCTCCCTCCCTCCCTCCCTCCCTCCCTCCCTCCCTCCCTCCCTCTGTGTGTCTTTTTTTTTTTTTTTTTTTTTCCTCCTTAGGAGTCAGAGCTTGCTTATTACAAGGGTTGAATACTTACAAGACAGTTTCACTCTCTCACTGTCTCATTCAAACCATACCTCCCGAGACAACACAGGTATTCAAATCTATTTCCACACATAGAAAGCATTCAGACCAATGTAAATTAACATTTCCATGTCACATGCAGTCTGGTACTTCTTCCAAAGTCTGGAACTTTGAGCCTAGATCATCAAGTAGAAGGGAGATGGTAATTTGTCAACCTTTTTTTTTCCCCTCCATAATCCATTCTCTCTCTGGTTCCTGGTTCACTCAGGTGACGATATAAATGTAAGACTAAAACAGGGCAGACAATGCATGTGTGCTGAATAATGTTATGTCAGTTCCACATACAAACTAGAGTTATCTGAATGGAGGGAACCTCAGTTGAGAAAATGCCTCCATAAGGCCCAGCTGTAGGCATTTTCTTAATTCGTGATTGTTGGGGCAACTAGTCCCAACATATCCTACTTCTTGGATAGGATCCATGTAAGACCATGCTGTCTTCTTATATTAGTCAGATTGAATGAGGTCATACCATGACAGCTCCTAAATGTCAATCGTCTTTCCTCACTCGTGTTCCTTGCCCATGTAGGTAGTGAGCATCAAGGCCTAGCATGGTCTTTCAGAGCTCCAGGCTGACTGAGAATCAGTCTCTTCTGTGGTGTCCACTGTATGTAGGAAATAAGGAATCTTGCCCTACTTCAATCTCTTGACCTGAAGTGGAGCCTCCCTTTGTGTCCACACTCCATGGACCAAGAGCTGGTTACATATTCAATTTATTGTAAAAGGTGAGAGTACACAGTCCACACATCAAGTGGAGAAAAGTTGACTTTTTTCAACAGCTCAATAGAGAGACTGCAAGATGCTCCAAGGGAATATTCTAGACTTTGGGGGTCTAGGCTGTTTTATTATTTCTCCCCTTCCAGGCAGCTTCTGGTTCTAGCATCACAGACTTTGTATCTCCTAGAACAACATGCCAGGTGTTCTTAAGTCATGTGTTTGTCTCTGGCCAAACGCATCGATCAAGCATCTAACTGAGTCAGTGGCCAGTGCTGTGTGGAGAGCATCAGCCGTTAGCCCTTCATGTCCCCAATTATGGGCTTAATTATCTCTGGGGAATGGGATAGAACTCTGACCTCCTCTGTAAGAAGAAAAGCCATAGCCCTTTCTGCTTGGCCAGCAGCAGCCTATCATGATAACTCTAGTGACACCCCATATGACTGAGGGGTACAGGAGACTAGCCCTTTCCTAGCAAGTCACAGTTTTCCTGAATATGGGGGTACTTATACCTTACTTCTAGATTTAGGTTCCAGCTTCATTTTGAGACACCAGGAGAAGTTCCATTTAGCATTTTATTACATCTTTAAAAGGTCTGGACCAGTTACCAAAGAGGACGAGGAAAATGCTTGGTCTGAATGCATGGTCTCAGAGCCAAGAGGAATGTTTTCACAATTTGGTAAAGGCAATAAAAATAAGGACAGAGTGTCCATTGAATTTTGGGAAAGGTGATGGCATTGCCAAGGAAGGCTTCAGTGTCAGGAAAGATCGGGAAGAATTACCAAACGGTTGCTGAAGAGTGGCAAGGAGGCCAAGACAATGGTAACACTTGGAGCAGTGGCTAGGAGGGGCGCAAAGTGTCAAGGGTCCTAAGGGTAGGAGAAAGGCTGTTTTTGTCATTTTTTTAAATGAAAGAATTAATCATGTCTAACTGATAATATAGTTTTCTTTTTTAAAAGAGAGTGAGAGATTAATTGGAAGAGGGTTTTCAGCTTTTTTTTTTTTTTTTCATCTCAGAAGGAAAACACACCTACACAACTGATGTTAAAATTCACAGCCGAGGTGCTGGCTGGCAGCAGGAGCTAGTTCTGGGTGGGTAAGAGGGTGCCGAGGGAGGAGGAGGAGAAGGAGAAGAGAGGGTCAGAACACTGGCAGTATGGATCATATGGATACAGCTGTGGTTTTTTCATTAACAGAATGGGCATGGTCATTGGGCTTTGAAATTTTATAACCATCTTTGTGCCCTCATGTGAATACTTGTATATTCTTGGTGGGGAACAAGAAGCTTATATTTTCCTCCTGGGGCTATTTACACAGCTCATTAAGGTAAATGCGGCTGACTTCCTTGCTCATCGGAACAAAGAGCCATGATGCACTGAGGCACAAGGAACCAATTGCTAGGTGCCATGCGTCCTCCACATCCACAGGGTCTTCAGCAGTGGCAACCTGTCTCCCTTCTGCATATGCAAACCTTCTGATTCCTACACATTTTAAATTATTTTATATTTGGATGATTTTTATAAAAACCTACTTCCTGTGGTATGTGTAAAAAAGACGTGTTTCCACACCTCCACTGCAAACTTGTTTCCAAATTTAGACACGTGGCTTGCTAAGTCTGATCCAGAAACACGGGAGCCCATCATAATTTAAAGCAGGTCACCATTTCTGTCTCTTCCTGACAGCCATCTTTATAATCATGGGGCAGCTAGACATGGTGAGAGTTCACTCAGTGCCTGGTGAAAGAGCAAGTGAAACGGTGGGCGGAAGAGGGTATGTGTGGTAGGAAAAAAGACCGGAAGAGGGTATGTGTGATAGGAAAAAAGACTGGAAGAGGGTATATGTGGTAGGAAAACTTTTTCAGTTCCGTTCTCACCCCCAGGTCATGTCTTACTGCATAACCAAGGTGGAAAGGCTTGAAACTCTTCATCACAGGCTTCCCCATTACTCATCTGCCGTGCTCAACCTCTCTTAGACTGATGTGACGCTTGTGGGGCCGGAAGCCTTTGTCTGCTTGTTCCTTCTGGCAGGTATTGATTTTTTTTTTTTCTGTAGCACTGGTAGTCAAGGTTCCAGCACCTGGTCTTGCGGGTATTTGCTTGAGAACTCAATGGGCCCTGAATACCCAAGAAGGTAAGCACTTCCCAAAGAGCAAGGCTGAGGTAGTGTTGTCTTAGGATCAGCTGTCAGCTCCAGTGTCCTGGTCATTGCTGAAGCAGCAGCAGCCTTCATGAATCAGTTCTGTGGGCTTGCTCTGAGGGTCAACTCAGGCAGAATGGCTAACATTGACAAAACCAACAGCTGAAGGTTGGTGACGTTGGAGAATGGTAACGGGAGGGAATTCTTATACTCTGTTGGTGGCAGTGTAAGCTGGTATAACCACAGTGAAAATTGGCGTGAAGGTTTCTAAAAAGTCCTAAAGGGAGGACCTCCATATGGTTGGGCTGTACCACTCCTGGGTATATACTGCTTCTGGATTCTGTAGCAACATACAATAGGGGTGCTTGCATATCCACGTTTACTGAAGCACTGGACCGACTATGGAATCAACCTAAGAACCTGTCAATGGAATAAATACAATGTGTTCTATAGAAACAACGAGGTATTTATTATAGACCCACAAAGAAGAAGATGAGTATTTGCAGAAAAAAAGTGGGTAGGTTTGAGATCATTATATTAAACAAAATAAGGCAAACTCACAAACACTGTATGTTTTCTCTCTTATGCAAAATATACATGTTTAAAAACATACACAAGAAACTGGAGAGATGGCTTAGCTGGTAAAATTCAGGCATAGCATGCATGAACTCCTCAATTCAGATATAAGCAGGATATACTTATAACCTCATTGCTGAGGAGACTGAACCCGAGGACCCAAGAGGCTTGCTGGCCAACCTCAGTTCAAACACTGAGCCCCAGGTTCACTGAGAGACTCTGTCTCAAAAATAAGGTGGAGAGTGATCAAGGAAGGTCTCTTAACATTGACCTCTGATCTTCACATGCGTGTGCATGTATGCACCCACACAAACATATATACAGACACATAGCACCATTTACAGACACACACAAAGGAAAGAAAAACATGAAAGTAAAAGATCTATTGGAGGATGAGTAGGAGTGGCCAAAAGAGGGTGAATCGAGGTGACAATATGACCAAAGTGTACTGGTATGGAAACATCATAATGGACACACACACACTACTCTGCATAAACAAGATACTCTAACAATGTAAAAGATTGACAGGTCAAGAGTTATTGGGGAAGCTCAGCGTGGACCTGTCTCCTCTAGTCTCCTCAATGTCCAGAAAACTCCTAGTTTCCAAATCTGTGTCCCGTGATCTGTGTTCTGCACCTTTGTAGGATTGCTCTACTCTGCCCCCATGGGGTTGGCTTTGTGACTTGTTTGAGTCACTGAACTAAAAACTACCTGGAGCTTTCAGAAAGCAAGCCTTGCAGCAGCCAGCAGAAAACACATCCTGTCTCTGTACTCTGGCTAACAGCAAAGTTCTGAAAAGTGGCTGTTCCCTTCATGTGGGTAAGGATGTCACAGAACAGAATCTCAGGCAGCCCACATGCTCATAGAGCCTGCGTGGGAAGTCAACCTTCACTGGTTTATAAGAGTGGAGCTTGGGGCTCGCTGGCTGCTGCATGCAACCCAGGCAACCTGTTGCTTTACTTCATTGTCCCTTGCTTAAGGTCCTTGAGCTATCTGTTATCTATACTGTTATCTTCACTGGGCCCTGGTTATCTACTGTTATCTACAGTAGGCTCCTGGGTGATTATTCCCGGGAAGGTGGCTCTGCTCTAAAACCTAGCCACTGTTGACTTTTCAAGACTATGCCTTCAATGAGTGAATCCTCTTATATTTTCCCTTTAATACATGTGGCAGCGCCATGGGCTTGGAGGGGCACTGTCCACCTTGTAGTGGCACCCTAGAGGCTACCCTGTGAATAATCTACCCTGGGTGGGCAATGTCATGGCCCAGCCACTGAGAGTCAGAGGAAACTTGCTGGAAAATTATCTTGTAAAGAAGGTACAAGTACACGTAGTGTGAAGCATCATATACGAGCTCAGGAAGTTATTAACTAAACTAATATAGTTATAATAACAATAAGATCTTAATATAGAGGGCTTGCTTTTTGGAACCATGATTCTTATTAAAATGCTGTGTGTGTGTGTGTGTGTGTGTGTGTGTGTGTGTGTGTGTGTGTATTTAATTCTGAGGTTTTATAACTCAGACCCACCATAAGAAGATAGATGGAATACTTATTATGATCAGGCCCTGCTCTCTGTGTTAGGAAGAACCACAAATGACAATAACACATGAAGGTAGAGGTTCACTTTCATTAAACAAGCATCAGCCAGGAGAGGGCAGCTCTGAAAAGCTGCCAATAGCTCAGGCTTTTGCTGACTTTAGTGTGTACCTTTCCACTGTTGTCCAGAATGGCTGCTTAGGTCAAGCCATCACATCTAAATTCCAGAGAATATGAGAGAAATGGAGGAAGAGTATGGGACTGTTATTTAAGGAGTCACACCCTGCTTCTGATTGTAGTATTTTGGCTAGAATGTAAGTCACATGATCATGCTATTCATTGCCCTGATCTAATTAAATCAAAGATGGTATTACCAAGGGATGGATACAGAACATACTTGGGGGATATTTAACAATCTGAATTGTAGTTAGGTAGTGTAGTAGGTTGAATACTGTGTCTTTCCCCAGCTCCACATTTGTGTCTACCTCAGACTTTGGAATTTGACCTAATCTGGAAATAGTGTCTTTGCATATGTAATTAGATCATTCTGGATTTAGAGTGGCACTTACATCCAATGACTGGTACTCTAGAGCAGGGGACACTGAGGTTGGAGGGGAGAACATGTGAAAGTGAAGACACACAGTAGCTCTGCTTCCAGAGTCTGGGAAAGGCAATGAGGGGTTGTCCTGGAGCCTTCAGAGAGAGCCTGCCCAGCTGCCACCTTCTTTTTGAACTCCAGAGCTCTGAGAGGGTCTCATTCTCAGTGTTCCCAGCCACCGGGTGTTCTAACAATCTTCTCTCTGCCGCTTACTGCTTATTACTTGTAGTAATTTCTAAAACTAAGGACCAACACGGAGTCACCATGACAATGAGTCGGTGTTTCATATCAGCTTCATTCTTGGGGTAATTCAGAGGTGGCTGGGTTTGGGGTAGGATATCTGTGGTTCAGAATCTGGCTTCTCATATTCTTACCACACAGCCAAGATTTTCAACGCTGTGTGGAAGACAATGGAGATGGAATGCAGACCATTTTCACAGTTAGGACCTTCTGTGTGGCAAGAGCTTTGCCCGTGTTTTCTTACCTGGTCTCTGCAGTTATCTTAAATGGATGACACCTCCAGACGACCAGTGCAGAAGCAGCATGCAAGAGTCACAGTGCCTATTTGTGGGTGAGATGCTGTCTGTCTCTGGGTCTGTCTGGCTCTGCAGTTCAAATTCCCCATGGGGCGATCTGGCTTGGGATAACCACCTCATTTATCTAGCAGACCACTTTGTGCTGGAGGTCAGCTCATTCACAATCAGAATGAAATTTTCCCACTGCCCCAGGGCTGAGCAATTCAATGAAGATAAACTCACCATCCTTTCTGTGCTGGGCAATGAAAAGGGAATACGCAATATGAAACTGCATCCTCAGATCTCTTGCCATTGTTAATTGTCCACATAGGCTAGGGAGGAGGAGATGGCAGAGTAGGAGTGTCTGTGAACATTGGCTCCTACACATGCCACACCACATTCCACCCCAGCCCATGGAAGCCCCAGGACTGGATTTTCTTTAAAAAAAAATTTCATTTTTATTTTTTGCATATGTGTGTTCTGCCTGTATGTATGTCTGTATACCACATGTGTGCAGTGCTTTAGTAAATTAAGGGAAGGTGCAAAATGCTGTGGTTTGGTTTGTGGATCTTAATTGTAGAATCTTCTTCTTCTTCTTCTTCCTCCTCCTCTTCCTCCTCCTCTTCCTCTTCTTCTTCCTCCTCCTCTTCCTCCTCCTCTTCCTCTTCTTCTTCCTCCTCCCCTTCCACCTCCTCCTCTTCTTCCTCCTCTTCTTCTTCTTCCTCTTTCTCCTCTTCTTCCTCTTCCTCCTTTTCCTCCTCTCCTTTGTCCTCTCCTTCCTCTTCCTCTTTCAACATGAAATACATCTTAAAGTAGACCTAGCTTAACCTGTTATCATAGGTTAATTGAAATAGAGAAATATTATCAGGCTAAATACTGATGAGAAGTGTTTTCAAATATACCATTAAAATATTCTTTTATATAGACTCTTCAAAAAGCTCTGATATTAATTCCTCACTTAATAGAGAGTGTGACACTTGTTCACTGGTTGAGCAATCTGTGCCTCAAGCACTGTGTTACATGCTAGAACATAAGAAGCAAGGCAGCATACCGGCAGATATCATGCTGGAGGAGTTGACATCTTGATCTGAAGGTAGCCAGGAGGAGGCTCTCTTCTGTATTGGGCAAAGCTTGAGCACTAAGAGACCTCTAAGCCCACCCCCCACAGTGACACTCTGTCTCCAACAAGGCCACACCTCCTGATGGTGCTACTCCCCAGGGCCAAGCATTCAAATACATCAGTCTATGGAAACCAAACTTATTCAAACCGCCACAGGTTTTTTTTTTTTTTTTATTATTATTATTAGCAGACTCTTTAATATAGGACTGACCCACTCCTTGTCCTGTCACCCTGGGGTGACCTAGAGCAGGGGGATGGTGGTTCAGATTTCAGAGACTTGGGAGTGGTGAGGGATACGATTCCAGATTTGCAGGACTGTCTTACAGAGGCCTACTCACAGGTGCGTAGTTTATAGCTACAAGAGACTTGTTTTGACCCAAGATGTCAAAACATTATTTACCCTAGAAAATAAAATCAGGAGGAGCAGGCACTTGTTTAAGCTGTAACTCAAGCAACTGCCTCATCATGACCTGTTAATACACTCTCTCCTTACCTGGAACACCCTTTTCCCTTTTCTTTTGTTTTTCTGTGTGACTGTCACTTGTTCTTTATATACTAATTTGAAGTTCACCCTTCAAGGAAGCTGTGTTTGGGCAGACTCTGTCCCCTTCCCAGTGGTCGTTGGCATAGCATCTGGTACACAGCCAAGGCTCTGGAACTACTCAAATGGTTCTAGAGGGAGATAGGGCATGAGGATTTGCTCACACCTTATAAGGCTCACTTTGAGAAAAAAATTAAAGTCTGTGTTCCTGAGTGTTAAAATTGTGCATTTTAAACACATGGTGGCTAGATTTGCAAGGTCTCTGTTTTCTTGTTTTGGAAGTCTTACTGAGATCTCAAGACGGGCACAGGAGAGGTGCTTTAAATCAGTAGTCTAATCTATCAGTTAAAAGCTTGACATTCTAACCTGAAGGCAGTGTATGACACAATTTCCCAAGAGGCTTTAAAATCCATGATTAGATTTTGTAGGTCAGACAACTTCTCAAGAAGACTTCACACCGATATAACATTGGGGGATGTTGTTAAGACAAGTGGCTTTGCAACTTCAAAACATATGTTCCCATTTCCACAGTCTGATCGTGGAGTTGTTGAAAACTCTAGCCACTGACCTGATTTCATCGTTCTAGAAACAGCCAGAACTTTTCTAAGTGACCCTATTTATACACCATACATACTTTGTGTCATGGCCAGGAGAAGTGACTCTACACTTTCCTCTAATGCTAGGTGACATTTAAGGTAAAAAAAAAAAAAAAGCCTGGCAGTACCTTGTATGTTATGGGTACCCTTGAGCTCCTGAACAAAGAAGTACTACACAGCAGAAAGTAGCCTTGATGGCACTCATATGTCATTTGCAATTAAGATCCACAAACAAAACCATAGCCAGGCAAAACAGTGAGTGAGCTCCAGGTTCATTGAGAAACCCTGTCTCAGAATATAGGGTAGAGAGAAATTGAGGAAGATACACAATGTGTATCTTTTTGTTATATATATATATATGTATATATATGTATATTTATGTATACATATTTAAAATATATATATTTTAAATATATTTGGTTATATATAAACATATTTATATATATAACAAATATAAATATATATGTTTATATATATATAACAAAAAGATATATATATATATGATTTCATTTTCTTTTGGAAGATAATTTTGTAATATTTATGAACAGAAAACCCAAGTGTACATTTAACCCAGTTTAGTGGTGAGTTCTTTAGCCTTTGCCTTTTCCAGCTTGGCAATGCGAGCCACAGACTTAGGACCCAGGACGTTGCCTCCCCAGTGGCGACAGATCTCATCATATCTGTCATTATAATTGGTCCTAATAGCTTCCACCAGCTTAGCCAGAGAACCCTTGTCTTCCAAGTTAACCTGTGTGAAAGCAACAGTGGTGCATGTTTTCCTGTGGACCAGGCAACCCAGCCTGGCCTTTCCCTTGATGATGCAATAGGGCAGCCCCATCTTTCGACACAGGGCAGGCAGGAAAACCACCAGCTCAATGGGGTCTACATCATGGGCAATCACCACCAGCTGAGCCTCCTTGTTCTCCACCAAGGTGGTGACTGTATTGACTCCTGCTCGGAGGACAGATGGTCTCTTAGTTGGGATGTCCCCTTTGCCAGCAGCTTTCTTCTCAGCATGAGCCAGTGGCCTTTGCTTCTTCTCTTGCTTTGTCTATGTCCTGTACTTGTGGGCAAGCTTAAGCAGCTGAGTAGCTGTTTGCCTGTCCAGAGCCTGGGTGAACTGGTTAATGGCAGGAGGTACTTTGAGATGCTTACAGAAGATGGCTCTTTGCCGATGCGGCCTGATGTAGCAGGGCCATTTTATGAAGCGTGTTAGATCTCTTTTGGGTTGGATGTCCTGCCCAATGCTGAAGTTCTTGGGCCTTTTCTCAAACAAAGGATTGACCACCTTTCTGGTCTCCTGTTTTTTGATGATGGTGGGGCCTGGGGCCACCTTCTTCCCCTTGGCCTTCTTTCCTTTGGGCATCTTGCTCGGCTGGAGGAGAGAGCTATATGATTTCTTTTGTGCGTATAAATGTTTTGTCTACATGGATATGTGTGTGCCTGGTACCCTTAGAGGCCAGAAGAGGATTTTGGATCTCTTGGAACTGGTGTGTGTTGTTGGTTAGTTTTTTGTGTGCGTTGGTTAGTTTTTTATCCATTTGACAAAAGTCTAGACATATCTGAAAAGAAGGATTAATAATTGAGAAAATGTCTCCATATGATCTCTTCGTAGGCAAGCCTGTAGGGGGTTTTCTTGATTAATGATTCATGTGGTAGGGCCTAGCCCACTCTGAGTGGTACCATCCTTGGGCAAATGGTCCTCAGTTGCATAAGAATCAGGCTGGGTAAGCCATGGAGCAGGTCAGTTGGTAGCATTCTTCCATGGTCTTTGCTTTAGTCTCTGCCTGCAGGTTTCTGCCTTGAGTTCCTGCCCTGACTTCCCTCACTGATGGAGTTACAACCTGAGAGCTATAAGTTGAAATAAACCCTTTCCTCCCAAGATGCTTTCAACATGTTGTTTTATCATAGCAATAGAAACCCTACAGCAGCATGGGTGATGGAAACCAAGCCCCAGTCCTCCAAAGAGCAACAAGTGCCCTTAACCATCTCTCAACCCCCCAAGTTCTTCTCCCTCGATATGAAACTTTTTTTTTGTGCTCCAATGAAGCCATTGAGCAATGAAAAGGTTTCCAGCCACATTCCCAAGATATTCAAGAGGAATGTAGAATGCTGGGACAATACTCAGCATCTGCCCAACCACCTTATCTTCTTCATCCTGTGTGTGCTAAGATGTGGCTTGCTTTTCCCCTACCCTCTATCTTTTCTTTGGGGTATACATGTTCCCACTGTACAGTTTTTTACCCTGCATGGGGTACCATCTTTCTGGGAACAGTTACAACACTGTTGTACATGTGTTCCCTATATTCATGTTCATATGTTAAGAGCTTGGTAGACAAGTACACAATTAACATACCATTGAGTTGACAAATTGTTGAGTGAGTAAACAGATACATGATTTCATGGCCACTGCCCAGCTTCCCATCATTCAACATGTATTTTTTCTGAAAGCTTTTCTTCAATGGTGTCAATGTTTCAGCCTGTATATCATGCAGGTAATTAATGATGTGTTCAATTGCTTATATAATAAACCTCTACATGTTATCTATTACATGCCAGGTACCATGATTGAAGCCAAGTCTTCTTCAATGATCTCCACATACACATGTTCATTGAGAGTTATTAGAAGTATTGGGCCATGTCATTAAATCTATAAGTCAGTCAGCAAGCTAGAACTAAGGAGAACCAAAGGTTCAGTTCTGGTACAAACCTGAAGACCTGCATGCTAGGAGCGCCAGGAAGCTCAAGACCCAGAAAAGCCAATGTTCTGATTCAAGTATAAAGCCAGAAACAAAACAAAACAATCTTGTTTGAATGTGGTCATGAAGGAAGAACTCACTCTGTCTTCAAGAGTTGATCTATCCAGGTTTTCAATCTAAAATGTCCTCACAGATATACCCAGTATATAACATTTGATCAATATCTGGGAACCCTCAAGTCCAGTTAAGCTGATACATAAAATTAACCATTGCAGCCTCCACATACACTCCACCTCTCTGTAGTTAACAGTGTAACATTTCACTTACAGTTCTAATTTTTTAACTTGTGACTATATGACAGTAGTACATGAATCTTGGCTGTCCTTGTTTATACAAGGCTTGGGTATCAACCCTCTTATCACACAACACTGATGTCTGCCTGTGCCATTAAGCCTTGCTAGACATTGGCATTATGGTCTGTACATTTTTCTAATTGGGGTATCTGGAAAGAGTAGAGGCAACAAAAGAAAGGAGCACAGTGGAACTAGCTCTCCTGCTGCCTGAGCTCTCCATGAGGAATCAGGAATCCTGAATTTGAGTTCCAGTGATGTCATCATCTAGCTAGGTGGCCTTGAGCAAAACCTTTCTGAATGTCATCCAGTTTCCTTATTTATACAAATGTGGATGACATCTCCAAATTGGTCCTAGCTCTAACACTTAATTATGGAATTTATTTTGCAAGTCAAGGAGGTGAAAAGTATTTGCAAACTGGGATGAAGAGAAAGTTTTAGACATAAATAGTGGTGGTGGTTGTATAGCATCGCAGATCCTCTTAGCACTGCTGGCCAACTGCATACTCAGTTTAAGTAAAAAATTGTATATGATAGTCATGTGTTGCTTAGTAATGAGAATACATTTTGTGGCATACATAGCTTGATCAGGCTAGCTTTTCTTGTCCTGGGAATACTTTTATTCCTGCCCATTGTGTTAAAGCTTATCTTAAACAACATCAACATGTTGGAGCCAAAGTACATGGCTTAAACCTGAAAATGGACACCCAAACAGAGTTATTAAATTAAAAGGCTGGCAAGTCAAGGACAGGTAAGATTCTACACAGAGCCTCACCAACCTAAAACAGAAGTGCATTGCCTTTGATAATGCATATTCTATGACAGGTAAAGAAGGCATTCTTGTCAGAACGACCTAAGACAGGCTCAGTCTTGTTAACAAAATAAAAAAAAGGGGGAAAGGTGGAGAGCCTTTGGGGCTGCTTGGAAAGAATTTGACATGGGCCAAGGACAAGGAAAGGGGCTGCTTGGCAGGAATATGACATTGGCCAAGGACAAGGAAGTAGGCTTCAAGCAGGAATCTGACATTAGACTAGAACAAAGAAGTAATTTCAGGTAGGAATCTAAATAGTAGGCTACAACAAAGAAGTAATCTCAGGCATGAGTCTAAATATTAGGCCAGAACAAAGAAGTAATTTTAGACAGGAATCTAAATTTTAGGCTAGAACAAGAAAGTAGGCTTCATTTTCATTTCCATGAAAATGACCTTGGGCTAGGATAGGGAAGTAGGCTCAGATACTTTGGTCATCCTGATAAGCCTTTAGAAACAGTGATCATGGGAGTGTTCACATAACTGGGCTTAATGCCTTGCTTTTTCTTTGACTATTTGTGTTTATTTTCTTGCTTGTTCCTTGACTTTTTGCATCTATTGTATTGCTAGACCCTCAACCTAGAACTGACCTTAATACATGCATGTAATCAAAATGGTATAAAAGCATAAAGGAAGAGTAGGTATAGACTAGGGGGTTCTAGGGAGGGGAAATGGGAAAAGAAGATGACATCTGTATTGTAAAGAAATGAAATATCCAATAAAAAATTTAAAAAGAGGGAATACATTCTGAGGAAGATGTCTTTTGATGATTTCTGTCATTGTGTGGATAATAACATAAACTAAGAAGGCTACAGCATCACTAGGATATAGAGTTCAATGGGATCATGGTCATCCAGGTGGCTGGCAATGTGTAGCATATGCCTATTTATACATAATAACAATGCTTTATTTCTCTTAATCCAAGTACCCACAGGTTTGAACACTGTTGGGACATCAGAGTCATCCACAAGTAGATGAGGCTTACAGAATGGGAAGGATTGGAAAGGATAGCTGAGGTTAGAGTAACTCTAAGTTGGCTGGGATACAGGTGCCCTTCTGCAGGGTACCTGAATAGTGAGTTACTGACTGCTCCAGCTGCTGGTAGAGCAAGGACGGGTTGAGTCCCCAGCCTGATCCTACTATCCACCTCTCACTCAAAGGAGGAATGCCACATCTACAATGCCTATTTACACATAGTAACAATGTTACCTACAAGGATACATTGTGAAAACATTATTTTTCTCTCCTTGCCTGCTGAAGAAGAAAGGCCTCCACAAAGTTCACTAAGAATTCACTAAGAAAGATTTGCCAAACCCTTGCTTTGCTACTCAGCTTGGTCCTGTTCCTGTCTCATCCTCTGCTGCTGCTACTTTCGGGTGTGGCTCACTGTGGGCTGTTTAATGCCAGGCAACGTTAATGCATGAATTCATGAAGTTCTCATAACACTGCCAAGTGTTTACAATTTCAACCTTACACTTCACTTGGCTGAAAGTTCTTATCGTTTGTTTGGAATTCCAGTCGTCAGCCTGGGATGAGGGTTGCTACCCTGCCCCTCTCCCCACCTCCTGCCTGGCTTCTGTCTTTGCCAAACATCTCACATTTGCATCCCAGTTCTTATGCGATTAGAAGAAGAGATCTAACGTGGAAAAGACATTGCCTTTCCTAAGCCATGGAGACCGTGCAGAGACTGGACCATCCTGCCTGCATGGCAATACCATTCTCTTTCCAGTCTGCACAGCCGTGTGCTTTGTTTCTATGCCCTTTCCATCTCTTCCATAATTAAAGGGCTGAGCTGGTGTCCTTTCCCTGTTCATCTGCTCTGCTTCCCGTCTCTGTAAACTGATTCCTGATGGGTGAACATATGCCCATCGGTTAGCATGCAAGTGACTCACACTAGGCAGCTCTGTCTCGTGGGTGGGGTCAGCTTGTGGCATTCCAACTCCCGCAAACAAAACTCCAGCCAAGAGCCCACACTGAGCACATTTTGCATATTTTTCTTTTCCTAGAATCATGTTCAGGTGTATAGGTACCTGACTACCCTCCCATGGAGACTTGAGTGGCTGAAAAGAATTAGGTGCAGAGATGGGAATTACAGATGAGATGTTCAATTAAGAACTGCTAGGTTAATTTGGGCAAAATTGACTTTTAAAACATTTAATCATGAAATGATATTAAGGGGTTTATTATTATTATTATTATTATTATTATTATTATTATTATTATTATTATTTTTTTTTTTTTTTAAAGACAGGGCCTTACAATGCAGACTTAGCTGACCCAGGATTGTCTTTGTAGGACAGGCAGCCTAGAGTTCTCAGAGATCTACCTGCTTCTGCTTCCCAAGTGCTGGGATTAAAGGTGTATGTTACCAGGCTTGGCTTAGGTTTTCCTTTTCCTTTCCTTTCTTTCTCTCTTTCTCTTTCTTTTCTTTCTTTCTTTCTTTTTTCGTGCTCTTTTCATTTTCTGTGCTAGCCTCGGGTTTTGAGTGAGTGACATTGAAATGGATAGATCCCAGCCAGACATTTTGTTTTTGTTGTACTGCAGAGTAAAGCTAGAGTCTCTTGCATGCTAGGCAAAGACTTTAACACGGGGATGAACTTCAGGCTCCAGAAGTAGACAGTTTTAACAAATGACTTCACTCATATGACCCACATCACCCCAGTGCCTCTCAACAGTCATCCCTCTCCTACACGGAGACTAGAGAAATAGTTAAATGCTTAGTGTTGTGTCATGATTAAATGCTTCAAAACCATATTTTCCCCCAATTGACCTGGTTTCCATGAAATAGCTCATCCTGTAATTCCCATTTCTGTATTCAGTCACCTACATCTCCACAGGAGGGAGCCAGGCTGCCCTAGATGTACACCTGCACATGGCTTAAGAAAGAGAAAAATAATGCAAAGAAATCTTTGTTCTATAGATTCATCTTGCATCTTATAATAGTTTGACTATATGGATTTCTTCTGAGCTCCCCTACCACCACTACTCTTGGTCCTGGCTTCTGTTACTTAGCCTCTGGGGCATTCATAATATCACTGTACGCATCAGAAGTTCATTCCTTCTTATTGTGAGGTATTTAATATTTTCTATTTCAACTTATTTTTAACTGGTACATAAACATGAACGTACATCAATGGCAAATAAAATTGCATCTAAACCCTTAGTAGGTAAGAGGACTAATGTATCATTTAACTGCACTAATTTTATAAATATGCATACTAATAGGGTTCTGTGTGATGTTTCTTACAAACATGCACTGTGTAGTGTTGAAATCAGGTTAAACTTATCTTCTATCTCCTCAAATGTTTATCGATTCTTTCCGGTTAAAACAGCCTACATTTTTCTAGCTTTTATTTATTTATTTTTTTTCCTTTTTAAGACAGGATTTCCCTGTGTAGCCCTAGCTATCCAACTCCCTCTGCAGACCAGGCTGGCCTTGAACTTTTCCACCTGTCTCTGCCTCCTGAGTGCTGGGATTAAAGATGTATGCCACCATGCCTGGCTTCTTTCTATTTTTTTTTAAAGTTTTATTTATTTATTTTATGTATATGAGTACACTGTTACTGTCTTCAGACACAGCCAATAGTTGTGAGCCACCATGTGGTTGCTGGGAATTGAACTCAGGAACTCTGGAAGAGCAGTCAGTGCTCTTAACTGATGAGCCATCTCTCCAGCCCCCGTTTCTTGTTTTTGAAACATGTACCTCTCTCTCTCTCTCTCTGTGTGTGTGTGTGTGTGTACTGTCTATATAGGTGCATGTACTTTATGTGGCAAGCACCTTTATCTGCTAAGGCATCTTGCTAGCCCCAGAACTTCTAATTTCTAGCTGATTATAAATTAGTACCCATCAATCAACCTCTCTCCATGCCTCCCTCTACACTACTCTCCTTTGCCTCTGGGAAATACCATTCTAGTCCAGCCCCTATGAGATCCATTGGTTCAGACCACATATGAGTGAAATCATGAAGTACGCAATATTGTGTAATGCTAAGCAGGTTTTATTTTCTCCCCTCCATATAAAATGTTCTCTTTTTAAGTGTCTGGGATAAAGATGTCAGACTGGAAACAAAAAGCTACATATATACAAGTTCACAAATATATACAAAAAGAAATTTAGTCGTTAGGCTAGTAGACCTGTGAGTGTTTTGGAGAGCACCCTATTGCTAGATGAGATACATACAGCAGCCAGAGAAGAAACACATGATTCAGTTTCCTAAACATATACACATGCTAAGATCATAAAGCTGGGAATCTGAACATTAGCATTTGTGGGAAAGATTATAGCTTATGACTATTCATAAGTTGCACAGGGTTAAATTTAAATATGTATATGGACCTAAATATAACAGTGGTCTTCATTTCTCTCTCTCTCTCTCTCTCTCTCTCTCTCTCTCTCTCTCTCTCTCTCTCTCTCTCCAGGGTTTCTCTGTGTAGCCTTAGCTATTTTAGAACTCACCCTGTAGATCAGCTGGCTTTGAACTCAGTGATCTCCCCGCCTCTTCTGTTCTAGTGATGGGATTAAAGGCATGCACACCACTACTGCCAGGGCAGGATTTTTTTTTTTTTTTTTAACTCATTCCCTGCTTTCTTTGCTAGGCATGAATGCAGACAGAACTGAAATGATAAATTATTCAATGTGACACAAATTATGACCCATTTGTGGGTATAATTTGTGGGATGTGGTATTAAAGAAAACCAAACATATAAATTTGAGGAAAGGGGGAAGTTGACACATAAACATGAACATACTATTTTCCAGACTACCATTTTTACTCTTGTCAAAATAATCTGCATGCAAACAGAGAATTATCTGCTTTTTTTAAAAAAATAATAAATGATAACCATGTTTACCTAAAATACTGTGGTGTCTAATTCTAATAACCCAAATTCTAATAACTGAAATCAATATCGCAGCAAATGCTAGTCATTAGTATTCTCAAAACATATGAAATATGCCTTAAAACATCTTTAGCTTTATTCATCTAATGAATTTAACTTTAAACTCTAATTTCATTCAGGTTTTGGAGACACAGTCTCTCTATGTAGCCCTGGCTGGCCTAGAGCTTCCCATGTAGACCAGGCTAGCCTCAAACTCACAGAGCCCTGTCTGATTCTGTCCCCTGAGTGCTAGGATTAAAGACCTGTTCCACCATGGCCTGCATAATTAAAAAACATGATGAAAAACATACGTTTTGTCTTGCAAAGATTTGAAATATGTCTAATATCTTTTTCAAGACCACTCTTCTTCTTTGCCCTCCCCTGGAAACAGTAGTGAGTCAGCTGGTATACGGCGTTACGTTCTACTTTCTATGCATTCACATATATGTGCTCTATTAGAAGACATTGAAATCAGGGCTGGAGAGATGGCTCAGTGGTTAGAAGCACTGGCTATTCTTGCAGAGGACCTGTGTTCAATTCCAAGACTCACATGGCAGCTTAAAACGGCCTGTGTATAACAGCAGTCAAGGGGATCTGATGCTCTCTTCTGGCTCTGTAGGCACTGCATGCACATGGTGAACAGACAAACAAGTAAACTACACACACACACACACACACATATTTTTAAACAAATATGGAAGCAATGTCTCTATTTCTATGGAGGTTTTGTGTCTAGGACTAAAACCCAAGGATGCTCAAGTCATTTGCACAAGATGAGACAATACTTGCATATACTTATATCCCCTGGATATGTTCTCATTTCTCATTATTGTCGTTGCTATACAGGTGAGAGCTGGACTGCATAGCCCGGAACATGTTTTGTAAGCATTTTACCATGGAGGTGCACCCCAGCTTTATGGCACATGTATTAAATCACCTATAGATTACTTTATAAGTAATGCTCACGATGTTGGAAATGCTTGCAATAATTGTAAGCCTTCATTACTTACGGAAAAGGAGAGGCGAGCAATCCACACATGCTCAGTGCAGACTCCATTATCTTTGGATATTATTGCTTTGTCATTGGCTGGACATACAGAGGCAGGACCTGTGGGTTTGTGGGTAAGGACTGCCATTTTGCTTCCCGCGTTTTTTTCAGCAGTACTTCTGGAATCTGCTTCTTTTTCTCAGTTATGTTTCCTGCAGGCATATCCATGCTTCTGCACGGCAATCTGCATGGCTTTCACAATGCTGCACGAATCCATGTTTGGTGCCAGGTTTGCTAGGACAGTCTCTAACTGTGTTCTTCTTCAACATGTGCCGCACTAAAAGTACTGGTCAAGTTTCCTTGTGCACTGTGCAGCTGGAGGTGTGGAGAAGTGGAATTTCCGAGTCAAAGTATACATTTAAGTCACCATTGAGTTGCCAAGGTATCCACACAAATTACCAGACTCCCACTGACGGTACACTTTGAAATTGTGCTCACTCTTTTGGAGGAAAAAAAAAATTTTTTTTTTTTTTTTTTGAGGCAGCATGATACTCGGTACCTCAGGCTGATCTTGAACTCCCAACCTTGCATCAGCCTTGTGAGTACAAGGATGTAGGCATGAGCCCCACCCATGCTGTAGAACAACCTTGCCTCATTTTCATGTACATGTCAGTAATTTAAAAGGTTGACATCATTCTGTGTGATCAGCGGTGTTTGTGTTTGCCTCTCTCTGCAGAGACCTTTTACCTGAGCTTTCCTATTGGATCATTTCTCCTTCACATGATAGGCTACAGGCATTGGCTAAACTCCTTATGGGTCTCACTGTCAATCTTTGTTTCTTTTTTTTTCTTTCTTTTTTTTTTTTTTTTTTTTGGTGGTAAGTAAATACCCAGCCATTCCCAGCCCTTCCAACCCCCAATTTAGGGAAGTATTTTTGCAGTGCAGAAGTTTTAAGTTGCACTAGTCTCTAAGTTATGCCTTTTAAAGAAATTCTTCTTTAGCCCAAGATCATAAACATAGGGATTTATTTCCTTCTGATGTTCTTGTAGTTCATGTTGTTGTGCTCCTGGGACATTCTGATAAGTATGCAACTCTACCCTCTTCCAGCCTTTTAATAAGAAAAACGTCTCCTTGTTGCTTTAGGCATCCATTTCTGCTCTGACTTTTACCCCGAGTTTGTGTGTAGCTGGCTGAGTAAGCATAGAGACAATCTCACTTGGGCATTTGTATTTTGAAATCTAACTGTAAATGCTGGTCAGGAAAAAATTCAGTCAGTTCTTATTCTGTGCCCGCCTAGATAAGCACTTACACCTGGCAAGCGGACAGACGTGGTGGGCAGCAGAAAGCATCAGCTTGCTATTGGGAAAGGACACATGAGCGCGGGTGCTTCCCCGTGTCCAGGTGTAGCTGAGGACAAAGTGCCCTTGGTGGCTTAGGTCTATCATGTGGGGCCCAGTAGGAAGTAAGTAACTTTTCCAAGATTTTCATTCTCACATTTTGCCATCTTTGGTCTAGCTCCTGCTCTTGCCTTCCAGCTGTCTCCTCTGCTCACCCCAAGGTCTTGTTTATGAAGCATCAGCAAAGCTTTGGGCAGGGAGGGTGTTTAAGTGCCAGCCAGACATAGGCACATACAGCGATCCTGTAGTCACCGCCACCAGGACTTTTCAGTATTTCCTGGTTAGCTTTCTCTGTCCAGTCCTGGGTCTTTGTGCTAACGTCTTACATCCCCAGTGCCCTGGGGACTCCCAGCTTTTATACAGATCAGTTTCACAGAACAGTGCTTCCTTGATCCTTCACAGCATGGGGACAATGACACTGTGGACTTCTGTTTTCTTTTGTAAATGGGAGGAGCCAGTGCATGGGAGAATCTTTCTTTAGTAAGAATGGGGTTACCCTCTCTGTTAGCCATATTCAGTTTTGCATCTTAGTATTTTCTTCCTCTCACAGAGGAGAAACAGTGGAAGCTAAATGCAGCATGGGCAGAAACAGAAGTCGAGCAATGCTGAAGTCTGAAATGTATGTTTAGCATGTATGAGGCCCTGGGTTCGCCCCACAGCACCAATAACTCAAAAAACAAAAATACGTTTTAATATACCTAAGAGGTAAGTAGTAATTTCTTGGCTTTTATTTGTTTGAGGTTTTTTTTTTGTTTTTGTTGTTGTTTTTGTTTGTTTGCTTGTTTTTTTCACTATGCAGCTCTGGCTGGCCAAGAACTCACTACGTAGGTAGCTCTAACTGGTCTCAACTGAGTGCTAGGATTAAGGGCCTGTACCACCACATCAAAGGCGCCCTGTAACTTAAATAAAAGAAACAAGTGTTGTCTGGCATGTGTGAAAATGGAAATCTTCAACACAGCTGCTGGGAAAGTTGAGTGGTCTGGCTTCCCTGGAAAGTGTCTGTTGGTCCTTCCAAACGCTGCGCAGAGTGACTGCATGGCTGAGCCACTAGGAAAGGATTACAAGCCAGTATGCAAACATTGGTGCACAAATGCTCATTGCACACTGCTTAACAAAGTTAAGACACTCAGGGCCGGCTCATAAGCTGGTGACTAGATAAACAGAAGGCGAAGCACAGATCCAGCCTTTAGCATGGATAGATCTCACAAACTACATTGAAGCAAAGAAGCCAAACATGAACAGTCACATATCTGTTTACATGAAACATCCAAATTAGTTAAGTCCATTAAGACAGTGGGTAGACTGGCAGACGGTGAGCCTATGGAAGGCCAGTGCTCGATAGGTATAGAGTGTCCCTCTGACGTGGGTAAAGAGGATGGGTTTGCAGCACTCTGAATGTATACATTTTAAAGTCATTCATTTTAGACGTGACATACCACAGTTACCAAGTATCAGACTAGTGCCTCTAATTTTAAAGGGTCCTCAGATTAATTTACATGTGACAGTGAATTAGGAAAGGGAGGAATGACAATATAGAGCCTTCTGTGGCATTCTAGGGGACAATGACACTGACTTGGGGTACGGTAGAGACAATGGGATGTCTAATACCGAAGATGCCTGGGAAATGTTCGTGCCATTTAGTCCAACCAGTGGTCCACAGGCAGCATCCATACAGTTGAGGATAGCTGTGAGTCCCACTCAATACAACATTGTAGACTTACTGAATATCATGAATTAAAACAACAAACCTACTGTGTGTTTCTAACATGTGATCTCTGTGGATGACAATGTTCTGTCATAATGACAAAAGCTTGAGCACATTTGACCGTAGAGCATCACAGAGGTCACTGGAACGAAGATTAGGACTTCAGGGAAAAGAGGGATATGGGAGGAGACATCCTGCTGATGTCTGTCTGGGAAGAGGATGAGCTATCTGTAGGTCATACATGCACCAAAAGTGGAACACAAGTCCTGATGAAGAAGGTCTGGTGAGGGCAGAATGACTCTTAAGACTCTGAGAAATGGCCCCAGAAAGGCAAAGAAACTGTTGTCTTAATGTAAGGGACAACAGGGACCAGGAAGCTAGCAAGGGCTGGGTGTGGGCAATGTAGGCACCCAGCATGAGGTGCAGCTGGAAACTGAATGGGAGGAGATCCATGTTCGATGCAGCTGTCTAGAGAGTGACTGGGTTGGCTCTGTTCTTTCACAGTATCGTGGCTGTAATTCTGATGTTTGGGGGATTAAAGTGGAAATTTCTGGTTTCTTTAACAACTCAGTTGTATCTTGTGATGTTTTTCTGGAAGCTGTCTTGTGAGGGGCGTGTGATGTTTTACTGAAAGCAGACACTTGAGAGGGTTTGTGATTTTGATGAAAACAGGCACTTGAGAGGGCATGTGAGGGTTAGGAAAAAATATAAATGGAACCCCACAGTCAGAGTGAGGAAGCTGTGCAACGCTTTGCTAGTCTTCGCTGGTCTTCACTGGTCTTAACTGGTCTTCACTGGTCTTTGCTGGTCTTCACCTATAGGGAGAATCGCTCCAAAGAGCGTCTTGTGGTATCCTGGCTGATTCTGGCTATTTCTGCTGACTCATACCGATTTGGCAGAGCCTTGCTGTTTCTATTGGATGGAGGTGCTGCTACTGATTCCTGTTTGGAGTCTGCTATTTAACTGGACTGCTGGTATCCTGTCAATGAAGAGTGGAATCACTCCAAGAAACTACTTCTAAACAGGTCTGCAACCCCTTTTTCTTATTAATCTTTCCCTCCCTCCCTATGCTCGGTGGGATAGAAGTAAGGTTGAAACACTTAAGAACCCTAAATTAAGTAGGTTTTGAAATCACAATCAGGGGATTGTGAGGCTCCTACACAAATGTGAGGGTACACCCTAATGGCAGCTGTGGAACTACCAGGGGAACCAATCAATACACAGTCAGGACTATGATGTACATGTTAATGTTCACAAGGGTGGGTGTCTACTAGGAGGTAGTGGGACCTTTAGATGGTACAGCCTTCTGAGGAGCCCTCAGTGGCTGGGGATGTGCCTTTGAAGGATGTTATGGGGTTCTGTCCTATCCTCAATCTCTTTCTTGTTTCCTGGCTAGGAGATGAGCAATGATGCACATATCCTCTTCACCACAGCTTCCGAGGCCCACAGCGATAGGGACATCTGACAAGGTATCGGGGCTTCCTGAATTGAATTATAGAAACCTTTTTCTTATAAGTTAATTACTTCAGGTATTTTGTTACAGTGACAGAGGCTGACTGATGTGCTAGAAGATAAACTGGGTCTTGCCAAGGAGCGCTGAAAGTTGGGAAGATTGCTATGTAGTGAGGCCACGCTAATAGCTAGTGCAAGACAGTAAAGATGAAACCCCAAATCTGTCACACTAATTGACTTTGGAAAAATAGACAGACTCTAGTCACTGCCATAGGCATTTCGTGCTGTTACAGTTTGTAAGTGTGGCTGCTGCAGACACACCAGGACTAAACATTAAATCTCTGCACATACAGCAAATGGCATAATGCATACTATGAAGATGAATAAGACAGAGCCTATCTTTATAAAGCTGAAGTCCAGGGCTGGAGTGTGTTCAGTGGGGGCAAGCATTTGCCATTCAAACACAAGGAACAAAGTTTGGATCCCCAGTACCCACATAAATGCTGGGCCAGGTTAGTACCTTACCAGAAACCCCAGCATGGGAGTCAGAGATGGGGGATCCCCAGGGCAAGGTGGCTGGCTAGACTAGGCTCCAGGCTCAGTGAGAGACCCTGCCTCATATATAAGGTGGAGAGAGACCAAGAAAGCTATCTAATATCAACCTCTGGCCCCCCACACATATGTGCACACATGCACATATGTGCACACATACACACCACACATACATGCAAAAAGAAAAGTAAAAAGCAAAAGTCCAGTTGGATTACAGGACAGTTTCCATGAGGCTGTATTCAGTGGGATGAGGTGAACACTCACAGCTGGGATTTCAAGGAAGGTCTTCAGAATATTTGGAGATCAGAGCTCCCTTACAGGAATGGGCTGGGTACGTGGGGGTGTAAGACATCTGGCATGTGCTGAGGAGGAGGGAAGTGATTACTGTCTTTTTGCATAGTAGAGAAAACACGGAAGGAAAGACGTACTTCACATCATGGAGGCCAGAGGGCTTCTGGCTACTAGAGCAGCTGGAGCACACCAGGGCTGCAAAGAGAAGCTAGTGGAGAACTTAGTCAGAAAGACCCCTGCAGAGCATGGTGCCAAGGGAATTGGGGAAGCCAAAGCCAAGACTGAAAACTCATGCATCACACTGACTGAGCTGCAATAAATGCTGGAAAGCCAGTAGTAGATGGAAAGACCTTACCATGGTGTGCACCACAAAGCAAGTGTAATGTGAGCCTATCAATTTTTTTCCCACATGTCTTTTTGGTCATACTTACTGTTACTAGGCAGGATATCAAGGACACAGGTAGCTCTAGCTACCTTACTGTCAAAAACTGACCCATTTCTCATTCTCCATCCCCCTATCCAAACTGATTCTGTTCTTATCTTCTTAGCACAGAAGGCAACGGCATGACTGGTACAGTTGTTCAAGCCAGGAACTCTATACCAACAACACCTGGGAGTTCTGCTTCCATGACTATTCTCATTAGGCCACTTTGCTCTTAAAACAAAAAACAAAACAAAACAAACAAACAAACAAAAAACCCAACAACAACAAAAAAAGAAAGAAAATAAAAAGCAAAACAAAAAGCAAAATGAGGTGGGAACTTAAGGGTTCTTTGGAAAGTCAGTTGTTTTGGATGGTGTTTTGTTAAGGCAAACCCATGAAGGATGTTTTCCTGAAGCAGATACAGATAAAAGGCTAAGACAGACTCTCAAAGGAACGTTTCGCTGAACATACACAGGTAAAAGGGTGTTTCAGTGAAACAAGCACACGAAAGGACATGTGATGAAGGACTCTTTGCTAACAACACACATATGTTTGTCTGCCTTCCATTGCATGGTTGAGCTCCTTTTGTCAAGACTCCATAGAGAGAAAAACACCCCAAAATCTTCTGATGGTGTACTGTGGCTTCTTGCTACTTTCGCAGACTCTGGCCGATTGACAGGGTGATGTCAGCTGATACAGATTCACATGCTAAGACAAGACTCAAAGTGAGGCAAGACCCATGGAGGACACATGATGTTTAGAGGGAGTATAAGTAAGACTCCAAGGACAGTGACGGGGGCTGAGCTAGGCTTGCTTATAGAGTTAGCATTACAATGCTTGTTAGTCTCACGTCTTTGCTGATCTTCACTTTGCTGAGAGAGGCACAGTCAAGAACTTTTCCTGATGTTCCTGTTGGCCCTGGTCCCTCCTGCTGACTGGTGCCGAGGGTGAGGCCTGGCTGTCTCTGCAAGGTAATGCCACCACTACTGATTTGTGTTTGCTATCCCAACTCTACCAAACTAGACTGCTGATATATCCATAAAATGTTTGTGAGTGGATTGAGCTGCTGCTATTGACCTATAAACTAAACCACTAATTTCCTAACAACACAGATGGGATTTACTCCAAAGAACCATTTCTAAACAGGTCCACTTTCCCCATATCCTTTCTTTTCTACTATCTCTGGTGGGTAGTGGGCTAGAAGGGAGGTTAAAAGATTTAAAAAAAAAAATCATTAAAAATAGGTTCAAAAAATTAAAGCCACAACAAAACAACCAAAACACTAATATAGAGTCTTCTGCCCCAGCTTGAGTGTGCAAGTGTGATACCACTCCCTGCCTACTTTCCTCTATCTTTGCTGGCATCACCTTGTGTTCATGTGCAATAGTTTTCTTCTCATGTTCCCAGTCTTACTATTGCATGATCTTTCAACTCAGAATGGGCTATAAATATATATGTGTACAAACACACACACGTGCGCACACACACACACATACACACACGCTAGGAAGATGACTCAGTGGGTAAGAACACTTAATGCATACACATGAAGACCCATATTAAATCACAAAACCATGTTAAAATTGGGTGTGGCCAGGCATGCTTCCAAATCCAGCACTGGGGGCAGAGACCAAAGGATCACTAGGGCTTGCTGGCTACCGGCCTAGCACTAGGTTCAGTGAGAGACCAAGGCAGTGAGGCTCAGAAGGACAGAGCTGAGCAGGATATCTGACATTTTCCCACAGTCTCAGAGCACATGAGCACATACACCTGCATACACATACATATACACATATATGGCAATCACATGAAGTTTGCATGCTCATGTGTATACACACACACACACACACACACACACACACACACACACACACACACACACTCCTGACTGGAACACCTCCCCATTCTCTCCTTTTTCAACTATCCTACAGGCTTTCTATCTAAAACACATTTTCTGCTATAGTGCCCAGGACCTTATTTTTCCTGCCTCTTCCTTCTCATCTTATCCTACCTCCCTTTGCTAAGCAATCCTTTAGTTTCAGTGGCCTTCCTCACTCAGGCAGGTCCCCTCCTGTTCTGTATCCCATTGCCTGAAGAGTTAGCCCTGTCCCACCATCCCCGGACCCCCACCTGGCTCTCAGTCTGCAGGTAGCAGTTTCCAACATGTCACATCTGGAGGTTTTCTGTGAGCATCATCCTCGCGGCAGACCCCTTCCCTGCTTCTCACGCTCAGTCCTCCTTTACTTCAGGACAAGCAGCCCTAGCTGAAATTGTACTCAGGTTTTGCATTTCTTTGTTTGAATGCCTTTATTATAAACTTTCAAGTGCACTTGCCAAAAAACCAGTTTAAATGGTCTTAAATAATAAGGACTTCTGTCTCTCATAAGCTGGCTGAGCCAGCGGTTTGTATGTCCTCTCCTTTCATCCCCCTCTCCCCACTATTCACTATTCATCAGTGCCACTCTGAGCTGATGATGATGACATGGGCAAGGTCGCAGTCAGTGGGGGTAGATGCTACCTCTGAAACTGGCCCTGTCATCTGTGGGTGTGGAGATGTTAACCTTTCTGTGGGATGGATAAGAAATCTAAAACCAGGTCTAAAGTCTAATGACAGAATCACACTGGAGTGGGGATGGGGTAGGCACTGGGCAGCCAGCCTCATCCACTCCCTCTCTACAGCTATGGAGGAGAGGATCACGCCTGTGCTTCACTGCTATGTACTTGCTTCTGCTATGTAAGTAGGAGGTCCTGAACACTGATTGGCTGAAATACTAGACAGGAATTAAGGATGCAGTTTAGAAGTCCCAGATCCAGCGGAGAAATACAGAGCTTGGCAAACCAGTCACACAAAGGAGGGAAACAATGCAATCCAAATGGCTTTGTACTTGGTGGCAGATTTAAGCCTGGGATCAGAGACACTGGGATTAGCTTTCAGGCCTCCCTGATTCCTATTCAGTGCTCTGCCAGGCAAGTTAGGAGAAGAAAGCATGTGCCGCTCAGAGGTGGTTGGGTAACAGTTCTGAGAAAGACACCAGGGTCAGGATGGTGAGTAAGTAGCTTTATTTAAGGCTCACACTATCAGTGAGAGGAGACACTGCCTACAAAGGCTTAAAATGAATTCTTGAGGAAAGAATAGAAATCAGATAGTACAGTGGTTTGTATTCTCTTCGAACTGTGAGTCTATCCAACAAAATCTTATCTCCTAGCTGCATTTCTTAAGGAGAATTTAAATAAAATTAAGTTTCCTTTGAGGGAAGGGAATACTCATGAATAAAAATGAGAAACATTAAATTAAGGGATTAGAGAAGGAAGGGAGCCCAATAAGCAATTATGAACTGATGGAGATTGGAAAAGAAACAAAGTTGCAAGACCTCAATATAGGTCCCCACAGACACATGACACTCACACACTTTAGTTACTAAATAGACCATCATATATAGTTAGGTATCTTTCAACTAAAGATTCCTCTAAATGGAAGATTTAGAAAATACAGATGGGCATATACTCTGAGGACTACTGAGTCTGGAGATATATATATATATATATATATATATATATATATATATATATATATATATATATATTTATATATATATAATTTTTTTTTGCTTTTCTTTCTAAACAATGTGAATACCACTCACCACCAGCACATGTATAAGCTGAACAGTGTCACATGCAACGCTTAAGGATTAGTCTCTACAGGATCTATAAAACTTAGACACAGGGGCTGGAGAGATGGTTCAGTGGTCAAGAACACTTGCACTGGCAGAAGACCTGGGTTCAATTCCCAGCACTGCCATCCGTCACTCCAGTTCCAGGTGATCTAATGTCCTCTCCTGACCTCTGTGGGTACCAGGCATACGTGTGGTTAAAACACTCATATATAAAATAAAATAAAATAAAATCTAAATCAATCAGTCAATCAAACAAACAAAAACAAAAAAGAAACACCACCACTCAAGATCCCAAGTGGTCCCTTGTTCAGGTTATAAACATTCAATTACTTCTACCCTTGACCCAAGGGCAGTCTTACTGCAAAAGATGCAAAAATAATTTCTATGAAAGTCTTTTAAAAAAATTTTAAAGACAGTCTTCCATCTTACATGCCCTGGGCTGGCCTTGAACTCACATTCCTAACCAGGTCTCCCAATGGCTAGGACTCTAAATGTATACCAGCATGCCTGGCTGGCTGTTGTGTGTGAACAGACTGTACTGATTCTGTTTTGACTTCTCAGCTTTATGCACCTATTACACATGTTTATCCTCTGAGCCATCTCTGGAGTTTACCTGGGTCTGCTTGTAAAAGGTCATTTCAGCTGGGCTTGCTGACTATGGAACTCTTCTTATTGAAAAAGGGGTGACAGGACCTTCATTTGAGTAACCATCCACTTTTCCCCTCCCACCTTGCCTCCTCCTACACATCACCCTTCCTGTTAAAATGAAACTTTTCTCTCAAAATACAATTAGAGCATAATTATGCCAATTTGTACCAGTGAGGAACAGGATAGTCCTAATACCCAGTCTGTCCTTTTGTTGACTAACCAGCTCCTCTGTCATCTAATCTAACTAGAACATTTAGTTCTGAACCTGGCTTTAGGATGAATGTCAGCTGACGACCATCCACTCAAATCTTTTCTCTTAAGGTCAATAGCTATTTGTTTTCAACCCCATTAGAAATCCAGAATGACTGAGTTAACTATAATTGTGGGAAGCACAAATCATAGTTTCTAAAACTTAGCCAATTTATAGAGATCTCTGACCACCTGGACACTCGCTCTACTTCAAAACGTTGGAGCATCTGTTCTTCTGCCTTCTGGTCCAGGATCTTCTGACAAACCTTAGTGCTGCAGAATTATTAAGGGCTGATTACTCTGTCTAGGCAGATATAATCAGTCGACTATTCTGCAAGTGTGTCCTTTTCTGGACAGTAATTTGTCTGTAGAAGGAAAGTGGCAATTCTTGCCTAGTGGCTGTCTCACCACAACTGGAGTAACTCCAAGGATGCTCAATTTCTTCTTAGAATTTAACATAGGAAGCTGTCCGGAGCAGACAGGTCTCTAATGAAAATGAACATTAATACTGAAATGTTTGTCATGTCAATTCTAAGGATTTCTGATGTTTTGAAAGCCAGCTATCCATGTAAGGTAATCTGGACTGTTGCCTGAGATAGAGTTGACCATCTTACACTAAGGAAGTAAGTGGATTTAGAAGAGGAAGCTATCTATGCTTTTATTTAGTAGTTTTGAGACAAAGTCTCACCAGGCTACCCTCAAACTCTGGAGCCTCCTGCTGAGTTTAGCTTGTAAAGCCTAAACCACTATACAGGGTAGTCTTACTTACTTTTAAATGTTTGTTCTTTCTTTTAGCCTATCAATATCTTTGCATTTCTTTGTGTGTTTGAGATGGTCAAGAGGCCTGGAGTTGTTTGGAGCACTGGAAGGATGTCTAGGCCGCAGGGTGAGAAACAGCATGTCACATAACGGCAGCCCCTCAACTGTCCATTGCATACAGTTTATTTCACAAGACTGCAACTTTATACACAGTATGAAGGACTTTTAGGGAGCACATATATAGTTTACTTTCTGTAGTGCTGAAGACCCAATTTTATTTTTTACAGTATATCATGATACCCTATCATTAAAACATTATTCAGTGATTTTTTTTCCAACTATATATAAACGGAGATTTACCACACACACGGTGCAAAGAACGTCTTCATAACATATCTGAATCACGAAGCGTGAATCTAAAATACACCACTGTAATTAGAACACTACTTTAAAATCCCAGTGCCCCACGTCCGAGTAGCCATTTGATGAATCCCTGTGGAAGTCAAAAGCAGTTTGGTGGATACGTGGCAGCAGCTTTGAGCTGTGATTTCAAAAGAAATCTTTTAAGAACCACAATTTCACAATTTTAAAATGTCCCCCTTTACCTGTTTAATATTCTCAGAGTAAAAAAGGAGACATTTTAAAATTTATAGTCTTTAAAACAAAGAGAATAAACCCAAGCCTCCCTAAACTGGAAGGCTACGGTTATAATACTAGGTTTCGTAGAAACCTAAGGAAAACCATTGCATGGGAGGTGGAAATGAATTCCAAAGGAATGAAGTTTCTTTGAAAACATCTTGGATCACTGCCCCTCCAATGAGGGAACACTATCGTGTATGATGTTTTCCCAGGAAGTGATGTAAACAAGCCAGAGAAAGATTTCTTCATTTCCCCCATTTTTTTTTTTTTTTTTTTGTTTGTTTGTTTTTTGTTTTGTGGATGAGGGCAGTGGGCAGATCACCAGTTAAATAAGAAACACAACTCCTTAATCAAAGAACCACATCATCGCACACAACAGCCAGGGTTACGGCCGAGAATCTCTTGTTTCCTTCCCCCCCCCCCCACCCCCACAAAGTTTGAAAGTTCAATAAATAGTAGAAAAATAATCCTTTACTTAGAAATTTTGAGATGCATCGTTTAGAGCATAAGATGAGCTCCGTACAGTTAGGGTGGTATCCAGGTACCGCTGGGAAACACGGGAGTTCATCCAGCGGCTGGTGGCATCTGGTGTGCCACGTTCCAGGCCTCTGCTCCAGCTTTCTTCCAGTTAAGGGGTGAGTGCTTCTGGTGCTGGGAGCATTGCTCTGGCTCAGTTCCCTTTACACGTGTCTGTGTTGGTGGTGTGCCTACTGTTCCATTCCATTATGGCAGGTCAGTTTATCAGGCTCCCCCTCCATTACAGAACCAGCATCAGTTCCCTACAAACAGGACTTCGTGGTTTCGGTTTGCAAATGCACCGGCAGGCAGCAAACCAGCGGAACCATGCTGGACAAAGCGTGTCATATGACAGGGCTGTCTGCAGGCTCATTTCTTCTCAGAGCATTCTTGTCACCCAGGGCCCCTCTGCTCGGGGAGATGAGAGAGCTGTTAGCACTCAGCATCCACAGTGTGCACTGTCACGGCCGCCTGCATGTGGTGGCTGTGATGGAGGGTCGGGTGGTGTGGGCGGTAGTGATGGAACTTGTGGCTCAGCAGGGCTGCAGTCTGAGGTGGGGTGTCCAGGTCCAAGTCGTCATCGTGGTTCCCCACGTCCACCCCAGCTGACAAAGGGTCATTGTTGCATGGAGGGTTCTCACTGTCTTCCTGTGGGCTCATGGTGCTGTACCCTAGAAAAGGAACAACATAGCCTCAGGACACAGCAGACTAAGATGGGGGTGCAGCCCTGTGGGGTGCTAGTGACACTTAGGTGCCAACATCTGCATATCACCAGCAGATATTGAAGTATTTTAATGGTAAGGAGAGCTACAGATAACAGGGTTTGTTTGCTTTTCCTAAAAAAAATTAAGTATAAACACACAACCATATTAAACGGAAAAAGCTGGGGAAACCAACAGTCATTACTCCAAACCCCCAGGCCAATGACAGCCCCACTGTGAAATCACCCCATACACCCCATTATCTGCTGGTACCCATCCTGGCACTCTTGGAGTCATGATCGTATGTTTCTAGAGAGTAAGATGATCATTTTCTCCTGTATCATATAATACTAAAGCAGGTAGGGAATGGGCAGCTTCTGACAATGTGATCAGGATGCAGGCTGGTTGGGGCTGGTGGGTAAGAATGGGGCTGAGTGCTGGAATGCTTGTAGGATGGCAGTGAGGGTCCGATCCACTATCACCAGAAGGTATCAGTGAGGGTCCCACCAATCAGCACCATGTGACATTAGTGAGGACCCAGCCAGTCAGCACCATGTGACATTAGTGAGGGTCCAACCAGTTAGCACCATGAGATATCAGTGAGGATCCCACCAATCAGCACCATGTGACATTAGGGAGGGTCCAGTCCACTATCACCAGGAAGTATCAGTGAGGATCCCACCAGTCAGCACCATGTGACATTAGTGAGGACCCAGCCAGTCAGCACCATGTGATATCAGCTCTGGTCCAGCTCATTATCACTAGCACACCCACCTCCAGCAAAACACAAGTCAGTGATTCCAGCATAACAGCTAGACTGTCAATGGCCACCGTAGAAGGGAGGTGGCCAGAGAACCGAAGGAACTCATCCAAGGTTCTAGCACTTAATGAAACATCAAATTCCCATCCAACCCAGAGCAACTAGAAAGGAATCAACTATTCTCTGTGTAAGCCGGCTCACTATGTTTAAAGATTCATTTCTTTCAGTATTCTAAGTAATACATGTTTCAAAAGAAAATACCTTAGTTGATCAAAGGATTCCTTTCCAAGAACCTTGGCATGTTTTTAAATATTGCAAAAAAAATCTCTTCTAAATGTTTTGAGAAGTGACAGCTCATTAATAGTTTCCTGGCACCTCAGTGTCAATCAGCCCTCACCCATGGGTAGGGACTAGTCACATTTGAGACTGCAAATTGATGTGCTTGCATTCAGCCAAGCAGCAGCACTGTGTGGTTAAAAATGCTTGCTCTATGCAAAAGTAATAAAGGCAAATCTAGGTCCTCAATAAAACATAACTCAACTGGAAGAATTATTTAACAGCCCAGTGCAGGGGATATTTACTGGGCATCTCTTAGGTACAAGTCACTCTGCTAAGGTACTAGAGGTACTTCCCAGACAAAAACCTGGTCCTACAGAGGAAGATAAGCCACCAGTGTTTGAGACAAGCAAGAGCACAGGCTACTGGCTCACTCTTTCACCGTAGGCCACATTGGGGTAGAGGGTGACAAGTGAAATAGCCTTACCTTCCTTCCTTCCTTAATGACTCAAATTGAGTAGGAGAGATGCTTCTTCTAAAGCAGACCATGGTGAACGATAATGGAGAGGTTCAGCTGAAAGCAAGGCAGACTAACTTTTCTTGACTTAAGGAATGAGGAGAGGTCACCCTATTTTAAGTGGGTGAGTAAGACTTTGGTAAAGTCGATATAAGCAAAAAGACAGGAGGCCAGACCCAGAAGCACGGAGCTATGAAGTGATCCCTCTACTACACACCTTGGATGTGTGTCAGCAGGTAGCCGGATAGCAGGGAAGTGAGAAGTGGAGACGTTAAATTAAAGTTAGTGCATGATGTATATGCTAGTATAGACAATAGGTGCACATCCTCCCTATAAATGGCTAGCCATGAACAATATGTGGTCAGAGAGACCTACTGGCCATTTGAAGGATGGATGAAAGGGCAAGGAAGAGACATAGGAAGTCACTGCACAGCCCACTGAAGGATGAGAGAAAGTGGGACAGGGTCGATTGTAGGGGTTGCTAGGCAACCAGGTATGGGTGGTTAAATGGTAAAGTGACTGGCTATAACTTGGATCAGGATGATGACAGAGGAGACATGGAGGCCCTGAGTCTCACCAAAGCATGACTTGTTTGGGACCATCTTATTCTGAGAGGCTGGTGTACATGTGTGTACACACACACACACACACACACACACACACACACAATACTAATGAGAAACAGGCATGGCTTCAGCAAAGTTGGGGGAAGGGGAGCAGAGTTTGTTGCTGTCAGTTTTATCACCCAGTGGACCTTGATGCAGGTGCCAGGAGAGGCTGTCAGGAGCAAGGCAGGAGGAAAGGCCCCAGAAGCCACCAGTCAAAGCACCCACAGGTACTGGCACAGCATAATCATACAGAATAGCTCTGAATCAACAGGCCTAAAGCAGCGGTTCTCAACCTGTGGGCCATCACCCTTTAGGGGATCATCTGGGGGTCTTCTATCAGATATTTACATTATGATTCACAACAGTTGCAAAATTACAGTTATGAAGTAGCAATGGAATAATTTTACTTATGTGGGGGTCACCACGACATGAGGAACTGTATTAAAGGGTTGTAGCCTTAGGAAGGTTGAGAACCACTGCCCTAAAAAGGGTTGGCTACCTTGGTGAAATGCTGAAAAGCTTGGCATGGGGAAAGCAGGGAAGGCTGCTGGGAGGGAGACTGAGTCCAGGGTGAAAATGCTAGTTGAAACCACCAGCACTTAGTGGCAGGTACTGGGGGTGGGTAAGTGTCAATACAACCTGAACAGAAGCCAGGTGCTCAGAACTGGAGGCTGTGTGCCAGACCTCAGGTTGATGGTAGATAGTAACAGTGCTTAAAGATAGAGAAGCACCTAACATCAAGAGGTTCCTGGGAAGAAGCAGAGAGCATGGGGACCAAATGGATCTGCCAGGTAAAGGGGTTAGAGGGCTTGACATCCTTGTGGATGATGCAGGTTTCTAGATTTAGAGGTCCAGGAAAAGTGACACCTTTATCCATGTTTAAGTGGTAGTTTAGTGAGTTTCTTGGTTTGCTCTCTTTGGCAGAGCTAAGACTACACAGTGAGATGGAAGACCAGACTCTGAAAGCTGCTGGTCTGTCTGAACAGCACTGTTCTTTGCATAACAAGGAGGGTGGCAATTAGCAAAGCATTTAAGCTGTTTGCCTGGATGCCACCCATATAGGTCTCATCTCCGGTCCCTTCTAAGTGCCACAGTAAGGGACTGGTCATTTATTTAGCATACCTGGTGTAAGTTCCCACCTTCTCAGATCCTATTGCTATGCTTCATGTTTCACTGTGCCTTAGGTCTTCTTGGGTAAGTCTTCCATGCTTATGCCCCTGACCTGCCTCTGGTCTTGTGAGTCACCTGGGTTTGGTGTCCCTTTGTCATTCTACACGGCATTCTGTGATTTCCATATTATACTAAAAGCAGGTTCATTGTTGACAGATTGCCCCACTCTTTTGGTTTCTTATTCTTACTTTTATTTTTGGAGATATGGTCTTGCTACATAGCCCAGGCCAGCCTGGAAGTCACTAAGTAGTCTAAAATCGTCCTGCTGTGCTTCACTTGCTGGCGTTAGAGATGTTTACCGCCTTGCCTGGCTAGCCAATTCTTTCTTATTTGCTGCCTCTGAACTCCCAGCATTGAACACAGTGGCTCACACAAAGGAGACACTTCACAGCAAAACCAGCTAGGTCCGTAGGTACAGATCTGTACATGCAGCGTCTTAGAAACTAAGGCAGGAAGATACAGGTTCAAGGCTGGCCTGGGCCACAGAGCAACTTCAAGGCCAACTTGAGCAATTTCGACTCTGTCTCAAAATAAAGTAAAAAGGGGGTAGGGAGATATCTCAGTGGGAAACCACTTGCCTGGCATGTAAGGGGCTTTAGGGTCAGTCCCCAAAACTATAAAAACAAGCAAGCCTCTGCAATACTATAATTCCCTAAGTAATGACATTAATGTGTTTTCTGTTCCCTGTAGCTTTGCCTGGCATGCCAAATACTAGTCTCATATAATTAGTAAGATTTGGAAATCCATTTTTTTTTCCTACTCAACAGTTTGTAGTCCAGAGACATTCTGTAATTATTTGCCTCATTGTGTCTGGATCTGAGATGTCCCCCAGAGGCTCTTGTGTTGGGGGCTTCTATGTTTATTGTGCTTTGGGAAGGGGCTCAATCAAGATGGCTCCAACCTCATCAGTGGACTGATCCTTTGATAGATTCAAACCACATAGCATTTAGTGGGAGGTGGTGGGAAGTAGATGGTGGGTGTCTAGTTAGAGGAAGCATGTGCCTGGAGGCTTGCCCTGGAAAAATGTACCTCACTTCACCATGTCCTCAGGCATCATTGTTGGCCTGGCCATGGCCCAGAAATAGCATGGCTGCCCAAGCACAGATTGAAACCTGTGAAACTGTGAGCCAAAAATAGTTTCCTTTTCTGAAATGGTTTCTCTCTATCTGTAAGCAAGGAGAAGCTTGCACGGCACGATTTGTTCACTCCACACTTTCCTAGTATTTAATTACATGAATGGAAATTCCCGGGGCACAGCAAGTGGTAGAGCAGCAGGTGAAACAGTGTGTTCTTTCCTTACTCTTTAAGTCTGCTTTTGTGGGTGTAGGTGGTAGTGAGTAAGGCGTGCATGTGTGGAGGTCAAAGGACAGTCTCGAGTGTTGGTCCTTACTTCCTACTTTGTCAGACGCAGGGTCTCGTTTGCTGCTGTATACATCAGTGTAGCCCTCCCACAGGCTCCTGGGGATTCTCCCATCTCCACCTCCCATTTCACGATGGAAGCTCTGGGCTTATAGATGGGGCTATTGTGCCTGGCTTTGTGTGGGTTCTGTGGAAACTTAGGGCCTCATGCCTGTGGAGCAAAGCGCTTTGCAAACCACGGAGCCTTTTCCCCAGCCCACAGACACATTTTCTCATCCAACAAATAACCATTTACTTGGTGCCAGGCAATTGTGCTGTGCACTGAGAATTGTGAGGGATCACAAGGACAGACTTGACCATGGATCACAGGAAAAATGCTATTTAAACACAAAGGACCCCTGGCAGCGATTGCAAAGGCATATATAGAAAAGCATCTGCAGAGATAGCCTCAAGTAAGACCCCCGCTTTAGGAATGAGGCCAGGCACCCATGAGGAATAGAAACCCAAATTTGGCTTCTGTAGTTTGGCATTCTGCTTAGGTGTTTATGTTCCACTTCTCGAGACATTGTTACTTGCGAGAACGCTAGGTTCCATCAGGGACTCACTCGCCATCTAGTGGCCACAGAGAGTAACTTCGGGAGGGAGCTCCAGGATACGGTCTGCTCTTGACTAGGTTTTCTTTCATTTGTCTTGGAAAAAAAGTAACTTGGAAACTGCCAAGGATGAGGGAAAAATCCCATATTCAAAAAGAGAAGGTTGCTTAACACACATAAACACACACACACACACACACACACACACACGGAAAAAGATCTGTTTAAACCCAGTTATAAAATTTCTAACGAGGAAGTAGCAACAATATAAACTCACAAGGAACAAATAAACATATGCTGGCTGGCATTTTTAAACTTAAGAATAAGTCAGTAGATATCAGACAGAACACGCTGATTTCAAGAGAAATACGAGACCAAGCAGATGCATAGGTACAAGGTTGTTTAGTAAGTAGCACCACTTGAAAGGCTCATATGTTGCTGAAAAGAACAAACACTTTAAGTTGTCTTAGAATATTGATGAAAGTGTGGTTGGGGTATCCGCAACGTAAGAGTATTTGCCGAGCATGTACCAGACCCCAGTTTTGATTCCCAGTACCGAAGGAAAAAACCTTATATTTTAAAATATATCCTCATGAACTATTTCTAAATAAATAAGCACCTTAAGTTTCCAAGCAACAGCCAATTTTAATTCAGGACCATCATCACTATGCAGCCTCCCAGGAGCCTAGGCTTTTAGCATTCGAGCATACGTGTGTGTGTGTGCACGCGCATGCACGCGTGCTTGTGAGAGTACACACACACACACACACACACACACACACACACACACACGCTCAGCACAACATAGAACCCTGGCACTGCTTTCTCCCAAGCTCCAGCCCGTCCTTGGATTTTGAACTACTTTCCCTTTCTCCTTTGTTCAGTCCGGGAATCTATCTCCTTCCACCAATTATGGGTCTATGAACACACACCTTCATTGCTGGGTTTGCTAGAGGATAAGCAGGGAGGAGAAAGCACAGGTGTAAGCCTGAGCCCCAAGCTCCTACCATGCTACCTCTTTTAATCTTCCCAAGAACTTTACCAGGTAGAAATTTTAATCCTGGTATGTATGTATGTATGTATGTATGTATGTATGTATGTATGTATTTCTGAGGCAGAGTATCACTATGTTGTGCTGCCTGGGTAAACCAGGTTAGCCTCCACATCACAGGATCTGCCTGCCTCTGCATCTAGAGTGCTGGGATTAGATGTGCGTGCACCACAGCCGGCCATTCTGCTTCCAAGAATCAGGAAACTAAGGACTAAAATAGCTCACTAGAGTCTAAACAGCTTGCTGTAACAACAAGAGGCGATGGACTCTGAAGTGAACTCATCCTTGCCTTGAGGGTGTTCCCCCAACCCCACATTGCCCAATGCACAGGACACGCCTAGTACAGGCATGACACGGGGGACCGCCACTCAGAATTGTGTTGACAAAATGATCAATTCTATTTTCTCCCTTAATGCGCGTGTAGACTTTATCCTGCTGGAGAGACAGGGCCATCCACTTGAAGGGTCACTTTTAGTGACATGCTGAACAGGTTCAGGGATAAAGCAGCCTACAGTTAAGCTCCACTGATTTAATGATGTATTTTGGATCTGGGCACCATCAACACTTTCCATTTCCTTTGGTGGTGTATTCTGTCTGCATGAGAAAGTATTTTTTTATTCCTTGGGGATAACAGAGATGAATTAGCGAGAGATGAGAGACTGTGCGCCCTTTGCTGCCTTACTGGCTCAGGTACTCATGCAGCACGGTGCACTGTTTCAAGCTGTATCACTAGACAGTGGAAGGAGCTGGGAACACATTGTTCCTAATTTGGTATGGATGCCATGGGAGAGGGAGAACTGAGAATTGGTGCATCTGCTGAATAAGAAATTATTTCTGCTGAACTTTAGTAGCCTCGAACCTGCTTTAGTATTCAAAAGAGAAGGCACAGAATGACCTAGCAGAAGAACTTACACAGGTTCAAAGGATTCTTTTGCAGGGGTAGGGAATGGGGGAGGCAGGAAGCCAAGAAACTGAAAAATTTAAGTTCTGCCTCGGTTCTCCATAGAAACCCAAAGGTTCTATTTAGTCAGTGGAAACAATGCCATTCGAAACTCGATACACAGCCTCTGATTTACCAGTCTGGGCTGCAGCATCTCACAGCTTCCAAAGGGAGATTGCATCCTTGAGGTGGTGTCAGGGGACTATTGGTTGCTTAGAGGGATGTCATCTCCTGTGCTCAAATAGAGACACAGTGTTTGAAGGCTTTTTTTTTTTTTTTTCTTTTCAGGATAGGTGTGGGAAAAGCCAAGATTAAAAAAAACAATTTAAGTAATTATCTAACCATATTAAAGACCTAGCTAGCTTTAACAATAAAGCGGTCTTTCACTTGGGTTCTGTTTTCGGTTGACAGTGGCAGTGTGGCTGACAGATCTGATGCACCTGCTATTCCAGAGACAATAAGCAACAAGACACCAAGCACCTGTGGCTGATCTTTGGGACAGGACATGGGACTTCCTAAGACACGTGTTTGCTTGGCACTTGACTTTTTTGCAATTAATGTAAACCTTAAACTTTGTCCAGGTTCAGTGCAAATGGTTCTTCATCAAAGCCTTTGAGCCTGGAAGTCATGGTCACAGACGGGGTGGACATGCTGGAGGGCAGCCTAGATTGTCTGTGACCCAAGAATAGGATGTTGATGCTGATGCTGATGATGCTGACACTGGTCTACCAGCAACGGGAGGTCCTAAGGGGGCTCCACACCAAAAGTATAAACCTTTAGTGACAGTATGATTTTGAGGTGTTTCCCACAGCCTCATGTTTTGTGCGTATGCACACACACACACACACACACACACACGCACACGCACACGCACACACGCACACACAGGCACACAGGCACACACGCACACACGCACACACACACATAGTAACACTATTTTGGAAAGTTCTGGAAACTCTGGGAGATGAGACCTGAATAAAGGAAGCTTCTGCCACTGCCCCTGCCACTATGATGTTTTACTCAAGATATAAGCCTAGGTGATCTGGTTGCTTAGCAACCAAACTGAACCTCTTAAACCATAAGCCAAAGGAATAATTCCTCCCTGAAGTTGTTTTTGCCCTGTATTTGGTTACAGCTATGAAAAAAGTGTCAAAAACACACTTTAAAAAATTATAGTTATTACTAGGTGGTGGCGGCGGCACACACCTCTAACTCCAGCACTAGGAAGGCAGAGGAAGGTATGTCTCACTGAGTTTGAGGCCAGCCTGGTCTACAGAGTAAGTTCTAGGACAGCCAAGTTTACACAGAGAAAAAAATTCCACTTATTTATTTATTTACACAGAGAAAAAATTTCCACTTATTTATTTATTTGTGTGTGTGTGTGTGTGCCTGTGCACTACAGTGTGTGGTAGTCAGAGGTAACTTTCGGGAATCGGCTCTTTCCTTCCATCATGTGGATCCCAGGGATCTAACTCAGGTCATCAGGCTTGCCTGCAAGCCTCTCTACCTACTGAGCCATCTCACCGGTCCCCCCACCTTCTTGATGGAGAAACATTTGAAAGCAATCTCTGTGGTCAAGGCCTTTTAGCTTGTGTCTGGAAGTATTGAGACAGAAGAAAACTGCCCAGACACTTTTCTCAAACCATGCCATACTTGGGTGCATCCTTTGGGGAAACTATGTCAAAATAATTAGCTTAAGTACAGAACAGGAGAAAGGGAGAGATGGTCTGTGCCCACCTCCCACAGCACAGCCCAGGCTCCCGAGGCTCCTAATGCCAGAGACCAGATCTTACCGTGATCACTTTCGGTTCCTGAGCGGCCCCAGTAGCGTCGCCTCCTCTCTGGGCTGTGTGCATGTCGCTCCATGACTGCAGCTATGAACCGAGTGTTGCTGACTGCAGGACGTCACAGACAATAATGTGATTCCAGTGCCCACACCTTTTTTTAACCCCCTTGCTCTGAGCATGCCCACTCATGTGTTAGAGAAGTTATTCTTTCAGGAGTTAGAATAAATAATTTTTAAAAGAATCCTAAGGATGGGGGGAGCTGGCTTAGGGCTGATGCAGGAAGAGGCACTCAGCTGCTTATCTCCAGTGTGTAGCAGCAGGCCAAGGCCTAGGCGGCTAAAGGCCAAGGGATTTCAACATCAACAGAAGTCTCTTTTAATAAAGCAAGCACTTTTCTCTTACTCTGGGATGTGTACACTAATTAGGGGACTAAAAAACAATTATTCTAGAAAGTTCTCTTTCTAAAACAGCATGTTGGGAAAGTCATGGGAGGAGAGGCTTTAGGCCAAAGAAAATGTAAAAGATAACATCAAAAATAAAACAAAAAACGGTGTTTGAGATATTCTGAAAACAAAGCAGAGACCCACACTTATTCCTAGTGAAAAGGGGAGGAAAAAAAAATCCACCATGTCAAAGCTTCTGAAATTTTAATACAAGCCAAAAGGACATAAGAAAGAATATTTATTTTGGATTAGCCTCCCGCTGACACACGAGGCAGGGGGTGGTGGATACTCACTGATGCCTCTGTCTTCATGACTGTCATCGTCCCTTTCATCTCTGTCATTCTCCAGGTTGGACATACGCACTGACATTTCTGTCCATCATTAGAAAGAGAGAAACATGACTATTTAATCAAACAAAACCATTGGCTTTAATACCCCGCTGAGTGCTAGTTTGATGACTAGGTGACAGCATTCCGTCAAGAATGAGTTCAGGGCAGGGGATGGCGCAGAATGTAAGAAAACTCGCCTCAAATATGCTGGGTTCTATCCCCAACCCCTTGTAAAATATAAAATAAAATAAAATAAAATAAAATAAAATAAAATAGTGAGCTTGCACGAGAATGAACTGATGCCCCTGTCTGGTCCAGAGGAGGGCAGAGAGAAAGGAAGAACCAGAGAACAAGGGAGGAGCATCTAGAATTGAGTTCTGGAGAAAGATGAAACAAACGGAAGCCAACTCATCGTTAATCTTCTATCAAGTACTTAAGTGGAACATGGGGTCTGAAGCACCACTGGCTGTGCTGTGAAAGGCTGTAGAGCTGCATATAGCCAGATGCATGGCAACACTGGACGTGGGCCACCCTGAGTCTAGCCAGGCAGGTATACCTCTCTGTAGCTGTGCTATGTCAGGCCTGTCATCATAGCAACATCTAACACCAACTTGTCACTAGTTCTACAAGCTGAGTTAAGCGGCCAGGACAGCTGTGAGTTGAGTTTACTTTCACAAAGAGTGGGCTGACATATCTCTGGGGACTTCTGGAAGGGTAGGAATGGTTTTGAGTACAGATGGCAGACTTAAGACTTTGGAAACAAGGTTACGATTATAGGCCAACTCTTTTGTAGTTTGCTTTGATGATTTATCCTGTTTGGAAAGATCTGATTATTCTAACATGACCATTCATACACTGTCCAGGGATGCAATAGAATGGATTCATATTCTTGATGATCTGGGGGTCTCTGATATGGTTTGGTTCAGACCTACAAGGGCAACATGCTGACACACACTCTGTCAGCACCCAAGTTGCCCAATTTAAGTAGGCCACGGAGTATGTGAGGGATGAGGATGTTGGTAGCATTACGAATTTCTGGGTATTTTTTTTGGTAATCAAAATGGGGCATGTGGAGTTTAGGCACTAAATTAGAAAGCTGGTTTTGGGGACTTCAGATGCTACTCTTACCATTTCTGAGAGGCCTAAATAAATCGCTGCTGAACAACCTTTCAGCACTCACCTTGAGCAGCAAGAGGAGACATATGCTGGTGGCTACGGCGATGGATCTGGTGGCGGTAGGCATACACAGCAAGGACCAGCACCATGATGCAGCCCATGATCCCTCCGGCCACAGGGCCCACTGGGGCACTCTTAATCATGTTCAGTGTGATCACCTCATCACCTTCAGAGAGTAAACGAACAGATGTGCTGTGTCAGCATCTCTCAAGTGCAGGAGGAGGTGGGCATGGAGCAAGGGTGTTAGGAGAGGAAGGAGCAGAGCAGAAGGGTTTGGTGGGAAGATGTGTTACACTTTAAATTCCTCACTGACACACGAGAATGTGGGAGTGGAAGCTTCACTTCATTCCTGGTTCTTAAATGTTGGTTGCTACACAGAGCAAGAGCACACGGATACTAAGGGCTGCTGCAAAGAGTGAGCAGATAAAAACTGCTTACACACATGCATTGCCTGGTGCTGATGGAGTCCTAGCCAACCCCCAAGAGGCAAGCAATAGCATCCAGTAGAAAAAGGCGAGGTAGGCTTCTTTGAAGGACACACGAACTAAGAGATATGAAGTACATAAGTCTGTGGTTCACAGACCAAGTTGTGGAGGTGTGGCTTCCTGTAAGCACAGAAAGTAACCCTTTGGAATATATTTGCATAAACTGTGCCCTTATCTGGTTCAGCAGCAACACAAGAGCTCAACCCCACATTCCCACAGGAGAGAATATAGCCTCCCTTCAGTTAGGTTAAATGGGCAGATATAAAAACCAAGATACAGGGCTGGAGAGATGGCTCAGTGGTTAAGAGCATGGACTGCTTTTCCAGAGGTCCTTAGTTCTATTTCCAGCAACCGCATAATAGCTCACAACCATCTGTAATGAGGTCTGATACCCTCTTCTGGTGTGTCTGAAGATAGCAACAGTGTACACACATACATAAAATAAATAAATAAATAAACCTTTTTTAAAAAAGCAAGACACAGATGGTCCCTAATTTGTGATGATTTGACTCATTTGCCACCTTCATGACGATATCAGAGTAACAAAGCATTCAGTAAAAACAGTATAGGCTTTGGAATCTTGAACTCTCGTTGGGCTTGTGATAAGGATATTCTCTTAATGTAAGCCATGGCAGTTACAATCAGCCATGAGCTCATTTATGTTATGTAACATTCAGCAGGCTGAGTGTATTAAAAACATTTTGACCTTTTTGTTTCAACCCATAATAGGTTTATGGGGTCATAACTGTATCCCAAGATGGGAAACATCTACATTCACCAGTGGCTTAAATACAGTGACTCAAATTTGCCAGCTGAGAGCAAGGGCATGCTGCTGATTCTGGGAAGACACTGAAAAAAAAAAAATCTAATGGGACTCTTTGGTATTATCTTCAAGGACTGGTGGCCTGATCCCAGGGGCTCTTCTTACAGTATCCTCGTCCATTCCCTAAGCTGCTATAGCAGCCCTGAGTATCCATGGCACCTGCTGACGCCACTGCCCTAAACAGTGATGGGGAGCTGAAGACTTCCACCTTGTAAAGGAAAGGGGAAAGGGAAAGCTCCGGGATGAAATAGCACACTACAGGCAGGCCCCGTGCTTCTGACAGCTGGGATGCACATCCAAGCAGACTCCAGAGTTCAGCCATGTGGAAATCAGGCCAGAGTTTCTCAAACTAAGCTTCATGGGAATGAATTCCAGGCTTGCAAAATTTGGCAGCATGGTTGGCTGCTCACCACACAGAGTGTGTAGCCAGCTCTGAAGGTAATTATCTGCCTTGGATTGTTTAACTAAGGATGACTGGGCAAACGAATCAGGGAAGTTGGGCAGAGGATGATTAAGATTTTGGTCCCAGGGTACAGGCAGAGAAAATTGCATTCAAGAGTCAAATCACCATGGGTCCCCTAATCAACATACCGATGGCTCCCATGTCATCAACATAGGGACTTTTGGCTCCCACGATTCCCCCGAAGCATTCTTTCTGGGGCGCACAGTAGGATTTGTCCAGGTGAGTCTTTCCGTCGCTGTCCACCACACACCATTCGCAGTCCAGCACACCGAAACAGTCCCTGGTAGGACGACAATGTTTAAGGAACCAGCATGAGGGGGAAGAGCAGGTAAGCTGTCCTTTAGCCGGATCTCAGGGCCTCACGGGCTCCTACTCCAAACAGCTGCCCATCAAGTCCCTTTCCCTGTCAAGTGGGGAGAGCAGTCCTTTACCTGGGGGTGGCTACTGCATGCCTCTCGGCCACGTGACAATGAGAGAAGACCAAGAACTCTCTGAGTTACCTTACAGTCTCCACATGGGTATTAGTGTGGTCTTATTCGAAGTCATCTCAGAAAATCAAAGGCAAATGGCCCCAGGGTTGTTTGGTTTTGGTCTAATATGCCCCATGTGAGTGGTCATTACGTCAGATGTTTTTAAAAAAGAAGAAAATAATAGACAAAAATGTTCAGGAAAAGAGAAGTTTTGTTTAAAAGAGATTTCCTAATGGCTGATCTCCTGGGCTGCAATGCATGGCGATGCTCCTAAGAAATTACCCCGTGGTACTGCTGCCCACTCCTTAGCGTAACAAGATAACCTGTGTTAACCAGTTCGAGGGGAACCCTTTCCTCAGGCTGATGTGCCCTCCGTACCCTTGCTTTGCCTGATCAACATGGCAACCAGCAGCCAGAGAGAGGTAATCCCCCTGCCCCAGACCTGCCATAGCCACTGACTGTTCCATGCCTAGTCCAAAACACCCAGAGGGGAGCAGCTGTCAGCATCGGACACAGGGTTGTTAGTTCTCAGACTGCCCTGGAGCAGATCTGCTCTCTAAGAAGGGAAAACTAATGAGTTCTGAAATACTTCCCAGAGAAAACTTGATGGCTGCTGGGTCCTGTTCAGAGTCCCAGGAGATCCTAAGCCCTTGTGACATCTTTTGCACTCTGCTTATTAAAACAAAAGGACGTCCTACACACAGCAGAGGCTTTTCAGCCTAGAGCAAAAGTCAAATCCCTGTAACCAGCGGGAATGAAAGATTTCATCTGGGAGACACAGGGCTCATGGTGTAAGAACCATCCTTCCTCCCCACAGAGGAGGTATCCTTAAAGCATGAAGATGGGGACTGGAGCTCCGGCTGCAGATGCTCAATAGGGCTGTAGAGCACCGATCTCAAGACAGTCATTCTGTCTCTCTCTCATTCTGTGTGTGTGTGTGTTGTGGGGAGGGGATGGTTCTTGATACAGGGTTTCTTTGTATAATAGCCCTGGCTGTGCTGAACTCACTTTGTAGACCAGGCTAGCTTCACAGAAATTCTTTTGCCTCTGCCTCCCGAGTGCTGGGTTAAAGGACTGTGCCACCACGCCCAGCTTTCAGGAAGGTCTCTTACCCACTTTCCATCCTCTGGTTACACCTGCTGTTGACACACTGGTGCAGGGCATCTTGCAGGCCGGGGTCGATAGCTGTGTATGTTACTGGCTCCTGGTGGACTTCACAGCTCGGATTTCTATGTAGGAAGCAAGTCTGGAGGTTAGAGTCAATGGCACCCATATTTCAAACACCTTGGTCCTTGATAATGTCAGACAAATCTGTTTTTATATTTGTATAGGTTGCTTTGACACTTGGGTCAGTCCATTTAACTACTGGGTTGCTTAATTTGTTTATATTTGTGTACAATAGAAAAATACATATGTGTTTATGTGCTTGCGCACGCGCGCGCACACACACACAGAGTTTACCTGTTCTCTGCATTGGTGAGGTTGCCAGTGCACTCATTGACCTCCAGGGGGCACTCACAAGGACATTCACATTCATTTTGCTCCATTCTGAAAAGCGAACAGAATTACTAGTCAGAGGTAGGTATCAGCAGAATATCATACACACACCAGGGGATTAAGATTTAAAAAAAAAATCCTTTGCAAGTTACAATCAATGGTGAAAATGAAGCCATGGCCAAAGATTTAAATTGCATTTGGCCTGAACCTGCAGCCATGGTGACTGGGTCCTGGGAAAAGTACAGATACAAAGGCTTCTGTAAACCTAGACTTCTCTTCCCCGAGACACACCACCATCTGCTCAAAATGCCTGGCATTGGTAACATATTAAACAGTTCAGGAACAGAATCCAGCTCACCGGTGGCAGTTGAGACAGAGACGGTCCACCATGCTGCAAGCGCAGAAGGCGAGAGAGTCACAGGTCTCATTAACGATGCCAACAAACGCATTGGTTCCTGGGATCCTTGTCAGGCGGTACTTAGAACAGTGGCTGCCATGCACAAGGTTCGTCAAATCCCCCTATGAAAAAGATGAAAGACAGCAGTGCAAAGACTTGCCCCTGACTCTTTGGTTTTTTTAAGACGGAGTTTCTCTGTGTAGTCCTGGGTGTCCTGGAACTCGTCCTGTCTCACAGGCTGGCCCTGAACTCAGATCTTCCTGCCTCTGCCTCTTGATTGCTAGAATTAAAGGCACATACCACTACCACCTGGTAACTTAGCCTTCTTGCAGAAAAGACAGAATAGTTTAGATTGTGATTATTAAAGCACCACATGGACACTGTTCAACATTTTTAGTACTTTTTAAAGGTATAGGTGTGTGTGTGTGTATGTCTGTTTGTGTATTCAGAGGTTAAAATAGAGTATTGGAGATCCCTGGGTGCTGAGAACCAAATTTGGGTCCTCTGGAAAAGTAGCAAGATCACTGAGACATACCTCCAGCCCTTACAGCCATGATTTAAAATGTGGCCAAGAGAGCATTGCTTGTTTAAAAACTTGTTTTCCTCACTTTGGTGAGAAAAAAATTACAGATAATTCTATCAGTAAGATATAATTTTTATTTAATAGTTGGTAAATAATATCTTTCATCTATAGTTACATAAATACAAATTTTAATAGCTAATTTTATTATGGTTTTTTTTCAATTTTATGTGCATGGTTGTAGTGCCTGTTTATCATGCATGTGTCTCCATAGGCCAGAAGAGGGCACTGGATCCCCTGGAACTGGAGTTACAGATGGCTGTGAGTGGCCATGTGAGTGCTAGGGATTGAACTCTTCCAGGTCCTTAACTGCTGAGCCGTCTCTCCAGCTCCTAGTTTAATCATAAGAAAAAAAAGATAACATTGTTGTTGGTTAGTTTTAACTGTCACTTAGTGTGTGGGGAGATTAGCTTGACTGTGTTGAGGTAGAAAGACCAGCCCACTGTGGGCAGCGCCATTCCCTAGACGGATCCTGGACAATGTCAAAGGGGAAAGGTAGCGGAGTAGCAGCAAGTGTTCATGCAACTATGCTGGCTGATTCCTGATAGTGGTTGCAGTGTGACCAGTTACTTTAATAGCCTTCTATGTCCTTGAGTCCTCCAGCAGGATAGACTCTACCCTTGAGCTGTATTTCAGAAAAGCCCTTGGGTCTTTAGTTGCTTTTGTCAGAATACTAATTTGTTTCAAAAGCAAACCTAATTAGCTACAAACCGCGCACTTCTTTCCTTTGGTTAACAAATCTTTCTGCTTCCTAGAATAAAACATATTTAAAAGATAAAGGTACTTTGAGAGATGATTGATTTCCTGCTTTTGCAACATTGAAACTGAGCTAAGCCTTCTTTTTTTTCATTCCACAGCTAGCAAATGTGATGGGGAGCTTCTAGGAGTGCCATAAAAACTCAAAAGCTGGATGATAACGTCATGAAATAACCATCCTTCTGCATTTGTACCAAATGCCCCAGGGAAATTATTCCAACTCACACTGGAGTCCATGTTGTTCATCTCTTAAAATGTATGTGACCAGGAGCCCACATTTGAAGGTTGTGGCACAGAGAGGGTTCTTAGATTCAGGAGGAGTTTGCCCTGTGTGGAAGACACTCACTCCAAGGACATGCAGTGACATGGGCTTATTATGCAATAAGCTTCACTACCCAGAATGCTTCATTTCATTTAGGGAGAAAACTTCAGCCGTTGAGAAATTATCTATTGGGCTGGAGAGATGGCTTAGTGGTCAAGAGCACTGACTACTCTTCGAAAGGTCCTGAGTTCAATTCCCAGCAACCACAAGGTGGCTCACAACCATCTGTAATGGGATCTGATGCATTCTTCTGGTGTGTCTAAAGACATCTATATGTACTCATATAAATAATATCAGTATATCTTTAAAAAAATATTACCCATCTCTGGCCTGTAAGGTAGTTCAGTGGTGAAGGCACCTGCTACCCAGACTGACAGTGTGAGCTCCATCTTGGGGATCACCATGATGGAAAGAGAGAACTGACTCCTGTAAGTGGTCTTCTAACCTCTACACATGTGCTGCATGTACATCTGTACACCCACATGCGATGCAACTTAAAAAGTAACAACAAAGAAATTCTAATTTCCACTCAACTAAAACATGCCTCTCAGACATGTATTTCTACTGCAACCTTGTGGCTTTGCCTGCCACGGACTTGAGAATCCATTGTGGAAATGAACTAGATGCACAGAAAGAACCAGACTTTCATATAAAAACTGTCTGAGCGTTGCAACAGTGATGCTCAAAATGGAGTAAGGTCCAAGTGGGTGCCGTGGATGTAGTCCTTTGAAACTTCTCCTTTCTGCTGGGTAATGCTTTTCACAATCAACTTCATAATACTTAGTTTAAGATATTCAAGTTAATCCAGCATATTCAAATTATTTTTTTTTATTCTTTAGAGATTGATCTTTTTCATTTTATGTGTATTGGTGTCTTGCCTACGTGTCTGTCTGTGTGGGGCAGTAGATCTCCGAGGACTAGAATTAGAGACAGTTGTAAGTTCCCATGTAGGTGCTGGGAACTGAAACCCAGGAAGATCAGCAACCAGTACTCTTAACTGCTGAGCCATATCTCTCCAGCCCCCCAAATTATACTGTACATTTAATGACTGAGATACATAAACGCCTATGTAAATTAACAACTTGCTCCCTGTGAATGAGTTTTTGAATGTTACTTTTCACACGTTTCTCACCCAGGTTTGTTCTTTCTTAGCTAAGACCATTCACAAATTTTTAAGAATATATTAGATATTTATCAGCAATTCAAATTCTGAAGAATACTCTAAGCCACAACAAGAAACAAAAAAATGCTTTCAGGATGATTTCCAAAAAGCTCCCCATCTAATGTGATGGGTGATCAAGGACTTATGTAAGCTGGCCTTTGGGATTCAGGCAGCCAAATCAGCCAACTCATATCTAGGAGACAGGAGCACACAGAACAACAGACATTCATACAGAGAACAGGAACAGCCTTCAGCTGAAACTTCAAAGGGATAAGAGATGGTTGGTGTGATCAATATTCTTATTCATCAGTTGATTACATCTGGAATTAATTGAAACCCAGGTACACCTCTGAGGGATTTTTTTCTTAATTAAATTGTTTGAAGTGGAAAGACCCACTTCTAACCTGGATCTCTGATCCAGGGAAGATCCACTTTGACTCTGGGCCACATCTTCATGAAGGAAATGGAAGGAGAAGCTCTCTCTCTCTCTCTCTCTCTCTCTCTCTCTCTCTCTCTCTCTCTCCTTTTGCTTTCACTATTTGTTCACTGCAATTAGAAACTGCTGTTTTTTTCTTTTTGAATTCCAGCATATACTAATGACTAGCTGAGACATCCAGCCTCAGGAATTGAACAAATACTGGATTCTTGGACCTTCTGTTGATAGACAGTCATTATTGGACTAGCTGGACCACAGCCTGTAAGCCATTCTAATAAGTCATCTCTCTCTCTCTCTCTCTCTCTCTCTCTCTCTCTCTCTCTCTCTCTCTCTCTCTCTCTCATATATATATGATACCCAATATGCTGCCCATGTGGAAAGGTTATTTGAGTCCCCAAAGGGGTCACAACCCATAGTTTGAGAGCCACTGCTCTAGGAAACCATAACTAATACAGTTGGTGTATTAATCAAACCAGAGTACCAACCCTGTGACTTCAGACAGTCTCTGTCCCAGCCTGGCCATTTGTCCTATGATTATCAGAGTGAGAGTTTTACTAAAGAACTTCTCTCACCACACAGTTCTGTGCCTCCAAGACAATGAAACAGGTACAGGCATTATTGTGTCCATGAAGGAGCAGGCGCTTGCACATGGCTTACCACCAGGCTAGTGTTGAATTTGTAAGATCTCTGTACTGTCCGGTCACTGAAGCTGTTGCACAAGTTCTTCTTCACGAAGTTGGGATGGTTCAGGATATCGTTCGCTACCAGGGGCTCCTGACAAGGCCACAAGACAGAAGACAAGTGTCACTTAACACACTCCAGGCTGTCGCCGAACGGAGCTGACCCTCTTGGCTAATGAATACCTTGTGGGTGATGTGTTGCTGCTCCAGAGGTGCATGACCTTTGGGGTCAACGAGGGTTGGATGAGCTACCAGATAACCTCTGTCCTCCATTATGAAGCACCTGCACCAAAACAAGTGATGTCTTTTATTCATATGAGTGGCTACCATGCTTTCAAAGAACACTTGCACATGCCTGCCTTAAACAAACTGCATTTATCCAGACTTCTGGGGGAAAAATAAAGGCAGGCTCACTGGCAAATAGACACATTTTTTCCCCCCTGAGGTGATAGACTATCTGGCCTCCAGGTTATGGTAAGAACACATTGCTCTGTGGTCACCTATACATTTCATAGAGTGGCAGGTCTCCACCTTCCTAATGCGGTTACCCATCAATACAGCTCCTCATGTTGCAGTGATCCCCCAACTGTAAGATTTACTTTCATTGCTACTTCATAACTGTAATTTTGCTAGTGTTATAAATTGTAACGTAAATATCTGTGTTTTCTGATGGTCTTAGGGGACCCCTAAGGTGTCATGACCCACAGGTTGAGAATCACTGTCATGGAGGATGTGCCCACCTAATCCAAGTGTGTGAGGAACATGACATCTTTTGCTAAGATATCAGGAGGGAGATGCTAGCTCATTTTTTTTTTTTTTGAGGAAAGAAGTAAACAATTATTTACAGACATAAACAAAACACAGCACTCAGTACATATAAAACATACTAGTAGCAAAATTAAGCAGCGCTAGAACTACTTTAACCAAGCCTATGTTCTGCTTTCTTCCCCTGAGCGTTAGTCATAGTAGTGGCCAGGATCCCTGCACACTCCCATTAAGCACCAATGTGAAATTCAACAGGATCCCTGCACACTCCCATTAAGCGCCAATGTGAAATTCAACAGTGACATGAAATGTGGAGCACAAGACTGAACTAAGAAGCTATTTTTAAAAGCAGCCTGCACTGAATCAAGGGAATGCCCTTGCTTTGATCAGACATTTTCTTTTGAAATTCAGACGGCAAAGTCTCATAGTTCTGTGAGCCTCTTTCTGGGAAAATGTAAAAGTGTAGTCTAAGCAGCTGAAATGTTACAAAGATTGGCTTAATGACTAAGTTAACATCAAAAGTGCTGCCTGAGAGGAAGTGCCCTCTGGTCTTCCCAATGCCAATGTTGAGGACAGTGTCTAGTCACTGGCTCCTAGAGAAACAAGACTTTGGAGCCCTGTGCTATTCCTCTTGCTGTGTGCCATGTCTGCTTGCACGTGGCAAATAATACATAATAAACAGCATGCACCTCCAAAAAAAGGAAAGGAAGGCTGGGGAGATGGTTCAGGGGGAAAAACACTTGTCTTGTGGTTATCCAGACACATGGAAAGCTCAGTGCACTAGCACATATCTGTAATCAGAATCTTCTTGGGAACTGGTTGTAATGCTTTGTCTTATTTCAGCTCCCAAAAGCTGTTCTTCCAGATTTGAGGGTCTCTGCCCCCAGCTGGCTTCAGTTGATAATAAAGAATTTCCATACAGTCAATGGTTGGGCAGAAAGACAGAGGCGGGACTTTTAGATTGTGCGAGCAAGGGATGGGGAGAGATGGGAGTAAGAGGAGAATTTTGCCATGTCTCGGGAGGGAGAAGAAGGATCAGATTTAAGAGCGGCAGGAAAGAAAGCATCCTACAATGAAGATGTAAAGGGAATGGAGTCCAATGCGGGGGTGGGGGGGGGGGTGCTGCCCAAATGGTAACAGGGCAGCAGAGATAAAACATAGATTTTAAAAGATGTTAAGCCAGGAATACTGGAGGGAAATGTATATAAGCTTCAGGGAAGTTCAGAAGTGCCCAACCATTGAACTAGTCAAGGCATATCCAAATTAGCGTGTGTGTGTGTGTGTGTGTGTGTGTGTGTGTGTGTCCATCTGTCCATCTTACATTCACAAATCCAGAGAGCTTTTAGGTGGGTGCAGCATGCAGGGAACCAAAGTGGTTTAACTAATTCACTGCAACAGAATCCTCAAAAGCTCACAGGCCAGGTACCCTGGTGTATGTAGTCATGAATTAAGGAAGCTTGTCTCAGACACCTGAAGTTAGCCTCTGACCACTATATATGCCATGAACTCAATCTTCTGTCTTGACGTGGTCCATACCTAGTACTGATTTGTTCTCATTTTGGCAGTAGACAGGAAATGGTATCCTGGGAGAGCTTACCTTATTTTGTTGCCACCATCTTGGTTACAAACTGGTAAGAGGTCCATCAGAACCTTGTAGAAATACCTCAGTGTGAAGTCGATGCCCATTACAGCCACAGTGTGTCCGGAAGACAGCTGTGTACTTTATATGAAAGGACCAATGAGAGTAAGAGTCACATACATGACGTTGTCTGGTACTGGAAATACATGCCCTCCCCTCCTCCCATGTTTGTAAATGCTGAATGACTGAATACAACATAAAGATGGCTTGAGGGGAAACATTTAGAGTTTCATTATGGCTTTCTGAACAAGACCTGCACCAAACATGAAAAATTGTGGAATATGGCCACACCCCTCCCATGTTATTTTTTTTTTTTTTTTTTTTTTTTTTTTTAAAGCAAAAATATCAGTGTAGACATGTAAGAGGTGGCTGGTCTGGCTACTGAAAACAAATTTTAAAAACAATTATGTACATATATATGTATGTATGTATACATGCATATATGTACATACATAAGCATGTATGTTTGTCTGTGTGTGGGTATATGTGGGTGCATGCTTGCCACAGTATGTGTGTAGAAGACAACATGGGTGAGCCACTTCTCTCTACCTCATAGCCCCAGGGATCAAACTCAGGCCATTGTGTTTGCAGCAGGAGCCCTGACCCTCTGACCCATCTCACAGGTCCTATAGTTACTTTCAGCAGACTTCTAGAAAAGGAACATGAGTGGCTGCCACCAATTACTTCCTGCATTCTGCTGGTAAGGAAACAGTTCTCTCAGAAATTGAGCAAGCATAGTAAGGCCACACAATACTTATCAGGAATACCATCCAGTTTTCTTTTCACAACACCATGATGAACTACTCAAAACGTAGTCACATTAAGAATGAGTCTTCTGAATTGCAGACCAGTAAAATCTCTATCCTGTAATACTATTATTCTCAAAGAAGAAGAGTCTGTAGGTGAAGCTGGGCAGTAAAGCCTGACACTATTGGTTGACATTTTGGTAGACGTAGGGTTAAGTTCTGGGATAGCTGGCTTTATTTATAGGATTCCTGAATGCTATTTGGCCTTTCTATATCTTCATATAAAAATGAAGATAATAGCACTTTTACAAATAAGTCTACAACTGCAGTCAAACGTGACAGCACTCATGACGTTTAGCAAAATACCTCCCTGACATATATTCAGGCGGAAGTCACTCAGTGGAGAACAGCAGGGTTTGCCCGACGACGTGGAGCACTGAGAACCTAACAGCTATTATCACCTGCCTGCCTGATTACCAGGAACATACCAAAAGAAAAAACAACATTCCTAACTATTTCACGATGGCTTGTTTCTTTTCTCCTCACAGTGCTGGGGTTTAAATCTGGGGGGGGAGGGGGGAGGGCTACTGCTTATGAGCTCAGCAGGTGCTCTACGAACTGAGTGAAAACCCCAGCCCTTTCTCACAGTGATCTTTATGTTATTCTTATTTTCTGTGTATGAGTATCTACACATGTTATATATGTGCACTGTGTACATGACTAGCCCTTGATCTCCTGAAACTCATGTTGGGAATCAAACTGGGTCTTCTACAAGAATAAATGCTCCTAACTGCTGAGCCAACTCTCCAGCCCCTTCTGTGGTTATCTTTGGAGGCTTTATCGATTTAAGAAAACTGAAGCTTGGAAAAGAGAGGCTAACATCATGGCATAATTAGTGTGTACATAGATAGAAACTCACTGTCTATTTCCAGAGCATATGGTCTTAGCCATTAAGTCAGGTCTTAAGGGTTGTAAAAACAATTTAATTTCTGTGGAAGAAGCTAGAAAAGAATTGTAGTTTACATTTTATGAATGAAAACATTAGCCTTAGAATGGTTAAGAAACTTAAATATCATCCTTTCTCTGTGTGCATAGTAGTACCCGAGGCTAGCTCTTTTCTACGATACTATATATAGCTGCACCTGTGAAGAGTACTGCTCAGGTATTTGGGAATATGCTCATTTTATTTCTAAACCTCCTTTGAATGGCAGCTACCTGTGCCTGTAGAATCAATAGATGCTGAAGCCTAGATCTGTATTTTACCTGAGTTTGTAGACAGGTATACTGTCACCATAGCAACTCAAAGAATTGTATAGAACTATTCAGCCAAATCTGCAATTTTAAACATAATGGGCCAGGCTAATGATAATCCATTTATGTGACTTTGATTGTTGAGATCATGTGACCAGGTTCCTTATCTCCAGCAGTGTTATCATACGGTAAGAACGGCCAGCTAGAAGGTCAGGCTACTTACTAGATATGCATATGGAAGACTGGACAGAGTGACTGAGCACTGAGTTAGAAAACTCTCCCTAGCTCTCTCCCAAAGCACATCTGAAACCAGGGTGAGCGGCTCTGCTTTAGACACATGGAGTATCTGGGTCAGCTGTTTCTTCTGACCCGTTCAAACACCACAAGGTCAGTGCCTGAACAGCATCTGCTGTTTATCAGTCGGCCCACCTCCCATGTTCAAGACACTGTTCTATGAGCTTTATGTACTGCTTAATTTAATCATTAAAATAATTGAGATAGGCTAGAATACACCTGTAGCCTAGTGAGGAAACGAAAGCAAGAAGGATTTTTTATAGTCACATAAATCATAAGCAGTAAATTTACATTTATTTATGTCTACATCTATATATATTAAGGAGGGGAGCAGGTTCCCAAGCTGGCACCTTCACTAAGACTGTCTATCAGTGCAAGCCATGGGGGCTTTGGCTGAGCAACGGAAGAGGCCACAGACTTGGATCTAGACTGTGGTAAAAGAAAAACGCCACAGCTCTAAATAGTTAAACTGCACCCAGCTAAGCAAAATATTCACACGACAGGCTCTCTGTGGGCTACATTTTGAACAGAGCCAAAGCATATACCTACTTTGGAGGGTCTGTATTCACAGTGACTCGGAGTCTGGGATTTTTGTTGTTGGTAAACTCACAGGTTAAATAGAAAGGTGACCAAAAAGGAGATCTGATGCTGTCCTCATTTGAAAAGTCACTGTGTTCCCATCATGCTTCACTGGAAATGACACCATAAAGATTCGGCCACCAAACCATCAAACTCTTGCATTTCCTTAATCCTCAGACTCCCTTTACTGTTGTCAAAGATGAGAGGGACTGTCTTGCAAGGAGACAGTCTTTTTACTTTTCCTCAGCTGAGTAGACCTTATGGAGGGGGTATTGGGTCTCTCTCTAAAGACACAGCACACCCACCAGATGGCGCTAACAGAAACACTGAAGGATGTACTCCATACGAGGGTTATTTGCTTATGTATGAAATGTGTGTTATGAGAGAAGCTAAGAGTCAAGCAGACACCCTGGCCCTAGAATCACATTTGGCTGGCAGCAGGCATGGCTTATCCATAGAGACAGGGGCCAGATGCTGGAATTCCCTCCCACTCTGCTTTCCAATTATTGTTTCAATGAACTTATGTCAGAGGAATTCTAACTAGCATCAGTCATTTGATAAATAGTGAGCACCACTGAAAAACCAAGAAAATCTGCTTCCTCTAAATTTTAAGGCATCGTGCCAGGTTATCAGCAAAATGCGGTCTTTCTTGGTTGCCTTGAGAAAATAGCTATTTGAATAATGAAGGGATTAAATGACGAACCTTCCCATCCAAACTTTCACCGAACTGAAGTTTTAAGTTGTATATATATCCAGCAATACTGACTCTAACCAGCATCTGGCAATGTCAGTTTTCAGAAAGCTCTTATTTTTAAGAGACACTTTCAAAAACAAAAACCAGAAAGCCAAAGCAAACAACTGATGTAATTTTAAAGAGTCAGACACAATATCTGATGCCCTGGGACACTGTTCCTCCTTAAAAAAATGTCCATTTGCTGGAAAACAAAGCAATTCTAGTAATAAAAGCAGTCACGTTCCACCTGGTATTTCTTTTCCTTTCTGCATGTGTATGTGTGTGAGATGTGTGCAGGTGCACCTAAGCATTCTGCATGGAGGTCTGAGGGTGATAACAACTGTCTTCCTCGGTCACTCGCCACTTGATTTACTGAAGCAGAGTCTTCCTCTGGACCTAGTATTTAATGCATTTGCTTAGCGTAGCTATACAGCTTGCTCCAGGGATTCCCTGTCTTCACCTCTTGAGTACGGGGATTACTGTGGGCAGGCACATTCACCCTGCTTTTCATGTGGGATCCAAAATCTTGATGGATTTGAAAGGTGACTGGAAAGGATTGGTGAGATGGCTCAGTGGGCTAACCTGATGACCTGATCCCTGACACTTGAATGGTACAAGGGAACCAGTCCCTTTCTGTAAGTTGTCCTCTGACCTCCACATGTGTCCTTGTGCACACATGCGTGCACGCAAACACACATTACATAAATTACTAAATGGAATTTATAAGATTTTTAAGTGACTAAAATTTAATTGAAATAATTACCTGGATGAGTGAATTGTGTGACTGATTGTCACAACATAGCCAGCTCCTCCAACATCTAGGTAAGGGCCCGTCAAGGAAATCAGCCCTGGATTGGCTACTGCATGAAGATACCTACAGAGATCCAAGAAAAGTCATGTGATTTAGGGTATAAACTACTTTGTAGGTTTGAAGAAGCAGTGAGTTTGTAGCTCTAAAACACTCATTATAAACAATGCTGTTACTATGTTAAAAAATCAAAATAAATCTTCCTTAAAGTTTATGCATGAGTGTTTTGCCTGCTTGTACGTATGTGCACCATGTTCATACCTAGTGCCTGCAGAGATCAGAAGGTGTAGGATCCTCCGGAACTGGAGTTATAGATGGTTGGGAACCACAATGTGGGTGGGACTGGGAATTGAACCTGGGTCCTCTGCAAAAGATGGCTATTAACTACTAAGCCATTTCTCTAGCTCCTGACTTCTTTTTGAGGAGCTGGGGTTTGGACTCATGGCTTATCCATGTGAGGCAAGTGCTCTACCACTGAGCTGGAGACCCACCAAGATTCTCACCTTTTATGTCTGACGATAGCACCAACAAAAAGAGTTGAGAAAATGAGATTTTCTGTTCTAATACATACTGGGCTCTGAGCTTTTAGTGAGATCTGTAGTTCAGACGATTGAGAAGGTAATATAGACTAAAAGAAGAGAAATAAACAAACCTAAAGAAACCATCTAGTGTCAGTACAGGTGAGGAGCAGGCATGAAGAACTGACTCCTCAGTGAGTTGGTTGCCACCCAACACAGAACAAGCAATTCTGCTGTTGGCTTATGCTGCTTCCCTGCTGTAGTGCCTGGCTAGCTTTGGGGTAAAAACAAAGCCCAGAAGTAAAAGAATATTCCTGAAATTAATGTGTTCCATTTTCCATAGGTCATCTATGAGCTGTGTAATTTGATGCCATAATTACATGGAGTAAGATCAAGTATTCCATTCAAGGTGGCCCTCTAGACATAAGGTGAAATCAAGCAAGCCCTCAGGAGTCAAAATAGAGAAATGGAAAGTAGCTCAGTGTCAAAATCTCAATAGTGAGATACAGGCACTGCAGTCAAAACATAACCCACAAATCCAATATTAAACAAAATACTAAAAACGATTTTACCCCCTTGAAAGTGTCATTTCCCATGACTGCCCATTACTGTATGTGCTTATCATGGCTCTCCGGACTTAGGAGGAACTGGGAACTGAAGCCCCCCAGACTCACCACTGTCTCCTAGTGGGATCAAATGCTTTGTCCATGAGGGAACCAGGATAAATTCTGAGGACGCCATTGGGTGTTGCTATGTAACGGCGGACAATGTACGTGTTCAGGCTGCTCATTTCCATTTGTGTCATCCATTCATCTGTGACGTGGCTAGTCGCCATTACTTCGTTTCTGACAGAGAACTAAGAAACAAAAGAAGACATTGCAGGGCCCCTTTAAAAAAAACTCACATGAAAAGAGTGTAGGCTGCTGGCAGGGCTCCCCAAGGTTCTCTCGCAGAGAAGCCAAGCCCAACTGCTTCTTCAAAACCTTTCCAGGGCAGATGAATGCAGCCAAACTTGATGATAACAAAGGTTCACGGAATACAGTCAGGGGAGGTGTGACTACTCAGTTGTTCATCTAGCCAGCCTGTCTCAGTTTAAGAAAATTCCTACAGTGAATTATTAGACACACACACAGAGCCTTCTCCCTTTTTGGTGCCTAAATATCATATTTATCTCAAAAGACAGCACAACACTTCTTTACCATGGGAACAAAGAACTGAGAAATTTTCTCTGGTCTCTTTATCACACCCCCTACTTAGAAATCCCCAGTGCATATGAGACCTGAAGTAGATTCTTCATGTGGCCTACTGGGCTTCTTAATCCATCAAAAGGGTCACAGCTGACTAGTCTCCCCCAGGGCACACACTCTGCCTTTTTGCCTCCTGACTGCAGAGGTCCAGATGCAAGCAGGGTTGGGTACTTCAAAGTTTCATTGCCAGCACCACCCCCACTCTCCACCCCCCACCCCTCACCCCAGGCCGGTGGAAAGGGGCCCCAGAGATGTAGCCTGTGCCAGTACGTACTTTGAGGCCCGGGTTAGCAATGAGGCGAGTGTTGTCACTGAGATAGGCCGTGTAATGCTCCACCATGCGCTTGGTCTCTGGCTGGCTGAGGTGCTCATAAGGGGAGGAAAAACTGCCGGCAGACAGCATGACCGTTGGACTTTCTGAAAGAGACCCCAACAAAGCAGGTCTCAGAACACAGAGACTTCATCTGGGGCCCAAACAAAAGCCATCACTTAGGCTCTGCCAACATGTCTGCTACGGTGGCTTAGTGCCTTCCACAAGGACACAAAGAGCTTGACAATGGGAGCAAAGAAAAAAAGAAGGAAAAAAAAAAAGCCACATTCTCTCCCTTCAGGGAGCTTATGGTCCTAGGAGTGAAGGGGAGGGCTGGGATGGGCCCAGGGAGGCACAAATGCTGGAGCAGAAATTGTGAATGTCTTAGCTAGGCAAGCTGTGTATTTGCTAGGAAAGAGAATGCCGCACAAACATGGAGCCAGACTGGACAGAATCTGGGACCTGCTATTTCCTGGCCATGAAATGTTGGGCAAACATTTGCAAAGTGGGGAAAATAGCAGCAGGAATTCTCCAGAGTGACACTGAGTGGCGCTTTACAGGTGCCAGCAGAAGAGTACATGTCAGCGACACCTAGTAGAATTTACATCAGTACTGTGTGGTTCAGGAAGAAGAGAGATGAGATGTTGGCATCAATGCAAAAACCAAATTAAAAAATTATTATCACAAATGGCAGGCAAACGTGGCATAAACAAAGCTTAGAGAGCGTCCCGTGTGTGCATCCCTAAATACTATATCTAACATGGAAACTAGTTTCCTATTTGAGTCAAAATCCTTGGAGTTAATCATAGTGTGAAACTAAAATTTCTATTTAAGTTTTTTGTTGTTGTTCAACTTTACTGTACTTTTTATTTAATTTTTTTCAACTTTACTATACTATTTATTTATTTAATTGTTATTATTTATTTATTTTTTTGAAACAGGTGTCACTGTGCGCCCTAGGTTGGCCTGGAATTCTCTTTGTAGACCAGGCTAGCCACACAGATTTGCTTGCTTCTGCTTCCTGATTGCTTAAAAGCATGTGCCACACAACGCAAAACCTCATTATATTTTAAACTGTGTCATAAAGCACTATCGTATGCTTTATGCCACATGATGGTGTTCTGTGACACAATCTATCTCCTTAAACTCTGTAGGTTTGTTTGTTTAATTCCTTTTGACAGCTTTCACAGATGATGCTTCAGTGTAACCTGGTAAGCTTTAATATGGTGGACAAAAAAAAAAAAAAAAAAAAAAACCACCAAATCAAGCCAAATCAAACCGAGTCTGGGCTGAGGATACATAGACAGAGTTCTTGCCTAGCATATGCCAGGCCCCGAATCTATACAAAGAAAAGACACAAAATAGTGAAAAGGAAACTAGGGATAACTTTGAGGCCAGAGGCGGGGGTGGGGGTGGGGGGAGAGTCCCTTCTTCTAAAAAGCATGAACTGTTGCATGACTCTGTCGTATGGACTACAGAGAGAGTCCAGGATAGCCTAGTCACACTGTGACTCCATTCTCACGTTAAGGATGCAATGGCTTGTGTTGGGGGGATAGAGAAAGTCATTTCATTTGAGACTCCACCTGTTGAGAATATTGGATTTGATTCCCCACCACCCCAGACTCAGGAAGCTACTTGAAGAAGTTTAAGTATACAGTCTCCTCCTCTAGTTTGATAAATACTCGAACTGTTAAAAAAAATAAAATTAAAGTGGCATTGAATGAAGTCTGTCATCTATGGGTTTCTTATCTTCTACTCCTCACTATTGTATGAGTTTTCAATGTTTCCCTAAAGGCATTACTGCAGGACTGTTTCCATCTAGGATTGTCAGTTGCTAGGATGCCATTCTCAGAAGCTGTTGCTTCCTGTGATGTTCTTATTTCTCAGGATAGCTTCATAGGACGGCCTGGGACATTGCTATTGCACTAATCTCAAGGAAGCAAAGGGCCACAAAGTAGAGGCTTCCAAAGGCTGACCCATAACATGCTGTTGACTTGTGTTCAGAGTCAGTCAGTGGTCCATCCCTGAAAGGTGTACATGTGTGTGCGCATGAGAGACGGAGGGGGTGTGTACTTGTACTCAGAGAGCTTTGGATCCCCTCAGACTAGGGAGAAAGAATCTAGAAAAAAAAAAAAAAAACAATTATGTAAGACAAATACAGTTCAAAGTCAGGATTACTGAAAGAAGGCCAGGTGAAGAAAAGGACAGAGGCTTGCGGGGAGGATTCTGACTTTCAAGTGCCCAATAGCTACAGCTAGCTAGCAGTTAATATAGTGGACAGTGTACCTATGAGGAAGTATGCAAATGAAATTTAACTAGGAGGGCTGTTGCTTCTTGTTCTCCAGGGGCTCCAACCCACCCCCTGTCCCCAATCTCAAGGCAGTGCCTCATCTCTGCCAGCAGTAGTGTGTGCAGTCTATTGGCTCAGAACTTAAAAGTCTTAGCTTTTCTGTAAATCATTTTACTAAAATGTCATATATATATATATACATATATATTATATGAAAAAATTCATATAATATATAAAATATATTATATAATATATATAATATATATATTATATATAATATGTAATATTATATATAATATATATAATATATATATATAATGTTTCTCTCATATAAAACAGACATAGAAACCCCAGAGCCCAAATCACAACAAAGAAACAAATGTAAGATCCAGCCCTCTTTGACTAACATCACAGGCTTTCTCTAAATTGTTGATATTTTTGAAGTATGCCACAGAAAAGATCACTTAGCCTGGCCTGGAGTGTTGGTCTAGTATCTGGGAAGAACTTTGTAGAAATGAATTTAGGAGAAAATCAAGTTCCACTGTTCACGTCCCAGAAAATGGAGACTCAGTCTTTGATCTCCTTCTAACCTCTGTCCTGCTACTTGGTTTGCTTGCCGTGGAGTGATCATGAACTTTTTTGAATAGTAAATATTTTCAACAGGGGAAAAGAAGGCAGCTGTTTATCTAAACAGTGGGCATCCTGTAGTGTATTGACTACATAGGCTATAAAGGCCTCCTCTGTACCTGGCACGCATCAGCATAGCCAACCAAGTGTGTATGATTCAAATATCAGTTTGGCCAATGGGAATGTATAGACCACTCCCTATCTCTAAACAACAGGGAATACAAATCACACCTACAATGCAGAATCACCTGACCCCAGCCAGAATGGTTCTTATCCAAAGACTAAAGACAATGCTGTTGATAAAGATGTGGAAAAAGGGAAGCCTTGAATACCGTTGGTCAGCAGGTAAGTAAGTTACTACAGTAAGCCAATATGGAAGACACTATAAAGGCTCCTCTAGAAATTTAAACTAGAGATATCATGTTGTTCAGCAATTCCACTCCCTTATCTTAAGAAGTATTAGACCATACAGTTGGTACCCCCATGCTTAATGTGGCACTGTTGATAATAACCCTGAATGAAAACAACCTAAGTATCCATCAACTAAGAATAAAGAAAATGTGGTACGGAAATACAATGTAATACTATGTAGCCATAGACTAGGGAAACCTGTATAAAACTGGAGATCATTGTGTTAAATGAAATAAGCCAGGCAGAGAAGGAGAAATATCACAGGCTCTCTCACTCAGGTGGACTCTAAAAGCTCCAGTTGAGAGTAGAATGGTTGGAAATGGAGCCAGGTGAGTGTGAAGGGAGTGTGAGCCAGGGAAGAAACACTGATGACAGGTGCTAACTTAGCATTAGATGGGGCAGAAAGCTATTGCATGGTGGAGTATATTTTGTTGTTGCTATTTTGTTTCTTGAGATAGTTCCTTACTCCACAGCCAAGGATGTCTGGAAACTCAATATATAGTCCACTCTGGCCTGCAGCCTACAGTGATCTGCCTGCTCTAGGCTAATTATTACCAGCACTCCAGGTGTAAACCATCATACCTGGCTGCTCTTCAATTTCTAGAACTGCAAACATTTAGTATTTGGGGTGGGGGGCTGACAGGCAGGGAGCAGGATTCAAACAGATGTTTCGGATGAAATCTTATGATCTGAATGAGTAAGATCGTGAAGGAGGCTGAGGGGCCCGTGAGCTTTACCTAGTGTTGCCAGCTGCTTGAAGTGGAGACAAGCACTGGGTTGGCCCAGAAGATCCAGCCGGTGGTACAGCAGCTTGCTGCTGGGAACAGTGTTGAGGTTTTTCAATTGTTTGACGGGTATTTCCGGTTGTATCACCACAATACACAGAATGAAGGAAGTGTCTTGTACCTGTTTAAAAAAAAATATATGTCAGCAATGGATGCCTAACACAGAAAAATGCATATATTATTTTTCTCACTGTGGAAGGTGCTATGTGATGTTGGATGAATGCAAGAAGGCTGTAAGGATTTACAGAAGATATTTTCTGTTTTCCTTTCTCTGGTCAGGGAACATGTGTGTGACACATGTGTGTGACACAATATCCTACAGCTAATGAATAAAGAGAAAAAGAGTCCACTGGCAACTGTGACCCTGGTTTGTCAGGCTTAGATGGGTTAATAGACATGTGTATGTGTGTGTATGTGTGTGTGTCTGTATGTGTGTGGGTTAATGAGAGAGAGAGAGAGAGAGAGAGAGAGAGAGAGAGAGAGAGAGAGAGAGAGCCAATACAGGGTAGAGTATAGCGTTAATTTCTAATCTGGCCTTAAATGCACAAGAGGAACCTGGGGTATGGCTCAGTGATAGAGTGCTTGACTTGTTTGCCCATGGCCCATGGTACATCCTCTAGCCCTAAGAGAAAAAAAGAAAAGCATTATTGATTTTATAGAAGTGTTCTGAGAGTTGACTGTTGTTAACTAATTGTGAATCCTCACTAAGAGAAAGGCTCAGGGGCAGTCATTACAGAACCCAGCATACTATTTTGTCCCCTACAAACACTGTCTCCTCCCCAGGCTGGAGAAGAACACTATTACTGTTTAAACTCACAGGAAGCACTTGGTACTCTTGCCCAGTCTACATGGGTCAACATATCTGTCCATGATAGGCAGGTGCTCAGTCTAGAGTATTGAAATCATTGCTTTAGGATATCTATTTCTACTTATACCAAAGCACAGTGTGTCATATTATGTTGGCATCAGCCACACACCTCGGTTTTCTCTGCCCTGTGACCGCATCGAACAGCCAGGGAAAGTGACTGACTGACCCAGATCATGGAGGTTGGTGTAAATAGCAAGCATGACTGCATTTTTAAGTTCAGTAATTGAAATTTGGGGATAAAATGAACATCTTTGCTTCTGCTGGATATAGAACCTTGGATAACATTGCTTTGCCATATTGATGAAAGAGTATTGTCATCTGTCTCTCTATGACTCTCAGGCCCAGTGTGCCTGGGGCTGGTGGGAGACAGCACCTGAGCATACCCTAGTCACTGCTACATTGTCAGTCTGTCTGTGCTGAGGACACACACTCCAACCTCATTGCCTTTGCAGAAGGCATTTATGTATTTATAGCTTCTTTTAAAACTCCAATTTGCTACTGTCTGCGTTTAAATTATAAATAAGACAATAAAAACAATATCAAACAAACTACAGGGAATAATCTATATTTTTTAAAAAAGATGTGTGTGTTGGGGGGTGGGGTGGGGAGGGGGCTAGAGAGATGGCTGAGTGGTTAAGAGCACTGATTGCTCTTCCAGAGGTCCTGAGTTCAAGTCCCAGCAACCACATTACCATCTGTAATGGGATCTGATGCCCTCTTCTGGTGTGTCTGAAGACAGCGACAGTGCACTCAAATACATAAAATAAATAAATCTTGAAAGAAAAATAGGTCTGCAGGTGGCAAATCCTGCCGACTGTGATTCCCTGAGGTCTCCTGCTGAAAGTAGAGAGCCAACTATTACAGGTTGTCCTTTGGCCTCCATGTGCCCACACGTGTACAAATAAGTAATGGTAAAAAAAAAAAAAAAAATCACTTAAAGAGGTTTGGTCTAACTACATAAATTCATACAGCCACTAATGAACCTCATGCATGAGTACACAGACACTTGTTTGTGAAGGAGAAAAATCCTGAAAACTGGATTGAAGCAGTTATGATGGGAAATGAGTCAAGGGTGGGAAGGAGAGGATCTATTTTGTTTTCCTTTTATATCCTTTGATATGATTTGATCTCTTTGTCATGATCAATTACCGGTTTTCTAAACAAGAAAGGAAAAAAAATATATAAACCATCTGTGGAATGTCTTCTTTCTCCATCTCTCTAAATCGAGTTAACCACATAGGCTGACCCACATTCTCCTCTGTTCCGGGGAGGAGTGCTCTGAAATGGACTTCATGGCCCGTCGGACCCACACGACTTCCGATCACTCACCATCTTCCAGGCGTAGCTCACATTGTAGGCCTCCTTTCCAGTCTCCCTCAGCTTGTTGATGTGCCAAGACAGGGACGAGTTCACAGGGACTGTGATGATCTGGCTGCCGAGGGGGAGGCTGCGTGAAAAAAAAAAAAAGAGAGAGAACTAAATGCCTCGGGCAAGAGAGAGAATTAAGCACTTAATTAAAGGCAAGAAGGAAGCTGTGAGCCAATGGGCACCACCTGATTCTGAACAGCATTGAAACTCATCACTTTGAAAGACTTGATGCGAGATTTTTCAATTTTGTAAAAGCATTATGTCAACCCTGCATTAAAAGCCATCCTCCGCCTCTACCCTGCCCCCCAGTGCTAATTCTTTCCAGAGATTGACTTGTCTCAAATCGCTCACTTATTAATTTTCAACCAATGGGCATGGAGATTCATTTCTCCATAGGTTACCGTCTGCCAAAATAACATATCACAGCTGGAAAACATCCAATCTGTTTTTATTTTATGAGAGAGTGCTGCATAAAGTACTGTTGAACACTGCTGATAAGCTATTTACTGGTCCTCATCTTAACTTTTTATTTTGCTAATACATTTAGTATGGGCTAAACATCGGACTTCCTAGAAATGAGCTAACATACCATATTTTACAATTCGACTCAATGTAAGTGTAAAATTTGATTGACAGGACATTGCCTCTAAACAATTTTGAGAGACTTTATATCCCTGTTATATCAAGATTCTGTCTGCTCTTCTTTAAGTTCTTGCTTTCTAATCTAATTTTTATTTATTATTATTGTCTATGTGTTCACATGTGTGTGTGTGTGTGTGGGGGGGGAAGGGTGCCATGCTGCAAGTGTGTAGTTTAGAGGATGACTATGTGGAGATGATTCTTTTGTTCTACTTTTATGTGGTTTCTGGATTGCCAAACCTGCATAGCAAGCACCTGAACCATTTCCTCCGCCCTTGTCTCTTAGGATTATAAAAAACTTCCTCAGAAAACCACTGGTAACAAGATAATTTCTATACTTACCTTACACCCCGTGGAAAACACACGACCTCAACAGGCCCCCTTCTTGGAGAAGATGAAATACTGCATCCCTCACCAATTCTTACCTTAGGATATTTTGCCGAACCAATTCAAACTTGGGGATATTTTCATAATGTATGATGTCAGTATGAAGGGGAGGCTCTGACAGTAAGTAAGGCCTGGTGAGAGACGGATGCATAAGTGTATACCCTGAAATCACAGAACGAGACGCGTTATAAGGAAGATGTAGGAAGATGTTGGTTGTAACAAACGTGCTCATGACTGGTTAAACTGTGGACCATCTGGGACAGCTGCCAGTGCTTAGAACCCATGTATATACCTTAGCAGCCCAATAAAACTCACCCTGTTTTATGTGAGCTCTCATAAAACTCCTGAAGCGTTGAAAGAGGTCTTAGATTACTGAACATTTGTCTAATTGAGGCTATTTAGGGGGTATTTGTTTTTCTGGTTTTCATTTTATTGAATGTTCTAATCTGCTATATATAAAACCTTCCTGCCAGGGAATCTAAAGATAAGGATACTAACAAAAAGCCATCTAAGCCTCGTACTATGCGTTATTCACCCCCAAGTCTAACTAACTTCTTGATGTTCTAAAAACCAACAATCTTACAACACAGCATAGCATGACCTCATGGTTTGTGACTTCACTTGGCCATCTCTATGATACATTTCCACTGCCAGAGTGATCCTGGTGACATAAGTTCTTTGAGAACTCTCTTTATTCCACTTCATTTATTAATACAAGAATATCCACCCATTGCTTTCTTTAAGTTGCAAATAAACGTGTTATTTCTTATGATTAACTCTTTATAGTTACCTTTGTCATCGATGAGAAAAGTGTAGGAAGCTAAAGAGTCTTGGTAATATGTCACATCTTCAAGAATGTAAGCCAGATTCACGTCCACACCTACGATTCCCAGGAGAAGGTTTCCAAAGTAACAGGGTTTACTCACAGTCATTATCAAACCTGTGGGTTAAAAAGAGAATCAAGGACCAGCACAGGAAGTCTGGACAAAGGTTGGATCTGGGCTCTTGTGAATCATGAAGGTTACTAACACTGGAAAAAGTTTTCTGTGGTCCAGGCCCTAAGCACTGCCCTTGCAGACTGCATGGAAAGTGAGACAATGGAAGAGAGGAGGGTCCTTTGGAAGGTCAAATATTGCAGTTAATTTAAACATGGGTGATTCCCCACTACTTTCCTATGTAAGCCACGCTGCTTAGAATCAATAGAAAATATTGCAGTGCCTAATACATCAGGTAATGTGGAGAGATTCAGCTGTACAGCTCTGGATAAGGAGTCTGAAAACAATGTGTGTTGCATTCCAGTTGTACTGGATTATACATATGACACTCAACATAAGATCCTTTTGCCAATGCTCACAGGACCCAGAGCAAAGGAACCACTTTACTTATTTCTAGGGGATGCTGAGCTAAAGTAGGGATTCATAAAGGATCCAGCCATTACAACTCATTAACATATCTTTTCAAAAAACCCCAAGACAGAGAGGGGGAAAGTTAGAAAGGTGCAAGTCCTGATCACACAGAACCCTAAGTAGCTGAAGGAAACTCAAATGTCCATAGGAATGCATCTCTAGCCACGAAGGCCAGTCCCACACTGTCTTAGGGACCTACTCTCTTGTACTCCTCTTCTGAAAGCAATTTTTCAAAATATACAGATTACACTTCTCTCACACACCACAGGAGACAACAGGAGAACTGGAAAGGGAAAGACAGACAAGAGGAAACTGCAGGGACAAAGCTGTGGTGTGGGGACTCTATGGCTCTAAGAAGAGCACCAGACCCTCTTGCCTCCACTGTAAGGCAGGGAAAGCCCTGCCACCTTCCTGGATGCAGATGTGTTTTCCTGAAGCCAAGACAAAGCAATCTCTCCAATCTCTAACCATGTTGCAATCTGGGGGCTTTTAAATAAATCTCAAAACATAAAAACGACATGCTTTTCTCTGTCTTGTAGTTTCTTTCTTTCTTTCTTTCTTTCTTTCTTTCTTTCTTTCTTTCTTTCTTTCTTTCTTTCTTTCTTTTTTTTTCCCCCCCCCGAGACAGGGTTTCTCTGTGTAGCCCTGGCTGTTCTGGAACTCACTCTGTAGACCAGGCTGGCCTCGAACTCAGAAATCCGCCTGCCCCTGCCTCCCAAGTGCTGGGATTAAAGTCGTGCGCCGCCACCACCACCCGGCTGTCTTGTAGTTTCTTGTACCTGGTGGCATGTTCCCTTGTAGAACACCTTGGGGAAGGATTTGGACACTCTTATTTTTTTTTTAAAGATTTATTTATTTTATGAATATGAGTATACTGTCGCTAACTTCAGACACACCAGAAGAGGGCATTGAATCCCAATACAGATGGTTGTGAGCCACCATGTGGTTGCTGGGAGTTAAACTCAGGACCTCTGGAAGAACAGTCAGCATGCTTAACAGTTGAGTCATCTCTCCAGCCCACATTTGGACACTCTTAAATATGTCTACAAAGAATGGACTTCCAAATAGAGAACTGCAGATGGTGACAATACTCTAGGTGTGTTGAATTGGTGTGGTTGCAGAAACCAACCAAATGTATCCCTTAGCAGAAGGAGACATCCCTGGAAAAGTTTGTAAAATAGAGGGATTGGATTGGAGGCGGGGTGTGTGTGTGTGTGTGGGGGGGGGGGGGAATCTCATCTAACCTTTAAAGTGCCCTCTATTCAGATTCAGTTCTTATTTAAAATGTTTCTTATCATCTGTTTGAAAACAGCAGATACTGATGATGGTGTTAACTGCTCATCCTGCAGGAGGTTTGTGTTTAGGTCTTCCTGGATGAATGGCTGTGTATGGCATACACAGTGTTGTGCGAAGCAGAATAAAGACAAAGGTCCCAATGTAGGCCACATCTCCCTGGGGTTTTGTCTGAGATTAAAATCACTTTCATAGACGAGTAAAGTACAATAGCAAAGTACAATAGCGGTGCTCCATGACCAAGATGCAAACAGTCCAACCTCTTCTGGCTATGACAAAAAGAACTGAAAAATGAGCCTTAGACTTATTTTTTCATTATCAGCTTGCACAGGAGACTCTTTGTACTGTAAATTAACTAATTACCAATCAATTGATTTGCATGTGCATGTGCCCATATATGCATGTACATGTTTGTATTTGTACATGTGTGTACACAGGCACTCACTCAGATGCCAAAGGTCAATGCCAGGTGTCTTTCTCAGTTGCACAATAGAGGTAGGGTCTCTCACTGAATCAGGCATTCACTGATTCAGCTAGACTAGCTGGCAGGGAGCCCCTGTGGTCTGCCTCTTTCTGCTCATGTCAGCACCAGGATTACAGATGTGACTCCACATTCCTGGCATTTTACATGGGCTCTCAGGGAATCTGGACTCAGATAAGCTCCTTACTGGGTCATTTCCCCAGCGTCTGGACAAAAGGAACTTGACCCTAATGTGAAAAATAAAGTATGTTGAGCTATAGTCACACTCACAAAATCTCCCAACACTGCCCTCTCTACTTGAACCTCAAACATACAGGTAAGTTTTGTTTTAAAGAAGTCCATGTTCAAAGAAAAAAAAAAAAAAAAAAGTCCATGTTCAGCAAGTATATGTGCATACTGCATTCCCACACACAGATCATGACTCATCAAATGATATTTAATTTAAAGTGAGTTAGCATCTACATTGATTTCTCTGCATTCAAGTTCTCAAGTTATGGAGCCAGAGGATGTGTCACGTAATAAGTTCTAAGAACAGAAAACACGATAGAAGGGGCATCCTGGCACAGAAATTAAACAGATGTGTCAACTACTCACTGAAATCCACTGTACAGGATTCCTGAAATGAGACCTGCAGACTAACAGTTGGAAAACACCAACAAGCAGGTAACTCTACTTTCTCATGTAAGGTGTAAATTTTAGGAAGAGCCCCACTCTTCCATCTCTTATCCTGCTGGGTTCCTAAAAGGGCTGCATTTCTATATCTGCCTTTATACCTTTTACACAGTATTCATAGGACTTCTTGATCAGTTTCTTATCAGCAAAATCTTAATGACAGGGCTGTGTACATTCCCCCTGACTGTGTGGTACAGCACTTGGCTGGCACTAATAGATTTAAAAAAAAAAAAAAAAAAAAAAAAAAAAAAAAAAGACACGTCTGTTTAAGTCATGGGACTATTATTACCAAGAGAAATAGTTTAGACTGAAGAAGGCAGGAGTTCCACAACTACACACATCTGTGAACCCAGGAAGAAAGGAAAAGATAAAACCAGCAGCTGTTACACCTCTTTATATAAAAGGAATATGTTGGGCCAGGGAGAAGGCCCAGGCAGCAAAATGATGGCCCCATGAGCATTAGGATCTAACTGTGGGTCCTCAGCACACATGGAAAGAAGCCGAGTGCCATGGCATGTGCCGGCATGGCAGACTTCGGAGCCTGCTGGACAGCCAGTCTAGACATCATTGGTCAACTCCAGGTTCAGTGAGAGAGTGAGAAAAAAGGTGGAGAGCAACTGAGGAGGAAGGTACCTAAGACATACGTTTTTGATGTACGTATGGCACACGCCAAGTGTGTACACCCTACACACGTGCACACACACAGACATGTATGCACGAAAAAACAACAAATCAAGAAAAGGCTTCTAGAAAACACTTCTGTACCCTTGCTGCCTTTTAAGTGAGTTTTCTTGGAAGGACAACAACTTCATGGAGGAAGGCTAAGTAAGAAAGTGAAGATTAAATTGGGCGTGGTAGCACAGGCCTTTAATCCTAGCACTGGGGAAGCAGAGGCAGATGGATCCCTGAGTCTGAAGCCAGCCTGGCTTACAAACTGACTTCCAGGACAGCCAGGGGATTACACAGAGAAACCCTGTCTTAAGATGGCAGAAGAAGAACAGGAGAAGGAGGAGGAGGAAGAATAGGGAAAGGAGGAGTAGAAGGAAGAAGAGGAAGAAGAGATGGTACTGGAGAGATGGCTCAATGGTTAAAAGTACTTGTTCATGCAGAGGACCAGGCATGACTCCCAGCACCCACATATTGATTCAAAAGAGTTCATCACTCTAGTTCCAGGATACACATGCTTTAGACACATACATGAGCAAAATACACCTACATATCAAAATTTAAATATCTAATAAACATTGAAAAAAATAAAATGAAGATTTAAAAAAAAAAAGATTCTATTTTCCTGAGAACTGACCTACCATTGGCCAGGCATTTGTATAGACACTATATGTGCTACTTTGAGAGAAAGTAGTTCCCTTTCCCAGGTCAGGTGACTGAATCACATGACAGTTAAAGCAGTTGCTCAACATTCTGTCCTGGGTACTTGTGGCATCAGGATGATGGTGATAACAGCCAAGGCAAACAAGCAGTGATTATAGATAGATGGGTGGTATGCCAACCATTGGTCGTATGTACGTACGTATGTATGTATACATCTTAATATGTTAATACTCATTAATATCCATATAGGTGTATGAAGTAATCCTAAAAAATTCATAGATTTTTTATTCCTCTTAGCAGATGATCAAATGGAGAATTAATGTGATAAAGACTTAAGAAGTGTGAGATCCAAGAACACAGTGGGGCCAATCTTCGCGTTTCCCTGTGCACTGTGACACAAAGCCACCAGCTGAAGCCACTTGACTGTGGGTGCTTCCTCATGAAGCTGCTTCACAAACCAAGGAGGAAAGAGCACTGGGTTTGTGCTTTAGAGCACAGCAGGTTAGGTGGCAGACATGAGGGAATGAACAGGGAGGGGCAGCTTCTCTGTTTGCTCATTCCTTTCCTCTTCCACACAGTGGGACATTTTCCCTAGACTTACCATCTCCCATCTCATCAGAGAAGGGGAGGCTGAAGACAGCCTCATCAATCATCCGATTGGGAAGGTTAGTGTAGAACCTGCCGACTGTGGTCTCCAGGTTGCTCAGCTGGTTCAGCACCATCATGCTGCCCTTAATCACAGGCAAGGCTGTCCGGTCTGGGATTCCATACTTCCCAGAGTTCTGTTCAGCCAGGTCCCTGAGGAATGCCAACTCCTTCAAACCAGTCAACCCGTCTACAATCAAAAACATGGAAGAAGCTTGGTTATCTCCAGGCAGCAGTTTGTCATTTAGATACACTATGGATACAAACGAGGTCTTATACTGAGTGTGGTGGTGCATGTCTTTAATCCCAGCACTCAGGGGGTGGGCAGTCTGGTCTATTTGGTAAATTCAGCCAGAGCTATATAGCGAGACCCTGTGTTAAACAAACAAAACAAAAACTCAAAACAAATAGACGAAGACTTGCAGCATCCAAGGGGTCTCTATACAGATAATACAGATAACAGGATGATACCAGTTCCCACTGTAAGCCAAAAAATGGAATAGCTCCAGTCAAAAGCACAAAGGGATTCTTCAAAAGGCTGTGATGAAAAACACATGGGGCATGAAGGATGTGCTCTTCCTAAACATTTAATTGTAAGATTTAAATTCTTTGCTGCGCTTAATATCTGAAAGCAAAAGTAATAGTTAACAGGTCTGCATTTAATTTAAAGGAGTGGATGAACTTTGGAGAGTTTTAAAGAACTCCACCATTTTGTTCCTTGCGTCTTCGCCTGTAAAACCACTTGCCAAAAACCCAGGAAACCAAATGAAAGAATTACGGTCTGCATTTAGCAAGGCTTCTAAACCCTCATCTTCCAGCTCATTTTAATTACAAATGTCTTTATGCTTGATATTGTTAGGATAATACTAAATTCGATTTATTTTAATTTGTATTTTTTTATATTTATGAGGTATTGAAAACTTTGTAAAAAGATTTAACCATAGTGAGATGTATTGTTCTACCACATCTGTACTCCATAGCACAAAAATAAATTCAATAAACCTTTTTTTAAAAAGTTTGCTATTGTTGGCGTATAGTCAAAAGGATTAGTAACTGATCTCACATGGGTACACCACTGTAAACAAGTTCAAGTGCTTTCAGTTGTTAGTGAGACTACCATTACACTTCCAAAAGATTTTTGTCTCAGCCTTGAAGATTTCAACAGCAAACTATGAGCTATTCATATTCTGTAAAGAACCTGAAGATTTCAAAGATCACGAGCCATATATAGTTTTTCCTCTATGCAGCAAGCCTTTTTCTAACATCAAGAATTCATTTCTATTTTGCTAAATTTAATGTATCATCTATCATCATTTTTTTTTTTTTTTTTTTTTTTTTTTTGAGACTGGGTCTTTACTGTGTAACTCTGGCTGGCCTAAAATTTGCTATGCAGACAATTCTGGCTTTGAAGTCAGAGAGGTCTCTGCCTCTGCCTCCTGAGTGCTGGGATTAGAGACATGTGCCACTATGATTCACTTACTTCTGTTTTAAGATATTTTTATCCAGATAAAACCAAATTTCATGCTACTTCTTCAACGCTAAAGGAAAGAAATAAAATCCTTGGGATAAGTCATTTGAGAATCAGATGATCAGTCCCTTGCTCAGCAAGAGCTAAGATTGGTGAGGGGTCTGTTTTAGAGTAAAAGACATGACTGAGTTTTGACCTCATCTCAAGAAACACTCACAGAGGCAAAATGATGAAGGGATTCAGGCAATAAATATATTTCCTTTTCTCAACATTGCTTGGCTCTCAAAATGTTAATCAGTGACAACATTTGCTAGGTTCAGCAGAACAGTGTGGGATGGAGGGCTAGCTTATTGACACTGCCATTTTTTGGATGCTCCATGGCAAACTAGTAAATATACTAGATTGTAAATCCACCAAGATAGGCATGCTAGACACCACTGTTCTCAGAATCCTCTCTGTTGTGTGCTCACAAATGAAAAATGCCAAAAGTTGTTTTGTGAAGTGAACTGAAAGATAGTGTGAGACAGACAGAGACATCAGAATGTTTTAGCTTCCTTTCCAAACTGCTGGCTTGTCCACCAACATCAACCCTAGGTAAGCTGTCTAGCTATTCCACCAAGAGTCAATAGCCACGAAAAACCAATAACCTTCCAGAGATTTTTTGTTTTGTTTTTATTTTTTGAGACAGAGTTTCTCTGTGTAACAAGCCCTGACTATCCTGGACTTAAGGACTCACTTTGTAGACCAGGCTGGCCTCGAACTCACAAAAATTCACCTGCCTCTGCCTCCCAAGTGCAGGGATAAAAGGCATGTGCCACCACGCCTAGAGCTTCCAGAGATTTCCATACCACAACTTCTAAATCATCTTCAAAGTTTCCAGCTTTCAGCTTCCCCTGAAAGTCTGATGACTAAACTTTCTCTAAGTTGTGAACTTCCTTTTTTTATATTTTTCCAGTCACTCTGACCGTTGTGTCTACCTCATCAAAATCTCTCAGAAAATCCAGCTCTTTCAAACTTTCACCCATCTGAAATCAAAAGCCTTGGGGAGACCAGGGTGAGAAAAATGGTAAATGGTAAGTTACACACACACACACACACACATTCATATTCATTCTCTCTCTCTCTCATACACACTCACACACAGTAAGTTCTTTCAACATCTCGGGGTGGCCCTGCTTCATTATCTGAACTCCTGGAGGACCTAGAGAGGGTTAGTGTCTGCTCCAGTGAATGGCAGACAGAGATGAATTAGCAGTGTCAGGATGTGATCGGAAGATGAAACTGAGAAACTGAAGTGATAAGGATGGGTGAATGGGGGTTACCACATGTCTTAAAGTGTGGAATTGCCAGAGGTACAGCAAATGTATCCAAGACTCTGATAGAAGACTTTGTGCCCAGGCAGATGATACCAGGGACTTTAACTTAGTGCCTGTCTCACTCAAGAAGCGATTACTTCTCCTGGGAAGACATAAAATTGAGGCCTAAAGAGATGAAGAACCTTGCCATCAGCCCACTGATGGTAGATGTTCAATGCCTTTGGCCACTGGATGATAGACTGGCACTCCCTCAGGGAGGTTCATAAGGCAGTAGGTCCAGAGTCACTCCAGAGTAACAGATTCCTGGGTCTTTCCTAATAGGGTCTGAGTGAGAATCTGAGGATAATAGCTAGAATTTGCATTTTGGGGGCATTCTCCATATTAATTCTTAGCAGTAGCAAACTGATGATTGTTGTTCTTAAACCAGTGAGGGGTGGGGTGCACAGAGCTCCTAAGTGGAATGGGCTACAGGATGCAGTAAACGTTGTCTCTCAGCCATGAGGGATGACAACACCCAAGCACTGGGGCTGTGGCTCTGAGGGAAAAGATGCACTGAAGAAAGAGCCATATATTAATAGGTGTAGTGACACCATACCACACAGAGGTAGACAGCAGTGTTGTCCACACACTAAAGGTCAGGTGGGTCTCAGAAAGATAAGGTAAATTTTCTAAATACGCCTACCAACATTCAATAGTGAAACCAGCATGCTTCCAGGGTTTGCTGGGGACACGACAGCTACATGAGAGCCAGGGCACGGGTCCCTTTTCCTTAAGCAGCTCCTGCTTAGAGGAAACTTTCATCTGAAAGGAGAATCTTGAAACAGTGCCTACCGTTCATGAGGGCGTAGGTAAGAATCATGACGGAGTTGTTCAGAAAGCCATTTTCTTCATTGATGACACGGAGAGTCGCCTTTTTATCTTCTTCTGAGGAGTCCTTTGATGTGATACCCGCTGACAGGTAAATGATGACCATGTCTGTGTCTAAACAAAAATACACAAACTGGGGTTACATTCAGATTCTGGTTGAAGGTAGCTGTGTAGTTCTCTGTTCTGTTTTCTCCTAATGTCCCCAACCAGAGGACCTGCCTGACCCTGTGTCCTGTGCCTTTTCCCATGTGATGGATTTCCTAGCTTTCATCTTGCTAATTCCTCTTCCCTCCTGTTCCTCACTTTCTGGACAGCAAGGCTTCACTTCTCCAGTGCAAACACGCTCCTGACACATTTACCAGATGAAAGACGACGATTTCCTCCAGGCGCCCATGCTGTGTTCCTTTAAGCCAGTCTAAAAGGAAATCTCCCCAGCTTCTGAGAAGAGGATTTGGTTTATCCTTTCTTCAGTTATATAGGGACTATTAACCAGAGTCACACTTTGAGGGGACTTGGTTTTAAGGTATAGGTCTTTTAGGTCTCTGCAGACACTCAAAGTGACTTGCCGGACCCCAACTACTGCCAAATACATTTTGATTTTGGAAGCTTGTCAGTGTAACAGAGCAAAATTATGGATGTAGAAGGACCATACAGTGCTCCAAAACTGCTACTGTAGGCTTAGTGTCAGGGCCAGGCAGGCAAAGGTCATAACCTCTTCCCATGTACATATGAGAAAATGGGATCGACGCCAGTACCAACTTCACAAGGCTGGTAGGAGGAATGGCTGATCACCTGAAAACAGATAGGTAAACAAAGTCTGATGGCACAATGAGGAAGGTAAACAAGAAGCGCCTCAATACACATCTATGTGTGCATTCCTTCCATTGGCCCAAAGACAACTTGTGGTCGTAATTCAAACCACGTTCCAAATCAGGCCAGTGGGTAAGTGAGAAGCAATTGTAACCCAGTGAGAAGACCTTCTCCAAAGTGGACGGGCCCTGGAGTCAAAGTGAGATGGCCCATCAGGTAAAACGGATTTCAAGGGTAACACTTCAAAGCGCCATGTGCTCCAGTATAATTAAGTCCCAGTGCTGGCAAATGCAGGTGGCTCTTTACTGGTTAGCCAGCCTGGTTAAGAGGGCAAGCTCTAAGCTCACTTGTAGATAGCTTCTTGGTTAGGGAGTTGCTATCTGTTTTCCCCCTTTCATTGCTACAACTCTGGCTCAAGCCTGTGCTGGCCCTGTGCATGCTATCACAGCCTCTGTGAGTTCATATGTCAACCCTGTTGTGTCTGGAAGACACTGTATCCTTGGTGGGATCCATCTTCTCTGGCTCTTACAATATTTCTGCCTCCTTTTCCACAGAGCTCACTGAGGGGAGGGCACTGGCCTGAATCCCAGCGTAGAGGGGTCACTTAACTGTTTTATTAAGTTTGATCTGACTTGGCTTTTTGTTCAGTGGGACCCGAGTCACCCACTTGTGGGAATTTATAATATTAGTAAAATTAGAGGTGTTTAGATTTAGAGATCTGGGGCGAAGCAGGTCATAGCACCTAAATTGACAGAAAAAATTACTGCGAAGACTCTACTCAGGGATTGTCTCTTTAAGGACACCACCAGCAGGTTTTGGAATCAATATTAGAGGAAAAGCAACTCAAATTTGAGCCCTGACCTTATAATCAGATCTTCCAAACAATCATACATAAACAAATGCAAAGGAAACATGGTGTATGTCATTAATATTAATAGTATTCCTTTCAGATCTACCAAGGCCAGGGGTGGGGGTAGGGGGTGGGGAAGAACTCCACTTTGGATAAAAGTTTTAGCTTCTAATTGGTACAAGATTAGTGCAAAGCTACATAAACTGGTAAAGCCTGGCTCCTGTTTATCCGGACTTGATGTGGGCAGATGGTCCCCTTCCGCCAACAGGCAATTCTTACAGTAATCCTACAGGGATCTCACCCTAAGTGAGCAGGGGCTAGGGGTGTCATCAGGGATGGGTCAGGATAATGACAGTTAATGTCACTGGAACAGTTATAAATCAATCCTGGGTCTTTTTGTCATACGTCATTCCAAATAAGGCCACTTACGGGCATCCCAATCAATCTTCCCATGATTACAAGGTCAGAAAAGGTTTGGAGTTGAAATCAAAGCTCCAAATACTTAATCACTAGGCTATACTGTTTGGGATATCACAAAACCTGTCACTGTGATCTCGACAGTGGACATTCCTGGAGCCTTGCCCTATACAAACCAAGTTGGGCTCTTCTCAACTGCCAATAGAGACCATGCAGTGAGGGACTGCAAGCTAAAACCTTTTGAAATATCTTGTTTGACCTAAAAGAAAAAAAGCTCCGTGCATTTTGGAACCCAGGTTTTTAGAACCTGCCCAGGTTTTTGATGGCCTGTCTTCCTGTCATGGTTTTGTTTGCCAACATAAGAAATCAAACACAAAACAAACAAAAGCAAGGAGAAATGCCTCTTATGAGAGCAGGCTTTCTGCCAATGAGCATGACAGGAAGGTCCGTGAAATGAGGTTTAATAAAGTTTTAAAGTAGGAAGGACGTTAACATTTGAAAATCCAGACAACACAGAAGAAATCTAGATCTCTGTCTGCCTTCTCTTGAATCAGAGGATACAGTTATGCTCTCGATGCCTGTCCTGGTGAAGCAAGCTCTTCCATCATCCCCACACCTGCAAGGGATGTCCAATCCCATTGCTCTAGTTGCCTAGGCACCACAGGCATCTGGGTTTACTACAGTTAGCCTAACATTTCTCTCTTGTATGTGAACAAGATAGCAATCAAAACTGGACAGGAAATTTTAATGACGGGTTGATAACTAGAGTGGGGGACAGAGAACACTGCAGGTGAGGGACTATGACAAACTAGCTGTCCTAATTGGCTTTTGTTGCTGTGGGTAATGTGATCAGCCCTGGGAGGAAAGGGGCCCTTACAGCAGGGACTCAGGACAGGAACTCGGAGGCAGGAACTAAACCCAAGGAGGAATATGGCTTACTGGCTGACTTGTTCCATCTGTTTTAAAAAATATACTCCAGGACCACTTGCCCGAGGGTGGGGACCCACAGAAGGCTAAACTCTCCTACATCAATTTTTTTTTTTTAAAGACAGGGTTTCTCTATATAGCCTTGGCTGTCCTGGAACTCACTTGGTAGACCAGGCTGGCCTCAAACTCAGAAATCCGCCTGCCTCTGCCTCCCAAGTGCTGGGATTAAAGACATGCGCCACCACTGCCCGGCTCCTACATCAATTTTTAACTAAGAGAATGCCCATTGACATAAATAGGTCAATGTGATGGTGGTAACTCCCTAAGGTACTCTCTTCCGAGATGAGTCTAGTTTAGGCCAAGCTGACAAACACTAACTGGTAAACTAACCAATCTCACTGGAACACTCATAAGGTAAGCATGGACCACTGGCATCACCGAACTGTGGGCAGCTGAACATTAAAGTCCATAACATTGGCTGGTGTGTGTGGATGGTGCTCACTTGAGCTGGAAGGCAAGAGTCTGAGATGATGCAGCCAATGTCTCCATAGTTGTTCATTTCCCTGTCTGCTTGGGCCTAAGCTATAACATGCTTCTAAGGATGGAATATGGCAAAGATAAACCAATGTGGCATCTATCATGGCAAGTTATATTTGTTGCAGCCTCTTGGTCAGCCAGAGCACCAGGCACGATGCTTGACAACTATCACCACTGTCTGACTGTAAGTCTTTAGATACAGGTACACAGAACGGCTTGAAAGAATGTAAAAAATACATTCTTTAAATTTATTTTGATAGGATATATTAAACTGGGCAATACCAGTAAGGCAGAGGCATCCTTGCTAACACCAAGGATGTAGAGCTGGAGGCCAGGCTGTGCTGCATAGTGAGACCCTATTTTAAAAAAAACAAAAAACAAACAAACAAACAAACAAAAAACAAAAGAAAAGAAAAAAGAAAGCAAAACTCAAATATGCAAACAGGATGAATTAATTTTTTTAAATAAAGAAAAACGGCTACAGATTTTCGAGGATAAAGGGAAATTAAAAAAATCCTTTGAGAAGTTTCATAGCAGAGTCCTATTTCAACCACCCCTTCCTTTAGCATGCATCCTCATTCCAGAGTTCTCTCTAATAGAGGAAAATTAAATCAGACTGTCTTTGTACATGGGAAGGGTGTGCTTGCTTAAATGACAGCTGGTTAGGAGAGGGAGGGCATCAAGGCCGAGAATTCCCAATAACCTCCTTGGGTGCACAAGAGCACTGAACTGTCCCAAGCCCATGGGAGGCAAAGCCACCAATTAACACTACAGAGGATGTGGCTATTACCTTGGGAAATGAGGGAGGATGTGTTCTTAATAAAGGGGCAAGAAGAGGAGGCTCTGGGAGCCTGGAAGTCCCGCAGACTGACCACGGCAGAATGGAAAAGATGAGAACACCTCATTAGATAGCTGCGAAGATGGCGGAGAATGATTTTATCCAAAATTAACTGTAAACTTTCCCCTCTAGTTTCGAACCTAGTTGGTGACATCGTGGCCGTCTCTCATGAGTGCACCTACTTGCTTGGAACCGAGTGTTGTTGCTGGTGCTTCGAATCAACTGGAACGCCCTGTGAAACCCTACTGCATGCTGGGTGGGGCTGTCAGAGGGCTTGACGCTGCTAACAAATGTGGACATTTTCCTTTTTGTCTCACTGGTGGCCGGAGACAGGTACGTCTTATAGCACTGGTCCAATGAACAGGTCCTGACGGCATCTGCCACAGTCAACACAGAAATCTGGAGGACACAAAAATACCCTTTTTCTTTACTGTTTGTATTTTTAAACAAAAATCCTCAAACAAATATTTTTCTGTTTGTGTTTTGTTTTGTTTTTGAGGGTGAATTTTCCTCATGTTACGCAAGTTGACCCCAAACTTGTAGGCTCAAATAGTTAGTCCTCCTGCCTCAGTCACAATGCCCAGGCTTGAATGTTCAGGTAACAGGAGAGCTCAGGGAGAAGGCCCGTAGAACAGGTTCTGAGCTTAAAAATAAATGTCTGCAGTCATCAACCCGTCAAATTTGAAAAGAAATTGTACAGAAGAGGACCTGGGACTTTGGGCTTCGAGCCAATATGCAGTAGCAATACAGCGTTTACATATACATACAAAAGAAAGCACAAAAGCTCATCCCTAAATTCATGCAGAAAAGAAATCTGGGCAAAAGCTGCCCATCTTGGTTTTTAAACTAAAGATCAGAGTGAGGGTATGGTATGGTCAGCTTTCATGCCCCAAGAGTCACTGGGATAATAGTCACCTTGTCATGTTCATCAATGGCACTGAGGATGACCTGAGCGGCGTCCTTGGCAATCTGGAGCTGGGTATCCGTGACTGAGGCCCCGTGGTCCAGGATCACAACTATGTGCTTGGACTGTGGCCGGACGGTAGAGACATAGATGGGCCTAGAAAAAGGAAAAAGGTCTCAACACAGTTGTGAACAGATGCATGGGTGCACTAGTGTGTGTGTGTGTGTGTGTGTGTGTTCTCTTCTAAAGGATGGTACAGGTTGGGGTGAGCTCAGGCTGGAAGGGGGTGCATTGGAAAGGACAGGAGTGTGAACTTCTGACTTTAAAGATGAAAGCACACCTTCTGAGAGGCTGGCTTCTCCCTCATGCTCCACTTCTGCATGGCCAGGCTTCCCATCTAGTCACCTGCTTTGGGGAGTGAACTTCTGGCCCCTCAGGCTATACAGACTTGGTCCAAAGTGAGAACAAGGCACACTTTGCCAGTGTTGGCTTCTACTTTACAAACAGAACAGATGGGGTTTTGCTAACAATAAGAAAGCCTATGACCTGGACTTGTGCTGGGCAGTTCTGCATGGCAGGCTGTCCTTTCTCTTCCCATACATATAGCCCTGGTAAGACACCCCTTTTCCTATCTATGTCTCAGAAACTCATATAGGCCAGCCACCAAAAGGCCCTAAGCTGAGCATCTCAAACTACGTCATCAAAATTTGTCTAAACCTGCAACAGCCACTCTTCCCACCAGGTTGTTTGCCAGTGTGAAGAAAGAGGGAAACTGCAGAAGCCACAGAGGAGAAATGTATCTGATCAAAGCAGCTGCCCCTCTGTGTGGGACAGGAGAGGTTTAGTGAGCTCTCTATTCATTTCAAACCTGGAATGAATTAGGGGTGGCTTGAAAAGCAAATCAGCCTCAAGAGAATCCCCTCTTTTATTGACACCTCCAAAACAAGAATTTTCTGTGAAATGTGAGCTTCTAATGAGTCACAAAAGCCTGGGCAAAAATTAAGAAATGTAGGCAAGGTGCCAAAAACACCCCTTAAAATCTGGCCAAATTCACACTAGCTGAAGGCAAGTCAAAAGTCTTGTATTAAGACTACCAGTCAGTACCACTGAGCCAGTGGAGAAATGACATGAAAAGAATCCAGGAGAGGTGGCCTCAGGATGAACCAGGAACACCAGCTCAGCCCTACATGGACACTAGGTCAGATGTTCCTCGTTTTGCATGTGTACTTCTAACTAGAGGAGAGGATTTTCCTTAAAATGATATATTGCCTTTGTCTTGACTAACTCTACCCAATGAAAAGCCAAGCCGCTTTAGCTAAAATGGCTTTAGTGGGGGTGTATAAATAGCACTGTATGTTACACAGATAAACTGGGAGGCAGACCCCAGGGCTTGACTCATCTCACTGGCTCCTCTCCCTTGGTGCAGTGTTCTGAAACCCAATGGAGTCTTCCAAGGGTTGAATAGAGTTTGCAAAGGCAACCAGTTGAGACAAGTTAAGAGGCGGGACTGGCAACCCACGAGGAGGGAAACAGCCAAAGATGCAGCTTCATTACAGCAGACTCCAGCTGGGACTTGCAGGTGAGAGTTGGCTACTGATAAGACCCTGCCCTCCCTCCCACACACCAAGGCAGCCTGCCATCTAATCTGTTTCTCTAGAGCTTCTGTTCTCCAACCAAACCAGTGGATCTCAAGCTCTGGATTACCACCCATTTGGGTGTTAGATGCCCCTTTCACAGGGGTCAAGTAAGAACCATGGGAAAATACAGATATTTACATTACCATTCATTGCAATAGCAAAATTACAGTTATGAAATAGCAATGAATTTATAACATTGGTAAAATTAGATGTGGTTAAATTTAGAGATTTAGGAATGAAAATAATTTTATAGTTGGGGGTCACTAGAATGTTAGGAAATGTATTAAAGGCTCCCAGCATTAGGAAGGTTGAGAATCACTGAACTAGACACCAAAGTCATGATTTCTGGTCAAGTCTCCACGGCAGGTAACTGTATGAGAATATCTAGGGTGAGGATGATAAAAACCATACAAATAATAACAATTTTCTCTTCTTCCCTCCCTCCCTCCCTCCCTCCCTCCCTCCCTCCTTCCCTCCCTCCCTCCTTTAAAACGCACACAAAGATTCCCCACCCTTAGGGAGAGACCCTGGATACAATCTGAAGGAAAGATGAAGGGATACTCCAGGACTATTTCGGAAGAACGGGTGTCTCCCACCACCTCCAGTCATTGAACACTGTTGCCAAAATCGACCTGATGGGGCTCAAAGGAGCACATCTTTGCCTAGGGCCTTCTGTGAATTGAGGAGCCTTGTTTTTACAAATGATCTCATCACTCCTTTTCCTCTGGAGACACAGTCCAACCAAGTACTTTCTCTGTGAGGAAGCAGGGTGATAGTGATCTTTACCCAAAGCTTGTGAACAACCTTAGAGCTTGCAGCAGCTGAAGCGGGCAGTATACTTCAGAAGCGTAAAGCTCATTGTCTGAGAAAGGAAAGTTAGCCACAAACTCTACTGCCATGTATTACATTGTTATGCTCTAGGGCCACACTGTGGGGAAGGTGCTGCCTTGTCTATTTCAACAAAGATGTTCATAGCACAGAACATTAAGTGCGCCGAGCAATTGCATTTCCTGCCCATAGCTTTGCTTGGCGTGATAGATAGTTGTTGGAAAACTCGGGGCTTTACCATCACCCTGCCTTAGCGCAGGCACATCCACGTGATCAAATGTAGACATAGATCAAATGTAGAAATGTTATTTCTGAGCAAGACAACGTTTCAGAACCTAAGCTCTGATTTAGTGCAAAGCTGCTATGTGTGGACCTCACTGCTGAGGTTGGAATCTGGGGTCTTGCCCAGATTGAGCAAGTCTTCTATCCAGAGTCACAGCCCACCCCTCCCTGCAGATCACTGTCTGCAACAAATGACCCGCGCAGGAAGTCAGCATACCGACTGCGGTGCTCATAGCTGCCCTTACACCGGAACTTGTGTGCTGGGAAGACAGTGAAAATTCCTTCCTCTGAGCTGAAATATTGCCACTTGATTCCAGGGTTAGATTTCAGGTTGTCTGCGAGAACTGAAAGAGGAAGAAAATGAAATATAACCACAGAGCCCACAGGGGTGTGCGTGCATGTCTCTTCAGGCATCTGTTTTGCATAAACTGCTTGTAGGATGAAAAAAAATATCCCCACCAGATAGAAGGTTGTAAATTTCCTACAAAACATTTTATTTCTGCCTCTTAAAAAAAAAAATCTTGTGAGTAGGAAGCATAACATTTCGCTCAATGGAAGCCATTACTCTTCACATAGTAGGGTGACATTCTATGTCCTGGACTATTTTTTCCAGTGCAAATGATTCATTTGCACTAATCTGTTTTCTCATGCAGGCAGTCCCCGTTGGGGTAGTATACACTTGATGGTGTTGATGGCGTGAGGTTCATTCTCTAACCATGGAAACTGCTAATAGACCTTGTCTCTAGGGACTAGATCTGTGACTTTGACCTTGCCCTCACTAGTTCTCACTCCAGAGCAATGGTATTCAAAGGGCCAGAAGCACATCATTTAGGAACTCTGGTACTCAGAGAATGGTAGGAGGACTCCCATGTCCCCAGAGCTGACACAGATGCTCACATCATGCTACACTGTCTAACTGCCTGGGTAGCTGTTCCCTGCTTTATATCATACTTTCTTCAACCCCAATGATACTCACCTGTGTATGCCCTGACTCAAAACTTCTTGTATTTTTAAATTTTGTTCTATTTTTAAAAATCAGTGTGTGTGTGTGTGTGTGTGTGTGTGTGTGTGTGTGTGTGTGTGTGTAATGTGTTGTGCACTCATGCCAGGGGGCTCAGTGTGGAAGTCAAAACGTTCTTGGGTGTTGGTCCTTGCCTTCTACCTCATTTTGAAGCAAGGTCATTGGTTGTTGTTTGCCACTGTGTTTACCAGGCTAGCTGGCACAAGAGCTTCCAGGAATTCCTCAATCTTCACCAAGATTAGAGAAGTGTGCGACTGTGCCTGGGATTATGTGAGCTCTGGGGATACTGAGTTCTGTCCTCATGCTTTTACATCAAGTGAGTGTTTTACTGACCTATCTCCCCAGCCCTTGAATGGTGATGATGATGGTGGTGGTGCTGCTGATGGTAATGATGATGACAATTAGAAAAACCTTGCTATGTAATCCAGGCTGTCCTCAAATTCATCATGCAGTTCAGATTGTCCTTGAACTCACAACCTTCCTGCCTCAGCTCCTAAATACTAGGGTCAATCCAATATTCATCAGCAAATAGCTTCCTCACAATCAGAATGTCATCCGTTCTTTGAGCCACTGTGCCTTTGCTCTCTTCCATTACAACTCAGTCCTGTACTACCCATCTGCCTCTGCACAGGTCACTGGTCCATGCACTGCAGCATCCATCAACATGAGCAGAACCATCTTAACTGTAGTTACCAACATGTCAGCAAGTGAAGGACGGAAGCAGAGCACAAAGCAGTGTGTATGGAGGGAGGGGTGTGGGAAAAGACAGAGCGGGCAGGAATTCTTGAGGTGTGATCCGGAGAGCATCCACACAGCTCTGAGTACACACACACACGGCCCAGATAAGGGTTTGTTTCTGTAGTTAGGATGTAACTCTTGACGATAATGGTAGACTTTACCTCTACAGTAGCTCTCAGGGTATTGCATTTAACATGTGAACGATCAAATACAATATGTGGCCTAATTTTCATGTTCCAAATGAGGAAATGAGAGCGTAAAGATAGTCCACAGAGTGTCTTAGGGTTTTACTAATGTGAAGAGACACCATGACCAAGGTAACTCTTATAAGGACAACATGTAATTGAGGCTGGCTTACAGGTTTAGAGGTTTAGTCCACTATCAGCAAGGCAGGAACGTGGCAGCATCTACGCAGGTAAGGCACTGGAGAAGCTGAGAGTTCTACCTCTTGTTCCGAAGAAAAAACAGAAGACTACTGTCTTCCAGGCAGCTAGGAGCAGGGTCTCAAAGCCCACCTCCATAGTGACACACTTCCTCCAACAAGGTCACACCTACTTCAACAAGGCCACACCTCCTAATAATGCCACTCCCTGGGTTAAGCCTATTCAAGCCACCACACACAGTGCTTTTGTAAGCCCAGCAAATTTTGGGTTTCTTTACTGCACTTGCACCTGTCTGTGTAAGCACAGCTCACATGTTTTCTCCTCTGGGTTCAATTTTAAGTGCATACAACAGTAATGTGACCTTGTCCCTCCAGAGCCCAGAGCCATGGATACACAGTATCCAGTGAGCATTTCTTGAATATATGCAAATCCACATCTGGCAGGTGGAAAGGCATCACAAACACAGCTCTTTTGATTCTCACATTTTTTCAGCCAATGATTTTATATCAAATACAAAAGGACAAGGCCGATGTTCCATCTCTAACCCTGATGCTCACTAGACTTTGATCAACTCTCCATTTATTCTTGGCCTGTCATGGGAACAGAAATGCTTGGCAGGACAGAAGGCTCAAAAGAACCAATCCATGCCTAGGACAAACTAGTTGAGGGAAATCTGAATATGCACTGAGCCTTTTACTAATTTATCAGCACAATATCTGATGAGCAGCTCAGATGAGGTTTCGGGGTGCTATCCAAAGACAGGGAAAGTCTACCAGGCAACGAGAAGGGGTTGGCAACAAGTACCTCTTACCTACCATGTACAATGAGAGGTACCGTGTACACACCACAATGGATTTCCGAATTTGGGCTTGCTTAAAATGGTATCTATCCCAAGATGCAGCCTGTGTGGAAGGATGGGGACATGAGTAGACAGTAGTAGTATCACCTTGCAACTGTTGATTTAGCAAGACGAGAAGCCCAGAGGCCAAGGTCAGCTCTCCAGTTCGTCATAGGATACAGTGTATAATAAGCACATATCATCTGTGCAGAGGATGGAGGATATAAACACATACCATCTGTGCATAGGATAGAGTCCATAAGCACGTATCTATGCATGTTGTACATGAGTGCATATCATCTGTGCATAGGTTAGCATATATGAGTACATGGTTGTCATGAACCCAGAGTAACTCTAGTTGTCTCTCGTCTCTTTCTGAGTCAGGTTTATCATATTTAAAGCTTATCTACTTTGCATACAGCCTCCTGCCACTGGCTATATGTTCTCCCAGGACTGAGCAATGGCAAGCAGTTGGGTGGCAACCCAAAAGTTAACAAGACAGCAATTAAAATCCACGGTCAATGTTAGAGTGTCAGTTTTGTCTTTATTACTGGCGTGCAGAGACACAGTCTGGCATCAGAGCTGTTTCCACCTGTCACAGGAAATACTCAAAACACAAAGGAGAGACCACGACACCGGTCAATAAACTTCTCATTTTACGCTGAGATCCACTTTCATAGACCATGCTGGGACAACATGTGATTGTGCCTTTGAAAAGCTGCATGGTGCCACTGGTCACCTAGCCCTGCTTCCAGGAATAGATCCCCAGGGAAACCTGCGACCATTGTTACGTGAAGAAAACTAAGGTTCTGGTCTAGCAATAGAGCAGAGAGTCCCAACACAAGCTCTTTGCTGATGAATTTTTGCCATTTAATTCCAAGCAAAGCAAGTCAACCTTAATATGCATAAGGTTTCAAGTATTGGAATTAAATCAGAACAGCAGGAGCCCACAGGCACACAGGGCAGTAAGTATTAGGATGCCCATACGCTCCCATATCTCTGGTTTGAAGGGCCAGCTTCCAGTCCCGTCCCCCCCCCCCACCCCCCCCAGTTTTCCAGATTGGAATACTGAAATCAAACTTCTGCTGAAGGACACATAGTAGAAACCCTGGCTGTTGAGAGAGCACATGGTCTGATAAAATTACTTACTACTGCTAATATAGGAAGAAGGCAGCCACAGGCATGTAATTGATCAAGTCTGGCTGTGAGCCAATTAAAGTATATTTACAAAAATCAGCAGTAAGCCATATTTTGTTGGCAGTTCTTCCCCAAAGCTATGCAAAATATATTACATGCAGGACCTGATGTATTTCTGAACATGTATATCTTCAGCAATTAGTGGTCTTTTTTTTTCCTCTATCTCCTCCACATACATAACACAGGCATCCCAAATCCAAGCAATGACAATTATCTCTAAGACACACAAGGAAATGGGCTCCATGAGCTTTTGTGACATGCCTGAGGTTTTACTTTGAACAAGAAGGGCACATGACTCAAGCCAGTCTGAGATCATGAAGTCTGTTTCTGCCTCTTGCCAGGCACTTTGCCCTTGTTAAGGTCATCCCCAGGATGCAGTGAGCATGCTCTCTGGTGGAGTCAGGCTGATGAGAATGTGTGCAGATACAGAAAGGCCTCTTCCTTCCTTGCCTCCTGGGGTCTGAAGCCTTAACCTTGATCTGATATTTGCAATGTTCTCCAGGCAAACCCTGCCAACCCCTGCAATAAAAAGGCAAACAGTGCCTTTGGAAGTAAAAGAAAGCTCGATGACCTCATTTAAAAGTAACATCTGTAACAATAAACACGCTCTAGGAAACTATTAAAAGGGAGCCGATGGGACCAGGAATGTTTTAAAAATAAATCAGAAGCCATACAGCGCGTGATACATTTAGTCTCACCACAAAAGATCATTCTGGGCTCTCACAATCACTCTTGCATTGAGTGCAGCAGGCAAGGGTTCTCAAATTCTCCTTCTCAGGAGTCCTTTGGCATATGATTACATTTCAACCATTATCTGGTACCAGTAGAGGAAGATGACTATGAAGGTAACGAGACCCCCAGGACCTAGAGGTAATCCGTCACCATGGAGCATGAACAGCTAAGCTGCTCCTCCAATGGCCAAGATGCAGAGGTGAAGAGAGCCTTATTAACTGTGAAGGCAACCCAGAGGGGCTTCCCAACATTCTTGGATCAGTTACATGCTCTGGCCACTTGGAGTGATGTCTAACTCAACACAGGGCCCTATCTGCTTTTTTCTCCTTCCTCGAGAGGGTTGAAAAATATCCAGGAAAAAGGCAGGCCCAAACTATTGGCCCAGGATGCATGGTACTTGGCTTTAAACTATTAGCAGGCAGGCTTTCTATCTGTCCATAGAATGCACACACGTACCAACACCTTCCCACATAGATGTGTTAAGGAGGCAATAAATCAATATTCTTCATTGAAGTTGATAGCCAAGCCTAAAGATAAAGACTCCTCTGAAGTCCTAGGGTTGGGGGAAGGGAGTTATCTCTTGCTACCCTACAATCAGTAGAATTGTTGTTAAGGTTAATTGTAGAGCACTGGTTTTCAACCTCGGGTTTGACCATTACACAGAGGTCGCCAAAGACCACCGGAAAGCATAGACATTTATGTTATGATTCATAACAGTAGCAAAATTACAGTTATGGGGTAGCAATGAAAATAATTGTATGGTTGGGAGTCACTACAACCTGCGGAACTGTATGAAAGGGTTGCAGCGTCAGGAAGGTTGAGAGCCACTTCTGAGGAATCTCATTTCTAGATCCATTATCCTGGAGGGCTGGCTTCCCACTCCATGTATGTTCAGATACATGTTCCCTTAGAACTAACTCAAGCACACTGGTTGACATGGCCTACACATGTGCTGTCTACATTTTAAAAGCTCATTTTTTCTTAAAGAATGCTAAAGTCAATTAAAAATAAATGAGATATTCTGACTATATCAGTATGAAAGCATCGATCATTTTAAATAGGCTTTACAAAGTCAGCCATTATCTTCTCCATGCGTGACTGCTCTGTAGAGAAAGTCTGCAAATAAAATCACCTCATACTATTAACTACTTATCTAAACAAACAAACAAGCAAATAAACCATAATATATGTAGTTCTCTGTATAAACATACATTTAGGGTTTAAATAAAATTTTCTTATCTGGGCTGAAAATGCTCCTTGCAAGAGCCAAAGACTACCTAACAAAATCCAATACCAGGCATGAGAAGTCCTCTTTTGAGTTGTTGGTCAAGGTTGACCAAGAACCCTCCTCCCTTAAATATAAAGCCTATTATTGTTGTTGCCTTGGTTACCCCCTGAACTGGCTAACTTTATGTCATCTTGACACAGCTAGAGTCATCTGAAAGGAGGGAACCTCACCTGAGAAAATGCCTCCATGAGATATTACTGAAAGGAATTTTCATTTGTGAGTGGTACCATCCCTGGGCTGGTGGTCCTGGGTTCTACAAGAAAGTAGGCTGAGCAAGTCATGATGAGCAAGCCAGTAAGCAGCACCTCTTCATGGCCTCTACATGGCCTCACCTCCTACCTCCATGTTTGAGTTCCTGTCCTGACTTCCTTCCAAAAAAGAACAGTGATATGGAAGAAAAAAACAAATAAAACCTTCTCTCCCCAAGTTGCTTTGGTCATGGTTTTTCATCTCAGTGACAGTAACCTTAATTAGGACACAACCTTATCTTAAACAATTAATGTAATCACAACCATAACTTAGATACCTTGCACTTCAGAAACAGGGCCCAGAGGGCCACGAACTGGAATGAATACTTTTCTGAAGATTACTTTTCATGGTTCAATGCAATTTATAAAAGAAGAAAGCCATCAACAGCCCTACCCAGCTAAGCCACCTATGAATCACAACGGCAGCATGCCACAATGTCTCTACAGGTGCAGAAGTGGCAAGCATACTCTGGCGGTAACTAACAACTCTAATTGTCTTTAAAACCAACTCAACAGAAGGGAAACCATGGCTGGTACTGAAAACTTAGCCAACTAATCAGGGCTAGTAAAGCTATAGATCTTGGAGATGTACCTTAAACCAGCACCTTCCCTAACGATATTCTAAACCTTTTCCCTTAGACTAAAAGGTAAGTGCAATATTCAGTCCTCATCAGGGAAACTTCCCTTTGCAACAGGGAGAAAAGCACAGCCAACTAAAATGCAGAGTTGTGGAGCACAGCCCTGATGGATCCATCTAGAAAGTGCTCTTGTCCCTAAGGCTCAGGGAGCATTGCTGAAGAAGAGGCAGATAGATTTTAAGAGCCAGAGGATCGGGGAGTTTTCTGTGAAATCATGTCTCCTAGTAATGTCAGAAGCTACATCCATGAACTCTCACCAATGTGAACTGAACAAGGACAACAATAACAGACATGCTTGCTACAAGGACATGGGAAAGCCTACGCTGCCTCAACCTTACACAAAGGACTACAGGTACCTAAGGAATGCTGAGGGGGAGAAACAGTCTTCTTCAGGAAAAGCTCACAGTTGGTTATCTAATACCAAATGGTCAGCTCTGACAACATACATATGACTAATATTCAGGAACACATACAATACACAAAACAACAGGTCCCCCACCCCCCATGCAAAAGCAAGAGGTTTATTTTCCAGCGCGTCCGGGTCAACCCTCAATCCATCCCTCTAGGCGAGTGATGAGAAGGCGACCCTGAATAGTTATTATAAACAGTTTTTATACTTTTTAGGGGCACAGATTACATCAGCAAGGTTTCAGTTCAAACTAATTAGTTCAAACTAAGCATATTGACCTTTAAATATATTGGCTAGCAAGTATGACACACATTTGAACTCTACCTGAGACTTTCCAGAGGGTCAGATGACTATCAGTCAGTACATTCTGAGAATTTTTTTACTCAAGAATAATCCTGTGGGTGGAGAATGAGACTTGGCCTAGCCTTGATCTGAGGTGGGTAGGTGTAAGGCTGGTGAAATTCCCTAGGGCCCTCCATTCCGTCCCCCCTCCCCCCTTTTTCTAGTACAAGCTCCAATCTTGGAGCTACACTCAGGGGTTTCTGGTAACTAACTCATATTCTTCAGGTCCTGTCTTAAAAATAAAGCAAAGACAAGCCGGGCGGTAGTGGGGCACGCCTTTAATCCCAGCACCTGGGAGGCAGAGGCAGGTGGATTTCTGAGTTCGAGGCCAGCCTGGTCTACAGAGTGAGTTCCAGGACAGCCAGGGCTACACAGAGAAACCCTGTCTTGAAAAACAGAACAAAAAAACCAAACAAACAACAACAACAAAAAAGCAAAGACTGAGTGGAGAAAAGTGAAGCCAAACAAAACATTAACAATTAGTAGCCAGATAAACACATATTGTGTATTTCTCTAAAGGCAGAATCAATATACATATGTGCAGGCATTTCTTAAAATAATAAATTTTATTAGTTGATAAACAAAGGATGTAAATTAATTGATGAGATATAACAAGAGTAATTTTATAACTGAAAAAAGATTTAGGAAGAAACAAACTGTTGAACTGTTACAACTAGCTGGAAGCCAGCTCAGACACTCGTTATGGCCTAGAAGACTTGATAAACAATATTTGCAGCAGGAACAGCCTGAAGCAACATCAGACAATAACTAGAGTAGTCGAGATAAGAAATGGAGGTTCTGTGTGACTGAGAAGCTGTGTCTGAGACATGCCTAAAGCCTTGTGGGAGTTTATCACAGGTTAGAGATGTGAGCCTTAACTCTTTCTGTCATTTTTAACATGGGGAAGCCTAAGAAGGCTGTTTGGACACAGGCTCAGCTCTCTATGGCACCTTCTGTTTAATTTATGCTGGCACTTATTTCTTCTAAGTAGTCTCTGATAACAAAAAATGGACGCAGAATGAGAAGCTATAAGATCGATTAGGCCCCATCTTTTAAGTCTGGCAAGCCATCTGACCTTAAAATTACTCTCCAGGGAGTATCCAAAAAGCATCTTTCTAAGATGTACAGCATACTCTGCTTTCAAAGGTTTCCCACTGTCCTGCATCTACCATTAAATCCAAACTCTGAAAGGCACCTCCCCTCTCCCCAGTCTCTTCTCCTCGTATCCACTGTACATCAAGAGCTATTGCTTTTACTGCCAAAAATATACCAGGCCCTCTTTCAAGGTGGTCCTTAGGCCTTGATAACACTTTTCTCCATCCAGTCAGCTCGTTGTTATCCTTCAAAGTTTACCTTCAAATACCATCTTCTCAGCGGCTACATTCTTCAATGTCCTTCAGTCAACATCCTGATATCCAATATTGCACTTCTCAACAAAATGTGGTACTATTCTGTGGACCATCTTTATAGCTGGTCCTTTGACCCTGCCCACTCCAAAGAGCTGTGAGTTACACCAGGGCAGGAACCAAAGTAAGACTGTCTGTCATATTCTCAGAGCACACTACAGACCAGTTTTTTAGTAAGCACTGTAAGAACAAGTGATCTGTGACTTGGGTAAGCGCCTCACTTCTGTCCCCCATGAAAATCCAGCTTTCTCATCTGTAAAGTGACAGATTTGAAAAAGATTTTAACAAATTCCCTTTAAAAACCAAAAGGGGGAAAAGACAAATCATGATGATCAGCGGGAGGGAAATACTGGTGCTCAAGTTACATTTGGGTTACCCCACAAACTGACATATCCTAAGCTAAATGCATTCACAACCTACAATCAAGATTAGCCTGTCTTAAATGTACTTAGAACATTGTATTAACCTATTGTTGAGCAGAATCAAGATAAAACCCATTTTATACAAAAGTGGTAAAAACGTCATAGACATAAACTGCATGGAAGAGAGAGGGAATGGGAGACCCTGGCAATACAGTACATTCTACAGCGTGTTTGGTCTATCTGCTCTTAGGAGCTTTAGCTGACGGGGCATCTGCCCATCCCTGCTGCTGCCCAGCATCATGCCTCATGCTGTGTATCCACAGCCCAGGAGGAGATCCAAATTTAAAGTCACGGTATGGTTTCTCTAGAATGTGTAGCACCTTTGCACTAAAATCAGAAAAGAGTGTCGAGGTCTGTGTGAACTTACAAAAGAACACATTTCCGGCTGAGTGTAGTAGCACATGCCTCTAATACCAGCACCTGGGGGGCAGGGCAGAGATAGGCCAGCTAAGGCCACACAGTGAGACCCTGTCTCAAACAACAATAGCAACAACAATGAATTTCCAGCTAGTTTTCAAAATGTAGAAAATGGGGAAATTAAAATGGGGGAAGATTGGTATTTTTCTATTCTAGTGTTTGAGATGGAATTAGTGTACACTGTACCAGCTATATTCAAATATCAGCTATATTAAAATATATTAAAATATCTAATCGAAATATTTAGATGAGCAAGAGAGAGAAAAGTAAATCCCGGCTGTTAGACTGTGGGAGCCATCACAGGCTGTGGTCTCACATGAGAAAGAGTGCCCTCATCTCATGAGGTAATAAAGTAATAACAGAAGCAATAGCATAAAAACTCTGGAAAAGCGTGAATCCAGCCTAGGAGCCAGTAGCATTTGGATAAAACCCTGCAGACCAGCAGCAGGCCAGTACAATGTGTATTTACTCCCCAAGTTTTTGTCTTTCAGTTTTGCTTTGACTCTGTGTTTGGGAAATTTTGGGAGTAGCTGGAGAGATTATTTTTGTTGCTCTTTCGGAGGACGTGAGTTCAATTTCCAGCACACCCAAAGCTGCCTACAACTATCTGTAACTCCAATCTCAGGGGATTTACCACCTTCTTCAGGCCCTAAAGGGCACTGCACACATGTGATACAGATATATTCATGCAGGAAAACACTCATACACATAAACTAATAAATAAAATAATAATTTTTTTAAAAAATAAAAGGAATTCAGGCAATCAACTTTAAGGTAGACGAAATTTCCCATTTCTATCTCAATGAGATGGTTTTCAAAATTCAGGTTCAGAGCATAATATAGACACCTTTCTTAGTCATGCATTAAGAAGGGTCTAGTAGTAGGTCTTTGTTACCATTTGGAAGTAGCTTTAGTACCATAGTTAGGGTCAGAGTCTGGGTCCTGACAGCCCTGATGAATTAAGTTTGGTAACATGATCTTAAATAGACCAAATAAATAACTAGAATAATAATAAAAGATGAAATAAGAGTTCCAACGTGGTCCCTTTGAGAAGAGGGACATAGAAGCCTAGTGGCTTTTCCAAGTTCAGATCCTAACATCTTTAGATGTAAATGGACAGCAAATGTGTATAGTTAAGTAGTCCTTGTCAAGGTGAGGTCCGAAAGATCATCTTTGTCTTGGGAAGCTGATTACTTGTCAGGACTGTGCTAAACCTTTTTCCAGGAGATGAGCTCTCCCTCTGGCTGGCACCAGGATCCCAGCATGGTATTACCGGGGAAATACCAATTGCTTTGGGCCTATTGCTTCAATAGTCTTAGAGGCAAAGGGAGGGAGGGGCAGGGATGCTTCTTTAGAGTAGCTTCCTTCTCCCATTACAGTTACAGAGTTCATGTGTTGCAATTCAATCCCCACTGCAACATCCAAAGACAGAAACTCAACCCAGCCATGGGCTTCAGAAGTGGAATCCTTTTGAGGTGATGAGGACTAGTTAAGGTCTTTAGGGTAGAACACCACAAATGAATATTGGTGGCTGTATAAATAGGAGAGGAAGAGAAACACCCAGCAAATACAAACACATACGGGTGTGCCCTGTCATTTGCCATGTGACATCCTGTGTGGCTTAAGGATTTTGCTGAGGAAAGACTTTTGCCAGCTATAAGCCCATACATGGACAAGCACTGTGAGCCAAATCAAAATATCTTCCCAAGGAGGCCTCTCTTGATTACTTAGCTACAGTAACAAAGGAGACTAGCACAGTCCAACACCTCCATAATTTGCTTTTCTAAAACATCTTCATCAATCATTGTATAAGAGAATTGAATGAAAAGAAGAGATGAAAAAGGAAGGACATGACTGCTCCTAGGTGTGATGAAGAGGAAAGTTTATTGTAGATAAAAGGGAGAGCATAGTCTAGGTGTCTGGGAGAGTCCAGAGTGAAGATAACACTGAACAACGTGAAAGAAGGCAGAAGGGAAAGAGGAAGGCCAGGAGAGGAAAGGGCAGACAGAAGGACTGGGTAACCAAAATGGCCAGATTAGAGGGAAGGGCAGCCCAGCCCCTGGGCTGGAGAAGTTAAGAGTAGGTAGCAGGGTATACAAGCCATACCCTCTAATAGGTAGGGACTGAGGAATGCTGGGAGAACTAGGTACACTTTGATATGTTAACTAGGTACCTGAGTTAGCCATATGTCCTAGGTTTGAGACCTGACATCAAGAAAGAGCCAGGATTTCTTTGGTAACTGGTAAATCACCAGTATGGCAAATGCACTTGAACTGTTACCTTGATGTAACATTAGAATAGAAACGAATGAAAATAAAGCTCCAGTTTATTTGACATCCAAGTTCATGAATACGATACTTCTACTCAAGAGCTTCTCCAATGGGGATAGCATTTGTAGGAACAACAAGTTAAAACTCTGGACTCTAGGACAAAATATCCTCTTTAGAAATTTGTTTACAAAGAATTCCCTGTCACATTGCTTCAAGGCTACTATTATAAAGTGCATTTCTGCATTAGTTCTTTATACATACATACATACATACATACATACATACATACATACATACATATATGTTGAGGACTGCACTGCCCCACGCTTTGGGGCTAAGTGCTCTGGTTTGAGGGGATCAAACAACAGGGTCTAGCAAGAGAGAGAGAGTAGGGATGGAGGGTCAAGAGACATGAAGAATGGAGACAAGACAGGGTATGTGGTCAAGTCTCTAGTCTTGTTTATTGAAAGGAAATCATGGGTATATATACACTTTACCACATGCCTCTGTGGACAAGCAGTGGAACACAGCTGAAGACACTCTACCACATACACCTTGCAGCTGGGGGCACTAAACAATAAAACAAGATATGTAAGAAAAACAAGATGTTTATCAGAGTGTGCTCAGCTGTTGTAGGCTGTTGAAAACAAGTCTCTTGTCAGGGTATATGGCTCGAGATGGCTGCAAAGATGATAGCCACTTTCTGCTAGGAGTCGGCTCCCAACACATACATACATACATACATACATACATACATACATACATACATACATTACATTACAGCTAAGTACTCAAGACAGGCCTACTTGGGAAAATATTTTGTTTTGGCTCATACATATACATATACATGAGATAAAGACCATGACTAAAAGCATAAAAGAGAGGAAAGGGTGTATTTGTTTTAATGTAGAGACCACAGTACATCACCTAACCAAGCCATGGGAGGGTCCTGGAGGTAGGACCTGAAGCAGAGACCATGGAGGATTACTGCTTACTAGCTAGTTCTCTGTAACTTGCTCAGTTTGCTTTCTTACACATCCCTGGAACATTTGCCCAAGGGTGGCGCCACCCACATTGGACTGGGCCTTCTCTTATCAATCACCAATCAAGAAAGAGGCCCTAGGCTTGCCTATAGGCCAATCTTACAGAAGAAATACCTCCATTGATGTTCCCTATTCCCAGAGGACTCTAGCCTCTAGGTTGTGTCAATTTGACAAAACCAAAAAATGAATGAACAAAAAAGAAAACAACTTCTAAAGAATTGTATATATGGGCAGAACACCTAGGAGTTCTTATCACTTCCTAAGTTAGTATGGGTTTTATTTTAGGTTGACAGGAGATTACAGCATCTCAGACAAGATCAAAACACTTCTAGAAATTAAAGTGTCAAAAGCCCATGATAAAAGATTGATAAGATGTGATGCTATGAACCCAACTCCAGGTGACAATCAGTAACAAGATGAGATGGGAGTTAAGGCAAAAACTATAATAATGGTTCAGTCAACGTTCTACACATTTTTAGTTATAACAAAGCCTTTTATACTTTCAAATATCATTTTACAAGGAGAAAACAAAAATAGTGGTAGGTGAAATGGATTTACCAGGACCATTCAGTCCCTAAATCTAAGAGGTAAGTGTTGATCTACTAAGTCTCCTTATTTTCTTCCCTCCCTCCTGCCTTTCAAATATTTACTATTCAAATATTTACTATTTCAAATATTTAATATTTGTAGGTCACACAAAGGGCAGCTTTCTGACTTTAGCAGTGAGAGGCTTCAGGGCAGGGTCTCCAGTGTCTCCCCATGCTAGCACATTCTTGCTCAAGGTAAGGACTGTGAATGTGGAACAACTTGATTTCTACACTACAGAATGCAAATAAAGAAAACCAGGAAATGGAAACGTGTCTTACAGAAAACTATAGACTCTACCACTAGCTGTGTAAGGACTTTTACACAGTTGACATCTTCCTTTTATAGTTCTATGCAAATTCTGAGCAAATACCAACTATGTTGAAATAGCAATGGTTTGTCTTCCTTCCTTCTTTTCCGTCCTTTCTTTTTTCTTACTTTCTCTCTTTCTTTCTCTCTCTCTCTCTCTCTCTCTCTCTCTCTCTCTCTCTCTCTCTCTTTCTTTCTTTCTTTCTTCCTATCTGTCTTTTTTTGAGACAGGATCTCTCTATTGTGTAGCTCTGTCTGTCCTGAAATTCACTGTGTAGACTACGGTGGACTTAAACTCAAAGATATCTATCCATCTACATGCATCTGCCTCTAAATACTGGGATTAAAGGAGTGTACCACTACCACAGCTGGCTGGTTTTGGTTTTTGTTTTGATTTTTTGTTTTGTTTATTACTACAACATACAAACTGTGGTCAGATGAACAGCAGAAATGCTGTACTTTTCCTTTTTTAGGTGTTCCTTACTTCTCATTTACTGAGTCCCAAGGGTCACCAAGGTAGACAGGACTAACTCTTTGTAAATTATTGTTAACATATGGAGCCCAGATTTCCATTTCCTCAAATGTGACTATTGCATTTAACTGGGTCTTCTACCACCAGTATCTTCAGCTAAAGCAAAACCAACTCTGCCCATCAAATTCCTTACTATCAGTTTTCAGTGGATTAGGAAAGACATGAGTTACAAAACCCTAACGAGTTGGGCTATAAACTAGGTAGTGGTGGTGTATGCCCTTAATCTCAACACTGGGGCAGAGGCAGGGCAGATCCAGCCCTATACAGAGAAATCTTGCCGGAAAAAAAAAAAAAAAAGAGTTGGGCTGTAACTTTTGTCTGTTCCACGATATTTACCTAATGGCTAAGTATAAAAGGAAAGTACTCATAGTGGAAAGCTGGTCTCCCACCTAAAGAACTCTAGGTTTTCTGATTGTAATTCTACACCACCCAGTCAAATATACCAAGTCCCTGCTTCCCAAAGCCTGCCAAATAGAAAACAACAAAACTGCATTAAGCTCAGAGATACAAGCATGCACAGGCTCCCTAGACAGGCCAGATTTTACATAGCATGCGTCAGTAAAAGCCCATGAAACAGCAAAAAATTTGGAAGTAATGAAACAAATGAATATTTCGAGGACTCCAACTAAAACTTCTGGCATTGGTCATTATACCTGATCACATGTCTGCAGCTCCTACTCCTGAGTTCTGTTTGACCATGCACTCTTCTCCAGCTCTAGGAAGATAAGTATATGTACTTAGTCATTCTTTTACATATGACCAAAACACAAAGAGGTTAAAGTTCCAAGTACCTAATTGGTAGGAAGAGACCGAATACTGAGGTTGACTAAAGAGACTCCTTTGTTCTTATTTTTAGCTAAGTGGTTCAGGAAGCCAAGAGTGGCATTCAACCTTGAATGCTGAATGGGACTCACATCATGGAGCCCACTGGTCTTGGCATTAATGACAGCTATTTAAACTTGGTTCTGCGATTGATCTTATGATCCTTTCTATCTCCTCTCACACATTGTAGCACAATACCAAGGACAGGACACACTCAAATTGGAGTTTGTTCCAAATTCAGGGTTCTTCATCCATTGTAGTTAAACATATAGAGAAAAAAAGTAACCAATCTGTTCTTAATTCATTCAAGACTTGGAGAACTATAACAAACCCAGGGACAGTCCAAAGTCACGAATGTCTGTTCTTCTTCCTTCCGCTCCCAGAGGACCCACATGCCTGGGTGGTCTCCATGTAGTCATGGTGGAAATAAAAAAAAGTGACAAAACCATGGTTTTGTCATCAAGCCTGGCTGATCGACATAACCAATTTCTGAAGCCTATAGGACCCCAACCTTAATCATGCCAATGTCCTGAATCTCTTGGGTTGAGGAGCTCACAATGAGTTTTGTTTGCGTTAAACAAACTACCTGTTGGGACTTTTGATGGTCAGCTATGACTGGGTCATATAATTCAACATTATACTTCTGTTATCTGACCTGGTTTTTGGTTTTCCTAGACTGATTAACTTTAAAAATGCATTAATTAATTAGTGGTATTTTCCTGTATCCTCAGTTGTCATGAATTTGAGTTTTCTCAGTCTAGTAACTTCAAAGGGAAGTCTGTCCATCTTCCAGTATTGCCCAGTCCCCCTTCCAAGTTTGATTTAATTGTCTACCATAGTTTTTCCATCTCATTCTTCACAAAAATCCTACCTTCCCCAACTTAAATTTGCCAATCTCTTGGCTTCAAAGTTTTTTGTTTTTTGTTTTTTAAATCCTAACCCAAGCTCTTCTATTAAAATATAGCGTAGGCAACCTTAGAACAAAGGTCCATCTTGACTGCAGATGTTTTTAGCTTCCAAAATGTGCCATAAGCATATCACCCATCACCTGAACAATTCCTGTTATCTTTTATGACCCAGTTCAAAGCTGGGACCTGGGGCTTTGTTCGTAACTGTGGCTTTTTCTCCTGTCCTCCTTCCCAACAATATTAACATACATACAAGAATGTGAGCTCTCTGAATCCACTAACTTTAATGTCTAGTGCTGCACCTAACATAAGCCTGTCCCCCATGAGAAGCATTATAAAGCAGCACGGGGTGGGGGTGAGGCTATTTCTAGATCTCAGGCTTAGGAAATGAAGCTGCTCTAAACTGAATTTTGAAAAAACAGCCAGGGAGACTGAGTGAGTAGGAATTTCAAATATCAAGCCATGGGAAAAGATGGAGAAACATCTCAACATTGGCATTTTGAGACAGGAGGCCGAAACTGGGATACAATGGTTAGACACTTGGTATTTCAGCTTATAAGAGTGGACTGCCATCTACAGAATGGGATCTACCATAGGGGTAAGATGGAGTACATTTTGTGAACACCATTACTCTTCGGTGGAATCTGTCACTTTCACAATGGGGAAAATTCTCTGCGCAGGTTTACTGGTAAGCCCTGGAAGCCAGTGCTACCAGATAGGAAACCAGAATCATCTCCCACTGAGGTACTTCAAAAGCCTTGGTTATCCTACCCTGGTGATTTGAATGAGAATAGCTCTGCAGGTTCATTCATATATTTAAATATTTGGTTCCCAACTGTTGCTCTGCTTAGGAAGGATTAGGAGGTGTGGCATTGTTGGAGGAGTTATGTCCCTGGGGGTGAGCTTTGAGGTTCAAAAGACCCATGCCAACTCCAGCCTCTTCTTGATCCTCTCCCTCTCTGCCTGCCGCCAGGATGTAAGTTCTTAGCTACTGGTGCAGTGTCATCCCTGCCTGCCCACTGCTGCACTCCCTGCCATGATGAGCATGGATTCACCTCTGAAACTGTAAGCAAGACCCCAATTAACAGCTTACTTCTACAAGCTGCCTTGGTTATGGCATTCCCTCATATCAATACAACAGTAACTTTGATACCTATTATAAAGACAAGGAAACAAGGGCACAGACAATCCTAGCTCCTGTCAACCAACAAGGATTAACTTGTGTGCCTCCTATAGGAAAGATACTGCACTGGATATAAAAAGAACAGAATCAAGGAGTATGGAGAGAATCTCTGTGTACTGTTTGGATGTGTCAATAAAAGTCTGATGGGCTATAAGTAAGGGTAGAATAAAAGGTGGGACATCCGGTAGGCAGAGAGGATTCTGGGACAGAGACAGGCATGGAAAGATTTACCCAGGAAGAGGAAAGACGACAGAAATATGGGATCTGAGCTGAGGTAAACGGCCATGTGGCAGAACTTAGATCAGAGTAAATGGGATATTAGTTATGAGCTAGTGGAGAACTAGCCAAAGTTTATGGGCACAGTGTTTATTAAAATATTTTGAGTCTTAGAGTTGTTATTTCTGGGAGCTTGGGGCTGACAGGACAACCTTCATTTTACAAAGGAGATGTCCAATAAAAAAAACTTAACATTCTATAGTAAGAATGAACTCTAACATCATGAGAAAAAAGTGGCAACTGAAGCAACGGAATTTTGAGGGGCACCCTGACTTCCATCCAGGATGCCCTGGGGTTGGTAAAAGGTGGCGTTGTGGCTGTGAAGATGCTGCCCTTCCCACACAGCACAGCTCTGCCTCCCTTCTTCTACTCATCAGCTGCTCGTGTCTACCTCAGAGTTATGTTCCTGAGAAAGAAAATATGCTACAATCACAAAGACCTCACTAACCTAGGACTGTCAAACGAGGCAGGAGAAATTCGGGTCCTGCAGAACAGAGAGCTGCTTTACGTATCAGAGAAGGTAGACCTTGGCTTGTAGGCAGAAGTAAAAACAAAAGCACAGAGAAGTGACAGGAACTGAAGGGACTGAAGGGTTTGAAGAATTGAAAAGGATTCACTAAGGCTACAGAGTTCACAGGTCTTAGGAAGAAGGGGATGAAGATGATCATGAAACGCTCCCACCCACCTCGGAGGAAAGGGGGGGGAGGGATCAAAGAAGTCTGAGAAGGGGAGCTTGAGTCAGTGTTTTCAAAACCTTCGGTATGTGTGTGAGAAGTCTGAAGGGGAAACAGCCGGGGAGTGTTTTGGGAGGCTTTCACAGTAATTATTTCTCTAGAGAGGAGATAGAGACCCTCATGGTGGAAGTGACAGAGAGGAGAAAGGAGAGTGAGGATACTGGAAAAGAGAGAAGGAAAGGAGGGGAAGGCCGATGGGATCATCTTTTTGTGCACCACATGAAGGTTGTCTTTGCATTATTCAAATGTTGACTTCTGTATCAGCAGAGAGCTGAGTGCTGTTCAGGACTTTGGTATTGTTGCTTTTATGAAACATCATCTGCCTCAGTGTTTTATAAACATTCTTCTCCATCAACTTCTGACTGGTTTAATAAAGAACTGATGGCCTATAGCAGGACAGGAAAGGAAAGGTGGGACATTCAGGGAGAGAGGAACTCTGGGGAAGAATTGGCAGGGAATGAGGTGGATATAGAGAATATTCACCAGCCAGACATGGTGAAAGTCAGATACAGGGGACTGAGGAGCTGGTTAGAAGAAGCCTAAGCTAAAGAAAAGTCTTTGTCTTATTACTGGGGACTGGTGGGTCCATAGAGTCAGACCATAGAAGACACTCAAAATCAGAGCCAAATTTCCCCTTCAATGAAAAGACAGTAACAAGAGGCACGTCACAACCCAATGTGACAATTAAGAGGACCAATTATTTGGAAAACTGCTCAACATCCTTAGCCACCCAGAAAATGCAAACTAACACTGCTTTTAAATTGCATCTCACCTCACTTAGAATGGTTATCATCAAGGAAACAAATAAATGCTGGTTAGGATGTGGGAAAAAAAGAACATTTTTTTTTAAATTATTGAGGAAATCTCATATAGATAAAATGTTATGTTTGTACACATGTCTATGCATCATGTGTCTGCCTGCAACCCTCAAAGTTCATAAGATCATATCCCTGGGAAATGGACTTATAGATGGTTCTGTCATGTGGGAGCTGAGAATTGAAACTGGGTCCTCTGGAGGAGCAACCAGTGCTCTTAGCACTGAGCCATCTCTCCAGCCCCAGAAAAGGAACAAACTCTTACACAGTGCTCCTGGGAATATACACTGGTACAGTCACCATGGAAACCAGCTTTAGAGGTTCTTCAAAGAAGTAAATGACCGAGCTATAACCACTCCTAGGTATATACCTGAAGCACCTAAATTTAGCCTTCCACAGAGATACTTGCACATCTATAGTTACTGCTATGTTATTACAATAGCTAGGAGACAGAACCACCCCAGGTATCTAGCAGCAGATGAGTAGACAAAGGAAATGCACAACACATACACAAACACTATAAGAATTTATTTAGTTGTAAAGAATGAAATTATAAGTTCAGGAACTTGAATGTAACTGAAGATCATTCACTATATGAAGTGAAATAAACTGACTTAGAAAAAAGTCTCTCTCTCTCTCTCTCTCTCTCTCTCTCTCTCTCTCTCTCTCTCTCTCTCTCTCTGTGTGTGTGTGTGTGTGTGTGTGTGTGTAGCATGACAGTCAAAAAGGGACCATGAAGAAACAATCTCTCAGAAATGAAGTGGGACCACTTCAGTAAGTAAACTCAGCAGTGAGCTGGGGCTGGAGGTCTGAGTCAACCTCAGAATAATCCACAAGGAAACAAGGGGGTGGTAAAAAGAGGCAGATATGGTAGATAATTTAGGATGATTGTACAGGAACCAAAGGACGACTTTAACAGTAAATTTTCTATGGCAACTGCTGCAAGGTGGTCAAGCCAAACTCTTGGGTCCTACTCAGTACTTCAAATGCAGTGAGAATGGACAACAGTCTGAAGGCTGATTTGGAGGGAACTGGCTAGTCCATTGTATAACCTAAATTAGTACAGTATTGTAAAAATGTATATACATGTGCACAAGAGGTTTTAGGTTATATTCACTAAGTTAAAAAAAAAGCAGGTTCTGTCCATCGGAATCAAATACATCACTAATATATTATACCCTAGCAGGCTCTGCTCTTCATGGTATATTTTTAAATGTCAGCTAATGGCTAACAAAAGATCTTGTCTGCACATGGTAGTCCACATCTTTAATCTGAGCATGGCAGAGGCAGGAGGCAGGAGGCAGGAGGCAGGAGGCAGGAGGCAGGAGGCAGGAGGCAGGAGGCAGGAGGCAGGAGGCAGGAGGCAGGAGGCAGGAGGCAGGAGGCAGGAGGCAGGAGGCAGGAGGCAGGAGGCAGGAGGCAGGAGGCAGGAGGCAGGAGGCAGGAGGCAAAAGGCAAGAGGCAAAAGGCAAGAGGCAAGAGGCAGGTGGATCTCTGTGAGTATGAAGTCAGCTGGGGCTACATATTGAGACCCTGTCTTAAACAATCAAACAAGAAAAAAAATATCCCAGCTTGGGATGCTCTTTTAGAAAATTTGAAGCCTTTAGGAGGTACCCAGGAGTGAGCTTTTGAAGGTTACATATGCACCCCTTTCTAGCCTATATACTTGACTTCCAGTCCACCTTGTGAATGTACCATATGTTCCTGCCCCAGGTCCAGTGCTGCTCTACCGTGTCTCTCAATACAGTGAAGCCATGGGTCAAAATAAACCTTTCTTCCCTAAAATGCTTTCAGTCAGGTATTTAGTTCTAGTATTTACAATATATTTACATGTATTTATAATGACATACAAACAACACAGGCATGTTGTGAGATGTCAAAAGTTTGTAGAAACATTTTGAAAAGAAAATTAGAGTTAAGAAAAAGGACCCTGTTTTTTGCATCTGATGAATAAAAACCAAGTCATAGACTCTCAAAAATCTAGATGTGTGTGATCAAATAGATCTTAGTTTTATTATATAAGCATTATATTTTTTTAATGACCAAAATGCAATAACCAAACCAAAATCTTCAGCTTTTGTTCTTTTCTTTTAGAAAGAACGCAGGGTTCTCACTACAGAGGTACTTGGAGGACTCTGCTAATGACTGACTGATTAATTAATTTATTTATTGTAGTAGAGACTGAACGCAGGGCCTTGTGCATACTAAGCAAGCTACCAGCCTGCTGATGGTTGGTTATCTAACAGACAGTTTTTACAGTACAGATGCATCTTGATTGATGATGGAGCCATGTCTCAACAAACCCACTGTAATCTGACAGCATACCTAAGCCCAGGAACTCAGTAAAGGTAGAATTCATGTTGTTTTCTCCTGAGAGAAAATGATAGACTGATTGGGAGTGGCAGCTCTCTGTCACTGTGCAGTATGAGGACAGATCATCACATTGCACATTGCTCCTGGAGAAAAGACCCCAAATCCAAGGATGGTTTCTACTATATGCATTCAGACTCTGTAGTGTCATTATGAAAGAAAGAAAGAAAAAAATAAAAACTGGTCAAGCCACTGGTAGCTAGGGGCCATCTGTATTGGAGTCATTGTCATTGACTACTGAAGAAAGCCCTGAAGTCAGCAAAGTGACAAGAGTCTACAGACGCAGGGGTCCATAGGCTCTGGAGCCTATCTGTACGTTCTGCATGCAGCACTCATCTCTAATGACTTCTCAATGCCCCTCGCACCCTTGTCAGTCCTGTATCTCATTCAAGACTACACTATTACCAAGATTGGGACTTTGCAACTTCTAATGCTCTTTGAATCAAACACAATGAAGTCCAGAGACTCTTCCATTTGGTAAGAAAGATTAACACCTACTTCCACTCTCGGCTTGAGAGAGCAAGAGGCAACCTTTCTTGGACTCTTCAAATAATCTCTCTTTAGAGATGAGGCCATGCACAAGAAAATAGCTCAGCAGGAATTTGAAAGTGAAAAAAAAAAAGAGTGAGAAACTAGAGATAAAAGCAGGAAAGCACCGTAATATAACACATGTGCTGTCAAACTTCAGTTATTTGAATGGAATCAGGGACAAGCGGTCAATTTTAGAGAGTAGAGATCTGGCAAGGGTTGTTCTGAGGAAAAGAATGCACATATGTGTTGGATGGAGGGATATATGACCTAGTTTTGAATAAATAAATCTAAGAATGGTTTATAATTTATGTGAGCCTATTTCCAGCTAGTCTGAAAGGCAATCTGAAACTGTGTTATCAATTAGAAGCCCATTGATGGATTATATACAGTCTGAAAGAGCCTGGGGCTGGACATCTTACAGATGTAAATATCAGACATGCGATAGCCTACAGAGCACATTAATTCTGCTCTGAAAAGGGGCATGGGTTGCAGAAGGAGGAAAAGGGGGAACTTTGAGGTCGCCCTTCACCCACTGCCACGCCTCTCATGTTACAAATAAGTGCTCAAGTATGTGGACTTTGGGACGCAGCCACCACCTGGTAGAATGTCACAAAACTTCAAATGCAAGCCAGCCAGTGCTTAAATACCTAAATATTGCTAAAAGCTGTTTGTAAATTGAGCTGTGCCAACCATGCCGAGGACAACTCTTGCCAGGCAGCAGGTCCTACTTCAGACATGCTCGAAGAATGACCAGAGTTCAAGAGCTAGTCTTTAGCTCCATCCCTCTTACATATATCTCCACCCTGATTTTCAGACCCTCTTACGTATCCCTTAACAAACAAATGGTGAAACGAAACAGCATTTTAGAGGAATGCTGAGGCTCCACCCAGTGCCTGGAACTTGGCCAGTGCGAGGCTACTGAGCTATACCCCCAGCCCTGCAGGAATGGCTGATGGTTTATCTGAGTTTTACTCTAACCCCAGTAAAGGAAGGTAATCACAGAAGAGCAGACAGCCTCTTCACTCTCTGATTCCCACTGCATGATCTGGCTTCATAATGAGAATGATTCACTTGGAAGGTGTCTTAGTTAGGGTTTTATTGCTGTGAAGAGACATCATGGCCAAAGCAACTCTTATAGGAAAAAAAAAAAAAACAACAAAAAAAAAAACATGTAGCTGGGGCTGGCTTACAGGTTCAGAGGTCTAGTCCATTATCATCCTGTCAGGAAGCATGGGAGTGTGCAAGCAGACATGGTGCTGAAGGAACTGAGAGTCCTACATTTTGATCCGAAGGCAATCGGAAGAGACTGTCATACTGAGTGTGGCTTGAGCATAGGAGACCTAGAAGCCCGCCTCCACAGTGACACACTTCCTCCAACAAGGCCACACCTACTCCAACAAGGCCATATACCTAATAGTGCCATTCCCTATGGATTGAGCATATTTAATCTCATGAATCAATGGAGGCTACACCTTTTCTAACTGCAACAAAGGGAACATCCCAAAGTACCAGACCCTATGATTATCTATCATTCTATACACGTGCTCTTCCTTCACTCTCTTTCTACAGTGAATCTTTTCACTCCGCATCTCTTACCTCACACAGAGTAGACTCTGCCCACAATCTCTTCTCTGTAACACCAAACCCAAAATGTGCTGCAATTTTTCTCAGCTTAAAATATCTCCTTAATGCTTACAGCCCACCACTGGTTTTTCTAAGCAAACCTCAGGAGTTCATGAGCACTGTCCTTCACCTCATTCCTGAAATCCTCCAGGACCTGCCTCTCCTCCTACTCTGCCATTCTGTCCCAAAAACTCCTGGCCTGTCACCAAAGCCTATGGCTGTCATTCTAACCCTTGCTCCATCCAAGAAACTCCACATAGCTGATCTCTATTCTGTCATGAAACAACTTATAACTTGCTTCTGGAAGATAACCTTGAGTTCCAACCCCACCCACCCCTAGACTGCTAATTCCTTTCCTGATTCCTTCTTATTCAGAGTCCTCTAAGTGACAAGAGACCCCAAGATTCTATCTCTGGGGTTCTTTTCTCTCTTAGTTGCCTGCTACATGATTATAGTCACACTAAACAGGTGCTAGCTAGAAAAATTAAAAAATCTAGTCTGTCCCTGTCCCTAAACTCCAGACTTGCACAACCAGCTATGAGATCCTTCTCTTTATCTGCTAAACACTTCAAACTTTACTCTTACTAGAGACCTGATTCCATTCTTGACTCATATTCCCATATTCTGCCCATCCCTTCTCCATATGCACGCTTCTGGTGAATCAAGTATTCTCAGGATTTGTCCCCAAAACATCTGACCTAATGTCCTGTTCCATGCCTATGCCCCTAGGCCCCACCACAGCCACACTGGCGGTTCTACAGTTTTTTGAGCATAAACAAAATTCAAAGTCTTTGCCTTGGATCCCTTTCCTTCAGTTATGTCCATGATCTGCAAGCCCTACTTATTCAGATCTCATCAATAAACTCCTGCAGTAAAGGGTGAAGTCCCAAAGCTCCAAACATCAGAGATCCCTATGCTTTATCTCCATGTTATGTCTGCCTGGTCAGGCATGCTGTCATCTGTTTTATGCTCCCGTAACAGAATACCATACACTGAATGCGTAGTAGAAGCAACAGAAGGCATTTTGGAGATTGAGAAGTCTAAGACTGAGAGGCTGCATCTGCTGAGGGATTTCTATATTAGAGCATGGCAGTTGGTATCACATGGTTGCGAGACAGCAGGAAGTGGTACTCAAGCTCTTTGATAATTAGCATTAATCCATTTATGAAGGTAGAGTTTCATGACCTAAGGTTTTGGGGTATGGGGAGGGGGGCCAGGGGACATAGTCAAAACGAAGTAGTATTTACCATTACTTGGTATATTTCTTGTCTATTTGTTTATAATCTGTAACTCTCAATCTCTAAATAAGCTCTTTGTTCTGTTTTTACCTTCTGGCCAAGTACTTATCATGCGGTAGGGTGTTTAATAAATTCTTATTGAGTAAAGTCCAGTTATGTATATTTATTCTAATTAGTGGCTAGGTGGCAATGACTTAGAAAAATTGCTTCTGTATTCAATATGAAAAAGACATGGTGCTATTATTACTAAGGATGGGGCTAGATCCCAACAATGAGCTTGCTGTCAGAAACCATGAATAGATAAAAGATGGTAAGGAAATGGGGGTGAGGCCCTGGATGTGGCTGCTCCCATATCTGCCAAGATTTGGTTCTTCTCTGAGGTAGGTGGCCCTAGCAGAGGCAAGGGAGAGTCATTCTAGGCTCCATAACTTCCTGTGTTCATGAACCACCCTCATTCTTCCCCAGTTTGCCCTTGTGTGTACACATAAATAGTATGCATAGGTATGTGTGTAGGCATGCATGTAAGTATAGATAGGTGTGCATGCCCCATAGCACACATAGAAGTCACAAGGACAACCTTAGGTGTCAGTCCTTGCATCCTGCCTTCTTTGAGAAGGGCTATCTTTTCATTGGATGTTGCTATGTACACAAGGATACCTGGCCTATGAGCTTCAAGAGATTCTCTTTCCAACTCCCATCTAGCTTAGGACTCTAGGTATATATGACCACACTCGACTGCATGTAGGTTCTGGGGATTCAAACCCAGGTCCTCCTGCTTGTGTGGCAAGTACTTTTTCCTACTAAGCAATCCTCCCAGCCTCACTCAGCCTGACCCTTCTAGTCCCAACCACATAACCAGAAAGTAACGAACACTCCTTAGAAACTCAGCATCAGACTGAGGATCTAGTATCAGAGACGAGTCTAAGTAAAAGGCATAAAACTCACATTTGAAAACAACCTTCTCTACTTGTGCATTCAACCAACAGCAGCGTGAAAATGTGTAGAAATACCTGAGTGTCTGAATATGGTGTAGACCTTTGCTGGTTATTCCCTAAAGAATGCAGTGTGGCAACCATTTGCATAACATTTGCATGATATATAGGTAATCTGGAGGTGATTTAAAGAAAATGAGAGGAAGCACAGATGCTGCATGTAAGCGTCAAGCTGTTTTATAAGGACTTAAGCCTCTGCATATTTGTGTCCACAGAAAATATCATAGAACCAACCTGAGGTGCTACTGTAATCTGTATTTCCCTCATTTTATTTATCTTTTCTCGATTCCAAAAACATGTACTCAGATTGAAATTAAGTCTACACTATCATACTTAAAAGATAATTATTGAAATTATAAAGTGTGTCTCTAGGTCTTATATAAAGGGATACCATACTATTTTTTTTTTAAATTAGTTCTAGTGGGAACCTCTCAAGTCAGTGTGAGTTTTAACACTTTTGAATCACAGACACTGCTAAGCTACCCTGTGTATTTTGGGGGAAAGACAACTGATTCTACTTACAGGTTGTTATTGCAACAACACATCTTGTGCTGCTGAGCGTTTTGAGGAGAAGCCCTGAGTCAGCTCTGTGGCCAGTGTCAACTGCAATCTTCCACAGTTAACCTTCTTCTCCCACTCCATGCCTTTGTATGATGTCTTTTAATGAAAACTATTCTCATTTAACTTCCTGTGTGGCAGTAAACCTTACCTGCTCCAGAAGACTTCCAGACTCTCTGACCAAATAAAAATGATTGAATGTGTGTTGTGCATTGGCTCAGAGTATGTGCTTGGCAGAGGAAGGCTGGATCATTTATCTAGCAGTTATGGTTTCATTATCCCCACGAAGCTTAAAATGTACAACCCTTTCTTTTTAGACCCAACAGACTCCCTGGTTTGTGTATACAATTCCCAAAGACTACAATCTCTTCCCCCAGGCAGAGTCTGGATGAGGTCCTATAAGTAAATACTCTGGTCTTCTGGCTTCTTTCTTGAGTTTTATGTGTCTATAAGGATCCTGGTGTTTGGGAAATGTAGGCCTTCATGCTTAAGGATCAGATCCGTCAACTTCCCAGCAATGTGAAGGCTTAGAACCTTTCTGGGTCTTGGTAAAATCTGAAACTTGAGGTTGCTATTATTTCTCAAAGTTGTCCCAGTTCTTAAATGGGGAAGCCTCTAGGTCTTAAGATCTCTCAACCAACACGCACAAGAGCTCACAAGAGAAAACAGAACTTCAAGGGCAAGAGAGGACAGGCATCTTGGTTCTTTGGAAATGGAAGCTGCTATCTGTATAAACAGAATTCCTACGAGCTACTACCACTGCATATAGTGGAGTGCTGGTGAGATAAAGAAGCAAATGCAATCTCAGCCTATAGTGTAATGGTGCTGACCCCACTGGTAAACAACCCTCCCTCACTGTTCATCTAGAAAACCCTAAAATAACGTAAAGATTACAGATAGAAAATGAAAATAAAAGGGGACTCCTCCTGTTATAGCAATAGCTGGGTCGCTGACATGGCCTTTAAAATAAAGAATATAAAAGTTCCATGGAATGAAAAGATGTAACAAGGAGCCTGGTTCAGTACTTGGCATTTTCCACATATATAGCTATATAATACATGCTTAATGTATGCCAACTTAATAGTTTTCCCTTCTTTCCTATAGAGTTAACTTTCCCAAGAAATATATACAATTAAGTAGATGATATGTTTCTTTAAAATGTAAACAAGAATGTTTGAGGCAGTACATTTGTTTGTGAATATGTGGGATGCAGTTTACCTTTGGGAAATAAAAAAAATAAAAATAAAAATAAAAATAAAAATAAAAACCCAAACACTGACCTGAATTTAAGTCTCGTCCCGGGTTGAAGGCTCGGCTGTTCACAGTAGTAGAGAGTCGATCGCAACTCACGGTTCTTGATACATTGGTATTGAAGTTCCCATCAAACCTGAAACAACAGAAAAGGATTAGCAATGCATAGCTGGTGAGCTTCCCATCTAAGAAAAACAATCAATAAAAAAATTCATTCACACCTTGTATAAATAGGCCAGCCCATAAACAGTAGGATAGTGACTTAACAAGAACAACCAAAAATTAAAATTTTATCCTAATTAATGTGCTGTGGAAAAGAAGTAACAGTAGCTAGAAGTCTTAGAAGTCGAGTTCAAATGCTAGGAGATTAAAAGAGAACTGACCTTGAAAAGCAATTTTTAGTCAAGGAACTTGATCTATTACTATTGATAAAAGCATATGCAAAGCAGAGGACAAGATTCAGGCTTGAGCAATGATGTAGCTGTGAAACAGGTTTTCACTATATTGTATCTGAGCACCAATGGCCCAAGTCTAAGGACAGTGGCAAAGGGACGTACAAACTGTGAAGTAGAAATATCTCTGTCCTGTAGCTCATAAATGAATGTCTGACATTGAAAAACATAGTCAGTTTTTTTTTAAACTTGAGAATGAATAAATAAATAAAATTTATTTTACAAATTTTTTTTTAAAGGGTTAAGAGTAATGTGTGGCTATGCTTCTCTTGGTATCTGATTCAGAACTGGCCCCTACCCTGTCATCATACATAGAAAGCTGAAGTCTCTTGATTTTTTGTAGTAGTTCAATGTTAGTACTAAAGACAGAACAACACTAGTACCCACGCTGACCATGGGTAAAGCCAGTACCAGAAAATATTTACTCCAGAAAACAATAATTTGAAAGAATATACTCAGACACACACCTGTAGTGAGAATTTTCTTTTAAATCCAGTTATATTATCTAAATGTTTTTGTTTTAATCCCAGATATGGGATATGAGGCTGCTTCCAATTGTCATCAGGCAGCTAACCCTGATTTGTCTTATACTCTGGCAGAGGAGTAAGAAATTCTGCTAGCTGAAGATAGTTTACATTTGCAATTCTGGGGACTTATCGGAGGATATAAAAATGTCAGAGCCCCAAGAGGGTGTGAGGGCTGCCTTTCACCCTGCTGTTGCTGGTTCCTGTTGCTGTGGCTGGTTGTGAGTAAAGAGACAAGAAGAAATTGGCTATCCTGATAATGAAGACCAATATCGCCCAAAGGAACTCAACGCCCCTAATCAGAAGAAAGCAGTCTAATGAGGTTGACTCCCCCTTTCCTGTCTAGTCTTCTTTCTCTCCTACCTAGTGTTAGGGGGTTGGAGGGTGGGAGAAGGAGGGTGGTAGATATAAGAATCCAATAAAGTAGTCAAAAAGTTAAGCTATATACACCAACATGTTTATATAAGCAGTAGGAGGGACAAAAAGCTTCAGTTTCCATATATCCCACTTCGAATGTGGAGACAGCTCCAAAGATTCCAGGAGGCAGTCAATAAACTCAACCCAATACTAGCTCTTCAAACTCTGTGGTGCATAGAGTGTATACCTCATCAATTAACCAGTGAGTGAATGAAATTCTATTACCAAGCTCTAGGAGGGACACTTCTAAACTCAAGATCCATCTATTCATTCATGACTTTAGATTATCTGTTGGTTAGCTTATAAAATATAAGAACCATCGAGCTAGATTTATGTTATAAGCAAGGGAGCTGTGTTTTCACATCAGTTTCAACCTCCCAAATTGAGGAATATTTCTTAAGTATCTTCTCAAAGATGAATTAGGTAACTGGGTGTTGAGAACCCTTTATTCTAGCCACCAGCCCAGTTTAGAATTCTATCAACAATGTTGGCTGTGCATCAAAGGATACTGTTGCTTCACACACAGAGCGACTCTACTCTAGACTTGCTCCAAATTGTCTAGATGAGAAGACCCTTTGAAGCCATGGATGGGGAGAAAGAAGAGATTAAGATAGAGCCAGCTACCTGTGTGCACACTGGTGACACGACAATCCACAATCTCATCTTCCCTGTGCACTAGCAAACAGAAGCCCTTCCCTTCACACGTGCCTTAATAGGAGGCCAGATATTTGGAGGCGTGTGGACCATAAGTTCTGTTGGAACACTTCCACTCCGTCACTCTAGTGCACAAGCAGCCACAGAGAAACTCAATGTAGCTGTCTTCTAATAAAACTTAGTTTTCTTTAAAAAAAAAAAAAAAAAAAAAAAGTTTCTTCAAGTTTGGACTATACCAGGGGAGCCCAGAAAAATCTTTGATGATGAATGCATGCGTGTTTTGATATGTCCAGTACCATATATAGCTACTAGGCATTTGAAACGTGGCCAATATAACAGGATTCTTACTACCCTTCCTGTTTATTTAATGTCAAGTGTGAAAAGTCACTGAATGGTGGTTGACATATTGGACAGCCAAGGTCTAGAAGGCTCTCCTTCTCCAGCCAGAAGGTATGTCTGGCTATCTTTCAGGTTCCTAATTGTATATACTTCCTAAGAAAGATCTACCCTTATGTTGGATACCTTTCCAAGTATGTCAGGTGCCTCTGTGTTCTCTCAAAAGCTTGTCATATATGTTAAATTTGTGATTCTATTTATGGAGAGAGGGAGGAGAGGTAGAAGGAAAGGAGGGAGGGAGGGAGGGAGGGAGGGAGAGAGAGAGAGAGAGAGAGAGAGAGAGAGAGAGAGAGAGAAAGGAGACAGAAGAGAGGGATAACATGTCTCTATGAGACATACATGGCCAGAGGTTGTCATTAGGTATTTTCCTCTATCACATTCTACCTTATGTTTTGAGGCAGAATCTTTCTCCTTGCTTTGTGGCTACACTGGTTCACCAGCAAGCCCCCCTCAATCTTCTTGTCTTTGCTCTTTGGGTTTATATCAGCAGGTAGCTGTGCTCAGCTTTCACATGGGTGGAGGGATCTGAACTCAGGTCCTCATGCTTGTGCATCAAGCTGTTTACCCACTGGGTCATCTCCCCATTTGTGGGTTTTTTTGTTGTTGTTGTTGTTTTTAATGAATGGATTTTGTGAATTAAACTTCATAAACAGATAAGAAAGGAGAAAATATATAGCTAGTTTTAATAGCTATATTTAAATAGCTAGTTTGTGATTTGTAATATTAAATATATAATAAATATGAATATGCTATATTTATATATTTATAATATAATGTATTTATTACATATGGTTTTATATATTATATAAGTATATAATATATAAATATAGCTTATAATATTAAATGGCTAGTTTAAATGGTTGTAATCATAATATTTAGCATTTTTATTTTAGCATGTTTTTTTGTAAAGTGGGTGCTTATTTTAACCTCCTTTTCATGAATATTCATATGCCCACACATTCTGAGGTGTCCACAAGGCTCCTGATGGTTTAATGAATGGGCACTGACTCACTTGAATAATTACAAACCACTGGGCATCTAATTACACCAAAATCACTCAGGATGGATACTGGAGGTAGATTTTTGGACCCTGACTTTGAAGAGATAAATTTATTCTTTTGGGGGGAATGGAATCTGAGTTTGGCTGGTTCTGAGGAACAAGAAAGCCCTTCATTGTTGTCATAATTTTTTAAAAATAAATGTATGAGCACAGGTATTCTGTAGTATATCTAAAAGACCTTAAAGACAGACGGTATTTGGATTTTGTTCGCCAAGGACAGAGTCTTTGGATGCCTGTAGTATGCCTGTAGTTCATAGCGAGCAGCTGTCACACAAATTCTGAAGGCCCCTTTCACCTACCTATTTCACAATAGAGACAAATGAAGCAAAGGATATACAGCAAGGGAAGGAGGCAAAGGGGACTTGAATTCTGGACCCAACTCTTCTGCTGAGACAAGACACACAACATTCTGCTTCTAAATGACACAGAAGGAAAAACTCACTGAAAAGGGCAATGCAGGACGGTGTTTGACACACCCTACCAGGGAAACTTGGGCTGGAATATATAGTTCTTGTGTGCCTGGACAGGGTATCCACAGTTAGGACATCTGCTCTGAGCCCCACCCTTGGAGAACTGATCTTGGAGGGGGACTTTGTAAAATGAAAGCTGATTTATTGGAAGCAGGGAGACCAGGGAACTACTGTTAGGGGTTTACTTCCTCCTTGAAGCAGATCTTGGAGAGCTGTAATGAGGACATCTTTATAGCAATGAAAGTGGAAGTGGTTCACTCACAAAAGCACTAATCCACGCACCTTTGCTGGCCATGAGACAGTCTGACGAAGCAGCCACGTGTCATTATCGTTATTATTGCTATCTCCCAGGCTTCTCTTCTGACCACACCGGACTCGGCATGTGCTTGTCTGTGTCCAGTGTGCCTTCTCCTCAAGGCTGGCTCATCAACCTACATTTCTCCTCAGCTCCCCTCAGGACAAGTTCCCACCCAAGTCCCCCCACCCAACCCCAACCTGACTGGAGTTGTTCTGCTTTGTACTTAAGATCTGATGTCTTTTTCCTGCCTTTTTTGGGGGGGAGAGGGAATGCTTTTTTGTATTATTTTATAACCAGATTTAACATAATGCCATTGTCGGGAAAACTTAATTCAAGGGGGCAAGGCAGCCCTCCAGGACAGTTTCTGCAGTCATTCCCCAAAGGACTCACTTTCTAATACGATCTAGTGGTGATCAGGTTTCATGAGTATAAGTTTTAGGGAAAGGAAACATAAACACTGAAATGATGTCATGGATGAAAATGCAAAAATAAGATGAGCAATTTATCTTACTCATTTTAGCATTTTTCCCCCTCTATCAAATAAAGATTGGTTTGCCCAGCACTGGTGGTGCATGCTCCCCTTTTATCCCAGCACCTGGGGGGGCCAGAGGCAGGTGGATCTCAGAGTTCAAGGCCAATCAGTGCTACACAAAGAAACACTATCTCCAACCTCACCCCCAACACACACACATACACATACACACACACACAGATTATTAGTGAGGAGGGTAATAAGCAGTTACGAAGCCCTGTTAGGCAACCTGCCCCCAGGCAGTTCTTGAACTGTCTTTTCTCTCTGGTTCAAACTGCTTCAAGTTTCCTTGGAGTCTGCGCTGCGCCTTGGCAGCTATGCATGCACCCATCTACCTGAAAGTTTATGTAAAACCTGGATATAGAGCCACCCTGAAGCTGTCTCCACTGCCTGTGTAACTGATGTACCAGTCAAGTGCGGAGGAGATGTCTAGAGAAGGCATAAAGGAATGGAGGAGGGGGAGGGGAGAAGAGCATCTAGGCTAGCAGGCCAACTAGAAGCAAAAATGAAGAGGGATTATCTCCCAGTTCTCTGGGAGATAATCACAGGATAAATGCCTGCTCTTGTCCAGACTCCAAACCTGCTGAACTCTAAACATGGGAAGGAAACCTGCTTAGTCATCTTGATATATTAGTTACCTCTCAACCTAGGAAGAATGGTCACCAGCCCAAAGGCAGGAACACACTTAATGCACATGTGACCTCAAGAAAAGCATTTTATAAAAAGCAACATACTAGTCACTCACTCAGATTTGGAGCCCATGGGAACAAAGTTCATGGTTGAGATTCTTTATAAAAACATGTCAGCTACTCCTAGGACTTACCTAAACCAATTGGCAATGAGGGATATATCAGCTGCCAATCATATGCATATAAATCCAGGTTTATAGAGAGGTCAAGAACTAGGAAAAAAACATGCATTTTCATATAAGATGCATAAGCAATCAGTTTAAATGGTTGATTCATCTCACTATTCATATTTATGATTTTAAAAAAAGTAGCAATAGAAAAAAAATCCTACCTAAAACTCCTTTAGACCTTGAGCCTTATAAAAGAAGATATTGGACTAAATCCGACTTCTTTGCTTATTTTCATAAGATAAAGCCAGCGCCTAGAATTCAGTTTCTAGAGGAATAACTCTATCTCCCCTGTCCCCTTAAGAAAGAAAAGGGGGGGGGAAGGTCTTCCTTTTGGATTTACTTTCATGAACAACTGATCGAACTGCTGTCCCGAGGGAGAAAACAGGGCTGTGACTCCCACTTTGATCTCTTCCCCATGGAGAAATTCACTCCCTGCCTGCCTTGCAAGATGTTCATTTGATTGACGCTTGCTCTGATGTGCAAACTGCTTTGAACTTCAGACATTTAATTCCCATCAGGCTGCAGTCATTTTTATTCTCCTTCAACAGGATTTACAAGCAGGAGATCAGCAAATGTAGAGGATAAAATAAATTTGCAGAAGCTTTGAATCTCACATCAAAACAGTGTTCAAGTGACTTCCAATTGGATTCCATTCAGCCCTGATCCACAGTGTAAATCAACTTTCAGTAGAGTCCTGATTTAGAAAGAAAAAGATATAAAGGGAAGACAGACGCACACACCCCTTTTGGGGTTTACTTCCTGAATCTGTAGCTTGGTCTTTGTCTAAATTCCCTGGGGAAGGTGATTTGCCAGGCAAATCATTCAGGATCCTGGGTTTTTCTGAACATTTCCAGGGAAGCCGGGCCCAATTTATTACAGTGCACACAAAACCCAAACCCCTGGTGTGGGTTCCCGGGGTGGTGGTGAAGTGTGGTATTGTTCATGGATGCGTTTTTTTTAAGGCAATGATTTAAAAAGCAAATCCTTGGGGATTTCTCAGAAGAGCAAGGCTTAAAGTGTTCAGGAGTCCATACACAGAGCCAGTGTGATGGCGGCTGAGGGGCTGAGAGGCTGTGGGTATTTTTCTATTTGTTCTCTTCTTTTTAATAACTGCTAAACTGTAGAGACAAATGTAAAGTCTCTCTCTCTCTCTCTCTCTCTCTCTCTCTCTCTCCCTCCCTCCCTCCCTCCTTCCCTCTCTCCCTCCCTCCTTCCCTCCAAAAGCAAAGCTAATATCAGTTCAGATGGGAGTGAGGAACAAACATGGAAACTCCCCAAAAAGCTCTCAAGTTGAGCAGGCCCTGGCTGCCTGTTGCACCGCTGTTTTTAGAACAGCACACAGAAGAAACCACAGTACACACCAATACCTTCAATCGTCTCGAGGGAAGGAACAGACATAGAAATGCCTGTGCCTCACACACCCCTTGGCCCTAGTGACAGCCCACAGTTGCTGGCGCACCATAACCTGACATGAGGAGTAGCTCCTCACCTCCACTCAGCCAGGCTCCCAACTGTTCACTGCTTCTTGGACTTGGCTGCTTTTGGAACATTTGAGCAACCCCAGTTGAAAAGAATTAAAAGGAAGGATTCCTTATCCTCCACTTAACTGCCCATAAGAATAAAGTCAAACCAAGAAAGAGCATCTGCATTAGCAAATATTTAAACTCTCAGTGGCAGAGGAAAGGGTAAGAGTAAGATCACTTCAAAAAGAAGCCATCGAATTTATAAAGCCAACAATACTCAACCCCCTCCAACTGAGCTCACTTATGCAAACACCTAAATGAATGGGCAAACGGAAAAGCTGTCAAATAACACGTAATCACACTGCAAGAAAGGGGGCTTTCCTTCCATCTCCTCAGAGGTGGGAGTGATAAGTCACATTCTTTTTGTTCTTATCAGCAAGAAGGATTAAATCTCTGAGGTTCAAGAATGCTGGAAACAAGAGCTGGTTCCCAATGCCCTTGGATGGTAAGGCACTCGGAGCACAAGGTACCTCCCTAGACCTCACAGAGAATACACATTCCTTCCCTACCATTTCCTCACCACAGCACGTCACTAACAGGTAGCCCCACCGTGGCCTTGGACCACACATTTATATGCATATAGATATTAATCATGTTGTGCAGAAGCTAAGCAATTGGGCAGGTGACATCTGGGAGACTTGAGAGGGAACATATAACCACATCTTCTTCATCAGCAGGCTGGGAATATGAGAACACTATGCACAACAAGATAAAAGTATAAGATAAAATAGAAAGGGTCTACAGTCTGGTAGCACCCTTTGTGCCACTCCATGTCACCTCTGCCCACTGGCCACTTGACCTCCTGTAAGGATGGCCACACTACACTGCTATTTACTTAAACACTCCTCTTTTGTGCTTGGAAGACACAAAGAGGGGGTGTTCCTTCTCTGTACTTCTTTACCCTTGGGACTTTACCCAGGGTCAGACCTGTGAGGAACTGGTCACTATTGCTAAGTAAAGAAATACAAGAAGCTTAGAGGCCAATGTCTCAGGCTACCCCAGAGGCTGCAAATCATGTATTTCCTCTTTTTGTAAATAGCAGGTGGCTGTGGGATGTACCACTCAGACCTCAAAGAAGGTAATCAAGAACCTACCTCGGCTAGCAGGTGACCTTGGAGGTGAGCTAGTCCAGCTTTTAGCTTATGTGCACCAAGGAGAGAGAGGTCTGCCCAAACCACCCTGTTCTGCAAAAGAAACAAGCCATGCAAGGCACTGAGAGCTAGCGGCAGATGTGCCTGAGGTTGAAGACAGATGTGCCAGAGGTTTGCACACAATCACACTGGATAAGAGGTAACAGCCAGAATGGTTCTCCAATTTAAAAACGCTTTGCAATCTCAGTACCATAAAGCATATAAACAGCTTACAGGTTGGTCTTCAGCTGTGATAAGGTCCATTCTTTAAGCCTAGGGTAACCATCTAACTAGCATCCTCTCACCCAACACAAACACGAGATTTTTAAAAGAAAAATCACAAAACCAATTCTACTTAAAATTCGTAAAAGGCAGGAGGTGAAATCCAATACTGGACACATGGAGGTGTCTCTCATCCTTTGGTCAGCACAGGTGAGAGAGGAACCTCCAGAAAGTGGGGTTCTTACTCAGCTCCCTGCAAGTGGATGCTCTGGAGTGAGGGTGCTTCTTGTCAATGACACTCTCACAGATACAGTTACCTATCCCCACTCCCAACCCCACAGGAAATGACACACACACTGCTGCAGAAACATGGTCCTGGTTAAAATCTTTGTATTCAGCTACTCATTCAAGGAGTCATTCAATAGTCCTAAATTCTAAGAAACATAATGTAGCACTTCAAAGGGCAGGCGAGCCAGCCTCACTGCTAACTTCACCTTCGGTCAAACTATTTCATCATTATAAAAACAATTCATTTGACCCAGGCATGACAGCACATATTTATAATTCTAACACTCGGGAGACAGAGGCAGGAGAATCTGAGGTCTGAGCCAGTCTGTGCTACACAGTGAGAACCTGTCTCAAACAAACAAACAGAAAGAAAGAAAGAAAGAAAGAAAGAAAGAAAGAAAGAAAAGAAAAAAAAGAAAGAAAAGAAAAAAAAGAAAGAAAAGAAAATATACAGCAACAACATCCCTAACTCATTTGGAATCAGAAACCCAGACTCTAAACCCACCTCCTGGACCCCTCCTATACCTCTATACACTGTTTTCTTCTCTGTAAAATGGAGGGAGGCAAGGCTAAAAATTAGGCAGAAACAGTTTCTAGTTGCCACTAGTCTGTTCACAGGACTCAAGAGGTATTGTTACTGAATTATAAACGAATGAAAACCCTTTTCTGTAGGTTTCATATTATAGTCAAGTAGTTTTTTAGAAATGCAAATTCTTTGCAAAATCTTTGTTGAATTCTTAGCTCAGCTCAAGGCCTGCTGGTACCAATATCCGCAAAGCCTGGGTCAGTGCTTAGTTAGCCTGCAGGTAGTAACAGCTAAAGGAACTGGAGATGGGAGGGCCTGATAAGGCAGCACAAGTGACTTGAAAGGGAAGAATTTCCATCCAGTGCTTTGTGGACAAAACACATCTTCCTGGGGAAGGAACAGGGCTTGAAAGAAAATTAAACTCAGTTGTCAAAGGACCAGGCTCCTTGTTTCTTCGGCCTTGTGACACAGAGAGAACAAAGGACCAGAAGTCATCTTCACAAAATGCCTAAGTCAGAACATTTCATTCTGCCAGAAAACGTGTAACAACAAGAAATTGAACAGATAGATGGTGAAATGTTTTATGTCTTCATTTCCATGTGTGCCACCTTAGAACCAGGCTTGAAAAAAAAAAAAAGTGTGGGTCAGCTGCTATGTCTAGACATCACATTTTATAGGAAATTGACAATAAACATTCTTGAAGTGACCTGACCACTATACACTATACATGCATTACAACATACCAGTGTCCCCTATCAAGCACATTACAATTACATGTACAAGATAAAAAGTATCTTAAAAATAAATCGACACATTTCCTAAACCACTATGCACACAACAGAATGAGGTGCAAATGTTTGTGGGCTCAAAGTAGAACGATGCAAGGGTTAACCCCATGCTTTTCTAACACCTCCAATGCCTGATAAGCATTCCTGTTATCATCCAAATTAGCAAGTCACAGTCAATTCATTCACAGTCAATTCAATCTCTTTGCAAATCTTTTACCTTTATTTTTATTCTTCACAGATTTCCATCCTCTAAGATATTAAGTTTAAAAAATTAGAAGTTTCTTTTAAAATCTTCCTCGGGGCTGGAGAGACTGCACCATGAAAAAGAACACTGGATCATCTTGCAGAGGACGTGGGTTTGGTTTCCAGCACCTACATGGCATTTACAACTGCCTGGAACTCCATTTCCAGGGGACCTGACACTTATTTCTGGCCTCCCCAGACACCAGGCAACCATGTGGCACACATACATATATGTAGGCAAAACATACACACACAAGAAAATAAATCTATAAAAAGGTATTTAAAAATCTCCTTCATCACCTAAATCTCTAATAAACCTTCGGGACATCGTCTCATCTAAGACTGTGCTTGTGTTTCCACTCTACAGTGTTACTTACACTTTCTTTATGTAGCCATTATTGCATTTCAGGGTACTATTCATTTCTTAAAAAAAAAAAAAAAAAAAAAAATGTTGTTGGGGGCAGGGGTGTACCAGAGTGCACAGGTCCAAGGACAAATTTCTGGAGTCAGGTCTCTCCATCCATCTCACATGGGTTCTGAGAATTAAACTCAGATTGTCAGGCTTGTCAGCCAGACACCACTTGTCTTACTGTGAGAAACAAATTGGCCCAAGTGATGGACATCTTTGTCTCTTCACCACAGTTATTCTTTATTTGCCACTTAGTTACCATCTTGACCAAATCATGAACCATACTGCAATCTTTTTTGTTTGAAAACTTAGTGCTTATAGAAAGTACTCTACTACATGACCTGGGATCTCCAGGCTCCTGAGCATCTCCGCTGCATTTTGTTCCAGCTCAGTCTTCCACTTACACCAAGGGTTTGCTTTATAGACACACATTTTGCTTTTCTGGTCTGAAATAGTCTTCTCCTAGACCAGTGTGCAAAAGTGTCATTCAAGGCCTCACATACTGTTCTGCACCAAGCCTGTTTCTCTTTAAAATGGCCTTTGTATTTCCTCACACTGGCTATCGTTTGCCTGGTTCATGTAGTGGGTCTCCTTTTCCATCTCTGTCTATCAGAAAGTACCTATTATAATGCCTTGTTTACTCACTACACCTTGAACATGATGTAGGCAGCTTTAGCTAAAAATGGTTTCTGTATATTCTAAAATATTCCATGCACACAACAAACTTATTAAAGTGGTAACTGAGATAACTAAGCATTAACTTATGCTACAAAAGAGAGCTTGTAACATGGAAAGATGTCCAGATAAAAGCAATGAACCATGAAGTGTCATAAATCAACTTCCTAACAGGGGTCAATGTCTACTGGGTAATTCTGACATCCATATTACTACTGGGACTAGGCATATACTTTTTAGGCCAATATTTACTGAAGGCCCTTATTGAACACAAGATTGAGTTTGACAGAGTCCTTGAACTTGTAGCTTAAAGATGAGAGGGTACACCAAGTGCAAATAGACCTTAGCCCCAGGTGCTCTCATACCCACACCTCTCTAGAATTATATCCACCAGCTCCGATTGCCCCCTCTCCCAAAACTCAAGACAATGGGCACCAGCTGCCCAGCACATGTCTCTCTAGTTCCTTGCTTACATAGAAGAAAGCAGACTAGGACTTTCAGTTGTTAACGTGTTTGACAAGTAAAATACTCTTGATTTTACGTCTCATTCTTTCATTCCCTTTTTCAAAAATCTCAATCTCCTTGTTTAAGTTGGTTGCACTTGGCTATCTTCTATATGTCATGCACGGTGTTATGTGGGGGTGTTATGTGCAGCATTGGCGCTGGTCTTGACTTCACTCACGGAGCCTACAGCCCACTGCTCTGATTAGCTGACCTATGAACTTCTCTGTAATGGAGAAATGATTTCCCTCAGCTGCAGCCTCCATCATCTGTGTCAAATCAAGGTCCTCCTCAGTGCCACTGGTCAGTGTGGCCACAAGTCTCCTTCACTCCTTCCTTAGCTCAGAATGTTTAAATCCTTTTTCCACTTTAACACCCATGAAAAGAATTTCATTATTTTTATCTGTTCTTTTGTTCCCAAATGAATGAATAGGTGCTTTTACCTTCTAATTATTATTTACCTAGGTAATGTTTCAAAAAAATGTATATAGAATGTAGAATTTACTGATTTGAACAATATGAAGCGACTCCTACTATGTAAAATGGCTCTAATTAAAGAATAAACCCAATGGTTGGAGGGGACTGGCAAATAAACAAACAAACCCTAGCCTATAACCCATCCCTTTCAAAGGGGAGGGCAGCAGAGACAAGAGGATGCTGGGAGCTGGCTGGTCAGCCAGCCCATCAGCCTAGAGAAACAGCAAGCGTCTGGTCCAGTGACAGACCCTGTGTCAAAAAATAGAGTGGAGCGTGACAGAGAAAGATATCCCTCTCTGTCCTCTGCATGGGTGTGCACCAATACATACACCAAGCATACATGGGTGAATACGTCAGGCACTAAATAAATACCTTTTAAGAAGCTAAAGAAAAACGCAAGCGACCTGGAGGATTAGAAGGGTCTCTGAAGCATACTTAAAAAGTCTCATTTTCCAGATGAGGACAGTGGGGCCCCTCTCCTTCCCACAGAAAGGGCAGAGTTGGGGGGTATTCTCACTGTTTAATTACAGCAGCATAATTTGTCACGGATGAACTTAATGGGACAGAGGACTGTCAGTACTGCTTAAGCTGCTTCTTCTGTGGTGATTCTTCTGCGGTGAAGGTGAGCACACTGAGGAAGGGCAGCGATGCGGAGCAATAGTAGAACGCACTCTGTGAAGTATGTTAGGATCTGGGCTCAATCCACCATCACAATAAACAAAAGCAAACAAAGTGAAGGCTCCTCTCTGATAATGAGAGAGTTCTGAGGAAAAACAGTCAACCCCCCCCCCCCTCCTTCCCCACTTGAAGCTAAGTCTATTTGGAACAGATATCACATCTCCTAAATCTACCGTAAATGCCAGAAGAGCCTACTCTAGGAATCCTAGTATTTATGAATGAGCACGCTAATCATTAAAACAGCCTCTCCATAACTTGTTCTTGCCTCATAGTGCACTGGTAACACTTTGATCCAAACCCACTAATAGAGAAACTGACTCAGCATCTAAGTCATGGCACTTTGTGTAGAAAACTTCCTAAATTCTGAGACTCTATTCCAGGCATTTCTAAACTTTCCACAAAGGAAACATGTATGACAACACTGTAGAAAGGCAGGCAAGTACAAATGTGTACTCACTGTGGTTTAATTAAAAAAAAAAAAAAAATGTCAACAGTAGGATATGCATCCTTTCTCTAAGGGAACCAGGGTTGGTTGGATGTACCAGCCTGTAGTAACCACATATAATGTCAAACACCACTCTGGATCCTCTTTTGAAGGACAAACAGCTAAAGCACAGTGTGATGGTTTGTATATACTAGGCCCAGGGAGTGGCTCTATTAGAAGGTGTGGCCTGGGGGCTTTAATACCCTCGTCCTAGCTGCCTGGAAGTGAGTCTTCCACTAGCAGCCTTCAGATGAAGACTTAGAACTCTCAGCTCTGCCTGAACCATACCTGTCTGGACACTGCCATGCTTCACACCTTGATGATAATGGACTGAACCTCTGAACTTGTAAGCCAGCCACAATTAAATGTTGTCCTTTATAAGACTTGCCTTGGTCACAGTATCTGTTTACAGCAGTAAAACCCAAAGGCACATGTGTTCATAGAAAGGCAGATTGCTTCCTATAACACAAAGCTTCATGGACCCAAAGAACTGGATGAAGACCTTTCTAGAACACTGATCTCTTTAGAAAAAAGGGATTCCCCTAGTGTGTCTCCTATGGACTTCAGTTGTAACTCCTCTTTGGGTCTGCAGCCTGTCAGCCCACCCAACTGCTCTGGACTTGCACCTACATTATCCATCTGTCAATTCCTTAAAGTAAACCACTATCTGTTACACACCCCCCACCCCCACACTCAGCCACACTCCTATGGGTTCTGTTGTTCTGCAGAACACTGGCACAGGGGGTTGTAAGAGTAGCTGGTAATGAGAGCTATAACTGAGAGCCATGCTTCTTGCAACTTGAGCTAACAGGTCTGCAGCACAATGTGGCTCAAGGAGCCAAATGGTAAGGTTTGCCTCCTGCCACCGTGAAGTTCTCATGGATAACTCCTGAGAATGTACTCAAATTGGCTTAGAAATGGGATGGGTTCCATTCCCTTCTCCAGTGACTTCAAGCTCAGTAGATGCCCTAACACAAAGAGCTCCCTAAAATTAGTGGGAATCCAATTTAAAGGTGCTTCCAAGAGTTTCTTCACATTTGACAATCAGTGAAGCTGTTGAAGATGTCCCCGGTGAGCATGAGAGAATTATCTATTCAGCTGAAGCTGCTCAGCTGTAGGGGTCAAGATGAAGGGGCCTGGAAAGAATTGCTTACTGACTCACAGTGAACACTGGTTTGCTTAGTATGCCAGTTCCCACCATGATCAGCCAATTAGCAAACGGGAGATGAGTGAGTCCCAGCAGCACCGACTCCCCTCATGGAGATACAAAGAAGCAGAAAAGGTTAGGTGTATCTTAGTGTTTACTCTCTGACTTGTATTTTATTTTTCCTTCTTATAAAATAAAGACACACACAAACAAAAAGAATGACAATGGCATTAATATCTATAAACGGAATTGGGAACAGAAGAAATTCACTTTGAAATGTGGAAGATCAAATTATTGATTCAGTTAGGTAAAAGGCCCAGGGGCAATGGGGCTTGTCCACAGATAGGTGGCTCTTGACACACACACACACACACACACACAATAGAAGCATTTGAGCTCAAGCCAGGTCCCAGGGAGAAGAGTCTTAGTGAGGTACATTTGATGGCTGGGTCCCTGAGATCCTGAGAGACAAGGAAGGGGAAGTGGGAGCTGGCCTAGCAGGGAATGCAAGCGGACAAGTCAAATCTATGATGCAGTAAAACCAGAGTTGAAAACAGAAGTGGCAGTGTGGGTCAACCAGGATGAAAGCTGAGGGATTGGCTTAGAGCAAGTGGCAAGGGTGATAATCAGGAGAGTTGGGAGAGTCTCTGAGGGCAGAGTGGCTCTTCATGAAGGCAGAGGGCTCCCAAGTGGACCTGGGAACTTCCTATGGCCAGGTGCTCTGATTCTTCAAGCAAAACCAAAAACCCAGCCTTTAAATTTTCCAAACCTCTAATGTTGATAATGATTTGACAAGCATACAAAGGGGAATAAATCATTTTAAATATCTGTGGGGGTCAAAAAAGAGCACCTAAAGGTCAGATATGATCCATGGTACGATGCCATGACCACAGTTCTTTGTACTGTAGCACCCAGCCAATGTGATGCAAACAGAGCTGCTGAATGTCATACGCGGATGACCCTGTGTTCTCAAGCCTGTTGTTTTTAGCATGTATGAGGGCATAGGTTAGAGTCCCAGTACCACTAAACAGGCAACAACAAACCCAGAAACAAAAGAACCCTTATGCCTGTTACTGCAAGGCAGACACTGAAAATGAGCTTGTCTGAGGTTAAGCCTCGACCTGTTTGTTTTTTCCCAGTATTGAATGTTAAGACTTTGGATCATCCCTTCAATAAACACGGACAGAGGGCCTAATCACTATGCAAGGCCCCATGCAAAATCATTAACTCCCAAGGCTCCTGAGCGAAAAGTTTCAGAGCTGACTAATAATCTAAGAAGGGAAGTATCAAACTCATCTTGAAAAAGAAAATCAATTTTCTGCCACTTTGCAGCTTTTATTTCCCATGTGGTCACAAAATCACCTTCAGGTATGCTGTGCCGGGGACTCTATATAACAGATTTTCTCTCCCTTGCCTTCCTTCCCTAGGGTCTCCCTCTTCTCCAGAAAGCCTGGACTGGCTAAGAACTCACAGCCCTCCTGCTCCTACAACTGAGTTGGTAACCATGCACTATCACGATCCTATAAAGTTTATTGATCATTTATTACTATTGTGGGGGGGGGAGGTGGTGCCACAGCACACATCTGGAGGTCCATTTAGACAACTTTGTGGAGTTGGCTTTCTCCTCCCACCTTTATGGGGATCAAACACAAGTTGGCAGATTGTATGACAAACACTAGCTGAGCAATCTCACCAGCTTGCAGCTATATACGGTATAGCTCCTTTCTAGAACTAGCCATCCTACATTTAAAAAGAAAAAAAAAATGTATCATCAAGTCCTAAGGGGAAAACAAACAAGTACATAGATGATAAGTCAGTAGAACTGAAAAGCCTGGCCTAAAACAAAAACTGAAGATATGCCATGGGTTAAAATTACTTATGATAACACTGTCCGGATTCTAACTCATCTTAGGAATGGACAGGTTCTAGAACAAAGAGTACAAAAATTTTTATTTGGGGTCTGATTGCTCATATTGCTTATAAAACAGTATCAATGCATCTGTATATGGCTAGATATAGGCACATAAACTTAAAAGACTTTGCTTCTACAACTAATATATCTCATAGTTTAGAACAGTGATTCTCAATTTTCCTAATGCTGCAGCCCCAGGGAGGGAAATACCCTCATTACTCTCACCTCACTGGCTCAGACTTCATATGACTTCCCAAGATCAATTCATGAGTTACAAAGTTGACTTAAAACCAAAATATTTTAGCCATTCCTTTAGCTGCCTTGTGGGATAGGGCGTTCCTCCCTTCTGCTCTTAGTTCCACTGTGAATGCCCTAAGATTCCAAACGGAGACGCCAGTGAAAGGGAACATTGGAGAGGAGTGAAGTGAGCGTGCTTATTAGCAGGATACTGCTGCAGCTAGAATGCCCACAGAAGCCTGTGAGAAGAGAATGGAACAGGCAGCAGGCTAAGGAGTCCTACCCTGGCTTCCCCCAACAACTTTCTCCCATATTCACCTTGAATCTTGGTTTAAAAACAGAAACCCTTGCAACACATTTTGGCTCAGACATCATCAACCCAGAAGTCCCTTCATATATAGATTTGGAAAGAAACTGAACTCTAAGCCAAGCAGACTGAGTGTAAAAGAAAGGTGGTCCTTGCTTGGTTCTGCCTGCTGCAAATAGCTGTTGTCAAGGTCAGTTTTAAACTCTGGATATCTTTTGACTGTTCAGTTTTATCCCCAGAACTAGCTGCTTTGACAAGAGCATGTTGTCAAAGAGGCTCCAGTCACCTACTCTGAATCAGGGCAGCATGCGCCCTAATTCAACTGTTTGGTATGGGAGGTCATCTGTGAGGGAGCACTGTGAGGGAGCACTCCTTTGTGCTAAGCCACTGACTGTGTGAATCTTCCATGAGTACAGTGAAGATCTTTAGAATCTTTAACTAAATCACACAAGAAGCTCTTAGAGGAGACACTGTAGTCTCTGCTTCATTACATTAACAGAAGAGAACATCGGCTTTGTCACAGAGATGCCCAGTATCTCAGACCTGACATATGGCATTCAAAATGGGAATCTCTGTCCTTATGCCAAAAGACTTAGCTATAAGCCTTCCCAAACCTTTAATGCTTACACATGTGTGTATGTGTGCCAGTCACTTTCACAAAGCAGCTTCGACAGCATGGCTGCATCTCATTATTGCACATGCAAGGGTGTTATTCAATTTTCCAGAGTAAACCCCTACCGGGAGACATTTATAATATTTACATGCTTTTGCTCTAAGTGGTACTATGATAACTTTGCACGTGCACCTTCATGAACATGTTTGATATAACCTTCCTGGTGAGACTCCTTGCTTTTGGGGGAAACCCACCATGGCTCTGGGTCACATTTTGCCCTGTTTGGTATTCAGTATTTGCCTCACGATATCTTATATAATTCTTGAGGGTTGAAATTCCTTTACTCACCCCTAGATACAAACCAGCTTAGACATTAATGCACAGTTAATAAAACCAAGTGCCAAGTGCTGGAGATGAAGGGGGCAGAGGTGTGATTCCTGCACTGAGCATCAGAGGAGGAAGGATTACCGGCAAGGTGCGGTGTGGTGCATTGAGTATATGGAAGGATAGAAAGTAACTATGGCAACAGACGGAGGGAATAATGACTTCTTCTGGGAGGGAAAAAGAAAGAAGTGTAGATGAACATTAACTGAGGTTCCCTAGGCAAGTAAGTAATGGGAGACTCATGGGCAGAAGCTGACAAGTTTAAATATACAGATATTATGATATTAGTGCCGTGAGTAAATGGAAAGCTACTGTGTACTTTGCAATAATCAGACACGGGCAGTTTGAATGTGGAAGAATAAGCAACCCAGCTCTCGGTCTATCAACAGCAGCGGCAGCAGAGAATGCTCGGGTCTTACTCCATCATGGAAGGCGGAATTGTGCAGCAGTCCTGGATGGCAGTCAGCGGGGATGTCAGGTGGGCTGTATAGGAGGCTTCTACAACTTGCTTGTTCCGATTGACCACGTCCAGGTAACGGTTGAACTTCTCCCGGATTTTTTTGGCTAGCTGTGGATGATAGTGAGCAAAATAAATCACCTATTTACTTCATCTTTCCTGATAAACTAATAAATTTGCATCATGAGATGCATACATTAAGCTTTAGGTAACATATAAACTATACCCAGATCATCTTTACTGGATGGGTGGGAGAAAAGTTGCAAAACACCTAGACATCATGGTAGGAAATTTAGACAGCAATAAAGTATTATCAGCCTATTAAGAGAGGAAGCCATATTTCTGAGCCCTTAATTGTTCAAACTCAATGGAATGATGTATAGCTCTGCTGGAAAACCAGAAACGAGGACTTCAGATATTATTACTGCCAGTGTAACAGCACATACACAGTGTGGTTGAGAGCAAATAATGTTAAGAGAAAAGAGCAAGAAACCTTTTCTGGTTCTTGGAGTCACATAGATGAGATGGGGACTAAATGGACAAAGGGGAGTGACAGTGCTTTCTTCTGTACAGCCCTTGGGAACCCCATTCAAAGTCTTCCATGGGAACAGCAATTCTCTAGGGAGATTCAATGTAGCCATGCATATTAAACAATATGTATAATTAGAAATATACTTGGATGGGACTCATTACACCGTTAGGATGGACAAATGTCTTTCTTAACTGCTGTGAGCAGAATCCTTTATCATGATTTACCTTCATGTGGGAATAAAGAAAGCACATTGGTACACATATGGTTATTCCCTCCATTGCTTCTACCGAATACCACAGCTTAATTGTAGATCTCCAAGGAAAACCATGGTGTTTGTCTTCCCCTTGAACAAAACGTTACCCAAATGAGATGACTGATAGAATTATGGCTAATTGGTTTTGCAGAGCTATTCATTAACAGCACTCTAGCAGAGAACTAATCATTCCCGTTGGGTCATGCAGTTCATACAATCCAGTAGCCTACAGGCGGGAACATGGAGGCAATCAGAATATCTCCATTTGTCATTTTCAAGACAATGTCTTTCTCAGTAATATTCACAAAGAAGTGAAGTTTGTAAGCTTTTCTAAAAAATATACTAATAAAGCTTGGAAATTTTTCTGGAAAATTACTATGAAAGTAATTTGATGCTGAGTCGTTCTCTTGGAGAGAGAGCAGCTGTATGAATGGAGAATTAATTTGGTGTTGGGTGGTTCTCTTGGCAAGAGAGAAGCTGTACAAATAGGGAATCCCCACACCCATCCACACTCCTACTCCCTGAGCTAGACTTCTTACCGTAAAACGATATTGGTCTTCTCTATGGAGGTCACTGAGGTGGTATGCAGTACACTTCAATGTTTACATCTCAAGTTAGGCCACTAATTATGTTGTCCCATGTGGCAATCTTTAGAGACAACTTTCATAACTTGGTAGGAACTGCTATCAAGTAGACAGTAGGAGTGAAGAATATACCTAAACATTCTGCAATGTGTAAGATAGTTTCCCACAACCAAAAATCATCTAGTCCAAAATTTCCTCCTAGAAATTACCAACATTTTTTTGGTTTAGTAACAAACAACTTCTTTAAAAATACAATCTATGTTTGTGACTACATACCAATCTATCTATCGGTCTATCAATAAATCATCAGGTTGTCAGGGTCAAATTCAGGTCCCATCATGTTAGACACATGCTCTACTGAGCTACATTCCTAACCCAGAATATCTCTTAAGTGTACAACTCCATCAAAAAGCAGGTTTTATCTTTTCTGTTTGGCTACTGACTTTTGATAAGGTAAATACCATTAATTTCTACCTGGAAATGTCAAGGATATGTTCCATTACGTGGGAATAAATGTCCCAGAACAGGATAAAGATAAGATACACTTAAAAGAACTGAACTTCAAAATAAAATCTTCACCAACTCATTTGAAAATGGGCATAAGACCTGCCTGTATTTCATAACAAATATCTACTCTCCTCATATATACCTCCATATTGGAAATTCTCAAAGGCTTCTCTGCACATTTGCTGAGTGCCAACTTCGAAGATTCAGACCTTTGAAACCAGCTATTTCAATATGGCCCACTGCCTGTTTCTATACAAGCCTTAAGCTAAGAAAGAGTCTGTATTTTCAAGTGTTTGTACTGAAGCAGCATTTTAAACTTATATTAAATTTAAATGTCAACATCCATAAATAAAGTCTGGGACACATTAATTTGGTTTATGCTGGATTCATCATCATCAAGAACTAGTATCTGACAGAAACAACTTCAAAGAGTAAAGATTCAAAGTTTCAGAGGGTTCCTTTGGTCCATGGTCACTTGGTAAGAACATCATGGTGGACGAATGTGTGGTGGGAGGAGGTTACTCCTCATGATGAAAAAGATGCAGACCCTTTGTTTTAGGTCAGGAACTCTAAATCATCCCCCAGATGCATCCCTGATCCTAGTGTGGTATAAAAATCTGCTTTAATATGTCTCTTCATTAAGCAGTGGGATCTAATATGCCTCCTACCCCACTGCTGGAATCCAAATAGTGTTATGATGACTTCCATCAGTAGAGTATATGGCAAGTTATACTATATTACTTTTAAGCCTAGGTTATAAAACTTTCTAAGGCTTCTACCTGCACATCCTTAATGGAAGCTCTGAGCTACCATTCTGTAAGAAACAAAAGACACAGGGAAGGGAGTGTCATATGCTTAGTTGTGAGCCTAATCAAAGGCTCAAGCATGTCCTGAAGTCATCCTATCTGAGCACAAGTCAAGAAGCCTCTAAAAGGGCTGGAGAGAGAGAGCTCAGTGGTTAAGAGCAGTTGCTATTCTTCCAGAGGACCTGAGTTTAATTCCCAGCATCCATATGGTGGCTCACAACCATCTCTACCTTCAGTTCCAAGGGATCACACATGCTCTTCTGAAGTCTGAGGGCACCAGACACACATATGGTGTACATACTCACATACATAAAGGCAGAATACTCATATACATAAATACATCTTACAAAAGAAGAATAAGAAGAGGCTTCACAAAAACTCTTAACCCCGAGAGTCCTCCCTGTTGTCTATGCAGATACCACAGAACAGATAAGCCACCCTTGCAGGACCTGGTCCAAATTCTTTACTCATACAGTCCGTACCTATGGATCCATGCCATTAAGTTAGAGGTAATCCTCCCCCTCCCCCAGTAATAGTTACATCAAACATCTAAGAGTAGGCTGAATCCTATCCTAGGGCCAGTATGTTGAAGGCAAGCTACAGGAAGCTGCACAAATCCAGGCGTTGCATCTGAATTATCAATTATAACTTCTAGAGTACAAACCTATAGCACAGAAATGTCAGAGACCTGTCAGAAAAAAACTAACAGCTGCCCTGGGAAGCAGATTGCTATATGCCAGACACAGACAACAAAATGTAGACATTCTTGGTTTATGTCAATGAGGTTAAGTAGCTAGCACAAGCCAGAGAGCAATACGAAGATCCAGTTACTTGTTTTAATTCTTGTCTGCGGAACCTGCGTTCACCTGCTCAGACTAAGCAAACAGAAAGAAGTTACAAATGTAACCTGAATGGTGACTACATGACAAGTGTCATAGGTTAAAACAGCTGAGCTTAAGTAGACAAGGTGCAGAGCGGAATGTTACAAAGTCCTTAGCCTGGGCTGGCTGGAACTCAGAGTTGGGGGCGGGGCCATTGGAGTGGCTGATAAGAGCTTTGGGGAATACCTGTTTTTGACTTCCTGGTTAAGGTCTGTCTCAAGCTGGTATCTCCCAACTGCCCTTAACCCTAGAGCCTGGCATGGACCAAATTAACAGGATATATACCTCCTTCCCCAAGCTGTATTATTTGCAGTGTTGGGGCAGGGGTGTGTGTGGCACAGAACCTACATACAAAGTCCAGTTATCCATGACAGCTAAAAGATCTCACACGCTTTTCCTGTCTCTATCAACTTCCACAGTCTTTCATGTGACACCTTATCATGTCAAATGGAAAAAAAAAAAGAAAAAAAGAAAAAAGAAAAGAAAATGCCAACATTTGCTGAGTGCTTTATAAAGTTCCCTCACTACATGTACCTTTTCTTTGTCCAGAGGGTCGTACTTAACAACGTCCAGCCTAGAAAACACCGTGTAAGACTCTAGAAAAAGAAAAGGTGTGTGTGGGGTGAGGGAGTTGCATTGTAAACTTCCAAGAGAAGTTGTGCTGCATAGAAGTTGGAAGTTTAGGCTCTGAAGGAAGATTTCTGAATTCCTACAGAGTCACGACATTGAGAAAGTGACTTAATCTTCAATGCCTGCCCCTGGGAAACAAAGGCTTGTACCATACAACGTTTTATTTTGTTTGCTTTTTAAAAATAGGTACGAGCAGTCCTTGATCCCTAACCTCAATCCTGAGTGAGTACCTGGAATTACAGTCATGGGCCTCCTTACCCAACTTAAAGGGGTTTTTAAAGGATTAAATTGATATATACATGTGAAATGCTTAGTGAGGGAACTTCATAAAGCATTCGGCAAATGTTGGCATTTTCCACCACATCTGGTTTATATAGCGCTGGGGAATGAACGAACGCAGGGCTTTTTAGATGCTAGGCAAGCAGTCTCCCAACTACACGGCCAGCATCTCCAATTGTTGCGTTTTAAAATTCACTTTAACAACTGCTGTGAGATTCTTGGCGGAACACCATACATGATGCAGCCTCTTACTTCACAACGAAAATTAGGATTTTTAAAAATACAGTTTCATTCAGAATTCTTCATAATTCCTATGAAAGTGCCCCCATTAAAAGGGATAGGATCAAATATGACATAATACAGTTCCAGGAAAACTAAGCCCCACAATTCCTTGCTAATATTACCTGACTATGTTAACTGTAGCCTAATGGTATCAGACTAAATTATATGTTCTGATAACTCAAGCATCTTTAGATATTTCCTATTTTATAACCTGGATAGAGGACACAGGGAAGAAACTGCTCCTTTCACTTAGGGAATCAGTTTCAGAATTCAATATTTTGTACAAGTTTCTTTCTTTAAGCTTAATAAACCCCATTACAATACTCTGATGTAAGAGAAAATAGCAGTTTTTGGAGAAATGGAGGCAGAGGGCACTGAAAGAGCCATAGCCCAGTGACCCTACAGTCTGACACGGGCTCGCTCTATCTATCTTCCACCAGGGAATGCACTGGTGGCTCACTATGGAAACCTCAACTAATAATCCATTTTTCCCCTTTCTAAAAGCAATCTCTCTTAGCATGCTAACTAAACCCAGGTCTGGGCAAGCATAACAGAATGTCTTAAAGACAGCCCACAGAGAGATTAAAACCTGAATATATATATTAAACTGAAGCAGGGAAGGTTCTGCCCTGGAACCTTCCAAGAGGCCACACAGAAACTGGGGCTGTGCCCTGCCCTGATCTCCGCAGACAGCCGAAGAAAACAAAGGACGTTCTCAACAAAGAGCTACAGGTGGACCCACAATCCTCCTCCACATAATTAAAACCATTTTTCTCTCCACAGCTCAGTGTTCATCTTTTATCCTTCTTTATCCTCTCCCCTTCATCCCCTAAGGGGCCCCTGAATGCTGATGAGACAACGGGACTCAAACCATCTTGTCATCTTTTGGGTCAATTCTTAGGCTAGCCAACATCCAACCACAGGTCAAATGATCAGTAGGGTAGTGTGTGGTCCCCATGGGAACCGACTCTAATTTGTCACCATCTCCAGTGACAACGTTTCATCACAACATTAATGGATTTCCTTCTTGCTGAATTTCCCCTCCCTTAATTTTCACATAGGCACTTCTGTCATTTGCCTACTTCCCCAGAGCCCCTTTAAAAAGGGCTTTTTACCTTAGCTTCACACATCTGAGAATGAAGAATGGGGGATGGGCACGCAGTGACAAATAGGTAAAAGAAACAGAACTGCAAAGGCCCGATCCACACTTTATTTATGACTGCTTCCTAAAAGGGCTGGGCGGAGTTTTTATGTTAGAGAAAGCTTTATTTAAAATATCTAACAATGAAGCTGACAGGCACAGGCAGAAAGCCTACCCTAGGGGACTGAAGAGTCGCAGCAAAATTCATATCGAATGTGGAAGAGTTTAACATTTGACATTCAAAAACCTTTGTGCCGTGATAAGAATTTAATAGCTGACACCTCTCTTCTTCGATGCCAGCCTTATCACTCAAGAGTAAACCTCCATGTTTTTTTCTACCAAGGATTTTGTTACATAAACGTGTAACACAGAAATAATTTGAGGTATAAACCAAGCAGACGTATTTAGCGTCTCTGGCTCACATCACACGGCCACATTCCCAGGTTCTTCATGGTTACCTGTGCCAGGCACACTGCACAGGATACAACCAATGCTAAGTCTTCACACTCTTTCTTTAAATGAGGTTTGGAATAGTCTACACGGACATACAGTTCTGTTATTTATTACCAGGGTATTTGGTTAAGATCCTTGATTGGTTTCCTCATGAATACAATCAGAATGACATGCTCCTTAAAAGGCCTCTCTTGTGTTCAAATAAATACAAAGCTAAGCCTGAGTATTGCAGATTACTTCTTCTGTTAACCCAGCCTCTGAGTTGGAAGGAGCATGTGGTGGTGATTAAGAGTACCGTGGAGGTCTACATTGTTTCAGCAACGAGAGCTATAAAGGTAGAAGATATACTGAAATATTAACTGCGTAAGCATTTACCACATCCTCAAAGATAATTCTACATGAGAAACCCAGCTAAAGTGATGGGGTGGGGGTGTTTTTCTTATATTATGGCAAAAAGGACTCTGGGGAGAAAGAAGTATGGGTTAAATGTATCATTTGTAGCTAAAAGATGCATAGAAATTTTTTTCTAACCTTCAACCAAATTAATTCTGTAATTGTGGTGTGTGTGTGGGGGGGGTGTCTGTGTGTGTAGTACAGAGGGATAAACTCAGGTGATATTCTTAGGAACACTGTCTACCTTTCTGATAACAGGGCTTCTCACTGGCCTGGAACTTTTCAATCAGGCCAGATTGATTAACCAACAAACTCTGGGTCTTCCTGTCACCAGACCCAACAAATGTTTTGGTAGATTTTGGACATCAGAACTGAGACCTTCAGCTTACTGAACCATCTTTATCACTGAGCCATCTCCTGTGCCCTTTACTTGTTTAAAATAGGGCCATGCTATGTAGCCCAGGCTGGTCTCAAAATTGCTGCAATCATTCTGCCTCTCTACTGGGGTTAAAAGCATTTGCTGGCACTTTGTACTTTTATTACCTCTTAACTGAGAATAATAAAATAATACTTGCTTTCTGGTGTTGAGAACTAAGTTGGATAGGGCCTATAACGTAATTAACGGTGTCAAACATATTAAAAATACTAAGTACACGGTAGCAGCTAGTGTTTTACTATTGCTGTTGCAATCGGCTAATGTTCCAATTGTTATTGTTTGGGGTACTTAATGAATTGTCTCAGCCATTTGGACCAAAGACCTAAAGAACATTCTCTGCACTTGGGGCAAGGTGAGAGGGCAGCTGGACAAAGTTTGATAGACATGTTAACCTTGGCTGTCTACCTCTGGCAGCTGTCGGGGATTCTAAAACATGGTGTACAGGGGGTAGAAATGTACAGTCTTGGGCAGCCAAGAGATTTGTGTAGATGCTGTGGTCTTTATCTAGTCAATTTTATTCTTGCCCGCACGCTTCCATGTTTAATGCATTTTATGTAAGTTGTATTGTTTGCAACTTCTAACACTGCTGGCTCAACAACACAGATATTTTTTCTGTCATTTTTATAGTCATGGAAATCAAGACTCAGGATTTGCTGGAGCTCAGGCTGAGTAGGTGCAGGAGGTAGACCTAGTCCCTATTCAGTTCCCTTTTCTTAAAAAAAGAAAATGATAAACTTACATAGGCCAGATCACTTAACTGATATCTGTCTATACTTGCCCCAGCCCAACTCTGTCCTCCTTAAACTCTTTTTAGGCTCCCTCCTTCCAACATTTCCCAGGAATTACTACCTGCTCCATTCATAAAATTTTCCAGGACTCCCTAGCTGCTCCATTCATACGGCACTGTTGACATTTCATCAGCTGAGGACCCCTTTTCCCCAGTAAAATGTAGCCATAATTAGCACTGACTGATTGCTTCCTATCTGTGTATAGTGTACAAAGCACAGCTTTACCTGGTGCCTTTTATTCCTCACAATAGCATTATGTCCTCACATATAGAATATACAATTGTGGTGGTGGACTGACTTTGCCCAAGTTCATCCAGCTAACAACAACAACAACAAAAATATATAAATACATAAATCTATCTATCTATCTATCTATCTATCTATCTATCTATCTAGATATAATCTACAATCTTGCATGGCTGCCTTGTGTACTTTATTCGAGTACTTAGAAATAGCTTAACAGTGATCATTTATTTTATGCGTTTACTTTCACAAAACTGCCCATACATCAAGCTGACCAGAAATGTATGGACTTGCCCATTTGCCTATCAGACCATCTCCCAGGAAGCACAGGCTACTATAGAAAATGTCTTGTTTTCTTAGCTTTGGCTGCTATAGCAGAAATGCTCTATGGTGGATCAGTTAGTCATGGAACATTTATTTCTTTAGCTGAGAAGTCCAAGATGAAGATGCTGGTAGGCCCTCTTCCCAGCTTGCCAATGGCCACACTCCTGCAAACTCACACATAAGAGAACTGGTTCTGTCTCTTTCTGCAAAGAGACATTTCTCCATACTTAACACACTATCTAAACCTACTCACTCCTCAAAGAACCTACCTCTTAATGTTATTACAATGGGCTATGAATAGGAGGCAGAAACATTCAGTCCACGACACCCAAAAGTAGATGCCCATCCAAAAAGATATCCAGCTGGTCACTATGCTGTTTGAATGTCCCTTCTAAAAATCTTAATGAAAAAATCTACATGTGATTTGTATTACTCTGCTTTCCTATTGTGGTGATAAGCACCATGAGCTAAAGCAACTCAAGGCAGGGATGCTGCTTACTGGCTTGTCCCCAGACTCACATTCAGCTATCTTTCTTATACAGCCCAGGCCCACCTACCCAGGGATGGCATTGACCACAGTGGGCTGGGGACTTCCTTTATCAATTATCAATCAAGTGTGGGCCCACAGACATGCCCACAGGCCAATCTGATGAGGTAATTCCTCAACTGAAGTTCCTTCTTCCCAAATGCTTAAAGCTGACAACCAAGATTAGCTATCATACATATCACTGTAACAGGGTTAAGAATTAGAATTCTATTTTGTATGCACAAAGTGCTGGTCGTGGAGCGGGTTCCTTATAAAAATAATGCATTCAGTGTTTCCTTATACATGATTTCTTATTCTTCCATGTAATAAAACCGCATTAAGGGCTTCTCCAGATGTTGGTGACATGCTCCTGGACCCCAAGCCCTAGAACTCTGAGCCTACTGTCTATGAAATACTTGGCCTGTGGTCTCCTCTTGTAGCAGCAGAAAATGGACTAAGACACAGTGGTAGTAATGACATGGCTGTTCATCACTACTTTGGGGCTCATGAAATTACCCAATTGAGCAGAGCCTGGCTGCAGGCAGCCACAATACAGAGAAAGATAGATTAAGACACAGAGATGGAATGGGGTCATTCTCCATTTCCAGAGGCCTGTGTCTGTGCGAGGAGCCTAACCAAGGGAGAAACAGGGGAGCTGCTGACAGATGATCTGCAGGTGGACCAGGAAGATTTATGTGCAAGGCTGTCTGGGTTCCAGGGTCACATACCCAGATCCTGTGTGAGCGGGGCCTCACAACGAGCTGGGTGGAGCACAATGGGAAAAACAGAAGGCAAGCACTGACATGCAGGAGAGCCCACGGTGCCTGCGCTCTGGGAAAAGCTGAGAATAACAGCTTTTCTCTTTAAGCACGGTACAGGGTTGCTCTAAAGGTTGTGACTAGTTTGGGGTGGGCAGCAGTTTGTGTTAGGTTTTCCAGGAGAGCCACTGCAGTGCACACCAAACCTCCTGAAAGCCAAGGTTATCAACGCAAGGGCTCAATGGGCTCTTGCCCCGCTGTTCACCCCACTCTACCCTTAATGACCACATCACAACAAAGGAAACAAGAAGGGCCAGCTTCAGCCCACTTCTCTATGTAATCGGAGCCCCTGAGTGCCTTTAAATCTGAAATAAGCAAGTGGTTAGGCCTTGAAGGTTTACAGCCTGCTCCTTCCCAAGGGAAAAAAAAGGATGATTTTAAAAAAGAACGGAGAGAATCAGGGAGGGAGAAACCACAACATACACAGGAATTGCAAAACTTCTGGAATAAGTTTGTAAAGGGTATTAACCACGGAGGAAGGGGGGGAGGGGGAACACTGGTGGCTTAGGAAAGACAAGTTAGCCTGGTTTCTTCATCCTCACTAGAAAAACAAGCATTATTAAACGTTTTTCACTCAAGGCTCCTTTCTGCCCAATAAATTTTCATGCAACCATAGATAAAAAGCTATAAAACACAGAAATACAAATCAAATAGTGACTGACAAATTTATTTTAAAATAATTCTTTCCTAGAAATACAATTTTGGCATGAATACAATTTTGCCATTTATTAAACATGAAAGCAAACATGTAGACTAACAAGATGTTTCTTTTTACACAATAAAGTTTATATCATTAAATCTCAGCTAAATGCTTAATATGTCGAATGTAATAAACCTTTAATGTTTTGCAGAGTCAATTGCTGTATTTGTCATGAGCTGAGAAGGAAACTTCATTTAACTACATAGCACATAACTATAGAAGTCTGTTTAGGGACATTTAGAAATTGCTGGAAATTTTGTACTAATTCTGAGAAAATTCATGCCAGTGTGTGTGTGTGTGTGTGTGTGTGTGTGTGTGTGTGTGTGTGTAATCCAGGTATTCTGGTCTATCACTCTTTATCTTATTTCATTGAGAGAGGCTCTTTCCCTGAATCGCTCTCTCACCTAGGTTGGCAGCCAGCAAGCTCCCAGGAACAAGCTGTCTCCTCCCCCCAGTGCTGGGGTTGCAAGCAAGCATGAGCACGCTCAGATTTCTTTTTTTTAAAGTGGGCACTGGAGATTCAAACTCAGATCCTCATGCTTGCAAAGCAAGTATTCTTACTCATGAGTCATCTCCCAGCCTTAGGACAGCAATTTTTAAAATGAAACATTTGGACACAACACAATGCAAAGATAACTAATTGAGTACTTACAAACTTAAGAATGAAGGCAAATAGGAAAATAGTAAAGGTCTTTGTTGTCTACAACGAAACCATAATATCCCTAAAAGAGCAGAATATACACACAATAGTCTTGAATCTGGGCATTCTCTGGCACTGTATGCTACAGCAACATGTGCTGAGCAGAGAATGCCTGTCAGGTATTCAGCATCCATGCTGCACATAAGTGCATTGCATGTGTGCGCTGCCAAAAATACCCTGGACTCATTAAGCATATGTTTTGAATTAACATTTGGTCATTGTGCATTCAGAGACATTTTAGTGCTGCCAAAATTTTCACAACCCCTATGTTCATTTGCATGACCTGCAGGTTACAAAGCTGTGATTTTGTGAACAAATATATGTGCATAATTACAAACACTAAGTACAGTACAGACACAGTCCAAGTAAAAGAGGCCCATTAGAGGCTCTGGGGACTGGGGGAGCTAGAGGTGGTACACAGGTCCAAAGTACTGCTAGAACCTGAAATGTCACACCAGCCCTGCCCTCTTCTAATCAATGCAATGATTTCAATTGGTCAGTGTTTTAGATAAGGTTTTACTCATGTGAACAGACACCATGACCAAGGCAAGTCTTATAAGGTCAGCATTTAATTGAGGCTGGCTTACAGGATCAGAGGTTCAGTCCATTATCATCAAGGCAGGAGCATGGCAGCATCCAGACAGACACAGAGTTGGAGGAGCTGAGAGTTCCACCTCTTGTTCCGAACGAAGGCAGTTAGCAGAAGACTGACTTCAACAGAGCTAGGATGAGGGTCTTAAAGCCCATGCCCACAATAACACACTTCCTTCAACAAGACCACACCTCCTAATAGTGACACTTCCTGGGCCAATCATATTCAAACCATCACGGGCAGTATTGCAACCTAGGTCAAAGCCTGGCCTAATATAGGGACCCTATAAAAATGTTTACTGCATGTAAAGAAAGAGTGGTAACAAGAGGATTTTTTTAAGGTTCTTTCTGATGAGAGCACCCTGATCAAATCTTGGTCAACAAATATCAATAAAAGGGGATAAAAGAATAAAAGCCTGCTGCTACTAGACATTTCCTGTTCTCACGGTGCTTAAGAATCTATTAAATCCAACTCTTAGGTAGATGGTCTTAAGAGATGTCTCTGAAAATTTTATTCCCAGTCCCCCTCTCCCGACTGTCAGGTTCAAAGGAAACTCCATTTCTCCAAATTCTGGCCTGGCTGCTGCTATGCTTTATGCCATGATGACAATGGAATAAACCCCAGAACCTGTAAGCCAGTCCCAATTAAATGTTGTCCTTTATAAGAGTTCCCTTGGTCATGGTGTCTCTTCACAGCATTAAAACCCAAACTAAGAAGCTGGGACCAGAAATAGGGTGTTTCTCTGATGGGCCTGACCATGCTTTTGTTTGAAAGAGTGTGAATTTGGAAACTTTGAATTTGGAAAGCAGTGGGATGCTTTAGGTGGGGCTTAGTGGACCATCCTAGTAGGAAAATGGAAGGTGTTAGTGCTGAGGATGATTGGAACTGTGGAAACCTGGCTCTAGATGTGTCAGTGGAGAAGAATTTTAGTATATGGCCTAGCAACAGTTATTGTGATACTCTGGTGACAAATCTGGCTGCCTTTTGTCTGAAGAGTCTGCCTAAGGCTAAGGTGAAGGGATTTAGATTAATTGCTTTAACAAAGGAAATCTCAAAGCAGCCTGGCATAAATTGTGTTGTGTGCTTACTACAATTCATTCTTACAGAGAGTGTTTTAGTGAAGACGAGCAAACTGAGGAAGGAAAAATAAAAATGTATGGTTCAAGTATTAAAGGGGCACCAGGACGTAGAATGGAGCTGAATCCTATATTCAAGAGGACAAACAGATTAAGGGAGTGGCGACCTGGGAGAAAGATTCCTCCCTGCTAAGCTTGTTGTTCATGCTTTTGCAGTAGAAGAAGAAACCTGGTTATTGTTTTAATTTGGACTTTTAATCTGAAATGAATAGAGGAATAGTGGCCATGAAAAGCTTAGGCCAAGACATGGTGGGATACGTTTTTAATCCCAGGAGACAGAGGCAGGTAGATCTCTGAGTTCGAGGTCAATTTACAGACCACGTTTTAGGACAACCAAACTTGGGCAGAGAAGGAGATGGAAAATAAAAAGCTGGTGATAATGTAATAGAAAAAGGGGGGCCATGTTCCAGCTCCACTAAGCAGCAGAACTTGGCAGCTTCAACCATGTGGCTCTGGCTTTAGAGTCAAGAATAGAAGGTGCAGCCTCAGTTGCAGTTTAGGCCCAAGACTAAAGGGGTTATGCAAAGAAGTTGAGGCTTTGGCAACATAAAGGAAGCCTATGAGAAACCACTGATGAAGCATAATTGTCAGAAGACTCCAGTATTTTGAAGATGTCAGCACTATGGGATAATACCCAGAAAGAGCAGCAGCAATGGAGTGGAGTCAACTAGACCCTGAAGTGCTACAGAGGGCAGAACTGTAGATGTGACCCAAGGGCTTTGGAAGAGCTCAGAAGATCATGTGGATTCCAGACAAGAAGCTGTAATGTTGGAACAATGAAGTTGCCTTGGAGACCCCAAGATGTTCGAGATGCCAGAGCTGTGGAATAACTGCTGTGGAAAGCTGCTAAGAGGGAGTGGAACCAGCCAAAGAGAAAGAAGCTTGTTGCAGTCAATAAAGATGAAAGGATTTTAAGATATGAAGAGTGCTTTTACATCAGACATGGAGATGCAGAGTTTCAAGTTTGCCCAGCTGGTTTTTAGTCTTGTTTTGGTTCAGTATTTCCTCATTACGACATTTTGGAATGGTAATGTATATTCTGTGACGTTGGAGGTATGGAATCTGCTTTTTGATTTTGATTTTATAGGGGATTATAGTTAAGAGAGTGCATGAATCTGAGTAGAGACTTTGAACTTTGGACTTTTAACATTGTTGAGACTGTTATAGACTATAGGAATTTTGAAGTTGTACTGATGTATTTTGCATTATGCTGTGGCTAGGTATAACACCCAGAGATTTCTATGTTTAAACAAGCCTATGGGGGCCAGGGAATGGAATGTGGTGTTTTGGATATACTTGACCCAGGGGATGATTCGCACTATTAGGAGATCTGGCCATACCGGAGGAGGTGTGGCCTTGTTAGAGGAAGTGTGTTATATTGTGGGAGGGGCTTTCAGACCCTCTTCCTAGCTGATCGGAAGTTAATCTTTACATGGTTGCCTTAGGAATAAGATGTAGAAATCTCAGCCTCTCCAGCACTATGCCTGCCTGAACGCTGCCATGATGATAACTAACAACCTCAGAACCAGGTAGTCCCAATTAAATGTCCTTTATAAAAGTTGCCTTGGTCGTGGTATCTTTTCACAGCAATAAAATCCAATAAGACAAGAACTGATTTAGAGTTTCAAGTTTTTACTTACAATAAATAATTTATTAGTCAACAACCCCCTCCACCACACACACACACACACACACACACACACACACACACACACACACACAATCACTTAGATGTGATTGACTGCTGTAAGTGGGAAATGCACTTACTGTTCCTATAAAGACTTGCTAGGATCAACACCAGAAGGAAATATTCCCTACGTGAATCTGACAGATGCCTGAGCCACATCAATTTTATTATATCCTCTCAACTATCCTGTGGATTCCCTTGCCAACTGCATCTGATATTGACCTCTAATACAGAGACTTAGGAAGGTCTTCGCACTCCCTGACTGATGACAATGTGGATAGGAAACAGAAGGGCAGTATGTTTTCTATCGGCATATCCCGGTAGGATACACTGATCACACCCTTAGAGGCCTAGGTAGTTGGCTGACTTAGTATTAGTAGATATGACAATGTCAATTTGTGGAAGCATCCACATGAGCTATGCAACACAGAAAAGGACTAAAGGTCATTAGGGGGACACATAAGGCAATGCCCAGAACAAGTCTTTCTACATGATCCCTGGCTGCCCAGTCTTGTAATAGCAAAATAAGGCTATAAATCTTGGTAATGGTACAATTTTAATATACCACATCCTGTTTTCTGGGTCCAAAGTTAAAAAACATTAAACCCAACTTCGTGGTTCCTGGAGTTAGCAGCAATTAATTCCCTCATATCATTACCAGAATGTTTCCCATTGTTCCAGGAAATGTTAGGGACAGAAATGGTCCTGGAGATGAGACCCAGGAGCTTCAGGGAAGCTAAGCGTTAGTGGAAACTAAGCATGAGTTTTGTAACTGAGCTGTATTCCCACTTCCCATATCCCACCTCTTAAGTCATTCGCCAAGTTTTAGAGTCTATTCAGTCCTGCATTTGTGTATTTCCTAAGTCTCCTGCATCAATGATTTGAGGTTACTCTTCTTTCTTAGAGGAAGCAGTCGTTTTGGTTAGACTAGAATTAAGTATCTTCAGATTATTTTATCTTTCTAGAAGTTTTCGGTGGAAGGGTGGAGTTAGAAGAGGGTGGACAACTGTTGGAGAACAGTTATCATTTCCTAATACTATGTCAACCCTGGGACATTAGAATTGTGTATAAAACGGGTTTGTTTTCTGTTTCTATGGGACAAAAATTCCCTAGACTTTTGAATGAAGATGAAGACTTCCTCTATCAGTGTCTACTTAAGAGGAGCTCTGAGCATGGACCCAGGGCTCTTTCTCTGGGAGAAGACACCTGCGTATGCGTGGGCCAATGGGTCCTAGAAGGAGGTGGAGTTCCAGCCAGAGCACTGAGAAACACACATTGGACAGAGACTGGGCATCCGCATCTTCGCCCTCCTCTGTCCTGGTTGTGCCTGTGTCCTCTGTCTGAGCCTGCCTGCAGCCACCAGCTCCCATTACTGCTGGGGAAAGAGTGTAGCCCCTCCCTTTTCTTCCTTGCAGTGAGGACACAGAATAAGGGAATGAGGTGAATGGGGAAAAACACCCATTTGTATTTCCGCCAAAACAACATAACACACAAAGACTGAAGCTAGAATTTTAAGATTTTAAATTGTACGTGTGGTGGTAGTGGTAGTGTTTATGAAGAATGCACTTTCTATAGGTGATATATATAGGATTTGGAGGTATGGCTCAATTATGAAACTCATGCTTAGCTTGACTGAAGCTCCAGGTCTTATCTGCTGGAGCAGCCACCCAAGAGAGTATTTATAAACATAACAATAAATATTGGCACATAAGGAGAGTAAATATGGCATACTATTATTCAAACATGTAAATAGCACATAAATATAGTCTATATAACAAGTGTATGTATATATATATATATATGTGTGTGTATGTGTAAGTTATATATGTGAATCCATTTATATATTTACATGGTGGTTTTTTTTTTTTTTTACATCTCAGGAAAATACATTATATAAAAGGAATGAATGTCGATGTGCATGAGTCTGTATAACAGGTTTATCTAAGCTTAGCTCATACCAGACACACACACTGGCTAATGTACAGTATGTACCTCTGAAGTCAGCTGGTCTAAATTTAGGACAGGAATTTAAACTTACACACACACACACACACACACACACACACATCTGAATGCATTTTGACTTCCAAATATATACAAGGATACAGGATATGGGCTTCAAATACACTTCCGTTAAAACATCAACAAGATTGCTGAACACTCTCAATTCCCAATTGTCAGTTCTTACACATGACATAGGTAGCTGACTCTCTGCTCTTTTCCTAGGAAGCTAGGGGAGACACAGCCCCCAAGTGATCTCAGCTACTGCCAAACCTGAATACAGGGGGAGACCTCTGGATGTGTTGAGCCACATCTCCAGACTGCCTCATCCTCCGAGGAGACTCATAACAAAGCTTTGCCAACCATAGTTACCACCAAGAATGCAAAGCTCTCTCCACCTCTTTGCACGTGACAGAGAGGAAACCTATTTCCTCTATACTTTAGTGCTGCTTCCGGGGGCAACAGCTGTGGGCTTTCACTTGCCCAATTAGTGAAAAGTTCTTATTTAGAGGATATTTATTTTAAAACAAAATGAAACCCCACTGGCCCAATAGAAATTCCACAATGACAGAAAATACAACCAACTGTCTTAAGGTTATGTTAATAATGGAATAATGATGGATTGTTCAGGAAGGCAAGAGAGTCATCAAGGGCTTCCTTCAGTTTTATATCTTGTTTACGTCCCTGCAGAGCAACCCATTAGTAACAGCGGCTTCTTCATAAGGGCCCAGCACAGCCCTGTGATTTATGAGATCTAAAAGGCCGTGGCTAACAGTATGGACAGCAGCGGCCACCAAGGTTTTACCCTCATCAACTGAGCACTCAAACTTGGTCCTTCCCTCATTTAGCAGCTAAATTTCATTATGGTACTTCCAATGTTTAGACGTGTTATTTATCTTACATGGCTTGATGGGTGAGACCCTCAGCAGAGACAACATGCCTAGCAGAGAACACGCCTCTTCACAGGCCCACTCTCCTCTAACCATCTTTGCCTTCCTTAGAGTGAACACTTCATACACAGTGTTCTGACAGAGGCCCTAGTCTCAAGAGTTTAACTTCCACAAGAAACTTAACTTTTGTTTTTAGAATATGTTACAAATACAATTTCTTTTCCTCCAGTAAAAGTACCTCATCCAGGGCTGGCAAAGACAACTCGGTGGGGAAAGGAATTTGCTGGCAAGCCTGATGACTTGATTTCAATCCTCAGAGCCCACATGGTGGAAGGAGAGGATCGACTCGATTTCTCTCCTTTTCCCTACACACTCCCTACCTTCTACTTCTCCCTATCACTTTGGACTTTTCTTCCCTCTGCCCTGACAGTTACTTCAAATTCAATACACAAACCTAAAGACCCAACACTAAGATCCACATCTGAGTGAAAACACCCACTGTTTGTTTTACTGGGTCTGAGCTATTTCACTCATGCCTTTTCTAGCTTCATCCACTTATCTGAAAATACAATAATATGATTTTCTTTACATCCAAATAAAATTTCACTGTGTATAGGTATCATGTTCTCTTTTTTAAACTCTTATTTTATGTATGGATGTTTTGCCTGCATGTATGTCTGTGCATCACTTGTGAGACTGATGCCAGAAGAGAATGTTAGATACCTAGAACTGGAGTTACAGACTGGGCACTGGGAATTGAACCCAGGTCCTCTAAAAGAGCAACCAGTGCTCTTATTGGCTGATCCACAGCTCCTGTCACAGCACCTCATTTTCATTGTCATTGATGACATCTCGGCTGTCTATACGTCCTAACTGTTGTGAATAGAGCAGTTATAAACACACACAAGCATGCAGAGAAATAAAGTTCTTTGGCTATGTGCTCCAGAGTGGTATAGCTGGATTGGGTGGTAGATTTATTTCTAACATTTTGAGGAACTGCCACACTGAACTCCACAGTGGTTGCACCAATTTGCCCTTCCACCAATATGGCACGAGGGTTCCCGTTCACCACATCCTCACCACCATCTATCTGTTGGGCTTTATTTATTTAATCAAAATATGATTATAGCATTCTCCTCTTCTGTTTTCTTGATCTTAGCCATTCTGACTAGGGGATGAAGTCTCAAAGTAGTTTTACTTTTTAATTTCTCTAATGACTAAGGATATTGAAAGCTTTGCAACTATTTCTCAGCCTGAGAACTCTGTTTAGTTACATAGTTTATTATTTAACTGGACTGCTGCTTGCTTGCTTTATTTTTCTGAATTCCTTGTATATTCTAGACACTAAGCCTCTGTCAAATGTAGAGCTATAAAATATTTTTCCCATTCTGTATGCTGCCTCTTCAGTCAGTCAACAGTTTCCTTTACAGTATAGAAGCTTTCAAATTTTATTAGCAAATCTTATTTCTAGGGCAGCCAGATTCTATTGAGAAAGTCCTTACCTGAGCCTATATTCTATATAATGTATATCCTATATAGGCTATATTCAATATCTCCTACTTTTTCTTCAAGAAATTACAGAGCTAATACTGAGATGTTCTATCCATTTGAAACTGATTTAACTGTGTGGTGAGAGAAATGGGATCAAATTTCATTATTTTACGTGTAGATGTTTAGTGTTCTGAAGACCTTTTGCTAAGGTTTCAATCTTTGCTCCAATTTTGCATACCTTCTATTTTTAGACAGGGTCTTATATAGCTCAGACTGGCCTCCAACTTACCATGTAGCCAAGGATAACCTTGCACTTCTAATCTACCTGCTTCTGCCACCTGAGTGCTGGGATTATAGGTATATACCACTGAACCTCATTTATATGGTGCTGAGGACAGAATCCAGGGATTCATGCATGCCCCGAAAGCATTCTTTCAACTAAGCTACCTCCCAGTCCCACATAGCCTCTTTTTGTCCCGTTTCTTCCCATGTTACAATACATAGTTTGGCAACATAAGCAAACTTTCTAACAATTTAGTTCCACCTGAGTGCTACACCTTTTCTTGTACAGTCCAGCACTGCTTTAACAATAGAATCAGACATACTTAATGCTAGAGTGTTTCTAGGAAATGAAATGAGAAATAGAAATGAAAGCTAATATCCTGTGTCCCGATTCACAACCTCAGTTAGGAAGGCTTCTAGTTACAACTCCCATGATGCCCTTCCAGAGACTTTCTGTGATCAATGTCTTTTTAAAATTCTCTTTTCAATGTTTGCAGATCTCTTCTTGTAGGCGTCACCCAAGATAACTCATCGTATGGGTTTCCCCTTATACGAGCACTCACTATCTTTTGATACCTGAAAGCAAAATCCTGAATGCCCATTCTTTGTCGACCAGTCTTGAAGAGCCTTTCATGATAGATATTATCTCTGTTTTACAGATTAAATGGGTATAGCTAATGAAAAGTTAAACGTTACACAAAACAAAACAAAAAAAAATACTCACAAACCAGAGTGACAGTTATCAAGTTTCAAACAATAAAGACTTTCATGTTCTCCATCTTCTACTGAGGGTGTCCAAAGGCTCATAACCTACTGGTTATCAACATGGTCTCTAAAGTTATCTCTTGCTCTAGAATTTTGAAACATGACACTAGTCAGAGTTGACTGCTGACTGTTTCACAGGGATGCTATATCAGTCATGCTGCCACTGGGATCTTGGTCTCTTTAAGGAAAGAGATTCCTGGAGTGTGTAACTACATGTAAGCAACCCCCTTCAAGGACTGTCCCTGTGATACATGGAGCACACGTCTGGGGCTACAGCCTGCTTGCAGGTGGGCCTATATCAATGCTTTATGTTTCCTTCATGACTGAGCCCAGGATTATACTGGACTGAAAGAATAATTTAGAGTAGTAATATCAAATAAATATAAATTTTTAAATAAAGCCACTCTTTCCTTCCATCTTTTCTTATTTTTCTTTCTTTCTTTTTAGTATTTTTAGTGAATAAAGTATTTCAGGTAAAATTTTCTTTATCTAATTTTTTTAGAAAATTAAGAAAAATGTTACCAGAATAGATTTAAGTCACTCAAAAAAATTGCATTGAAACCCCTTTGGGACCAGAAATAAATATTTATGAAATTCATTGAATCTGAGCCCTATCAAGTCGATTGCCTATTTAAACAAAGAAACACCCAAGAATCCTCCTCAGAGAGATGTAACAGAATCCAAAGTTGGTTTTTTTTTCCATAATACCAAGATGTAAGCAACTTGTATTTTTTTTTTTTTGACATATTGAGAAAGTTGTAAGTTTGACTAACTTTTCAGAAAAAGGTGCTAACCATAATAAATTTCATGAGCTCAGGGGTGAACAAGATGGCTCAGCAGAAAAAAAAAAACAAAAAACAAAAAAACATTTGCACAAACACATTTTGATTGGAGTATGATCCCAGGAAGCCATGTAAAGGCAGAAAGCAAAAACAAATCACAGGAGGCTGTCCTCTGACCTCTGTGTGTATACTCTGACCTCTGTGTGTATACTTCAGAGTCCTCAGTCACATAATATTCTAAATGTTAGAATCACTTAAAGAATTTAAGGTAGCTATTATAATTATGTTCAAGTTTATAAAGGTAAATGTGCATGGGAAATGTGGGGAAAAAAGTAGCAGCTGAGAAATTTCATTAAAAGAAAGAAATGGAAGTCTTGGAACTGAGAAGTACAGTATCTGAAATGTACAAATGTATGTACTGGAGATGTAACTACAGAATAAAGCCAAGTGGCAAGCTTAAATATTGATCAATGAATGGGAAATAATCTGACAAAAAAAAAAAAAAAAGGAAGTAGAAGAGAAAAAGACAGTGTCTCGTGGTTCTTGTAAATACCAGAATACAAAGTACCCATGTTAATCAGAATCCAAGAGAGCAGAAACTCACATAGAAAAGGTATCTGAAGAATATCTTTCTTCATCCTGCAGATGCCTACATTTGATGAATGTCATACATTTACAGATTCAGAAAGTTCAAAACAAGCCAACAAAATTACAACCACCACACCACAAAATCCCAAACAAAATAAATGTAAAGACTGCTGTGTCTAGTCAGTTATAATCAAGTCCCTAAAAGACAACAAACAAACAAATAATAAATAAAATAAAGGAAAACCTGGAGACCAACCAGAAGAAATAAGACAAAAAAAACATGCAGTATAACAATTTCATGATTCATAATTAGAAGCTAAAGCATCTGGCAGAGAGCAAAATGCTTCTAAAAACATTAAAAGATAAAGGAGAAGGGAGCTGGAGAAATGGCTTAGCTGTGAGAGCACTTGGTGCTCCCGCAGAGGACCAGGATTCTGTTGCTAACCCTGAGGTTCAGCAGAGCCTTTATCTCCAGCTCTATGGGATCTGATGCTCCCTTTTGGACATCTGCGCACAAGTGGTACATAGTGTACACACTCAAGAACGCATAAAATAACATAAATAACATAAAATAACATAAGTAACATAAAATAACATTTTACACATAAAATAACATAAATACTTTTTAAAAGAAAAAAAGTCACACCAGAATTTGGTTTTAGTCAAAAACATCTTTTAAGAGAAAAGAGGAGACAGAGAAAATGTCAGAATGCATGCAGCAAAGAAAAGCTATGAGAACTTTGTCTCCTGGGTGTCTGCAGTGTGGTAAACGTTAAAGGAAGTTCTCCGGACATCATCAGTTAGCGCCTTTATAGAGAAATGAAGAGAACTGTACATGTAAATATGTAAGATATACAGTATCTTCTCTTTTTGGAGGGGGGGGTTGCTGTTTGGTTGTTGTTGCACCATGCTCCACCCCCCAGGGGGTGGAATTAACTGTGTAGCCCTGGCTGTCCTGGAACTTGCTTTGTAGATCAGGCTGTAGATCTTGCTTTGAACTCAGAACCACTTGTCACTGCCCATACAAAAAAGAACCCAGCAACTGCAGAAGCCCACTGTGTGGCACCTCACTTGGTATATTCACCAAGACAGAACAGAATGGACAGTGAATCCCGAGTCTCAGTAAATTGAACAGGAATGAAATGTGTCATCTCCAGCCCTAAGAGGTATCTAAGATTGATATAACTTCTAAAACTGACATAAGATGAAATGAAAAATCTTAAGCAAGCAAATTTAAAAAATATATATTAAGCAGAAGAGACAATCACAAGTATAAGCCAAGTTCCTCTACATCCAATAAAGAAACAGAAAAGTCAAAATTCTTTCCACAAAGAAAACTAGGCATTTACAATGATGCTAAAATGGATTGTATCCATCACTGAAAGAAAGAAAGAAAGAGAGAGAGAGAGAGAGAGAGAGAGAGAGAGAGAAGACATCAATGTTACTGCTTCAGAAAGTGAAAGAGGAAGATGGCTTCCACAGCAGTCACATAAATTGAGTACCCATGTGCTTTGAAAATAAAATGATGAACCAGGGAAAAGGAGAACAGGAGTCTTTGGAGCTGACCCAGTGTGGTGGCACACGCCTTTGATCAAACAACAGCAAAAACAATCTGGGGAGCAAGGCAGGCCAAACCCCAAGGAAGGAGCATGCTCACAGCAAGGACACGACTGTGCTGTCCTGAAACCCACAGTGACCAAAAAGATCAATCAACAAGATGGAAGGAGCTGCAGAGATGGCTCAGCAGTCAAGTGCACCTACTGCTTTTGCAACAGGCCTAAGTCTGCTTCCCAGATCACACACATGGCAGCTCATCACTGCCCCACAACCCAGTTCCAGGGGATCGGTCACTCTCTTCTGACTTTTACAGGAATATAACATACACACATGCAAGTAAAACACCCATACACATGAAATAAAAATAAATATATTTTGAAAAGATGAAAAACAATGTTTCATATTCCTGCTAGTTATATAGATGAAGACCATGGAATTACCAACATGGTGGTCATGAATAGAGCCATTCATAGGACTAGGGAGTTGTCTTGATGGGCTGTGCTTCCGAGAATGAAATGGGACTATGGGTGGATAGTAAAGTGGGGTCAAGAGAGTGGGCTTCTGTGTTTTTAATACAGAAGAACAGGCTGTTTTCATCTGATGGGTGGGATCCTGAGGAGCCAGAGTGGACCAGAGAAGGGTGAGAGCTGCCTGCAGACAGCCTTGACCAATGTCAGGTTGTTTGCCACAGTTGCCCATTTAAAAGATCTCCATAGCTCTCCCTCTAAAGCCTCTGCTGCTGGCAACTCTACAGCTCCCAAGATATTAATAATAAGGGATTATTTGCCATTTTGTTAAGTTTATTATTAATATAAATAATTACAGAAACAATGGAGAAAAAGACTGACTCCATGAAGGAGTCCAAGGTGGCTCTGCCTTCCTTGGGGGATAAAGCTAGCATCCTAGGAGATCTGTCTCCTGTTGGCTCCCCACTGTCCCTGACTCCGCACCTTGCCCCTAGGGAGCCTATTTTGCTACTTTTGGGGCCACTTGCTCAAAAATTTGTTTTTCTTGATTCAGATTCAACCTCACATAATGCCCCTATGTGTGCACACAACTCAATGTCTTGAATTACTCAAAGCAGGCCCTCTATGGGAGGGGTTCCTCACAAGAATGTGTGGGGTGGAATTTTCTTTTTCTGAGGCTCTTGCCACTGTCTTTTGGCAGAAAAACTGCACACAGCAGACTAATCAAGGACTTAGAACACACTGTTAAGCAATTTAGACCCAGGTTCTGAGAGTTAATGTGAAAGTAGTAATGGGTAAAAAGCAGGAAAAACAGTGTGCCATGGAGAATTTTGTGGTAAGAGTCAAGAATCACAAAATGCTTTTTATTAGTGTTAATTACTTTGCTCCCGTAACCAAAGATATTAACAACACATTAGATTTCCTGCCAAGTTCCATGATGTACACAAATAAGATCTGACTCTCAAGATGGTCTTATTAGCAAGAACAGAAGGCCAGGACCCATGGGCTCTAGTTTTCCTACAGGAAAAAAGATAATGATGTGTGGGTATACATGTGTGCACGTGTGTGCACATGTGTGTGTGTGTGTGTGTGTGCACGCGCGCACTCATGCACCCCAACTATAATAAGTAGTTATTCTAAAGACTGTGAATTAAAATTGTGGGCAAAGGAAATGGAAAGTAGCTCAGTTGGTAACTGCTTTAGTGCCATGTGTAAAGCCCTGGTTCTACTCCTAGTTCTGCAGGAAACTGGGTGACACAGCCCTGGAAGGCCAGCACATAGGTGATGAAGGTAAAAGAATCATTTGTCCAGAGTCATCATCGGCTACATAGCAAGTCTGAGCTCACCTTAGGCTCTATGAGAACCTGTCTTAAAAAAACTTTGAGCTGGAAGGTCAAGAGTCTGCTTTGAATAATCAACCTACTTTATTTTTTCTTTCTCAAATATATCCTACCATCAATTACAACTGTCTCTATAATGAAGAGGACAGTGAAATGTGTGAAAATAGAACTGCTATGCGGGGCACTGTGCCCTCAGAGTAAAGGTGGGAGATCTGGGCAGACTACCAGCACTAATCAGTTACCTGCCTTCATCCTTAGGGTGTGAGCAAGGTCTGGAGACCCTGAACTTCTACTCTGGATATAGGGCTGAATACTAAGGATGGAGACAGCCTCAGGGATTGGCTAATGTGGGAAACCACACAAGAAACCAATAAATGGAAATGGAAGGAGTGATGTTACCTCACCAGATCTTAATATTTGTAGAGAGATTGTTCAGTGATTAAAAGCACTCATTGTTCTTCCAGGGGACCTAAGTTTAATTCCAAGCACCCACATGGTGGCTCATAATTGTCTGTAATGCTAGTTCTAGGGTATCAGATGCCTCTTTCTGATCACAAAGCACACTTGTACACAGGTGAAACACTTGTGCAAATAAAATATTTTTTTAACAAATCTATTAAGTATAACCAGGGGCTGGAGAAATGGCTCAGTGGTTAAGAATGAATACTGACTGCTTCCACATCAGACCTGAATCTGGTTCCCAGCACCCATGTCAGGCAGCTTGCAGCCATCTATAACTCCAGCTGCAGGGGATCTGATGCTTCTGGCTTCTATGAGCACTACTCTTCTCTCTCTCTCTCTCTCTCTCTCTCTCTCTCTCTCTCTCTCTCTCTCTCTCTCACACACACACACACACACACACACACACACTAAACATAAATGTGATATCAGCATACTAACAGACTAACAAGCTAATAGAAGCAGATCAAACACGCACACACATAGAAACAAGTAATCAAGACTAGTCATCAACTGATACTGGTAAAATATTTGGAAATGTATATATGGCAAAACCAAAGCTAATCAATTCAGATAGAGTGATAAAGGCAAGAGAGACGCTTCTTGACTGGCAGTAGAACAGGATGTACCAGACTATAGGTTCTCAGCACTTTTTCTGTCCTGAGGGTCCCAGGGATGAAACTGGCTATCAGGCCTGCCAACAAGCACTTTCACCTACTGAGGTCCAAAAACTGACTGAAAATTTTACTTTACAAGTCAAAACAAAAGATGGGAGAAAATATAAAATCTAAATACTCAAGGCCCCACCAGCATGGTTATATTGAACTCAAGTAACAATTTCAATCTGAGAATCTGGACACATTTCACATGAGAAGAGTCACTTATGGCTAGTGGCTGGCTGAGCAGATAGCACAGATATGCAGTATCTTTCTCTGTACAGTCTTCTCTTTGGATATGACTGATTTAGAATACATAGCACATTTCTAAAACAATTCAGTAAATAATGCCAAAAAGGTATTTATGGACCTACCCTCCCCCCACCCCCCCCAAAAAAAAAAACTCACAAAAAGCTGGTACAGTACTTGCCTACCATGTGTGAGATCCTGAACTCAAAAAATAAGTTTTGTGCACTATAATCATGCAAAAGATCTCTTCAAACAACTTATAAGATCCCCTAGTAGATACCTTAATTTGACAAAAGACTAAAAACCAGAAATTGAAAGGATATACCTCCTCAAATCTGCAACTCTGTCCTAGGAGAGTCACCCAAGGCCATCACTGTGAGGGCAGCTTGTCACTCTCCAGGCATCCTCGATTCTAGGCTTGAGAGGTGATTCTGTACTAAGTCTGACAGTCCCTCCCCGCCCGGCCACCACTCAGGGTTAGAAGCACATACAGACATAAATACAACACGCACTCCTGCCTTCCAGCATCGAGAGGGCGACAAAATAAAGCTCCAGTGGTTAAAGAAATTTAGCCTCTTCAAACTATATGGAAATGTGAACAAAACTCAACCCTATGGCAGAAACAATTCAAACAAAATCTGTTATAAAGCAGGTCCATACGTATATACCATATGTGCTCGGTAACAACCAGGAATTAAAACTTACAATGAGCCCAACTGCAGGCGCCATACATACCCAACCGAGGGAGCAAATGCAGCAAGATACGTGAAGAAAGACAAAACACTTAAAATTCATGTAAGAACAAAAGCAGCCAAGCTAAAAACTAATATGGGGGTGTGCAGGACATGCCAACTTGACACAAGCTAGAGTCATCAGAGAGGAGGAAAAACAACCTCAATTTAAAAACAAATGCCTCCATAAGACCCTGCTGAAGGACATTTCTTAGTTAATGATCAACAGGGGAAGGTCCAGCCCACTGTGGGCTGGGGGTGCTGGATTCTGTAAGAAAGTGGACTGAGCAAGCCATGGGGAACAAGCCAGTAAGTAGCACCCCTCTATGGCCTCTGCCTCTGCTCCTGCCTCCAAGTTCTGGCCCTGCTTGAGTTCCTGTCCTGACTTTTTTTTTTTTTTTTTTTTTTTTTTTTTTTTAAAAAAAAAAAACCAATGAACATTGAGCTGAAAGAGTAAGCCAAATAAACTCTTCTCTCTCAGACTTGCTTTCTGGTCAAGCAATAGCATTTTGTGCCATAAAAACCTTAATTAAGAATAGCAAAGTATAGAGGTTCAACCCTTTAGTCCCAATGCTAGGAGGCAGAGGCAGACAAATCTCTGGGACTTTGAGGACAGCCTGGTTACATAGTGAGTTTCTGGCTAGCCAAGGTTATATAGTGAATAAAGGTTACTTCTGAGGACACCCTCTTTGGTAGGTTGCTAGATTGATATATTTTAATGTATTTCCATAAAGCATATCTGCTATGCTTACAAATTTTTTTTGAATACTGGGTATACTCTGATATTTTGGAGGACAAAACTAGTTATTAGTTAATTAGTTACTAGTGCTCTGAATTTCAAAGGAGATGTAAGTGGGAATGACTGTGGTGGAAAATGTTTAATAGAAGCAGAAACAGGCCAGGTGAACATGTTCCTGCAAAATTTTGCCTTGGGTATCATCTAGTCCCATAGGGATTGCTTAAAAATTTATTTTAAGTACTATTACTGTAGCAGGGGCCTTGGGGGTATTGGTTTGTGTCATGTGTGAAGGTCAGAAGACAGTTCTGTAGAGTTGGTTTTCTCCTTCCACCTTTTTGTGGGTTCTGGAGATCAAACTCAGATGGTCAGAATAACAGGGCAAGTTCCCTTAACTGCTGTGCTGTCTTACCAGCCCCTTGTAGAGTTTCTGATTAGGACTTTCTTTTTGCTGTAAAAGGGGGGAAACCATAGGAACATTGTCTCAGTGAGGGTATGAATTTTCAGTAAGCATGTAATTGTACACCTTGATCATTAAACAGATCACAGTGCTGAAATGATCAAAAAGTCATGATATAGAAGAAAATTTTCGGGATTTGTATGTATTGAAATTTAGGTGAAGCAATTACAGAACAATTTTCTCCTGACCAGGGAGCCTCTTGACCATGAGGCCCTCTTGCTTGGGTTACTTCTGGGAGGCAGAGTGGAAAAGCTGGAGTAGTTATTGATAAGTACATCTTCATTCAGCTTCAGAAAGAACAATTTGATGATCAGGGAGAAGGTATGTGAAGACAACATGTGTTTGTGTCACACTGATTTTTGAAAACTTATTCTCCCATTTCATAGAGAAGTATAGGTAACTTGTTTGACCTGTTGGAGCCTCTGGTTCCTCCTCTTTGGTAGGACAGTCTGCTTCTGAAGCTTATCTGTCAAATATTAGCCATGATATATTGAAATCCACCCCTTCAGTGTTCTGTAAGTGCTCCATCAGTTGCTATAATTCCTAACAATTATACTGAAGGCTTCCATGCTTGTTCATAGCCAGTTTAACAATGACGTCAGCCCAAGAACACAAAACAGCTGCATGCTCGGAAACAGCCCACGTAAGAACTTGTATCTGTTACTTCAAGAAAAGAGGCTTCAAGTGATACCCCAGATCACATTCTTTAAAGGGTTATCAAATAGCGGCTGTCTCCCAAAATGTCTCCTCTAACTTGCAGGCTTTGTATAGAAATCGTAGTCCATAACAACTCTTCTAGATTCAATGATTCTGAAGTGCCTTCCAGCTCTTGGGAATAAAGTTAAGTCAGGACTTAGGCAGACAAGACTCAGTGTGGCATGCCACTACAGTTTCAAGCTATTCATCCTTAATGATACCTAAACTAAGAAGGACGAGACATGCATCACCACCTCACCATTTAAAAGTGACTAAAATTAAGGTCCCTGCCTATGAACAGGAAATGCTGAACCTAACCCACAGCTCTCTAATGTAAATAAATAGCTAGCTTATAATAATTTCATCCCGATGCAAAGCCTTTCTTCTGAGAAAGCACTTTTAAAGCACAGATCGGATCAAGCTGTCTCCATGAATAAAACAACAGAGGGACCCCGGCATTTGCATCATTATGCATTTTATTATGTTTGTCTTTTTATCCTGTGCAAGCCCTTGGCCACATTCTGGTTTTTAGCATAGTTCTGGTTCTCACACTGAAGTTTCAAACCTAGCTTCAAGTTACTAGTCAACAGTCACATGCTGGAATGAAGTTGGTGGATTAGCTGAAATTAAAGCCTCCACCCTTCTCAAGCACACGCTAATTATTTATGTTCAAGCTCACCAACACCATGCTTTAATGCAGGAGGCAGCTTACTCGATGCTAGCTATAAACAAACAGAATCTGGCCTTTTAAGTATCTTGTATAGGGCACTGAACAAGGAAGGGGCAGGGGCAGGAGAGAATTCTAGAAAGAGGAAAGAAAAAAGCATCACAAGGCAGCAGCTGCTTCAATGTCAGAACCTTCCACTAAGATGACTGACTTCATGTTGTTCTCACTGGTCTGACCACTTCATTTTCAAAACTTCACAAGGCAGATGTTAGGATTCTCTTACAAAAACTGTAGATAAACTGTGGGTCAAAAGGGGGCTGGAGGGACTGTTTGCCATGACCAAAGAGGACATACAGATAGATGCCAGACGCCAGAATGTGGAGTCTGAGGCCGAAGCCCAGATGCTTATTTTCTGCATTAGACAAAACATATTTTGATATTTTTAGATCTAGGGGACTCAAAGATATTCATAACAAAAGGAAATGTTTCCAAGATACATCAGGAATGGTTGTGAACCATCAGCAAGTTCTCAGCACCTGAATGTAAGGGTGTCACTGTCATACAGGAAGAGACTCTATACAAGTAGGATAGAGGTCAACCTCTAGTGGGGACTGTTGGGAAAGAGCAAGGAAGCCCCGTGGAAAGGCAAGGCAATGCCAGGGAGCACCCATGCCTCGGCTCCTTTGCCAGGGAGCACCCATGCCTCGGCTCCTCACCTGCTGAACTTCGCTCTCTCCATTTGAGATCTTCTCTGTGTAAACCAAGGAGTTGAAGATCCTCTGCAAGAAAAGAGAAAAATGAACTTTAGATTTTCTAAGGAAGAACCACTCTCTTCCTTATGTGTGTGAACAGTTTGTTGCATACAGCATAGATTCAAATAGGAAAAAATTTTTAATTAAAAGACTGTGATTTTTACAGAGAGAAACCCAAGTATCAGCCAAAGTCAATCGCGCTTATTTATTTAAGCATCACCCAGGCACTATAGTGAAATAAACCAGATGTTACACTATAGTTTTCATTTTCAAAAATACATTTAATTACAGATTTCCGGAGCCCATGCCATTTTATCTGGCTGCCACAGTCTGACAAAGTTGTGTTTCTCATTTAAATCCTGCACTCCCTGAATGCCGTAATTGTTTACAGACCCTAAAATCTAATGTAATAAAAACTCTTTGAAAAGAATTCCTTCCATGTTCTCTCATGTCCCCAGCCAGCCAGTACCTAGTCCATATTATCTATCACTTTCATTACTCAAACACCCCCTCAGGAGAGCAACAAAGGTACTTGCCAAATATGTGTGGCCCCAAGAGAAGATGCCGATTTTATGCCAGGAAAGATACCAGGCCAGGCTGTGGCACATTGGTGGCACATCAACACACAAATTCTTCTGCATGCCCCTGCCTAGCTCAGTCACATCTCCTCCTCCACACACCCTGAAGTTAAAATCTCTCTGTAGACTGGAGACTCGGCTGGAATATGTATTAAAAGTAGAAGAGGGGAAACCAGGCTGTGCACACCTTGAGGCTGGGGGTGGGGCAGGGCGTGGGCAGCACCATCATGGGTTGGTCTTAAAGCTTTAAAGGTGCCGAGAAACTCTCTAGATGAATCAGGAGTCAGACCTGAAGATGTCAGCCAAAGTTTTGTTTCTCCTCTCTGTCCTGTTGCCAAGCATTTGTTGGCATCTGGGAAAGGATCTCAGACACACCTGTGCGGCTGTGGCAAGAAGAGTAATGCCAAGCTCATCAAGCCCGGTGCCCCCAGCGTAGAAATGAAGGGAGGACACATGGCAGGGGCTTGGCAGGGGGTAGGCGGGGGGCAGAGGGTGGAGAAAGCAAACACCCAGGAGGACCTTGGTGGAATTACAGCTTTGAAAATTATAATTATGAATCATCACGGTACCTCCCATCATTCCCCATGTGCCATGCCCATTCATTCAGCAGATGCTGCCTTTCCCCATTAAAAACAACCCTACAGGAGGAATGGTTTCCTTTACAACTTAATTATGTTTGTTTACTTTATTTACTTATTCATTCCCTCCCAATTCCTTGTCTCTGTCTATCTCTCTGTCTCTCTCTCACTTTTGGGAGTTAGTTCTCTCCTTCTACCGTGTAGGTCCCAGGGATGAAACTTGGGTCTCTAGGTTTGCCAGTCAGCAGCTTTACACATTGAGCGATGATCAGCCCAGGAATGCTTCCATGACTGGCTTGTAGTAGTGCTCATGACAACAACAACAACAACATTGGTTAAGATCTGTGCAATGCTTACTCTGATATAAAGATTCGAGCATGCTGTAGCTGCTCACACTTCTCCTTCTTCATGAGTTTCTGTTTGGCAGTCATTTGTTTCTTAAGACAGGGGTTTCACTGTATATTACAGAACTTACCGCATAGCCTAGGCCTTGTCCTCTGCCGTTACTTTTCTTGCCTCAGCCTCTCTAGTATTCTTTTATGTCCAGCTTAAATTGGTTTTATAAAACACCTTCCTGTAAGACATTATTTTTTTTATTTTCTTTTTATTTACATGTATGTATGTATGTATGTATGTATGCATGCATGCCTGTGTGAAGGTATATGGGTCTGAGTGCAGGTGTTCTTGGAGCCCAAGTGTTACTTACAGCAGCTGTGTGGCACCTGCTTTGAGTGCTGAGAAACAAACCCAGGTCTGTACAAGTGGGTCCCCAGTACTCTTAACAGCTGAGCCATCTCTCCAGCCCTGACAGACACTATTATTATGCCAACAGACAGAAACAGAATCCTAGAGCAATGCATTTGTAGAGTCTTTATGTGCCTATTTTTCAAATGACTATACTTATAAAGATGAAAACCCAAGAGCTTTGGAAGCTTAAAAAGTTGATCAAAATCACTTGCAAGGGCAAGGCTGGAACTTGAAACCAGGCAAAGTGGCTCCAGAGCTGACACTCCTGATACTGTGTGTCTTGTTAGGATTTGCTTGCTGGTTACATTTTGCATAACAAATTTGTAACCAAGATATATCATGCCTTTGCCTTAACTGGCAGCAAGCCCTAACTAGAACTAGTGCTTTATTTATAGCACTCATTAATCCACTAATCAGTTGTGGTTCACACATATCAGTTCTGTTCCAGATTCCACTGGTGGCCATTTTATAATCAAGGGGCATTAGGATTCTGAACCCTAAAGCACATCTCATTTTTGAAATGAAATTATGGGGCTGGAAATGTGGCCTAGTGACAGAGTACCTGCCTAACATGAGACCTAGATTTCATCCCACGTGCCTCGGGAGATAAAATGGGACAGGTGGTGTGTGTGTGTGTGTGTGTGTGTGTGTGTGTGTGTGTGTGCGCGCGCGCCATCCCTGCAGCTCTAAGTTCTCACTTCTCTAGAGCCTAATCCAAATATCATCACTCATTGTGAGCCCAGAATGTACTCTAGACTTTTCTATAATTTCCTTTTCAAAAAGATGCTCAGTTAATTTTCATTAAAAATTAGCCTAACTGAAGCACTGGTTCCAGGTCTTGGCGAATGTACTCACTGTCTTCCTCTGCTATAGCAGGGGTACTGCAGTGGGAGACTCCGAGGAGGTTGATCAGATCCACTGTGCTCAAGCCAACATTTTCAATGGCCAAGTGTGGTGTTCCTTCCTTCTTAAGAGGAAAGAGCATTACTCAATAATAGTTCTAAGGATGTGCTTCAGGGCTAGTCCACAAGGTTACTTCAATTTCTATCAAGCTTGTGATTTTTAACAGCAATGGGGCTAACTGGTATTGGGTGGAACAGAATTGAGATAGGGTTTCTCTGTGTAGCCCTGGCTGGCCTTGAACTCAGATCTGCCTGCCTGCCAAGTGCTAGGATTAAAGGAATGTGCCACCACCGACTGCAGGGCTAATATTTTTATGTAGTTCATTCTTTGACTTGCAAAGATTTCTATAGTGTCTGTACCTAAAAAATTTAGGTTGCTAAGAAAAAAAATAACTAACCAGTCCTAGTTGTGTGCAGTAGTGATTCGGTGGACTCTGAATTGAGCACACCTCTCTAGCCACCACAGCACTGAGTGACAGGGTTACCATCCAAAGTAAACAGTCTTCACATCTTTCCCCTGGTGCCAACATTGGAGACGTGGCATGAAACATCAGCGAAAGACCAGAAGAACATATACAAGTTACAACTGGTTCAAAAATTAAAAGTTGGCGTATTGTGCATTCAAAAAAAAAAAAAAAAATCACACGATACAGAGCGATTCTCATCATGCTTTAAAAGAGCTATGCTGTAGCTGGGATGAGGAGGGGTTGTGCTCTGGCTGTGGGGGCGGAGCTATGCTGTAGCTGGGATGAGGAGGGGTTGTGCTCTGGCTGTGGGGGCGGAGCTATGCTGTAGCTGGGATGAGGGGGGTTGTGCTCTGGCTGTGGGGGCGGAGCTATGCTGTAGCTGGGATGAGGAGGGGTTGTGCTCTGACTATGGGGGCGGAGCTATGCTGTAGCTGGGATGAGGAGGGGTTGTGCTCTGACTATGGGGGCGGAGCTATGCTGTAGCTGGGATGAGGAGGGGTTGTGCTCTGGCTGTGGGGGCGGAGCTATGCTGTAGCTGGGAGGAGGGGGAGCTATGGTCTAGCTGTGGGGGAGGGTTGTGCTCTAGCTGAGGGGAGGTTGTGCTCTAGCTAGGCAGTGGGGGTAATAAAAAAGAGCTATGCTCAGCTCCCCAAAGCTTAGAATTTTTATGGCTTATAATTTTACATCAATTACTACACTTAGTCTTCATAATTGCTTGTGTAGGCAGGGCAGGTATTTTACAGATTTGAAAACTACAGCATGAAAGTTAGGCACTATGTCCCAGGTGAAAACTTGAGATACTGAAGCCTGAACCTAGGTCTTGAATTAAATACAAGCTGTGCTTTTAGCTGAGCTATCAGACAAACTTTGTTCATATCACCTTGTTGTTTAGGATGGTCTAGGAATCCTCTATAGAACCTGAGCACGGGACATGGGTAGTGGAAATGAAGCACATTGAAATTTGAGCTTTCCTGCTTTATTTCAAGCAGGGTGTAAAATTTTGGGAACAATCAGAGTCCCAGAGTGTGTGTGTGTGTGTGTGTGTGTGTGTGTGTGTGTGTGTGTTGGGGGGGGGATCACATGATAATGCAAAAGACAGGAATTCAAAAGTATGAAAACTAGCTGACATTGTGGTGACTTTGAGGTGAATGTTTCTTGGATATTAGAGGATGAGAAAGATTAGAGAACTAGAAAAAAACTAGAATGTTTCTTGGTTCTTAGAAGATGTGGAAAGGAAGTGTCTCCCTAGAACATATAACTGATAGGCATTCTTTGCTTTTTTGTTGTTATTGTTGTTTTGTTTTTCGAGACAGGGTTTCTCTGTGTAGCCCTGGCTGTCCTGGAACTCACTCTGTAGACCAGGCTGGCCTCGAACTCAGAAATCTGCCCGCCTCTGCCTCCCAAGTGCTGGGATTAAAGGCGTGCGCCACCACTGTCCTGCACTGATAGGCATTCTTGACAGGTCAGAACCTTCTTTCCTTTCTTTGGTTAGTCACTTACAGTAATAATTGGGGGTGGGGATTAGAAGGTAGGGCCACAATTCTGTGCACCAAATTGTCACTTACCCTGACCCTAGCTTTTGTTTATGTTTGGTTTTGTTTGGGTTTTTCTGAGACAGTTTCTGTGAAGCCCTGGCTGTCCTGGAACTCAACTCTCTAGACCAGGCTGGCTTCAAACTAAAGAAATCCACCTGCCTCTGTCTCCCAGGTGCTGGGATTAAAGGTGTGAGACACTCATGAACTCTTAATTTGACCACAATCCTAAGAAGCAAAAATGTTCCTCACTTTGCAAAGTCCCAGAAGTGAAGTTCAAAGACACTAGCTACCCGATCTCCCCCATTACTCATTCCTGTTTTGAAACTTTCAACTATAAAAGTGAAAATATCTTCTAATATGTATGGAGACTTAAAGTTATTTTAAAATAAAAATATTTCACTGAATCCCTGCTATTAAATTTATTTTTATAATTAAAAAATATCTTATTTTGCTTATAGGATCTGCATTAGTGTACATATTGGAAAGCTAGCCGTATCATCTAAAGCCAAGCACATGTTTATCCTATGACCTGACAACTCCCATCCTTGACAGACACCTGATGGAGATGTGGCTGCGTGCTCAGTAAGGCAGGTGTATGGATGCATACATGCTCACTATGGCAGGTATATGGATGCATACAGGTGCCTTATTTCCAACAGCTCAAACCCAGAAGCAACTCACATGCTGATCCACACAGGAGCCGAACTGACACACACTCAGAATGTCTAAACCCCAGGAAACTCTGAGAATGAGCAGAGGGCAGCGGCAAAGTTCAGCCCCACCACGTTACATCACCACGTGATTCCTACAAACATGGAGGGAAAGAAGCCTGATGCTGGAATGCCTCCGAGTATAATTCCATTCATGCCACGGCAAAATGAGGCAAACCCAAATCTGTCCTGTAAGAGTCTGGATAGTGGATATCTTTCCTGGAGAATGAGTAGAACAGGAAACGGCAGGAACTTCTGGAAAGCTACAATGTTCATTTTAATGTTACACCTACGTGAGTTGGGGCTGTGTTCTGTGTTCCGGTTTGCAGTCTGAGCGCTGTCCTTTTTAAATGCATTTGTATGTGCACAAGTGCTTGTGTGTGTGCGAGGGTGCATGTGTACACATGTGTGTGGAAGCGAGAGGACAATCTCAGGTGCCAGCCTGAGAAGCATCATTCGTCGCCTTTGAATGCAGGGTTTTGTAGGATTGGAGCTCATCAATTAGGCTAGGCTGGCTATGAAGTCCCAGGGACCTCCTGTCCTCACTGCCCAGCACTGAAGTTAGAAGACAGTACCAGCATCCCTGGCTTTTCATGTGGGTGCTATGGATGTAACTCAGTTCTCATGCTTGTGAATCAATCTCCAAACTGACCAGGGTATCAACGCTGCCCTTAAGCTTTACACTTCTTTCCAGTATGTATTTCAGTAAATTTATGCTCGGCATGCATTCTAGACAGCCTCTTTGAAATACACTCAGCCCAAATGTTCTCATATATATTCAAAACTGTATTTAGATAAGGAGGAGTGTTTATTGAACTGTTATAAATAGTTATCAAGAAAAATAAATTTAATCCCTTATTTGGATGATCCTGGGCTATCCCAATTAGAGACACCTCACAATTCACAGACCAAGTCTCCCGAGCCTTCCCCAATGCTCTATAGAAATTATACCTACACATTTTAAGCATATAATAATTCTCAATTCTTTTTTAATGATTCTTCATTCTTCACCCAATGTATAAGCCTAAATTTTCTGCATTTAAAAATGTATCTTTACCTGAGTTTCATTGGGCCCAGATATTTTAAACATAACACAATTTAATATAATCTGCCATTTATACCTTCTTAAGCACTACCTGTCTCCTTTCTTCCCCCTTAAAGGATGTTCTAGTCAAGGTTAAAAATTAGAGAGGTACAATTGGATATAGCTCCTCCTAGAAATTGTCAGAAAGGAAGAAAAACAAAAAGATTCCTTTTCAGATTCAATCCCTTTTCCTTTTCCCACCCTCCAAAGTGTTAAGGACTACAGCTAGCTGCAGCCTGGTCCTTCCCTGGCTCTACTCTGGAATTTACTGATCCCACTCTTAACTCAGTCTCCCCCCCCCAACCCCCACCAACCCTACAAAACCTTCTATTTAATTAAGCTTAACAGATGGCAAGAGAACTTGTTTGTTGAAACAGGAACAATTACAAGTGTGTTTAATAAGATGGTCAGTCCAGACAGAAGGCCCCACCTTTACTCCACTACCTGCCTTGCCAAATTTTAACAAGATGCTTAAATGAAAGCTATAGCACAACACCACAGTGAAGGAATAAATACCCCAACAAGCCTAATGAGATGCTGTGGGTCTCCTTCCCTGCTTTTGGCTAAGAAACTAAGGAGTGTGTTTCTACTCCAAAGCTCATTCTCATGCTGTTTTATGAGCCTCCGTGGCCAGTCCATATGGCTGACAGTTCACTAACAGCTTCATTCAGCTCTGGGTCTGTTGCTGTGATTCTAGCAATTGTGGATAACGGGGAGGAAAATAAAGACTAACATTGTTATCTCAGCAAGCTGACCACCAGGAACCACTGAAGCACCAGTACTGCCACATAAAGAAATTCCAAAATCACTGGAGAATGAATCAATTCTGAAGTGTTGGGGGGGGGGGATGAAGCGTATGTGTACCCCATGAATAATCCTTTACCCGATTTGGGTCCCTTCAGCTCGGATTAGCCAATCTTATTTTGGCCAGACTGTTTAAGTTCACACTGTTCCACACCTGGAAGGCCTAGGAGAAAGGCCTTTCTCAGAGGAGCCTGATCATTTTGAGCGCTGCCCCAAAGCAGCCTTTTCCTTAATCCCTGAATTTGCTCATTCTGGGCACGAGACTCAAAAGTTTGCTGAGAGTATTGGAAGGTTGGCCCCTAAAATAAAACTTTAAAGTAAACAAAACATCCAACAAGGGACAAATCAGAAGCAAGGCATGCATGCAGCTGTCAAAAGCATGGTTTACAATAACTTGTTACTGTTAGTATTTTTAGAGTAGTGTTTAAATAAATAGTATTATTCTGCGTGTGTAGGTGCGCTATGGACAATGTTATGATCCATGTGACAAGGGACCAGAGTGCACTCCAGTATCTCATAAAACATAATTTAAAAATATTTGCAGTGTTTACCACAGCCTTTCAGGGCGATGATAACAAACCGCTCGGAATCTCCAAATTGTGCCTCTTTTGCCAGAAGCCAAAAATTCCTTGGCTCTGTCCTGGCTAGAAGCCAACAACACCAGAAGGGAATTCTGGCTCGGCTCTGACTTCTTGTTCCTGTTCTTCTCCTTTTATGCCACCTAAATGAAAACCACCACCTGGGAGCTATATGCAAGGACATGAGCATATCTGAGAGAGGTGTGTGGACACCCCAGGAGTGGGCAAAGTGACTGATCAGTTCACCTCTCTTTGTCTCACACCACTTTCTGATATAAGTCTCATCAAAACCCCTTGACCAACAACTTGATGACCACCTGTCTCTTGGGACCCGTTCTGTACAGAAATCCTACCGAGATTCTTGTCTCTTAAATCCTCACCTATAATCTCACAATAAAGCTCTATTCTAAATCCACCTTCCTATTGTCTGTAAAATTCATTCTAGGAGTCTGGAAGACAAAGGACTGGGAAGACATTGGCTTTGTGAGGCTCTGGTATCTGCTTTAGTCCAGCACTCTAGCTCCTTAAGTCATGCTGCCCCAGTTTTTCCCTCATACTGTTTCCTTGGGTTGTTTGTTTTTTGTTTTTTTTTTAAGATGAAGAAGCTAAGGTTCTGAGGTTTGACTTGCCTGGAATCCAGCTGCAAAGCAAGACTTATTCAAAGTGCACGTGAAAGAGAAGACATGTGTCAAATGGAGCAATTGAGAGCTGGGCTTGTCTGTAAGTAGTGAATTTAAATATGTTTTTTCCTCCCCCTTTCCCTCCCAGGTTGCCTTTGTAACAAAGAAACACACACACACACACACACACACACACACAAACACACACACACACTTTTCAAAGAGAAGGCAAACTCAAAAGCAGGGTATGCACTCTGAGATTCAACCAGAACACACAATAAATACACAAACAAATGAATGAATAAATAAATATCATCTGCACTTGATCATGCTGCTTGTGTGGGAGAAAATAAAATGTGGGGGTTCACACCTGACCTTGCCATAAAGACTAGATTCTGAACACCACAGAGCCTGGCAGTGGACAAACCAAGCTGTTCTAGTTTCATAACAAAGAAGAAAGCTTAGTTAAAGAAAGCGGCTGTTCAAAGAAGAAGCTTACACTGGAGAATTTAAAAGAAATGAATAGCACAACCTTACACCAACCAATTGCAGCCCAGGTCCAAGTCCAACCCCACAGACTTCCTTGCTTTGTTTCAAAACCCGCTGAGAACAAGGATAATAGCTAACCCTTGAATGATGCTTACAGTCTGTCAGGCGCTGGCACCTTACATAAATGAACTCTTCTAGCTCAAAATGAAAATGTCATAAGCACGAAGGGAGCTATTGTTAGAATAACAAACGTTACATTTTATTTATGCTGACGGTCCTCACACAATGTCCACAGTCTAAATTCCTAACCATGATGATCCTAAGCCTATCTCCTAAGACTGCTCACCTGTGAAGGCCAGGTCCAGTCTCTAACAGAAGTCTCTGAATTGAGAGTCAGGATCCTGGAGGAGACTCTCCAGCTGTGAGCCAGATCAAGGTGGTATCTCTCCAGATGTGCAGAGCAGAGCATTGCTCTTGGTCTTATGTACTGTCCAGTGGGTGTCATGGAGTTCTAGGACTGTGCCTGGTTATCTTGAATGAGTGATGTCACTGGGTTCTGGTTATTAGGTGCAGCCTTGGGTGTGGTGGAAAGGCATTTTTCACTATGCTCATCACATATGACACTGAAGACATTGCTAACATGCTGTGGTCACCACCGTGTTAACACTTCCAATTCCTATTGCTCCATCCTATTGGACGTAATCTTTTGAAAAGATTACGTATGGCAGTCATTCTTCGGTAGCTGTGAAGCAAAAACCCCTCAGTAGATATCTACGCACTGAAGCCCACACGCCCTCAGTGGAATGAGGAGGTGACAGTGAGTGCTCCCTTCTGTATGAGTTCTGTAGTGGAACCACAATTAAAGTAATATGTTTCCTATAGAAATCTGGAAAATGCTTAAAGCAAAAAGAAAGAAGTCTGTCTGATTGCCCAGGGGAAACCAGTGTTGTTTATATTTTACTTCATTTCCTTCCAGACTTCTTGAGTGTCTAGCTCCAAGCCTTCTTGTAATTCTCTAGAAATCAGTTTAGGCCTCAACTCCCGGCCACACTACATTACACATAGTAAGTATAAATGATTCGTGTCCCTGTTAAACTAGTTTATTAAGCCATACAGACGGCTATTGTATTTTAGTTGTTTGCTCAACCAGGTAGCAAAAAGAAGGTATCTTTTTAATCTTTGAGATAGAAAGAAACTAACAAAACAAAAAACTGAAAATCTCCCATTCTCTCAAAAATTTGATAACTCCCTGGGCAGTCTATCAACACAGTCCTTGAACATCAATATTCTTTCCCAGTTCATTGAAGCTCAGCTCTAACACACACACACCCACACCCACCCACCCACACACACACACACACACCCCACCACCACCACCACCAATAATGGTGAGTTCCTTGATCTGATGGCCTTTCACTTTACACCCTTTAAGCCAAGATCACCTCTGAATAATAAAGTACATGGGTGAGTCTCAAGTTAGTGACAAGTGTCACTTTCACAAACAGTTGCCTCTTTGGGTTCACTGTATTCCTCAAAAGGTATTACAGGGAGAAAGAAAACAGCAGGCCCTCTGAGTTAGCAGGGAGAACTATAAAGTCATCTCAGCCAGCAGAATTTCTAGTTGTGATCACTTGATTTCCTGTTGGAACATTCAAAAGCAAGAGAGCTGTTGGGTAAACTGCCCAGAGAACAAAGGGAAACAGAACAAGCTGGAAACACTTGCTTAAGCACAATAAAGGCTAGGAGGGGTTATTGGAGTTTTTGTTGTTGTTGTTGTTGTTGTTTTAGCTTTCCAAGGGGATAAAGCAGAGCAAACCGAGTCCGCATGTTGGAAAGAGTCGGCCTGTGACCAGTGTAATGGCTGTAAGTGATATTCAAGACAGTGTGCAAGGCAGCCGCTTAGACATGGAAAGTGGAATTGCCCCAAATGCTCTGCCAATGGTGTCAAATGTCCCCTCCTGCTTCCACCCTCTTCACCAATCTGCCCTGTCATATCCCTACAGCTTCCGTTTGGTTTTACCTTGAAAGAGTATTTAATAACTGCACATTTATTCTGGGGTAGCATTTCAATATTGCATAAACCTTCCATATTCTCCGTGTGAAAACGGAATGAAACCATAAATGCATAGATTTCTACTAAGGATAATGGGAACGCCCAGCACTTAACTGCCCAGACTTTTCATACCAATGTTTAACCAAACTGTAACCAACCAAGTCCTTGTTAGAATCAGAAGCCATGCAAAATAAATGAATGAATGAACAAATGAGTGAGTGAATTTAAAGAAACATGGTGTTCCTGTGCTGTCAAGGAGTTTATACACTCATTGTGAGGGGAATTTAATTTAAAGGGGTGGGGGGGAGAGGACACGAGCTAAGCAATGCCATACAGAGTCTATCTAGGTCTGACTGCTTGGTACAGGCTCAGCATGCTGTCCAAGTTCACAGAGGGAAAGATGGCTGAAGGAAGCCACAGGCTTGACTTTGGGGCAGCATTTAAATAGGCATAGAGAAAAGGGAACTTGAGAAGAAAGCAATTCTGAGCATTTACTCAGAAGGTCTGTCACATAGTAGGAATTACTAATGAAAATATTTACTAAGCCTCTCTTTTAGGTCAGGACCAGTTCCTGACCCTAGGGATTCCAGAACATCCCTGTCTGTGTTCAGTCTACATCGCAGGCCCCTTGGCCTAAGGAAAACCCTTCTAAAGGACTTGCTAAGTGTGGGACTATATCAAAGATCAGACTGAGCTTCTAGGCTCTAAAAAGAGGCCCCAGAGCCAATGATTATGACTGCAGACTTATGTGGTAACAAAGAGTCTGCTTTCACAGGGCAGAGTGGCAGTGAAACAGAACTAAATGGAACAGAAAAGATGGGGTTAGGCTGGAGGAGTGCAAGCCAGGAAGAAGAGCTGGAGATTATGCAAATGAGTTGGCACTTGGTGAGGTCTTTGAATGGGTAACCAAATAAATGTGTGTGTGCCAAAAATCAAAAGCTGTGAAAAGGATTTAACTGGGGAGGGAAGGGTGAGATGGGGGTCGTAAAAATCTTTATAATCAATCCTCATGCTTAGAGCCAGAGACCCACTTCCTGGAGCTGATCATGCATCTTCTCATAAAAGCACCCAAGGGTTAGCCTCCCCAGGGTCTGGGACAAGTCCAGGAACCAATTGATCCAGATCATTTGCAAGTGAGCTTCAAGGACCTGGATTTGTTGCTTCCCAAGGGTCTCATCTCTGTAGATTATATCACTCTCTAAGGGCTATAATCTGCCTGACTCGGTTTGCTGTCCATCCCTACAGTGCTTGTGTGAGATTGCATTATGGAAGGAGACTGAGAAACAGTTATCTGGAAAAAACATTTCAAATAACTTAATACATAACAACTGGTGGAATTTAAACTAAGTTGCAATCTTGCATCCTGGAATTCTGCTAATTAAAAAAAGACATTTATTTATTTGTGTGTGTGCACATATATGGATGTCAGAGTTGGATAACTCCCTGAAGTTGGTTCTCTCCTTCTTTCATGTGGGTTCTGGAAATTGAACTCAGGTTCTTAGACATGGTAACAAGTGCCATCCTGACAGCAGCCCTGAATACGGTGTTCCTTGTGTATTTTTCAAATACTCATTAATATAGGATCTAAAAACATGTGATTCTAGTATGTGTTTTATGTAACACATGCTTTAGGCTGGCCGTGGTGGCATTAGAAGTAATCCCAACCCTTAGAAGAATGAGGCATTAGTTTGAGGAAAGCTACACAGGTGATACCCTGTGTCAGAAGGCGGCTAAATAGATGCTCTTCTGACACAATCACCATGCCAAACTTACACAAAACTTCAGGACTAGTGACAAAATGCAGCTCTGTTCACACTAGCTCTACAGTCAGGATGGTCACTTGGCCTCCCATGGCTGAGTTTCTCTTCATTTACAAAATGGAAACCTGAGCAAAAAGTGATGGTGCATATCTGCAATCCTAGCACATAGAAGGCTAAAGCAGGAAGAGAAGAGCGCAAGGCCACCTGCGCTACACAATGAGACGTCCCAATAAATTAGTTAAAAGGAGAAGCCAAGCTTGATCCTACAAAATACTAGGTGTAGTGGTTTGCATAGGTTTGGCCCCCATAGACTCGTGTGTTTGAATGCTTGGCCCACAGGGAGTGACACTATTAAGAAGCTTGTCCTTATTAGAATAGGTATGTCCTTGTTATAGGAAGTTTGTCACTGTGGGGGTGGGCTTTGAGGCTACTGTACTTAAGCTCCACCCAGTGTGGAAGAGAGTTTCTCCTGGTTGCCTTCAGGTCATGGTGTAGATGTCTCAGTTCCTTCTCTAGCACCGTGTCTGCTGGTACGCTGCCATGCTTCCTGCCATGATGATAATGGACTGAACCTCTGAAACTGTAAACCAGCCCCAATTAACTGTTGCCCTTTATAAGAATTGCCTTGGTCAGCAGGGCGGTGGTGGCGCACGCCTTTAATCCCAGCACCTGGGAGGCAGAGGCAGGTGGATTTCTGAGTTCGAGGCCAGCCTGGTCTACAGAGTGAGTTCCAGGACAGCCAGGGCTACACAGAGAAACCCTGTCTTGAAAAACCAAAAAAAAAAAAAAAAAAAAAAAAAGAATTGCCTTGGTCATGGTGTCTCTTCAAAGCTCTAGAAACCCTAAATAAGAGAAATTGATAGTAGGAGTAAATTTTATTGAGAGTTCAACTAAGACTTGAGAGCCCAGTCTTCCTATCATGAAAGTGTTTTCAGGAAATGCCATTTGCTTATGAATTCTGCACCACTACCACCCTACTCCCTGTACTGGGGATTAAACCTAGGAACATGAGCATGCTAGACACGTGCTCTAACCACTGAACTACCTCTCTCACCCTTCATTTTTTCATTTTTAAAAAAGATTAATTTAAATTCTGTGTATATGTGTTTTGCCTGCATATAAGTATATACACCCCGTATGTACCTGGTAACTAAGGAGGTTAGAAGAGGTGGGAGATCTCCTGGGACTGGAGTTACAGACAGTAGACAGAGTGCTGGGAACCAAAGCCAGGTCCTCTGAAAGAGCAGCCAGTGCTCTTAACCACTGAGCCATCTCTCCAGCCTACACCTTTTTTATTTTTTTTATTTTTTTTTGAGACTTGATTTTACCATGGGACTCAGACTAGCCTTGAACTCCAAATTCCTCTGGCCTCTGCCTCCCAAGTGCTGGAACTAAAGGTATGTCCCAATACACCTGGCTTTAATTGATTTGAAATATTATAAATACATCTCTGCACTTCATAGTAAGGGGAGTGGTCAGGTATTAATGCAATGAATCTTTCAGGATGAAGATTTGAATGGAGAATAATTCTCACAGATGTTGAGCTTAAGTGTGAAATTTTAAGAAATGATTCAGATCAGTTAGCCATTACAGAATTAATGTGGTGCCAATATGGTTACAGACATGCCTCCTTTGCCTCCCCCAGATGTCTTGTTCTTCAGGTTCCCCCAGAGCCAGGGTATGTATCATGCATAACAAATGTCATAGTAACTGCTCTTGACTGTTCAAGCTCTGTGCCACGATTGATTGTCAGCAATAGTTATTAAGTAATATTCTGGCTGAATGATGGCTCTCTGGGCTCAGGTTTACAATATAATTTTAATGATTAAATAAATTATGGGTAGAACATTTCTTCCAGATTGTAGGGTTCAATCTAGTAGAAAGGTCAGGGGTTAAGAGCACTGGCTGCTCTTCCAGAGGTCATGAGTTCAATTCCCAGCAACTACATGGTGGCTCACAACCATCTGTAATTGGATCCGGTGCCCTCTTCATATAAAATGAATAAATAAATTTTTAAGGTCAACTATCACCTACAGTGACTGATGGGATTTATCGTTTACATATAATAAGAGCTCAGTAAATAGGAACTTGTAAAAATACTCTAAAAGGAAGGATTCCTAGAAATAAAATCATTTGAGATTACTTAGGCTCCAATCCCAACATTAGGAACTTTTCCAAATTAGCACTGCTGAAGCCTTCTAAAGAGACAAGGTATTTAAAGAAAAAAAGTTTTCAAACGTTTACCACTTATAACCAATGGAAAGGATAAGAATGTAGATTTGGACAAAGTTTTCAGTAATTGGCTTTGACACAAACAATGTCAGTTGTGACACCAGAAGCTCCAAAGGTCTTTAGAAGGTTGGCTTCTAATCTCAGTAAAATGGCTTCTTTAATTCATTCAGAAACCTGATTGTAGTCAGGACCCTCTCCAATGCAGTGACTTCTCCCTTGTTAACTTCTTGGAGGAGAGCAGCTGACCAGACAACCCAACATCTGGTTTAATGTAACCCAAAGCTTTGGACACTTACACTACGAGGTCATGGAGGAAAACTGCTTTCGGGTCATATGCTCCAGAGGTGCTGGACCCTCCCAAGCTAGCATTCTCAACAGACAAGGTTCCTGCTCCAATATTGAGAAAAGTAGTAGGAGAAGTGAGTGGTCCTCCCACAGCCCACCTGCACATGCCAAGCAAGCTGTGCCGGTGGGAAAAGAGACTCTTCCACATCCACATGCCCTCTACCACCCTCACCAACTTCCCCATATGCAGGGTTTCTGGCAGGAAGGATCTGAGGTACCTGATACTTCCCAGGTCCATCCAAGTGGTGTGAACTCTTAACTCCACCTGGTACCACTGCCATTGGATCTTGACTTTCCCATTTTATTGTAAATATTTCTTGATAAGCATTAGCATGCGAATATAAAGGAGTCAAGGCAAAAATTGAAATTGAGTGAAATCTCTTAATTCTTGACAAAATAACTTTGTTGTTCTTTTGATTATCATTAAGTTGGTGACTTGGGATAAATGTGTCAAGGTGGGGGTGTGTGGGGGGGTGTGATGTAGGAACTCAAATAATTATAAAAGGACAGCACTTTGAAAAACTTACTGGGAGAAGGTCAACAAGGAATTAAAGTCTGGCAAAACTGTGTCTACAGATACCTGTGTTGAGCAACCTAAGCTCCTTGGTCTCTTTGTTGTCCAAACCCAGACAGGCTATCGCTCTCCCTGCCAACTGGGGCTCTCTACAGGAGCTGGCTTGCTGCACATCACTGGCTACATTCTCTGTCCAGAACACCCCCCACTGGGTATTTACTGTCAGGTAAATGCCACCCCAGTGCAGGAGACTTCCATATCTTCTAGAAGCTCTGGGGCTGCAGAGGAGGGAGGGAGTTTAGATCTGTAAACAGATAACTGCAGCATGTTTTAAATGTTAGAGTAAAAGTTCAGAAAAGATTTTTACAAAGAGGTGAAAATAAGTGGACTCCCTTCCTTTCCCCTTCTCCTCCAACCTTTTTCTCTTTCTTTCCTTCATTTTTCTTTTCTTTTTCTTTGAGATAGAATTCTATCATTCAGGCTAGCCCCAAACTCATTATATAGGTGAGGATGACTTTGAGCCCAAGCCCTAGCATTACAGATACGCGCTACTACACTTAGCGAGGAGCCTCAAGGGTGAACTTACGGGAAAATTGGAGGTGAGATGCTTTCTAAGCAGGAAGCTACTCCCAAAAGGGTTTTCTTGGTTACTTCTAGTTGGTATGATTCTCTTGTGGCTGCTGTATATTCTTCATGCCCTTTCTATGAATTGATTAGTTGAATGCCTACTATAGGATGGCCCCAAATAATGCTAAATTGCCCCTGCCCAGGGAATCAGCAAATATGCAAGCACCTGGTGATGGTGCACACCTTTAATCCCAGCAGTCAAGAGGCAAAGGCAGGTGAATCACTGAGTTTGAGAGCAGCCTGGTCTACAAAGTAAGTCCAGGACAGCCAGGGCTACACAGAGAAACCCTCAAGAAGCAAAACAAAACAAAGCAAAAAGGAAAAAAAGAAAAACAGGAAAAAGAACAAAGAAAAAAATTCTGACCACAAAGGACATCTGACTTTTGCTGCCTGCTAGGCACTGTGTAGGTCCAGAGGCACCGAATGGTCCCAGCAGAAGAATCAGACCTGTCAATCCTGAAAGCATACTTTTACCACTTAGAATTGTAGCTAACGTTTACCACTTATAACCAATGGAAAGGATAAGAATGTAGATTTGGACAAAGTCATGGGCTGTCTAGAATCAAGATTTGGAAGGCTTGAAAAGCAATGTCACAGAGAAGGTGACTGAATCGATCAGACCTCTGCTGCAGCTGAGTAACTTGCCAACAATACATCCAAAGAAGGCCAACTTGCAATAATTGAGTTGTCACTATGGATACTAGGGCCAAAGGCTATTTATTTATTGTGGGCTCAAATCCTAGCTCCCTGAATTATTAGTCGAGTGGCCCAGGGCACATAAGCTAAACTCAATGTCCCTCCTCTCCCTGCCCCCAACTTCCTGTAAGGCTCATTGTCATCAATAAGATAAATTATGTATCATAGTAATTAGCATATGTTTAGCGTTGAATATATGATACCTTTATTGTTTCAATTGTAATGAAGCAGAGAGAGAGAGAGAGAGAGAGAGAGAGAGAGAGAGAGAGAGAGAGAGAGACAAAGGGGGTGGGAGAGAGAGTTGTGTGTGAGTCAGGGTGTACATTAACAGCCTAGAGCCAGGTGATGGCTCCAGAACTAGGAAATAAGACGTTGCAGACTCTTGCAGAGAGCTCCCCATTTATTCAGAAATGCATGGAAAATGCTAGCAACATCTCAAAGCTGGGTAATTAAAGGACCGACAGCGATCATTTCCATTTGGAGCATGTTATCTTTACCTAGTCAAAATAGAAGAAATGAGAGAGAGGGGGGCAATGGTTTTCCTTCTATCAACAAAGGCAGAAAACAATTCTAAGCATATTCGTGAAAGTTACATGATACTTTCCTGACAAAGTAAAAGGCTCTAAGCAATTCTTTTAGAAAGGAAGTTTTCTAGAAAAAATTCATAGAATGTAATGTAATGCATTTTTGAAACACTCTATGAGACCTGCACCCTTTAATAAGTGCTCATTTCAGACTGGGGTCTCAGGAATTAAAATCCTGTTGTCCCAATTCATAACACATACTTAAGACATTGTGCAATATCAGTGGCCAATAAACCCAACAAAAAAGTTGGAACATGATAAGAAAATATAGATACTATTTTTTTTTTCAGACATCAACCTTGTAATACAAGTTTCAGAATTGTCTGTTTAATTCCAATGCTACTAGGAGTGTCATCAATTATTAGAATATCTTTAGAAGAAAAAGTGTTAACAAAACTCAAGGTCAGTAGGGCTATTCTTGAATAATACTAATGCTTTTTCAGAGCCCACAGAAAATAGTTTAATGGACTAAATCTCACAAGCCTATAAGCAGAAGCCTACACTTTTTCAGCAAAGCCACAGACAGACAACTGTCATCCTCACAGAGGGGCTTGCTCTGTCTGACCATTTCATTTCATTTCACTCATAACTTTAAATACAAAAGAGAAGAGCGACTAACATCCACACACCAAACTAATCATCTATCCCAAGTAAATCTTCACTCTGACAGTATTCGGAAGGATTCTCCTTACATTATTAACTTTGTATTTTTAAGGATGTCCTCTTGTTGATCAAATACGTGTCATCTTTATTAAAAATAATTAAGACTCCCTAGAGATGTGCTTGAAATGGGGAACAGGGGGAAAAATCTCAACTTTTATATCACTGCAAGGTTTTTCTAAAACTCATTCATATTTAATTTTTAAGAATGCTTTGCAGCACATTAAATATTTAATAGTCAGAGGGTTTTCAAACCAGAATGCTAAATGTCAACCTAGTCTTCCAAAAATACTTCATTTGCAGTAAATTAACTGGACCTCCCTTCAGTAACAGGGGGTGGGGGGGGAGTGTTTAAACTGAACTCACATTAGGACACTGAGATAATATCAATCTACATAATTAGACCATGTAAGAGATTTAATTTTAAACACCAGGCTTATTAGGTCTTGCAGAATTCTAATGTAGTGCTGCTCACATTATAAATGGAGATAAAGCCTTCAAAAACACATCCCCTTCTCCTTTCCAGAACTCATCCTGCACTGTGTGGCATACATTAGCATACAGGATGAGTGTGGTGAGGCAGTGAGGGCCCGTGAGCAATTGCTGGGCAAATTGGCAATACAAAATGACAACTAGAAACACAGCTCCTGTTAGATCCCAATTAAGAAGGGGCCTTAGGAAGCCCTCTTTAGATTTTGCATGCAACTGTTTTAGCATCACAGTATCCACAAAAGGCAATAAGTATTCAACCACCAATCAGGACTTGCCAAGCACTGCCACTCAAAGTGAAGCACAACATTTTATAGGGTTGGACAGTCATTTCAATATGGTAAATGGAAAAAAAAATCTACTTGACTATTAAAGGGAAAGGAAACTGGCGTTAAGCCCCGGTGATAAGAGGATCAGAACAGATAGAGAGAAGAAAGCCTCCAAGATCCAGGAGGCCAGTGAGACTGGCCCACTGAGGGCAAAGTTCAATTCACATAGACCCTAAAGCCTCAGAAAATGGTGAACACACAGAATGGCTTCCCAGCAGGACTACTGATACAGGAAGACACACTCAAGAGATGCGCTCCCATCGGGAGGCCTCCACAAAGATCAAAGGCCTCTCCCCTCACCTCAAGCCAGGGCATGAAGTACAGTTTGGTGGTGACTGTTTAAATAAAAAACAATGTAGGGGCTTCACACGTTTTCATAACAAATCGGAAGTAATGCTTTTGAAAAGGACAAAAAGAGGCAGACGTCACATAGTTGATATTTAGAGATGTATGACTGTGTCTTCAGGGGCAGAAAAGTTGTGCAGAGAAGCAGCATCCATCTCCTACAAGCAAGGTAGTCTGCCCCCGCCCTGGCCTGCTTACCACAGTGTTAGCAATCACCCGTTTTATAGCATTTGTTAAGAATCCAGCTAGTTTTCTTGCTAGTTTTACCAAAAGGCCTCCCCACCCCGTGCCCCAAAACACACACACACACACACACACACACACACACACACAGAATAAAACTCAGGCAGGTTTGGGACAGTGTGCTACAGACCAAAGGCTTACAAGACGCCTGGAACGGTTCCATTGGTTAATGCACTCATGCCTCTCTGGCTAAATAGAAGAGACAAGAGAGACCAAAAGATGGAAGACACATGGGAGAAACCTTCTTGGCAGGAGCCAAGGCACCCCATATAGTGAGCTCCAGACACTTGTAAGGAAAAGAAAGTCTCATATGGGAAAAAATAAATACACGTGGAGGGCTTTCTGTACTTTAGCAGGCCCTGGCCAAAGCTTTATTTCATCGATTTGAAAACTTTAATTTAATTGCTTCTATCCCCAGCACCCCTCACCCACAGCCTCTTTAAATTTGAACCTAAAAGAGCCCCTGTTACAGGAGAGCCAGCCTTCTCAGGACTTCTAAGAGATTCCAAAGCAAGTCATGGCAGGGTAGACCCCCTTTTTTTGTTCTGGAAATGTAGAGTGTTTGTTTGTTTGTTTGTTTTGTTTAACTACTTTTGTTTGTCTTTTTCTTCAACTTTTTTTTTTGAGACACTTGTAGTCATCATGGCCTGATAGGTTTGTATAGACATGAGTCACGGATTAAACAGTTTTTTATAAGCAAAGAGTAAATGAAAGAGAAAAGGAAACAGAGGACAGATGCCAGCATGGAGTAAGACAAACAGACGCCTGCCTGAAGTAGGACACCCCACAGAAAGTCTTTAAACAAAATGAGGCCCCTCACAGGTGGCACTTAATGCCTACATGGCCAGGCCAGGGACACCCACAAGCTTTGTGGCTCCAAACTGAGTTGAGTTGAAGGACAAGTTCCCACCTTCAGAATGGAAACATTGGGATGTTAGCACACAGCACATATATCTAACCAAGCAAGGCCGAGACACACTTTCTAGTTCTTGGATCACCTGCCCATTTCAAAACAAAACAATTTTAAGAATATACTCATACCCAAAACAAACAAACAAAAAGGCAAACACTGCTGCATACACTCCTGAGACTCACCATCCTCACCTACCATTTCTGGGGTAGGAATAAAATTAGCAGTAGGCACTGTTTTCCCTTGCAAGTCTCCCATCTCTGGTAGGTTGGCCTCACCTCTAGCCTCATAGGTAGTCCCAAGAATTTACTGTTTCCACTGCCTACTGGGAACTGCAACTGTCCAGAGGGAAGCTAGTTAATTGGGAGTACACTGCACACTGTCATCCATGGACTAGTGATGACCTCACTATTTCATTGGGGAGCTACTGAAATACTAGCCAGCACCTGCTCATGCCTGACCTGAACCTGAAACTGAAGAATGGCAAGCAGCAACTCTAAAAGTTTAAGCACTTCAAGGTCCTTATGGTAACTGATCAGTGATGCAATGTGGCAGAAGAGATGTCTAGATAAAGAAGGAAAGAGCAGCACAAGTGAGTGAAAACAAGCAGTTATATCCAGCTATGACCCAGCTGCCAGAGGGCGAATGAGAAGGTCTCAGGGGTTTGCTTAAATTGTGGGTAATTTCAAGTAGACTTTCTTGACTATATGTTAATTGCTGGGAAATTCTTCACTATTGCTGTAATTTTAAACCCTGGCGGTAAATCATTTGTGTGTGTGTGTGTGTGTGTGTGTGTGTGTGTGTGTGTGTGTGCGCGCGCACCCACGTGTATAATCTTATTACATACATATACATATACATGTATACACACAGACACACACATATATATGCATTATTGTTGTTTCTTCTGTTTCTCACCTTGAATGCTAAATTTCTCAATGTCATTCTTGGTAGGATTAATGCCAAACATTTTCTTGTCTAGGCTACAGAAGCTTCAGAAGTAGAAACTGGCACACAAAGTGTGTGTGTGTGTGTGTGTGTGTGTGTGTGTTGTACATCTGTCACATGTGTGTAGGGGTCCTCAGAGGTAAGAAGAGTGAATCATATTTCTTTGAACTGGAATTACAGCTGCCTGATGTGGGTGCTAGATGCCAATCTATGGTCCTATGCAAGAACATAAATTGCTTTCAACTGCTGAATTCTCTCTCTCTCTCTCTGCCTGTCTCTCTCTCTCTCTCTCTGCCTGTCTCTCTCTCTCTCTCTCTCTCTGTCTCTCTCTCTCTCTCTCTCTCTCTCTCTCTCTCATTTGATTTATTTATTTATTTTTTTACTTATCCACTTTACATCCTGCTCACTGTGGCCTCCCAGTCACCCCCTCCCACAATCCTTCCCTCATTCCCCTACCCCTTTCTCCTCTAAGCAGGTGGGCCCCCTGGGTATCCCCCATCCTGGCACTTCAAGTCTCTGTGAGGCTAGGCACTTCCCCTCCTATTGAGGCCAGACAAGGCATCCCAGCTAGAAGAACATATCCCACATACAGGCAACAGTTTGGGGGATAGCTCCCATTCCAGTTGCTTGGGACCCACATGAAGACCAAGCTTAACATCTGCTACATATGTGTGGGAGGCTTAGGTCCAGTCTGTCTATGCTCTTTGGTTGGTGGTTCAGACTCTGAGAGCTCCAATGGTCCAGGTTAGTTGACTCTGTTGGTCTTCCTGTGAAGTTCCTATCTTCGGGCTACGAAATCCTTCCCCCTATTCTTCCATAAGAGTCCCCAAGCTTCATTCACTGTTTGGCTGTGGGTGTCTGTATCTGAGTCACCTGCTGGATAGTGCCAAATGGCTAAGATCAAAAACTCAAGAAATAGCACATGCTGGTGAGGATGTGGAACAAGGGGAATGCTTCCTTTTTCATTGTTGGTGGGAGTGCAAACTTGTACAACCACTTTGGAAACCCATTTGGCAGTTTCTCAGAAAACTGGGAATAGTTCTACCTCAAGACCCAGCTATACCACTCCTGGGTAAATATCCAAAAGTTGTTCCAACATCTTACAAAGACACTTGCTCAACTATGTTCATAGCAACTTTATTCATAATAGCCAGAAACTGAAAACAACTTAGATGCCCCTCAACTGAAGAATAGATAAAGAAAATATGGTATATTACACAATGGAATACTATTCAGGTATTAAAAACAAAGATAGCATGAATTTTGCAGACAAATGGATGGAACTTGAGAATATCATTCTGAGTGAGGTAACCCAGTCCCTAAAAAGCATGTGTGGTATATACTTATTTATAAGTGGATCTTAGCCATAAAATACAGGTACAATGTTACACTCTACAGACCCAAAGAAGCCCAAGCAAGGAAGCTTGAATTTCACTAAGAAGGGAGAATAGTCATAAGAGGCAGATGAAGGGAGGAAATGAGAGGGAGGGGGATGGGGAAGGAAATGGGGGATTCAGGATCAGGTGTAAGAAGGGACAGGAGAGATGGCTAGACTTACATGAGCATGAATGAAAATTTGCAGGGGAGGTAGGGCGCATCTCCAGAACAAGACAGAGACCTGGGATAAGGGAGGTACCTAAAAATCAGGGGAGGGTGACCTTAGCTGTAACTCACTACATTGGGCATATGGAACCTGAAGAGTCCATCTCCTGTAGCCAGACAGGAACTCCAGTGGAGCAATAGAGGCACCAACCCACCTCCAAAACTTTCAACCCCAAATTTATCCTGTCTATAAGAAATACAGGTACAGGGGATGGAACAGAGGCTGAGGGAATGGCCAACCAATAACCAGCCCAGCTTGAGACTCATCTGATGGTCAAGCACCAATCCCTGACACTATTGATGATGCTTTATTATGCTTGCAGACAGGAGCAGGTTGTCCTCTGAACCATCTCTTTAGCTCTATCAAGTCTATATGTTTCCTTTCACTTTCTTAGCAGTGTCAAGCCAGCATGGGTACTTGGTGACCTCACTGAGGATTTTTTTCCCCTATAAGACAAAGGACTAGGTGTCAATTGCCTAGAGAATTACAATGTTAAGAAAATACACAAAGCAAAAGGAAAAGCCAGGGAGAGGGCAGGCAAAAGAAACAAAGCTAGCATCCCCTGATCATCACCAGCTCCATCTTTACTTTCAGAGTTACATTGGAATTTTCAGAGATTATCAGAACTATTACAAGGAGACACACATGTGATGCCTATAGTCCCAATTATTTGAAGACCAAGGCAGGGGGATTGCTTGACCCCAGTCAGGGGCAACAGTGGCAACATAATGAGGTGGGGGAGGGGCAGCACTGGCAAAACAAAGGAAAAAAAAGGATCCCAAGGATAAAGCCCCCCTTCCATTTTTGCAATTCATCATTTGATTAACCCTTTTGTGGAACTCCTCCTTGGCTCCTGCTAACATCCTGCTAGCTATCACAGACTCATGAACTCAATGAGGCACACGAGCAGTTACAGTGTATTTGAAAAGATCTTATAAAAATCAGTGCTAGATATTTTACTTTTCCTGCCCACATCCCCGAAGCAAAGGAAACTGAGGCACAGAACAGACCAGTTATTAACACAACATTAACAGATAGGGTTCAAGCCAAGATCTTAAGCCATGCTGCATAAGAACAGACGCTGAGCTGACATCACCCAACAATAAATCATCTCACTTCTGAAAAAAAGGAGGGAGTCCTCCCATGTAGAAGTTATCTGCACAGTAATCAATATTTATCCACAGACAAAATTTATTCACATGTTCGCCAGAGCGTGATCATTGAGAGCCCCTTCCAACCATCCTGCCTCTCAGGGAAACAAGCCCAGAGCTGGTTACTGAGAAAGGCAAAAAACCAAAAGTCAGAAGAACCTGGAAGCCCTTTCAGAGCTGACACCATTTACTTCAGAAAGCTACACCATCAGGAGGAGTTGGAGTGCTCGTGTTGCATTATACAAGGAAAACTAAGAATAAAAGAAGAAGAACTGCCAGATGGTACCCTTTTTTTTCTACAGGTTTTTCAGTTCAACATTATTCTGAAAGCATTAATCACTTAAATATAGAGTTCTACACACAGCAGACTTGAACCTGGATAACGAGACTCACACACTCTATTTACTGAGGTTCCTGGCCATTGGGAAAAAGAGCAAAGAAGCACAGGGCATGGGAAAGTCTTCTACAAACAGTGCAGTCGTGACTGGAAAAGAATACAGCTCAGCCTCCATGGACTGAAGTCTCTAGAGACTGTTTCTGATATCCCCACATTCACACACACCCCTATTTCTGACTTTTTTCCCAATTATCACACACACATGCATATGTTTCCATTTTATGTGCAAATATATTTTCATTTTGAAAAGTTCAAAGATGTACAGGAAAGTGGGGCTTTGGCTTTTTGTTGTTATTGTTTCGTTTTGGTTTTTTAAGCTTCAGAAAAGTAAACTGAAGCACAAGGCGTGGCAGAAAGCATCTATAATAGACAGAGCAGAGGAGGGACTGTAAGCATTTATTTACTTAGGCTAAGATGGATCCAGGAACTGTGCCTTAGGACTCCTCTATAACAGCACATACAGAGGAGGGCATCCAAACCCAGCTTCAACTAAACAATGCCTTTGTTATGGTTTAGACATAAAGTATTCCTGGAAAATCTTTGTGGACTGGAGGTTTTGGTCTCCAGTTGGTGGCACTGCTGAGAAGTGATGGACTATGAAGGGAGTTATAACTTCACCAGTGGGTTCATATGCTAATTGGTTCATACTGATTGTGCTATTAGGAGGCAGGTCCTAGTTGGCTATTAGGAGACCACTGAGGGTTGGGGGAGTTTAAAGGACATATGGTTTTCTTAGCCCCACTTGTTTCTCTGTATGTCTAGACCAGAAGTGAGCAGCTCTGCCTAGCTATATACCCTCTCCTCCCTTGGGTCCCAATACTCTTATCTTTTTGGTGATGCTATGAAATGTTTCACCTGCCATATTGAAAACAACCTCCAGGGCCAGTGAGATGACACTTGCTGGTGAGCCTGATCTGAGTTTGCTCCCCCAAACCCTACTCTGACAGGTTGTCTTTTGACCACCATATACATACTGAGGCATGCACCCTCAATGCACAATAAGAATAATAAAATGCCATTTATAAAAATAAAAGCAACCTCACACATAGCATTTTTAAAAATACAGTAAACCTACTAAATGGCACAGTAATATATCCCTTCTGTAATTACCTTCCACAGTCAACCTTGCCTATATCCGCATACCCATTCTCCCTAGCCTAGATGAAATCTGAAGAAAATAAAGATGCTATATATTGTCACAACTAGCTTGTAAATGAGTTTTTGGGCTAATGCGGTGGCTCAGGCCTTTAATCCCAGCACTGGGAAGGCAGAAGCAGTGAGTTCAAGGCCATCCTGGTTTATGTAGTGAATTCTGGGCCAGCCAGAGTACACAATAAGACACTGCTCAAAAGGAAACAAAACAACTAAGCAAAAATACTTAGGGCTTTAAAAAGAAACAAATCATAATGCCACAAACACATTAATAATAATTTCAGAATATCAAATAGAGTCAACTGGGAGGGACAGCAGCAGTATTGAAAACAGGATTCGCAGTGATTTAACGCTTTTGCTTTAAAACTGCGTGGCACTTGGGTATAACTAAGAACTGAAGCTTCGGATCAAACCCTTCCAAGCTCTACAAGATGAGACACAAGCAGCATAAACAGCAACGAGAACAGACCAAGCACACTTCATTCAAATTTACAAAACCTTTATGCTTCAAAATTACTGTCAAGAAAGTGAAGGAACAACCTTTAGAGCTAGAGAAAGCACTTCTACCTATCAGACAACGAACTTCTATGTCAGAATCTTACAAGTAAATAATAATCGACAAATAATTTAAAATAAACAAAAGAAATACATGGGTTGGAGAGATGGCTCCATGGTTAAGAGTGAAGATTGATTTTGCAGTTTTCAAGATTGGTTCTTAAACCCATCAGCATTTTACAACTGTCTGGAACTCCAGCTTTGGAGGTGGGGGAGTCCTCACGTTTCTGGCCTCTGAGAACCTGTGCTCACATATACACATAATTAAAAATCATAAAACTGAAACTATTTCAAGCTTAACTGAGAAGTTGCCTCCATCAGATTGGCCTTTCAAGATATTGCTGGTACATTTTCTTGATTGTTTATTGATGTAGAAGTGCCCAGACCAAAGTAGACAGTGCTATCCCTAAGCAGTTGGGTCTGTGTTGTATAAGAAAGGTAGACAGAATACCAGCCTGGGAGCAAGCCTACAAACAGTATTCTCTATGGTCTCAGCTTTAGTTCTTGCCTCCAGTTCCTGCCCTGGCTTCCCTTGATGATGAACCATAGCTGAAATAAATCCTTCCCTCCCCCCAAGCTGCATTTGGTCACGGTGTCTCTCACAGAACCAAAAATGAAACTAGGTAAAGAGTGGTCTGCGGCCGTGGAAAAGCCCAATTGTGCCTCAGATGATTAAATAGCTACCATATGACCCAGCCACTCACAAGCATATGCTCAGGTGAAATGAAAACACGTGTCTCCAAAACATAAGATGTCTGGAAACATCAAGCAACCGTATTCCTAAGAGTCCAAGGTAGAAAGAACGGAAATATCCTTTAATAGAACAATAGACAAATGAAATGTGACTAATGTACACAATGGGGTCGGTTATAAAGGGGAACTAGGCATTGATGTGCAGCCACCATGAGTACCCCTTGGAAATATTAGGCTAATTGAAAGAAGTCAAATACAAAGGACCCCTCGGATATGACTATCCAAAGGGAATGTTCAGAACAGGGAAACTTTGGGAGACAGGGAGCAGATTCCTGGTTGGTTATGACAGAAGAAAGCTGAGGAAGAGATGATGGGTAAATTGTAGCGTTTCCTAGTTAGTCCCTGTGTCTTTACATACGCTAAAAACCACAGAAATATTTTGTGTGGATGAACAAAGAGTATGGTATGTGAATGTGTTTCAAAAAAGTTGGTCAAGGTCTAGAAAAATCCACAGACAGGTCTCTTAAAGCCACCTGCAGTTCTCAGTGAGAATGCTGCAGCTTGACCAGATTCTCTTGGTGGTAGCATGCAACCTGCTGTATGGGGAGGAATGAGGGACCAGTAGCTTGAAGACGGTAGTGCTTTTTGCCAGCTCTAAAGACAGTCAAAAGTGCAGCACCAGGATGCTTTTCTCATTGCCTCTGAAGGAGAGAAGTACACTTCAGCATTTGTATCTCTGACCACCAGATATAAAAATGGCTCCAGAGTGGAGACACTGTGTTCCTCGCCTGCACCCATGCCTCCTCTGGGTATCGCCTTCACTTATCTATGACAGTGCTCAACATACTCTTGTCAAGCATTGGACTTGCTTGATCTGTGGCCACAACTACAAAACCCTGGAGAGCACCATCACCAGCAGGTGCTTCAGATCTCTGCATAAGAAGTCATCTTTGTGCCTAATATTGTCTGGAATAAGCACTCATGAGGCCTTTGGTCCAAGGCCTGGCACCTCTAAGAAGGAAGTGTCAGGGATCTCTTGGCAATGTAGATAACAAGTCACAGGGCTGCCCACCCCACTTCCTCGGATTTCCTTTTCTTTCTGTGAAGGTGGTACCTCTAGGAGGAGGGATTACTGGGGATATGACCAGGAGCCTTCAAATGTCCTAGGAATCCCACCAGGAAGACATGAGGCAGTGTGGCTGTATACATTTGTAATGCACCAAGCTGTGCTATGAAGATTTGTGTACCCTGCTGTATCATAACTCAACCAAAGGCAGGAAAATGGCTTCATGGAAACACTTCCTAAGCTGCTGGGTCTATACAACTGACAGAGACTGATTTTAAGAGGCTAATTTAAAAACAAAGGCTGGAGAGATGACTCAATGGTTAAGAGCACCATCTTCTCTTCTAGAGGTCCTAAGTTCAATTCCCAGCAACCATGTGGTGGCTCACAACCATCTGTAATGGGATCCGATGCTCTCTTCTGGTGTGTCTGAAGACAGTGACAGCACATACATAAAATAAGTAAATCTTTAAAAAAGAGAGAAAGAAAGAAAGAAAGAAAGAAAGAAAAGAAAAGAAAAGACAAGACTACATGCTGCTCTTCCAGAGAGCTGGAGCCCAATTTGCAACACCTATATCAGAAGCTCACAGTTGGCTGCAAACCCAGCTGCATGGAATTTGATGCCCTCTTCTGGTGTCCTCTTGTACATACATACATACATACATACATATGAACGTACATACATACATAGATGATGATGATGATAATGGTAAAACAATCTCTTTTTTCTTTTTTTTAAAAAGCAGGTCTCTAAGGTCAAATACACACTATAGGGAAGAACAAGTCATACTCTGCCAACTAGTCCTCAGATCAGCCCGTCATATTCATCATATAAAGACTGAGCTACTGACCTTACTGCTGACCTTGTGGTACAAACCTACTCATTGACCTGTGCTCTTATAAACACTAGTCATCCCTATGTGCTAGTAAGCCTCCGAGTGAACATTGGGGAGAAACAAAACCCATATTATGGAAGTAAGAAATTGAGCCCTTCCCTCCCAAGAAGGCTCATTTGGTTCTTGCCTAAAGCATGTTCTAAAGGAGGCCACTACATAGTGGTTTGGGAAATCGGCACTGCACTCAGCAAAATGGTGAAGCACAAAATTTTCTGGTTTTGAGTCTTTTTATATTGGTTCTTTTGTCCTTCGTCATTGGGGGACACTAGTGTCCTTGGGGACACTAGTCTTGGGTTGCACTGCATATGTTCCTTTCCTATTTACTACAGACTCAAAACTTCTGAGGAGGGTTTGACAGACAACATTGTAAGGTAACCTCTGCGTTTCCAGTGCCTGTTTACCCAGGTGCATAATGTCTAGGGCTGAGATGTGCACCCATCATTTTGTGTGATTTTGTTTGTTTTAACAGGAGGAGGTGGGGCACACGGTCTTACTAAATGGCCCAGGCTGACTTGGAATTTTCTTTGTACCCCTGGCTGGCTTCAAATTCACAATCCTGTGGCTCTTGAGTCCTGAGTGCTAAGATTTGGAAGCATGTGTGACCATGACTGGCACTTTAGGCTCTGGCATATGGCACAGCTGGCTTCCTAAAGGACTAATTTAATCACAGGAGACTTTAGAAGCAGAGTCTAACCTCTCTGCTTTGATGACAGAGTAGAAGCACACACTAGGGAGACTCAGAAGCCATGCAGCAGGAATGACCAGCCTCTGGGAACTGAAGACAGTGCTGGAAGGAAAAATTGAGACACCATTTTAGAATGGTCTATGTAAAGTTCTACTTGCAACCATGAGCGGGGAAGATGACCACTACTCCAAGCCTACCTGGGTACTGAAGCTCCACCCCTACCTAGGTTTCATCCCAGTGAGACCCTGCAGAGAAGATCCAGCCACACCATACCTAGATTTCTGCTCTAAAGAAACCCTAAGGACTCTAAGAACTCTAAGTTCATGTCCTTTCAAGCCCTCTTAGTTGGTTGGTGGCAATGTGTCATGGAGCAAGAAGGAATAAGTGCGGTACTGAAGGAGACTTTTACATGATGAGATGAACCTATGCTTAAATATGGGTTCCACCACATCTTTATTCCTGGCCTCTGTTTTCTCATCTATGAAATAGAGCCAAGTCTCCACTTTCCAGGATAAATAAGAACCAATGCACATCAAATACTAGCAGACATAAAACATGCTCAGTAAATGGTAACATGACTTCACATTCAGTGACAAGACGGAAATCAGAATACATAAAAGTCAAGAAATGATTGCTTGTTACCATCGTGTAGATGGTGTATATGTAAGCGTGGGGTACACGTGTACCACAATGGCACATGGAAGCCAGAGGACATCTCCATCAAGTCACTTCTCTCCTCCCACAGCTTTGAATGGTAAGCACCTTTATCCACAAAGCCCTCTCACCTGCCGCAAAAAAGTGCTTTCTGCAAATAAGAATTGTGGAAAATCACTTCAAAGTCTTTTGCTACAGAGCGCCATTAGTAGGAGTAGTTGTGACAGTGGGGTTCCAAAGGCAGTGTTAGGGTGCCTAATTAACTCAGTGATTCTCAAAGGGTCATGTCTTATCACATGAATTATGGGGTCAAACAACTCAGTTTTACTCGATATCTTTAGGCATTATATTGAAGCAGGTGCTGTGTGAGGGCAGCCAGCTCATGTTCTAAGCATGAAGCTCACACTCCAGAAAGAGGCACTGTAAACGTTTCCAATCCCCATGCTCAACAGCATCAGAGCCTTTGCCAGTTATCGAACTGAATGCCAGAGGTATCTTTCTGCTCAAGTAACACACGGTTTATTTGCCTGCATTGCAAATGCTAAATACAGCCCCCTCTGGTGAAACAGAAGATACACCAGAGACATGACCATTTGGAAAGAGCATTTGACAGGCTCCCCACCCTGGGTGTGAATCAGGTGCAGCTCTGATAGCTTTGTCTCCTAAGAGGCCACAAGTCCAGTTCAGTTGGAAGGTTTCCAATTGCTAAGTGCTATTAAGGATAGCAGAAGTGTCCTCTGGGCCGCCATTGTGTCTATGAGTAAAGCTGTTCAGATAAAGCGGTGACCAGGGCAACTAGAAAAGACAGCTGGGGCTCTACCAAGCACAGAGGTAAGATCCAGGAACCATTTTGTGCTCACTTGCTGAGATACGGACATTAATCAAAATCTGTGTGGATAGCAGAACCAAGTGTCTGGCTTGCTCTAGTTAGACCCAGGTGGTGAGGCTGCGGGACAGTAGCTAACCCTCGCTCAATCTCAGATCATTCGAATGCTGTCAAAACTGCTCCCTCAAAACTCTGGGAGTTGTACACAACACAAGGGCTGAGGTTTACAGCAGGTGGTAATGATTAGGAGCTATTGGTGACATTAAAAAAAGGAAATGATTATTATAGTATTGTATTATAAAATATTATATTATCTTGGTCATTTCATTATATTATTATATAAGATTATTATGTCTTCATAAGATTAACCTAAAATGTTAGGCTTCGGGTTTGAGGCTGGAATTATGCTAATCTACTATTGTAATTCTGGTTGACTTGAGCTGCTTGGTAGAGCTGGCTGATGGTTAACAGGCTGCTAGAAGGTAAAGTTAATTTAGACTTACCAGATAGCTAGGTAGGTGTGTTTTTAAAGTATTGCAATAAAATAATAAGCTCCTATTGCCGACTCTGCTGAGCCTTTCACTTTAGAGATAAGGAAAGCAGGGCCTGGAGCAGACGGATAATGTTTGCAAGGTGCTCCATGTGTTTCCATGTCTGCATTCAGACCTCCTTAGGGTATTTAATGTGACTCTCCTGCTGCAGACCCTGGCTAAGCCTCAATCAAACGGTTCCAACATGCCTTAACCTGTTGGCCTCGAGCCAGATTATTTATTTAGCGTCTGGAATTCTCCCACATTTCCATTGCTGAAGGCAGACAGTTTATCATTCAGGCCCAAGAAAGTATGTCTGCCAGAGATTTCTTAGCAGAAGTCCTTTAGGTCTTTGTTATCAAATGGGTAACAAGGGCCTAATGAGATTTAAAAAACAAAAAGACTCACAGCTCCTGCTAATAAGTAGCCTGTCAACTATGAGACTTTTAACTCAGTTAAGTGGTCCCTATCTCAAATGGGAGCTAGACAGGCGCTGTGGGGGACACAAAGTTGTTCACAAAGCTACCAGACAGGCTGGTAGAACTACATGGTAGAAGCCGCCGGCTTGTAGGGGAAAGCCAAGACTAGCACATGTACTTGCTAAAGGCCCTTGCTTTCTCTGAGGCCCTTATCTATGACTCTAGATCTCTCTAGGGTCTTAGAGACAATAGGAAGCATAGAAAGACTTCTAGCACCCAGGGAGGCCAGGGTAAGGGGGATGGCCATGTCCTTGACAAAAGGCTGCACACAAACAACAAACAAACAAAAAACCAAAACACCATCCCATTCTTTGTCCCTTCTCAAACATGTCTCCAGAACTGTAGTTCCCAACAATCAGAAAACCAGTAAATTGATATTCTAATTTTTTTCCTCTCCTGTGAGTGGAAAATGACCCATAGGATGCAACCCATTTTAGAGATTCGAAAACTTGGAAGACTGTACAGATGTGACAGTCGCAGGCTCCACCAGCCAAGCTGGACCTTGTGTGAATGCTCTGCGCCAACCCATGTGACAATGCTGGCTCATGCATGACCTCCTAACTTTTCCACTGTCTCCTAATACCATCCTAACTACAGCACAACCTGATAAAGATTTATTTAAAAAGCAGGTATCAAATTAACTCAGTTGAAAAGACAAAACAGAAACAAAACAGTGGCAATCCATCTTGGATGTAGAAATCAGGCTCAGGGCCACTCATTTTCACAAGAGACACAGCATAGAAGTGCGCGCTCCACCCCCCCACCCCACCCCCCAGGGGTTGTGTAAGGCTCTCTGTTATCTTGGCAGAAGAAGGTAAGCCAGAGTCAGGGGCTGACAAATGACTACACTTAAGCTCTTCCTCCTGCCCCATAATGAACCCTCCTTCCTGTAAGGAGATACAAACATTGAAAAACACTGAACCAAACCAACACCTCCCAGGATCTACAAAGGCGCCCAGACTCAGTCAGGGAAGTCTGCAAGAGATCAAGTCACGTTCAAAAAGGATTGCAAGCTGTGCCACCACAGGAGTCCACCATCCTTCTCTCTTAAGATCTAATCAGTTTCTTTGTTTCCCAAGGAATACAACCTGAATAGCCACAGGACTCCCACGTTCAATCAATGGCACGTTAAAGGCAGGACAGCTACCCTAGGGTGGGAAATACCACCCTCTCCCCTCCCGCCAAACACAGTACAAAAAGTTAATAAATGAACGGGAGAAATGTATACTATCCAGATGTCTCCTGGCAACATGAAGCTTCATGGTGCTGCTAATTTAAATCTAAAGCTGATTGTCTGCTTCATCTGCTAAAGATCTCCCCAGGGCTCACAGTAACACTCACAGTGGCCTCTAAGACCCTAGTGATCCTTCCTGGCTTCCTCCTGCTGTGAAGCTATCTTCACACCTCATCTTGCCAGGCTGGACCCAGGGATGAACTTAGAGACACATGAAGTTCTCTCCTTCCTTTTTAGATTTACTCAAATATCATTTCCCAATGAGGCCTATAATAAATGTCATAATTAACTCCAACCCAAAAGCTTCCCGTAGACATTGTCCCATGGAAACCCAGTTGCCTTCCTCGGCTTCTTATTGTTTAATAGCATAGTCCATCATCCAACATACTTCTCTGTGTTTGTGCTGCATGTCGCCTAGCTCTCCCAGATGGAATGTAACTGGAATGTAGATCCCTGGGGAAAGGAATTTCTACATGGTTTGATGTGATGAATTAATAGGACTGGAAAGTGCTTCTCATACAGTACACACTCAAAAAAAAAATGATTGCTGGGGCTGAGGGTGGCATGTTCGAGGCCCTGGGTGTGAACGCTAGCCACCTCTCTCCTTCAAAAACAACAACAGAAAAGATCATTTGTCAGCCTCTTAGATAAGATAAAGTGCAATGAACAGCCAGATAGATAATGAACAGCCAGATGGATGAGATATCACCGCTTTGCTAACAATGACAGCAGCTATCCTTTGGTAAGCACTCCAGAGCCTCAGGCCCAGCATGATCTTTATTGCATTATAGCCTGTGGTCCTCAAAAACCTAGGTACCACAAGTTGGTGTAAAGTTTTTAGGATCATAAGTGTGGTGGTTTGAATATGCTTGGCCCATGGGAAGTGGCATTATTAGGCAGGGTGGCCTTGTTAGAATAGGGGTGACCTTGTCGGAGGAAGTGTGTCACTCTGGAGGTACGCTTGTACCTTGTACTCCTGGCTGATTGTGGAAGACAGTCTCCTGCTGCTGCTTTTAGATCAAGAGGTGGAGCTATGTCTGGCTGTGCTTCTTGTCATGATGATAATGAACTAAACCTCTGAAACTGTGAGTTAGCTCCAGCTAATGTTTTCCTTTTTAAGAGTTGCTTTGGTCATGGTGTCTCTTTATAGCAATAAAAACAATAAGACAATAAGTGTTTTGTGTTTTGGGATATGGAAATATTTATATATACATACATTTTGGGCTGGAACCCAAGTCTAAACAGAACTCATTTATGTCACACACACACACACACACACACACACACACACACACAGAGAGAGAGAGAGAGAGAGAGAGAGAGAGAGAGAGAGAGAGAGACAGAGAGAAAGAGAGACAGAGAGAGAGAGAGACAGAGAGAGAGAGACAGAGAGACAGAGCGCATCTGAGGTAGTTTTATAAAATATTTTTAGTGTCTCTGTATCATTACAGTAATCCATCACAGGAATCTAGGTGTGGAATTTTCTATATGTGGTATCATATATGTCAGGTTCAAAATATTTTTGGGTCTTAGAACATTTTGAATTGCATTATTTTGGGTTTTCAGATTAGCTCAACCTAAAATAGTACCCCTAAATTACAACCTAAAATTACATGGTCTCAAATCACATCACTTGCTGAGCACAGAAGTCAGGACGGAAATGGGTTCATGTGCCCCTTAATGCCAATACTATATTCTTCATTACAGCTTCTGTTCGTGTGGTTGGTTGTTTCCTGGGAAGGAAGGATCTTAGATCTGGGAAAGAATTGCTCCAAGGTAAATCCAGCCAGAGAAAACACTCCATTAAAAAAAAAAATCCCTAGAAATATTTCTACATAGTAGAATAAGCCCTTATAGGAAAGTAGAAAGGATAATAACCAGAGGATGAACACTGAGTTCAAACCCATCTTCCTCCCCTAAGCTCTGACGTGGACATGAGGACGATACCCCTGAAAACAATAGGGAAAGAATGCTCACCATATAGGATTACTTTAAGGTTCACAGGAGACAATGCTTGTGAAAGAGCATAACACAGTGCCCTCCTTGTTGACTGGTCCTATGTGTCAACTTCTGTGAAGGAACAAGCAAACATTTCCTAAGCACTAATATGCACCAGGCACTGTGCCCAACACTATGGTTATAGACACATTAAGAGGGTCAACTAAGCAGTCCATCACAGAGCAAAGACTGTCAGCAAAGCAGTGCATTCCAGTACCACATTAAGAAATGACAATGGGGGGACTGGAGTAATGGCTCAGTGGTTCTGAACACTGACTGCTCTTCCAGAGGTCCTGAGTTCAATTCCCAGCAACCACATGTGGTTCACAACCATCTGTAATGGGATCGGATGCCCTCTGGTGTGTCTGAAGTCAGCTACAATGTCTCATATACATAAAATAAACAAATCTTTAAAAAAGAAAAAAAGAAGTGGGGCTGGAGAGCTAGCTCAGCAATTAAGAGAACTTGCTGCTTTTTTGCAGAGGAGCCAGGTTCAATTCCCACAACCAACATAGCAGCTCATAGTAACTGGTAGCTCCAGTCCCAGGATTCTAACACCCTCTTCTGGCCTCCCTGGCTATCAGGCATACACATGGTGCACATATATATACACGGAGACACCCATGCAGACACATACAAATACATTCAAAATAATTAAAGGGAAAGTAAAACAAAACTGGGATTGGTGTTCTCAGATCTTTAAAAGGAGGAAATAACATTACAATTTGCACTTCTGTAGTAAACCTCATGGACTACTTAATGCTAAAGGTAACTGTTCTAACATGAACATGGAACGGATGGAGTGTCAAAACGCTCAGGCATATTAGCAATTAGGACTAGACTGCTGAAGAAGGGGCCATCTCATGTCTGCAGTTGCCAAGAAGCAAAGCACCTAAGCATCTTTCCTTGGGCACTTGGAGCCTACACTTGAGAGTCCTATTAATTACCTCTCCAATCACCATTCCCAACTCTTCGAAGAACACCTTCTGTTCTAAAAACACAAACACGTCAAAACCTAAAGCCACATTCATTCAAGTTTAGGAAGTTGACAGAGTAGGCAAGAGAAAGAACAAAATTTGTGTGCGCTATCCTGCTTTGAGTCTGGGTCTCTACGTAGCCCTGGCAGTCCTAAAACTCACTATGTAGACAAGGTTGGCCTCAAACTCAAGAGATCTGCCTGCCTTTGCTTCCTGGAATTAAAGACACGAACCACCACACCTGGGGCCCTTCCCTATTTTAATAGGAAAGAGTCAGAGCCTGAATCCCATACACTCATCACTAAACAGACATCAGCCCACCTCCATGCCCAGTGTCAGGCCACAGGCCTTTCTTCATACCTTAATTTCCCATCATCCTCTCCTCAAGGCAGCCATGGAACTAATAGCAATCCCGGGACATGGCTCCCTCTGAGCTGAGCAGGTATGTATCTCAGGTGGTGCAACTACAGCTGGTGCTTAATAGCATTTTTCACACGAGGAGGTCATATCATCCACATACAAACAGTCATGATGATTTAAGCAGGGGAAAATGCTCGAGAGAGTTCAAGCTTGCAAGGCGAAAAACCCATTTTCCTCTTTCATTGCATGAGCTTATATTCCAGAGGTCCTATATAAATGTCAGCCCAATCAGGCTGAAACCATGTCTCGGTTGACAGATTGTTAAATTTAATCTTTCACCCAAAGTGATGGGGTTTACGGTACTTCCTGTTTTCATTATGATCTGAAAGCGTGGAAATTTCCCAGTCTCCCAATTCTATTTTCCAAGGCACCCTAAAGAAATTACTTTTTAGAACATCTAGTTTGGTTAAGATAAGTAGAAATAGTTCAATTATTTAGTGCTTTGCATTAACAGGAATTCAGGTTTCACTAGGGCGTAAATCTAAGAAAATAACATTTCAATTACTATAGAAATCTAAAGTATAGTTTTCCATGGTACCTATTGTATATGTATGTATGCACACATCTTATGTATGTAGATGTGTTATACATAAAATTATACATATAATTTATATATATATATATATATTCGCTTTTGTATTTCATTTTCCTTTCAAATGATCCAACACTATTACTATGCCAAAAATCACACAGATATCAACATAGTAATGAGTTCTAGAGAGCTTGGGTGTGGGAAATTGTCTTCATTTGACCATGGAAGAAGGCAGGTGCTTTGGGAACCTATAAACTGTTTGATTTCATGTTCTTTTTTTTTTTCAAATAATTACAGACTACTCAATTATAATTATCAAAGACAAACGGGGATTCTGTAAAAGCAAATCATGCTGAACTCAGCTATACCTTTCACTCAGACAGTGCTACAGACAAACATATACATCAATTTCATTGGGATGTCGGCTGTGCATTTTCTGCGTGACCACTGAGAAGATAGTGTGTGCCCATCACCCCTCCCCCCCCCCAAACGTTGACACCACTACAAGAATGTTCAGCAATGTCTGGAGGCTAGGAAGAATATACACCAGGGTTATCACAGAGCTTCGCCACTAAAGCCAATACCAACAATCCTGTGGCCACCCCTGAATTGGCTCAACTACCTCATTTTTCTGTTTCATTTTTTTTAAACCCCAAGAGGAAAAGCAGCAGAAATGAAAGCTAAAAGGTTCTTATGTAGAGCCACAAAAAAAGAAAACGTACAGCCAGGCTAGCAGAGTCCTTTCAGCTAGACAGTCAGTCACATGGACGCGGCTTGAAAACAGCCATATGGCCGTGGCTGTTATTTTTGGCCTTCCTACCTTTAACTCATTTCTTGTATTTAGAAGTTATTACCACTGAGTGATAAATCACTTTGAATTTCCAACACTACAAAAGGCATTTACTGGCAGCCATTCCAGCTTTCACTTTTCGCTGGAGGACCCCGGAGAATTCTTAAGTGAGAGATGTTCATGTTCTCCAAAAGTGCTGTTTTATATACGCTCGGCCAACACGCAGTTCTAAACTTTATCTTGATAGCCAAGGTTGCATCGAAGAAAGTCAAGCAGGGGAGGAAATGTGTAATACAAAGATGGGACACCTCAACTGCACTTAGGCTCTGCAAGCTTGTAAGGAGAAAAGATTACAGAGGTCTCCCCTAGATAAGAGAGGTCTCCCCTAAAAACATGACCCGGAACTACTACTGGTACCACAACTTCATTAAATAAAACTTTATTTGGGGTTGGCACAATCAGGAAAGAGTCTGGAAACTGCTTGCATGATGGTGTTGACGGTTGAGGAGAGGGAGAAAGTAGGGGACGGACACTGTCTCATGCCAAGGTTACCATGTGTTTATATTGGGAAAGATTGTCTCCCCCATTTCCCGAAAGAAACTCTTACGTAAGATATTTATTTATAAGACAAGCATGCAAAATGACATCTCATCCATTAGCTGAGAAGTTGTGTACAAATGATGGAAATAATAGTTTCAAGAGGAAAGTCCTTATTAGGATGGAGAAGGGAGGAAAGTGGAGCGGGCCGAAGGGTGGAAATGTTTAATTTAGCCTAGGACAGTCAAAGGGAAAAGACCCCCAGACACCGGCAGAGCAGACTCGGGAAGCAAGAAGCTTTAGAGCTGGAAAGTACAAGTGTTCAGTCACATTCCCTGGATCTTCACGGCACAGTTGCTTTATCTGTGACCGTAAGGCAGTTCCCTGTAGTTTCTAAGGGAATCTGGAGAATGGAAATAAACAGTAAGTTTATTTTAAAAAAACGGTATAAGAACATGATGTGTGCCCGGTGAGAGTACCAAATGCTGTATGGCATTTGATTCTCACAACACTGGTGTGGTGTCTTAATCGGGGTTTCTACTGCTGTGAAGAGACGCATGACCATGGAACTCTTATAAAGGAAGACATTTAACTGAGGCTGGCTCACAGTTTCAGAGATTTAGTTCATTATCTTTATGGCAGGAAGCATGACAGTGTGCAGGCAGACCTGGTACTGGAGAGGAGCGGAGAGATCCAAATCCAGATTGGTAGGCAGCAAAAGAGACTGAGACTCTGGGCCTGGCTTTAGCATCTGAGACCTCAAACCTGACCCACTAATGACAGCAAGGCCACACCTATTCCAACAAGGCCAAACATCTTAATAGTCCCATCCCTATGGGTCTATGGGGGCTATTTTTATTTAAACTACCCCACTTGGTTACCCACCATTTGCAACTGAGGACACTGGGGTAGATAGGTCTTTGATTTGGCCAAGGTTTCAGGCAGAGAGCAGAGGAAGGCAAACTGGTTCTAGAGTACTCCTTATGGCTGCTTTACTGCCCTAGGTGTCCAAGGCAGACTGACAATGATTGCTCTGTAACCTTGGAGCAATCACAGACCATGGGAGTCCTGTGCCAGAGCCGTCCAGGTGTCTAGAGTGGCTGAGAGTGCTGAGTGGTCATTTGTCTGAGACGTGATAGAGCCAGTCCTCAATCCCTTTCAGTCCATCCCTCCCAGCCCTTGATTTCTAGCACCTGAGTGCTTATTTTTACAGGTGTCTTAACTCCTTTTCTCTGTTTTTCCTTTCACCATAGTGTTTGTTTCCCTACAATGCAGGCATGAATAATGGGAAGAGCCTGGGCTTTGAAACAGAGTCCCTGGAGGGGAATATTTGAGCTCCTATATATAATAGCTAATCAATACTGGCCAAGACACCATGACTTCCTCTCAATAAAGACTTCCTCTTCTATAAAATAAGGGAGGTGAGATCAAAGGAGGGAAATGGATTAAAGCTCCACAACAGAAGCACCTATGGTCACCTTCATATCCTGTTGCCGTGCTGTTCTATTCTCACTGTCTGCCTGGAGTCCTAGAATGCTTGCAAAGATCTGAGATGCACTAAAAATAGGTCCCCAATAGTCATTACTCACAGACGCTAAACCAGCCACACAGATATGAGCAAAAGGGAACTCGGATTCTCTACTGGAGACCATATCCTGCAGCTTTTCATCCACACTCTATATCCTGACTGTGCCAAGTCACACAGTAAGCCCACGGCCTTCTGGCTCGTTCAGCCTTCCAGGGATAACTAGTGATGAATAGGTTCGTGGCACTCCAGCCTAGAACATCTCACTTAAATCACACAGCAGTGGAGTATGGGGCTGACAAGGGCACCTAACATCACCTGGTCTTTATATTGGACCTACCACTCTAACCTCTCGGCCAGTTTCTCTTCGTAGCAATTTAAAAATTGTGAGGCTGGATGATGATGAACAGAAAAACAATATATCAAGATACAACTAAATCAGGAAAGTGACTTATTACACCAGAAGTGCAACAAGGAACAAAACACTTCCCAGAGACCAAGACAAGGGTAGATAGAGAAGGGTACCGAGAACTCCTGGCTGCTGTGGTCAGCACCTCCTTTTTTTAAAATTTCAGGTCACTGTCTGTCCCTTCTCTATTGCTGCCTAAATGTCCAATGTCACAGGATCTTTCTCCAATCACTCACCAATCTGGAGACCTAGGGAAAGTAGAAGTGTCCCCTTCCCTCACCCAGTTTCCACAGGGTTCCAAAGAGAACAGGGCACACCACAGCATCTTCATAGCCCTGGAGCACACACCCTCCCCCACCATTCCTAAACAAGAGAAGTATAGGATTGCCCAGATTCACGAAGGTGGTTGAGTGTTAGCCTAAGAACCCACCTAGAACACCTAGCTTTCAACTTCCTGGTAAGAATTTCATTTGCAAGCAGGTTTTTGTGTTTGTGTTTTGAATTTTTGTTTGTTTATTTTTTCTAGACAGGGTTTCTATGCATAGCCCTGGCTGTACTGGAACTCGTTCTGTAGACCAGGCTAACCTTGAACTCAGAAATCCACCTGCCTCTGTCTCCAGAATGCTGGAATTAAAGGTGTGCGCCACCACCGCCCAGCTTCGAGAACAGTTTAACTGGAACCTTAGTTAACCTTGTTAACACCGTAGCCTCCTTTCACATGGTCATGAACGGTGTGTGTTGGGGGGATGTATTGGGGTTGTATATGTGTGTGGTGGGGGAGAGTACGTGTGTGTGTGTGTGTGACACATGTGTGGAGTAATGTGTGTGGTGTGGAGGAGGTATGTGTATAGTGGTGAGGGTGTGTGTGTGTGTGTGTGTGTGTGTGTATGTGTGTGTGGTGTATGGGTGTGTATGTGTGGCATGGAGGTTTATATATGTGTGGTGCATGTGTATGGGGTGTGTGTGTGTGGTGTGAAGGAGGTGTGTGTGTATAGTGTGGGTGTATGGTGTCAGGGAGGTGTGCATATTGGGGGGGTATATGTGTGTGGTATATGTGGGGCATGTCTGTGGGGGGTGTATTGGGGGGGGTCGTGGTGTGTGTGTGTGTGTGTGTGTGTGTGTGTGTGGTGTGGGTGTTGCCTAGGCTGTCAAGTCACCGATCTTTAGAAGAATGTATTGATTGGTTTCCCCTCTCCCCCACTGAAACCCATCATTTATTTCTTCATATTTCTTGAACTGAGAATTGTCACAGTTGCTGTGCAAGACAAACTACATCTGAGAACGCTTGTGAATCATTCTCAGCTACATAGTCACCTCATTATTAATAAATCAAGAGGGGAATATGAGTGTCACTCATATTAGGATAGGTGCAGTGCTAGGCTTTTAAAAATATGTGTCATAAAACTCACCTATGGTTTCAACCTGAATTTATATGTAAAGTTATACTGTTTTCCCTCTATAATTGGGGATATAACAAAAGTTTTTTACTTTAGAAGGCACCCTAGGGCAGATATCATGGTCAAAAAGAAACAAAACCTTAAAAAATAAATCAGAGTAACGTCAGTAATTCACCCTAAGACCCCTTTCCTTCCTGCCCTTTTTTAAAGCAAAAAAAAAAAAGGTAAGTGAGCTAAGACTTCCCATCTTTAGTTGACTCAAATCTGCCTTTTTAACATCAACTGGCTAAGGCAAAGAAAGGATTGAAGATGGTGTCCTGTCAAAGATTCCTTATTACAGCCTGGGATTTACTTTGCAATTATCCCTTCCCGGGCAGAGCCAAGGCCCAGAGAACTTGTTATTAGACAGTATGGAGCTTTCCAAAAATTGAAAACTGTACACCTACTATGAGTAGTTTGATACCACAGGCATAAAGATGGAGCAAGTGGCAGAACCTGTGAGAATGACAGGCAGCTCAAAGAGACGCTGAGCCCCACCTCTTAGAGATGAAAGCAGGGCCGGGCGGTGGTGGCGCACGCCTTTAATCCCAGCACTTGGGAGGCAGAGGCAGGCGGATTTCTGAGTTCGAGGCCAGCCTGGTCTACAGAGTGAGTTCCAGGACAGCCAGGGCTACACAGAGAAACCCTGTCTCGAAAAAACAAAAAAAAACAAAAACAAAAAAACAAAAAAACAAAAAACAAAAAAAAAAGAGAGAGAGAGAGAGAGAGAGAGAGAGAGAGAGAGAGAGATGAAAGCAGGGGGCTGCTCTCCTCACACTTACAGTTAGGAACATAAAGTTCATTCAAATTTGACCTCTCTGTGTGTCTCAGCGTCATCTTTCTGCAAGGTCCTACTGATATTTCCTCTTATAATTAGTAATAAAAGCCCTAAAAGGAAAAAGGAATCTTTTTCTTTCTTTTTTGCCCCTGTGCCTGCGTTCTGACCAGCACAGTTGAGGGGAGCAATCACCAGTCATCATGGAGGGGAGTGAGTAGGAAGCAAAGAGAAAAATGAGTCTGGAAAGGGTGGGGAGAAGAAGCAGGAGAAGAGTGGGGCTATGTGGTAAATGCTTGCCATGAAAGCTCAGGACCTAAGTTTGAATCCTCGGCAGGCAGGTAAAAGCCAAGCTTGTCCGCACAAGCAGATAGTTCCAGCACTCAGCAAAACAGCAAGTCCAGCAGACAGGCTCTGTCTCAATGGAATAGGGTGGAGCATGGTAGAGGAAAACACCAGACATCGTACTCCGGCTTCCCTGTGAATACACATGTAACATGTATGTACACATCCATGCAGCATGGCATGCACACATACATACACATTAAGGGATAAGGGAGAGCAGCATGGGGGGTGGGGGGGGCGGTTAGAGGGCAGGAAGAACTCCAAAGAAAAGTAAGTGCCTTTTTATAGGGTGTAAGGGAACAAGGGAAGCCATTTACTTAGACTGGGAAAATTGCCCTGGGCTTAAACAGCCCACAGAAAACCAGGCATGTCTTGGTGACAGACAAGATGACCTGACATACTGAGGCTAGCCACTCTCAGTGACACAGCCTGGATATTAGGTAAGGAGTGCACCCAATTAGAAGCCTCAGGTGTTTACTGCCAATCACTGAACCAAGGGCAGCACCAACTCCTATGCTCTATACTTGGCAGTCCACTGAATGTAAAGTAAGAGTTATAGTTATTATGCCCATCTTGCACATGAGGAAGCAGGTTTACAGAGATTCACTTGCTAGTCTGAGGCCGCCGGAGAAATACTATGCTCCCAATCCTTTCAAATCTGGGGCCACCTCCCCTCACTTTTCGGAGAGAGTTCTCCCTCATTCACATCATTACAGTTTATGTTTAAAACAGCACTGAGTCTGTGGGCATACTTACATAAGTCCTCTAAAAATGAGTGGGGAGGGGGGAGCGGTGGCGGGGGTGGGTGGGGTGGGGGTGGGGAGGGGGGAAGGGAGGGCTGGCAGGAGAGATAGCTCAGTGGTTAAGAGCACTATCTGTTCCAGAAGACACAGGTTCAGCCTGGCAGAAACCAAGAGTTTGAGGGTTTCTGACACTTTTTCACACATGTACATGCAGGCAAAATACAAACGCACATAAAGTAAAAATAAATAAATCTTTAAACATATAAGTCAGAAAGGAGTTGGTATGTTCTATTACTGTATGTAATATGTACTGAATGTAGAGGTGTGGAGGCTTCAAGCATAAATGACTTGCCTAGGCATACACAAAGCCAGTCTCTTGATCCCAAAAGGTATGTTTTTTCCTCTAAATACAGTGTATTTAATATGTCAGAAATAAATTCTTTTCTCTTAGGAGTTCAATTTTTCACTCTTCATCTCTTTTGTTTTTTTTTTTTTTTGTTTTTTTTTTTTTTTTGGTTTTTCGAGACAGGGTTTCTCTGTGTAGCCCTGGCTGTCCTGGAACTCACTCGGTAGACCAGGCTAGCCTCGAACTCAGAAATCCGCCTGCCTCTGCCTCCCAAGTGCTGGGATTAAAGGCGTGCGCCACCACCGCCCGGCTCACTCTTCATCTCTTAAAGGTTCACTCTTTCTAACTTTGGCTTCGCTTCCCAGTTCTGCCTGGTTCCATATTCCCTGGCCCTGGGGAGTCAGTGGACTCTTCGTCCAGATTGAAACCATCCCATCCCACTTTCTCCTGTAGATTTAAAGGCTGTGCTGCAGATCACTTAAGGGAATATTCCCTTTGGCCCAAAGAATAAGAGTATAGCTTCAGAGAATAAACCATCTGGGGCCAGAGAGATGGCTGCTCTTCCAGAAAAGCCTGAGTTCGATTCCCAGCAACCACATGGAAATTCAGTTCCAGAAGATCTGACACCTTCTTCTGGCCTCCATAGATGCTAAGTGCACACATGATGCATAGGTATACATAAATAAATGAATACTTTTTAAAAAGGAATAAATCACCAATGCCATGGTTTAGACCTTAAACGACCCTCAAAAGCTCTGGTGTTGGAGACTTGGCCTAGTCCAGGAGGATAGAGAAGGGGCAGGAACTCTAGGACACAGAGGAAGTTGAAAAAGGTAGGTTTCTTAGGGCACCCCCCCAAAGACCCACTTGGGATCCTGGTCTCTTCCTCTTTTGTTTGCTTCCTGGCCATTATGAATAAGCAGTTTCCTCAGTTTTCTCCATGATGTTCTGCATCACCACAGGGCAAGAGCAGCCAGGCTAAGTGACCATGAATGGAAAGCTCTCTCTAACTGCTGGGCCACACCTTTTGCCCTGTAACCTGTTTATTGCAGGCATTTTGTCACAGCCATGGAAAGCTGACCACCACAACTGCCTTCCAGCCTAGTATTAACCAGGTAGCCCATTAGTAATTCCACTGAAGTCTACTGAATTCTCAACTACTACCTCAACCAAACTAAAGATAGATCTGGGTGACCCAGTGGGGCAGGGCAGGCAGACATGGGCACAACCCTAATGCAAGACTCTGGCAAGTGCCGAGACTAACCGGAAGTATTTCCAGTTGGAGGAAATGAAGGCAGACTCCTATAGAAGTGGCTATACCTCTAGTATAGTCTTTGAACGCCCTAGCCTAGTCTTTGAACATTAAAACCTTCCCAAGCAATATGCATGAAATGCATACTATCTGTATGCCATACCCTTCCAGTGCCTTCTGCTCCTAGAGACCACCTCACGGGACAGAGCAGATATTATCAATAGTATTTTTGCACTAAGATGACTAAGTCAAAATCCTTGCCTAAACAACTTGCCATGAAAAGGACAATCACGATTGGCCCCTATCTACCAATGGACTTCAGGCAGTTTATAATGATCCATTTCCTCAAAAATGATGTCATGAGAGGAGCTCACTGAAAAGAGAACAACCAGTTCAGACTCCAAGAAGAATCACAATAAATACTAAATGCCCCACCACCACCACTTAAGACAACTCCAGAGTTACCCTTTGGATGTCTGGCATTCCGATCAGTAAGGGAGTCACCTCCTCCCTCAGCCTCTAACACATCCATACACCTTCAGCAGGAAAAACCCCTTCTTCCCACTGAGTTACCATACTGCTCACTCCGCTGTTGCTAGCAAGTGGCTCTAACTAGAGTCATTCTGTCTTGATGGGTATAAACCCGTGTGGGTGGGTGTGCAGGTGCTTGCATGTGGAAGGTGAGAGACAGCATTTTTTTAAGTCAGGATCATATAAGTTAGGCTGGGTGGTCAGTGAGCCCCAGGGATCTACTTGGCTCCGCCTCCCCAGAGCTGAGATTAACCTCAGATCCTTACACATCCGTGCTTTACAAACCAAAAGATCTCCCCAGCTCCCGCCATCCCAACTTTGTCCTTCCGTGGCCTATGTCAAACAATCCTTTTAAAAATAGATGTAATTTATTTTTATTTTACGCTCATTGGTGTTTTACCTACATGCATGTTTGTATGAAGGTGTCAGAAACCCTGCAACTGGAGTTACAGACAGGTGTGAGCTGCCACGTGGGTGCTGGGAATTGAACCCGGGTCCTTCTCTTAACCACTGAGCCATCTTTCCAGCACCATCAAATAGTCCTAGCAAGACTTACATCATTGATAACTGAGAAACTTAAGCAAATCAGTTCTCATGGACCGTTTAAAGCCTCCCAGTTCGTGGTAGCTCTGTTGAGAAATGCATCTGCTTTTCTTGGGTGCAGTGCTTCGGGGTCCAAGAGAATAAATACTGGCCCTTCCAATCATTAACTGTAACTGCAGAGTCAATCACACTGTCTGTAGCTGCAAAGCTACAGGAGGGGACTCTACACAACACTCTTCCACTACAGACTTCCAACAATTTCCATGCTCCAATGGTGAGTCTAACATCCATAACATCCAAACAGTAATGTTCATGGCTTTGACAACCATATTGTGAGAATCTCAAAGGATAATTCAAACAAAAGCAGGCAGCACTTAGCAAGTGCTCAGCGAAGCACAACATAGTATCTGGTCTGCAACCATCACAAACTTTGGTTACATTGATATTTTTCTCCTAAATCCCCACAGTCTAATGAAATGCTGAGTGCACCCAGTTCTGAGTAATTGTTAGATGGCTGAGTGGTAGGCAGGCCCCAGGCTAGCCATGGCTGCTAGGGACTACAGAGATAACTCAAGGATTAAGAAAACTGCTTCTTCCACAGGGCCCATATTTTCCTTCTAGCTCCTATGTCAGGTGACTCACAATTACTTATAACTCCAACTCCAGGGGATCCAAAGTCCATTTATGGCCTCCATAGTCACACACTCACACACATACACACACACACACACACATAAAAATAAAACTTTTAAAATAATTAAATGCCAATTGATAGCCTTTTAGCGATATATATATATATCTCCATCCAAAGTGAACAGGAGTGTGAGGGATGCAGCTGGCTCACCAGTGCCCTTGACCAGCCCCTCTCAGAATTTGTTGGCCAAATAAGGTACCTGTAAGGAGAACAAAACAAATGACTGAGCATCAAGGAGTCACAGCTGGCAGCACAGGCCTAGAGCAACTAAGTAGGAGAGGACCCACATAAGGCACAAGCAAGCCATGAGCTGGAGCAGTGGCTAGGTACAGCTCTAGTAGCCAGGGCACAGCCCCAGGCAGGGGATCCTGCAAAAGGGGTGTGGGATGGGGGGGGGGGGTGTCTAAAAGGAAACACAGCTAAGGGAAGCAGAGGCAGTGGGGACCTATCACGGGGTATAAAGATTCAGGTTTAGCTCACAGACATGGATCTTGGGTACCTAGCCAGGCTACTCAGCCGACCCAGAGGCCTCCAGGAGCCATGTAGCTAGGCTGACTACAGGAGGGTAATCTACACTCTTCCACTACAGACGTCCCACACTTTCCATGCTATATGGTAAGTCAAACATCCAAACAGTAATGTTCATGGCTTTGATAACACTACTTGACTATCTTCCTCGGCTGATGGTGACTTAAAACCAAGTGTTGCTATAAGAAAAAGGAACCTCTGACCCACCCAACTTGGGATCCATCCCCTGGGTGGGCACTAAACCTGCCACTATTACTGATGCTGTGTTGTGCTTGTAGGCAGGAGCCTATCATGGCTGTCCTCTGAGAGGCTCTACCAGCAGCTGACTGAAACAGATACATTGGACTGAGGTTGGGGATCCCTATGGAAAAGTTAGGGGAAGAATTAAAGGAACTGAAGCAGTTGGCAACCCCATAGGAAGAACCTCATGTACACCCCACTGTCATCACCCACCCCTTTCAACATCTAATTCATGTCGCCTATGGGGCAGACACAGTGTCGAGAGGCCCCAAGTCTCATGCAACTTGCAGTTCGCCCAAAGGTGGGCACAATTTGGAAAAGAGGATACAAGTTGGAAAAGAGGAAATTAGAACCAGGTAATTGGCCACAGTTGCACCTTGGTCAGTCTACATTTTTACTGTGACACCACCTAAATATAGTAGGATTTTAGTGTGAACATCTGTTTCTATTCCTTCTCTGATTGGCAAAAGAAAATGAAACCTAGACAGGAACTCTGTTACACAATACAAGAATTAAACCCACCAAATAAATTTAACTGATGGAAAACTGTCGGAGACAGGGTTCTGGTCCATTCACAAGAGGAGTGAGGAATTGTGAGAAAATTCGCGTCTCTTTAGTTATTTATTTTGCAGTGTTGCGGCTGAAACTCAATGACCTGTGCACGCTAGGCAAGCACTCCGCCACTGAGCCCCAGCACATAGAAAATTCATTAGGCCAAACAAAGACTGTCTTCATCGGGGGTTTCGCTGTAAGAAAACATGGTTCTTATGTACGCCATCAGTGGACATGGAGAAGACATTGCCTCCCTTTCAAGGAAAATAGATGTTTTCTCCATTTAAATGTATTTGAAGCTTTTCATACGCATGTCTTTGAGATCCGTGGAGATTCAGTTGGAGGGGGAGTTTCTGAAGTGGAAGAGCAGTAGGGCTGTAAGCGCAACCACCAGAGCTTCATTTACAAGAGAAAAGGAAACTCAGGAACAGAGGCCCAGTTCCCCCAGCTTTCCCTGCCAGCTCCAAGCAGAAACATAAACAAACACTCTAGATGACAACAACCTAGCCAGTCTCTTAGCACCTTCAAGAGAGAATCTTAAAAACAGGGCATCATATTCTGCAGAAACAAGGATGGTTCTTAGAAAGGTATTACCAGGTATCATAGCTCTGATTCCCCCCCCCCCCTTTACGCTTTTTGCTCTTTAACATAAATACATTCAGTGCTTTGACAGATTTTAGAAACTAAGCCCCTCCCCCCCAAAGGCTATTCAATTCCAATGTCCTTGGAGTGTTTTATCTGGGGATTAGACAACTGTATCAAAACACAGCTGTTCTAGTTTTTTTTCTCCTTTATTTTTCACATTAAAAAAAAAAAAAAAAAACCCTCCCACTATCAGCCGGTCCAATTAGTTACTCAGTATCAAAAGGCGGCTTTGGTCTTTCATCTTCAGGAAAAACTGGATCCAAGCGACAGGGTGTCATGGAAACTGTATCTTGGGTCATTTCCTGTTTCAATTGTTTAGCCACAAAAAAAGTTCTGCCCTATCAGATGGAAATTAATGACTACTTGCTGTTGCTTCTGAAGATCATGAGAGAGAGAGAGAGAGAGAGAGAGAGAGAGAGAGAGAGAGAGAGAGAGAACTCTTTTTGACCAAATTTTCCCACCAATACTGGGAAGCGCAGAGAACGGTGCACCCAAAATGGGAAAACACGGACTGATGCACTGAATGAGGTTTTATTCCACTCAATTTCTGTAATCCCATGATCAACTTGAAGGCTGTCATTGTGTTTGGGAAATACCGCTATGGGGTAAGTGGTTTTAATTGTGGTTCTCTTGATTCATGCTCCTCCACTTACAATAAATTCTCAAGCTCCCCTAATATAATTCTGCTTCCAATTTGGCCATTAACAAGAGAAAAATGGCATTTTTTCCTTTTTAACCTAAACTACTGTCAACATTAAAAAAAAAAATACAATCGGAAGAGAGGTTGTGCTGTAACTATTTCTCAGCAAACAAAACACACCACGCACATAGGTGCTGATGGGAAAACAGAGCTTAAAACCCAAGGCACATGTGTTTAGAAAACAGTCCTGCCTAGAATTCAGTAATAATAGCTGGAGCAATCTACTGTATACCAGCATATGTGAAAGGTGGAAACAGTGCCAGGCAGGACAATGGAGAACTAATTTATTAACATAGCTCACATACATCCAGTCCATATATGTGCTTGGAAAAAGATGTGGAAGCAAAACAACAAATCAATTTTAGGTCACAGGAGAATTTGCATCCTGAAACATACTGAACTCTGTGCTAGGCAAGCCCTCTACCAACTGGCACAGGGGGCAATCTTGCTCACAATTTTTGTTTTACATAGTATCCGCTCCTTAAAATCTATAGTAACACCGCAAGTAACGGTGAAAAGTAAGGTAAGACTGGTGTTCTCTAGCTGGAAACCTCCATTAGTGCTGTTTCACTATCCTTCAAAGACATCCATCCTCCAAAGACATCTTCCCAGGGGATTGTCCCTAATTTACAATAAGATGTAGGTAGGCAGTGATCTTTTCTTTATATGCACAAATATGAGAAGCTGAAATATTTTATAAGAACTAGTCAAAGATACTATTTTCTTATAGAAAAAGTAGTTAAAATGTGGAATTAACTGCTAAAGGCATCAACACATACAGACACACACACAGACACACATCTGGTCAAAGAAACAGTGAACCCGACCTAAATCCAAGAGATAAGCCACCACCCAGGCACCAGGCCTCTGGCCATGAGCAGTTCAGTGAAGCTAGGTTTTCCCCAAGAGAGACAATACAAGAACAAAGATGGAGCTGCTGGGAGGAGAAGCTGCAAGTGGAAGAGAGAGGCCAGAAGCACAGTGGAGTGGCAAGACAAATGAATATTCTGGCTGCAGCTCCCTACTTTTCAATTCAATTCTATCCCCAGAAAATGCAAGAGCAGTGTGCTCTTTGTGCTGTCCTCCCTGGTTGGAGAAACGAAAGTGAGGGGAAACAGAATCCTCATTTGCATAATTTCATTACAGGAAAAAAAACTTGTAAAATTCTACTATTTGCACAGCATTAGTCTATTCATACAATTACTGCACGAACTATAATATTCGACTTCTTAAAAAATATTCTGTGTATGATTGCTTGCCTGCGTGTATATACAGATATACCATGTGCCTTCCTGGTACCCACGGAAGCCAGAAGAGGGTGTTGATTCTCCTGGAACCGGAGCTACAGATGGTTGTGAACTGCCATGTGGGTGCTGGGAATTGGAACGTAGGTCCTCTGGGAGAGCAGCCAGTGCTCTTAACTGCTAAGCCATCTCTCCAAACCCGTTATTATTAGATTTTGTGAAATTTCCCTTGAGGTTTGTTTCTCTTGCAAGCCTAATGGAAGGTACTAATTAGAACACAGATATTTATCAGGTGCTGCAGTGCTGAAGGCAGAGACTGAACATTTTTGACCAATGAACACCATTACCACTGTGAACATATACAGATGTTACTACTGGTGCTCTACCACATTCTTCAGCTAGCTCCAGAGAGATAGGGCCCTGTGATTGGAGTTCCCATGTCATCTAACCAAAGCCTACAAGAAAATGGGTCAGTTCAAGTCTCTCTTACCCTCTGGAGGCAAATCCAGAAGTCAGAGTATGAGATGCTAATATTGTCTCAACACGTAGAGCCACAGATCTATAGAAGGCATGAACTAAGAAACAGGTGTGGAAGCTCTGCACCACAGAGGTTGTGCTGGGCCTGGAGTCTATCTTGGGAAGGAGTTACTGAGTTTTGCATACCACAGATTTGTAGATGTGACGTGGTCAGGGGAACCCTTCCAGAATCATGTGTGTTTAAATGTACAAAATGATGGGGGTTGGGGAGTGCTCAATTAGTAGATTGCTTACCTACCACAAGGCCCTGGGTTTCCAGCACTGTATAAAGAACACACCAGGTGTGGAGGCAAGGCATACCAAGAGCCCAGCACTTGGGAGGTAGAAGTGGGAAGACACAAAGTTCAAGGTGATCAGCTACCTGCATATAAGTCTGAGGCCAGCCTGGGCATGAGACCTTGTCACAAAAACAAAAACTAGGAGTACCAATGACAAAATACTTTAAAATTACGATATCATTATGTGTGCTTCTTTATTAATATATTCATCGATAATATCGCAGAAGCTGAAGAGATGACTCAGCAGCTAAGAGCATTTGCTGCTCTTGCAGAGGACCAGAATTCAGTTCCCAGCACCAACATCTGGCTGTTCACAACTTCCTGTAACTCCAGTTCTTGGGAATCTGAAACGCTCTTATGGCCTCTGTGGCTGTCTGCATATGTACTCGTGCATGCGTGCCTCCAGACACCATCCATAGACATAATCAAAGAATAAAGTTTCTAAAAAGTAAGATTTAGCAATGGGTCTAACACCAACTGTCATTTCAAAGCCATATTGATTGCTATTCAAGTTATCTGAGATACACAAAGAGATATGAAATATTGGTTTCGGTGACAAAATCCTAGACTCTGCCAACATGATATCCCATCATAATTAAAAAGAGCTGGGAAGTCTTTTAGAGAGCTACATTATACTTTAAAATTTTTATTTTATATGTACAAGTGTTTAGACTGAGTGAATTATCTATGCTCCACATAAGTGTGTGCCTGGTGCCTGGTGAGGTCAGAAGAGGGTGGAGGACCTCCTGGAACTGGAGTTACAGACAGTTGTCAACCACCATGTGGGTGCTGGGCATAAAACCTAAGTCCTCTAGAAGAGCAGCCATGCTCTCAAGAGGCTGCTGTGTCACCTCTCCAGTGGCACTTGTGTTATGTTTCCTCAGCAAGCTCATTCCCTGAATTTTTGTGAAGTCTATTTTGTTGCAGGCTGTTTGATCATACTGTGAACCCCAAGACTGTGGTATTTACTAAAAAACCTTGTTTCTAGTTGTGGTGTGGCTCAGTCCTTAGATCACACCTTTAATACCAAACAATAAAGGTAAAGTTAGTTTGTAGAAGGAAGCACTTATGTTTGAAAGTGATGCCTAATTGAGTGGCAGACAAAGTGATAATCAGAGAAAAATTTGACAGAACAGGATCTGCCCAACTCTCATGAGAAGGGAGAGGAAAGAGAAAGTACTTAAGACAGCACAAAGAGAGAGCATAAATGAGGAGGAGGCAGTTTTACCTGGATAATAAGAGAAACAGCAAGGCAGATACAGGTGAAGACAGAACAAGCCAGAGAAAGAGAAGAAGCCAGATTAGGACAGATTGCTAAAGTGAGGAGGAGGCCAAGCAGAGCAAAAAGTCAGAGGTAGAGAGAAGTCAAACTGAATCAGTCAGCTTAGAGAGAACTTTGAGCCAGAGCAGCTAAGTTGAACCAGCCAGCTGGAATTCTGAAAGAGCTAGAAAGGATGAGCCTGTTCAGTAGTAAGTCTCAGAGGCTGAAAACATTCTAGGCCAGATAAGACTGTATGGAGACTCGAAGCTTCCAGAACTTAGCAGACAGAGGCAATAAGCCTCCCACAGGACAATTACATCAGGCGAATAAAAGTTATTTTTATACTATGTAATAAATACTCCCAAGTTGTTAACCCTCTGCTGATTCATACAAACATTTTTACAAACTCTCAGGCTCCGCATTCTCCTGAACTCTGAGTCGAGAGCTCTTTCGGTATGGCATGATCTCTTCTGCCACTGATTTCTGTCTTTACTTTTATGTACTCACCAGTAGTGTCGAGCAAGATAACAACTGACCAGTGAAAAGTATCATCTAGGTTGTTAGAAAGTAGTTTTATGAAACATTAGGCACCTTCAAGGCAATGGTTACAAAATTTACGTGCAGCTCTAATCATGTCCTCTGAAATCACAACAGTCTGTAAAGAAACAGCTGGAAAAACACTCAGTCTAGAGTCTTCTCATAACTTTATAAAACATGAAGCCAGGGAGGCTGCAGAGATGGCTGGCTTGTTAAAAGCACTTCTCCATCTTCCAGAGGACCACAGCTCAGTTCTGAGCACCCATATCAAGAGGCTCACACAAACCTAGAACTCCACCTCCAGGGGATCTTATGTCTTCTTCTGGCTTCTAGAGGCATTTCACACATGACATATGCTCACACAGGTAGACACAGACACGCACACAAAAACAAAAACCAATCTTTTAACATCTGAAACAACACAAAGATGGCCAATGAGGGAGTTTGTTTAGTACTCAGCATCACTTTCAGGAGTGTGTGCCCCAAACTGAGAGCACAGGTCAATTTATTATGCTTATAAAGGCTGGGTGATAAACAGGGCTGTGGCTTTAGATACAGTCGTATCCCAGAACTCAGGAGGCTGAGTTGAGAGACTCAAAGTCTATGTCAGCCTGGGCTACAGAGTGAGTTTCCAGGCCAACCAGGGATATACTGCAAAACCCTGTAACAAAAACAAACAAGCAAACAAAAATGGTAGTAAAAACAAAAAAGGGGGGCTGAAGCAACAGCAAAGATAGATAGATAGATAGATAGATAGATAGATGAATAGATAGGTAGATAGGTAGGTAGATAGATAGATAGATAGATAGACAGACACAGACAGACAGACAGACAGACAGACAGACAGACAGAAAGGCAGGCAGGCAGATAGACAGGTAGTCAGACAGATATATAGACAGAAAGACAGACAGATGGATGAATAGATAGGTAGGTAGGTAGGTAGGTAGATAGATAGATAGATAGATAGATAGACAGACACAGACAGACAGACAGAAAGGCAGGCAGGCAGATAGACAGGTAGGCAGACAGATATACAGACAGAAAGACAGACAGATGGATGAATAGACAGATAGGCAGATAGATAGGCAGATAAATAGTCAGATAGGCAGATAAATGGATAAAGGTAAATAGATAACCTCCTTGGCATTCCTCCACTCTACAAGTTGCAAAGGAGGAATATTAATACAAACCATTATGTCCCTTTTATACTACTCTCTCACCAGGTATATAGTCCAGTCAGCCCAGTATGACAATCAACATCTTCCTCAAGGATCCAAGACACAGACAGCATGTGAATAGTCTTAGCAAGCAGACAAGAAAGCAGGGGATCATGAGAGCAATTGAAGGGAAGTGACAGGCTGTAGGCCAGGCTTGAGATCCAAGCAGTTGTGGCCTGGAGTTAAACCCTGCCATCTGGGACAGAACAGAGGGGCATGTTGCTCTCTCATCTCCAGGGTCAGGAGGCAGAGAATTTAGCTTGGAATAGAACTCTCAGAGTCCACTCCCCAGCAAACCACTTCCTGCAGTTAGACTCTATCTCCTACAGGCTCCAAGACCTTCCAAAACAGGGCCCCCACTGGAGGACTAAGTGTGTACACAACAAGCTGGGATTCACAATCAAACCATGATCATTACTAAGAAAAGAGGCTATACGTATCAGAGAAGTTCAGATTTAGTTCCTTCTGATCCCAGGCACTCTTTCCTAAACTATAGACTCCACTTAGCCTGGGTATACACAAACCCCACGAGGCTTTGAAACCTCCATATTCTTCTTTACTGACGGTCACCTTCACTGCTGCTTCTTGGTTTCTTTGCCAAAAATATCTGACTATAATTAATTGAAAGTGAAATTTCAAAAGGAAATGACTCTTAAAACATCCCCCTCCAAACCCTCTGGGTCAGGGATCAGATACAGGGCCTGTGGTTTGATTGGCTGTTTGTTTTTTCGTCTACCCAAGGTCTTTCTAAAGCACTGTGGAACACATACTAGAAAAAGATGTTGACCAAATAACCATTACCACCAAAGAACCATTGCCAAACAAAGTCACTAGTGTCATCAGCCGAGAAAGAAAACTGTTCTACCTTCATTTAGGAATGTAAGCATGATCAAGCCGCCCAACTATTTCTCTTTGCACCATCTCTACTACAAAGCTAATCAATACATCATCAATGGCCTGACTACTTCTCAACACTCAGCATTTTTAGAAGAAAAAATAATTCTGCCAAACACATGTAATTTAAAATAAATACATGAACTAAATTTGTACTTTGAAAAATAAATCTTAAGACCCTCCCCCCTTTCGGGTTAAAAATGTTAGCTACTGTCCTTAAATCTTGAAAATGCTCTCTACAGAACCCTTAAAAATGGGAAACCACTAAGTATTTTTCTAAAGGCAACTTCTAAAGAAAATCTATGTTTGGGAGAAGTCGGGCTTCTGCACATGACTGTCCTGAAGGATAGCAGTCTGTGATATCTTTCACTGACTCATAAATTAACCTTAAATAGAGTTTCCCTGTCCCACTCAGCAGGACCTGGATCTGACTCTTATTTCCCAACAGGCTCTCTTGTTCAGGTCCCAGGGCACTCATGGCCTCTTTCATTTCATTTGGATAGAGTAGAAGCCTTCTCCATGGACCACTTTATTTCCACTCAAAGTCAATGAACTTTGGACACAGCAACTTTTCTGTGCAATGAGCATCCTAATATGGATGCTACCTTTGGCTAGCAAAAGATGAGACACCCTGTGATTCTATAGAATTACTGTTTCTAGATTATAGCTGAGAAGTAATATTAGTGGGACAGCTGTGTGGCAATGTGTCCTTGTTCTCTAGCATACCTCCAGTCGGGGAAGCAGCCTAATTAAACTTAAAGGGGACTATGCAGTGACTTTCTTTCTACATATTCTTTGGGAATTTCATACAGTGTATTTTTATCACATCCTTCCCCCATTCTTCCCCCTAACTCATCTCAGGTTCATCCTACCTCCTTATCCCTCCCGACTTCCAGTCTTTTTTAATGGAACAAAGATCCAAAGATTTCTTTTTAATTTTTTTATGTGTGTATGAAAATTTTGTTCTAGAAGTATGTGTGTCATGTAGATGTAGTAGCTATGCAAGGCGGAAGAGGGCATCGTGTCCCAGGGTCACAGATGGTTGTGAGTTACCATATGGGTGCTGAGAACTGAGAACTGAGTCTTCTGCAATGACAGTAAGTACTCAATACTGAACCATCTCTCTAGCCATCCTTCTCTCTCTCCCTCCCCATCTCCATCTCCCTTCCCTCCCTCTCAATAGCCCACTGAATCATTTTCGGGCAGCATATATGCTCAGTGTGGAGACATTCACCCACTGGGGCCTACCAAGAGCAACATCCTTAAAAATCTGACAAACCACTCCCCTCAGAAGCTGTCAACTGTCAATAGCCCCTCGGTTAAAGGCTGGAGCTCCTGAACACCCCTTGACTCCCCCACGTCCCATGTAGAATGTTAACTGGCTCTATCTTGTTCAGATAACCAAGCTGCTATGAGTTCATATGTGCAGCGGTCTTGTCATGTCCAAAACACACTGCTTCGCTCCAGCCCTCCAGGTCCTCTGCCTCTCAACAATCTTCCCACCTGCGCTTCCAGGATGGCCATGCAGCCTCTGGTCGGAGGGTGTAGTACAGAAGTTCTGCTTGTGGCCGAGTACTCCACTGACTCTCTGCAGTGCTATCAGCTGTTAGTCTCTGTGCTGTCAGCCACACACAGAGAAACAGCTCTAATGAAGACTGAGGACTGTACTAACCAATGAGCATAGTTATGATTTTTAAAAAATCTTGTATTTCGGCTATCTGTATATGTACACCATTTGCATTCCTAGTGCCTTTGGAGGCCAGAAAAGGGCTTCAGATCCCACGGAACAGGAGTTATAGACAATTGTGTGCTGTCATGTGGGCACTGGCAATCAAACTCAGATCCTCTAGCAAGAGCAAAAGTGTTCTGAACCACTAAGCCGCCATCTTTTCTTCCATGGAGATATGAATTTAGAGAGCAGTTAGAGACTATGTTCATTTAGCAAAGAATCATAGTAGGTTACTGGCTGAGCATCCCACAGACTCCAAAACAATACAGGTTATTGCTAGTGCCCTTGGTTGCCCACCAGAATTTGATGCTAAAACAGAGATACCACATCTTTCATCCCAGGAGACAGAAAAATCATTGGAATTGACTGTAAACATTACTCCCTACTGGGAACTTTCATAGCACTGGAAGGTGCCATGTATGCATAGGCTGCTTGGGTAAAAGCCACCAACCGTCCTGTCCCACTGTGAACCTGTCTGTGAGTGTGGCACTGCACTGATGCAGGTCTCATGGCGGTGTGGTAATTTTGCAGTCCAGAGTAGCAAGACAGAGCTATCCCACACATTTCAAAGGTTTCGAGGTGGTTCAAACAAGCATAAAACAGCAAGTAGCTTTCACCACCACCACTGTGTTCTAGGAGGCACTGCCTGGGACACCAGCCAGGTTGGCAAACAACTTATAAAACGCAGAGGTTTTAAGTGCCCTCTTGCCTTTGGCAGCACACTCAAAGCTGTTTAAATACGTTATAGGAAAACTGAAACACAGCTACCAAGACCCAGCAGACAAAGAGGGTGAGAAATCCATACTTTCTTTTTAAGGACCTGCCTGAATTAGCTTTCCCGACTTCTATTTGATTTCCATGGGAAGGATAACAACAATAAACATGGGGGAGGGGGTGGCAGAGTGCAGAGGGGATGAACAATGAGTGAAATAGACTTGTAAGAATGTAAAGGGGTAGAAGACAAAAGGAAGGTGGCTGGAGAAATAGCCACTGGTTGAGAACTGTAATGCTCTTGCAGAGTTCCCACCTTCGCCTCTAGTACCCACATCAGGTGGCTTATAACAACCTATAACCCCTGCCCCAGGGGATCCAACGCAGTACTCTGGCCTCCTCAGGCACTTGCACACGCACATGCACGCGCGCACACACACACAGACAATGGGGCTGGAGGAATGGCTTGGCAGTTCGGAGTGCATTCTGCTCTTGCAGGAGAGGAGTTAGGTTTTCAGCATCCACATCATATGGCTCACAACCACCTATAACTCCAGCTCCAGGGGATTCTGTGCCCTCTTCTAGCCTCTGAAAGCACTTACACTCATGTGCACAAACACACATGCAGAGACACCTGCAAATACACATGATTTAATGTTTTTACATGTAAAATTCTTTTTAAGAAAACGAAATCTTTATAAAAAGAAAAACAAGCAGGCTTGTCTCAGGACTTAAGTACTAGGCACCCTTTGAAAACTTATTAATTCAGGTTCAAAGGGGCTTTTAAAAAGTAATTTTCTTATCTCTTGTCAGATAAAAAGCAGAGTTTCTGGCTTCTTTTTCTGCTCAAGCCTGTCTCTCTATCTTTCTCCTAGTCAGAGGACAAAGTCCATCCAGCAACCTCACTTCAGGTAGATGGATAAAATGTACTGGGATACATTCTTTTGCATTGCATTTGCTTGGAAGAATAAGAGACATGTGACATCTCCGGGTACGTGAAGAGAGGCTTTGTGACCAGCCACTTCACGTCCTTCAACAGATAGATGGTCAAGTAATAAACTAAGCTTGGATAGGAAAGCCTTCCCAAATGTAGGACAGCACTACCTATAGTAAAAATAACCCAGGACTAAAACATTATCTGTTCTTTGGGTTTTTTCCTTTCCTGTCTTTTTTCTCCTTTCCTAATAATGATGACATCACTTTGCACTTGCATTCATTTCCAGCTTTTAAATTACTCTGGCTGCCTTTCTTTCCCCTAAGTTGAGAGGATGTGTATGGTGGTGGTGTTATCAAACATGCCTACTTGGGACAGAGAAATGAGCTTTAAAAAAAATTGTGGCTTCAATCCTTCCATCTGTAAGTACGTCTTGTTGATTGAGCCTCTCATCCCAGTTCATCTCATAAGCCATGTCTGCATTCTCTGGACCTCCTGCACAAATTAACATGGTCCATGGAGATAGCAAACATCACAGGACCCACTAAAGGCTGACTTTCTTAATATTAGCGACCCAGTTGCTCAGGCAGAAGTTGATATGGTTGTGTGTGAGTCCCACCTCAATCTACTTTGTGACTTTCAGATCTTGGATAAAGCATGTATTCTTTCATCTGCCTGCATTTAAAATAGTACTGAAACCCAGATATCATAGCATGATATCATGGTATATAACAAGTGTCCAAAAATATGGGAACTGCTGCTGCCTGCCAGTGAAATACTAAGAACCCTATTAAACATAATTTTTGTGGTTTCATTGGTAGGTAAGTAAAAAGCACATTCTGGTTGGGTAAATTCTAGACTGGAGATTCAAATAACATTTCAAGAAAGAGAAAGTGTCCATCTTTCAGCTAACAGAGTTTTGGGGTACTGTTGGGGAAATGAGAATTCTTCCTCTCCTTGACAATGGTTTGTGATATGCCCCTAAAGTAGCCCATCTTCCCATGTATTATTTGAATGAGAAGATTTCTTTCAAATGGGGCTGTGGGTGGGGAACGGGGGAGAGTGATGATTAGTTGGAAGACCTGGGAAAAAAATATCCTGTGTCTTATGTAGCAAAGCCAGAGCGACAGTCCCACATTACAAGCCTCTCTACCTGATCTAAAAGAAAGCTATCCAAAGCGTGAACTAAGAGGATCAGAACCCACTATTGTTAAGGGCTTAAAGTGATTCCACTTTCACTGCAGCCCTGCATAGTGGGGCCCTCATTGAAAATGCAAAGTCCCGGGCTTGGGTAAGAAGAAGTGAAAACATTAAGATGTTCAGCTCCAGAGAGCTAGTATCCTAGTCTGCAGTTCCAGTGTTACCCTCCTCCCTGACCCCCTACCCTCACCCCAGCAGCTTCCTCCCATTCTTCTGGAGCAGGCTCCTTCCCAGCTCCCAGTGTCAAGGAGACTCAGGAAGTGCCCAGGGACTGCTGCGATGTGGGGAGATACACAAAGACTCCTTCCACAAAGCATTCTTTCACAGAGGGGCCTTGTCTACTAAATACGACCCTTAACATGCATCCACTTCTCTAAGGTGATTATGAGAAACACAAACTCAGATCAACTCCACTAACATGTTAAAGGCTAACGCAGGAAAGAGAAAAGGTAGGCAGCTGGGGTGGGGGATGGAAGAGTGGACTTAAAATTAGCAACAGATGACCTTCGGTTCTTTGGAAATTCTCGGGGGGGGGGGGGGTGAAAATGCTCAGGGAATGGACTGCTGCCAGCTGGGGTCCAGGTTAGGCATCTGCATTCCTACACTTGATTCTTATATTCCATGTACGTCAGGAGAGAGGTATAATCCTTCATTTTTACACTGCCTCGCAGTGTAAAACACTGTGATGTCCTCACTATGGATAGTCACATTCTAATAAAATGGATGATACATCCTCCCTGGATACATAAATCTGTGAGATAATGATCTGTATACTTAAATTATTAAGCCACTCATAGGTTGTCACTGGTTAATGAACAATTAAACTCTTCATTATTTCCTCCTGAAGTTATACAGGTGCAAATATACTCAGATCTTCCTATTTACCACCGAGAGGAAATAGAACAAAAAGTTTTACTGTCATCAAGAAGCATACACTTCAAGCTCTCACAAGATGGGTAAATTGTTTCATAGTTCACAAAGAGATTATTGTGCAATTCGAGAAAGGATTTTAGAGCCCTTTCATTTAACAACTCTGCAAAGAAAGCATTATTTATCCCTGTGTTATTGGGAAGGAGTCAGGTGGGGAGGCCCAGGGCTTTGCTTCCAAATTCTCCCTCCCATTCACAAGGCACATTCTGAGAACCTACTTTTGTCCTGGGCACCACTGCAGCGTTGGAGATTCGTGGAAAGTAGACTGTCTCAGTTACAAAGGATTTTACAAGGGCAAGTTGAGGGGTTCCCAGATGGTCACAGAGAGTTCTCAAATGGTCACAAATGAATGGTACCCAAGCTGGATGGAGGTGAGGTGGAAAGGCAGAAGCAGCTACCTGGGGACTGTCTAGAGAATCTCATGCTGAAGCCAAGGACAAACACAGGGCTTCCTTCTCCTTACCTTGCCTCCCATGACATCCCAGCACCAAGCCAGGCTAAAGGAAGATGCGTAAGATGATGGCATTTCTGCTACACGTAGGAAGCCAGCAGCAGGAGTCATCTTTACATCTACAGTTACTCTAGAGATATGGAGATCAACCCCATGGCACTAGTTCTCATAAGCAGCGGCTCACTGTGGCTTAGCAGCAGGATGAAGATCTGCAGAGCAGCCTGGGTACCTCTGGGAGGGAGTGATGAATGTGGTCAAGTTGACTGCAGAACCTCCCCCTGCCCATTAATGCCACATACATAGACCAAGGCTAGGAGGGGGAAGAGGCACCTGAGGCCAAAGATGTTTTTCTGCAATGGCCAGGCCCATGGTAGCTGAGCACAAGACCTTTCGTCTTCATAGTCTGCTGAAGTTATTAAAACAAAATCTTGCTCATAAGCAATGAAGAGTGGTAGTAGGCATTCACTAAAGAAGATAAAACATTTTCTTCACCCCCCCCCACACACACACAAGTGCTGGATGCTACTGAGATGGAAAACAAAAACAAAAACAAAAAAACAAAAGAAATCATTTTCTTCACCTTTTGTTTCAAAGGTCCACTTCCCCCATGGACAAACTTTTTAACTTACAAAGGAGTTAGCAGAACTTCAAAATGAAGTTTTTCAGAGAAAGCAAGTGCAGTACACAGACCATGATCCCAACATAACGAAAGATGTCACAGTGTTAAATAAAATTAAAAATAAAAAAGTTATTTACCTTATGTGCATGGGTGGTTTGCCTGCATATATGTTTGTGCATCATATGTGTGCCTAGTGCCCGCAGGTCAGAAGAGGGTATAGGGTTATAAATGGCTGTAAGAAACTAAGTTGGGTGCTGGGAATAGAACCCAGGACCTCTCAAAGAGCAGACAGCGATGGCTGGGCCATTTCTCTAGTCCCTTATTAGTTTTTGCTAATGAAATGGCAGTCCTTGATCAGACCAAAAAAAAAAAAAAAAAAAAAAAAAAGGTTGAACTACCTCAGTGGTTCACTAGATAGAAGGATCATGGCATTCATTCACATGAGAGCATCCTCCACCTAACTCCTGAATCTCCAGCCAGTTTTCCTGACTCCACTCACTGCTTGCCCTTGGAGTGCTGGGCTTGCAGATGTATGCAGTTATGTATAGCTTCTTATCATCAGGCATGCATGGCAAATGCTTTTACCCATACTGATACTTCTCAGACTCCACAAGGAACTTTAATACACATTCTTTCCTGAGTTTTCACATCTACTCTTTGAGGTAGGGTAAATCCCCATTTTACAGATTAAGTTAAGAAAAAACCAAACAAGACACCTGGCAAGTCTCAACTGCTTTGTAACAGATCCTAAAGTTCAAAGAAGGTTGAATCTCACTGCATGGGACACTGTACCTTCCAGCAAGAAGGTTGGCTCCCCTCAGCTTTCTGAGGATGTGCACACCTTCTGAAGTGGAAACTCATCAGCTGGAAGAGAAAACACGTTGAAAGTCAGACTGGCTGGAGAGGGTGCTAACACACATCACTAATTTAGCCCTCTCTCCTAGCCAGCTTTTGATGGAAATGGCAAGAGTTCAGAGGTCAGACAGGAGGAAGTATGTGCTTTAATTCCTTCCCCCTAGAGGTGCATGAGTGTTTTCTATTAACAAAAACCCTGTGGCCAACAAATTCTGGGCTTGGATCAAAGGGCCCTCCATGGTTTAAGTCATAACATCACAGGGAGACATTTCAAGAGGAAACCAGGCCCAGTCAGACCTGTGGGACCAGGGAGAGGGCTGGTTTTACCTTCAAGTGTTTGAAACATACCTTTATCCCCTCTGAAACTGCTACATGCCAGAAAAGAAATGTTCCCTAATAGTTATTATAGTGAGCAGAGGCTGAGGTAGGTGGTCTGTGTCTAAGGACAAGGCAATTGGGGAGTGACATTTGGCAGCCAGCATGGTCCATTGAGCCTTGTAACAACTCACTATGTAACAAGTCACTATGTAACAACTCATTAGGTAACAACTCACTAGGTAACAACTACCTAGAACTTAGTATAAAACAGAAGACACAAGGAGATGCCTGGGCTATTACACTCCCTTCCCCAACCTCTCAATACTAGGGTGGTCTCCTGTTTGTTTCTTATCAGCACACCCAGGATACTTCTAGCCTCTTAAAACCAGCAAGCAGGATGCAGAGCATTGAATCTGGAGCAGAGCACTGAATTTCTGAAAACCTAGTGTCTTCCTCCCTCCATACATGTGTTGTGGCATGCCCATAAGCTCACAGGTACAAACACACAAAATAAATGTTTAAGAAGTTTTTTTTTTAAATAAAACATTCTGCCTTTACCTTTTAAAGTTTTTTTTTAAATCTCTGAAACATATAGTCCATGTCTAAAAATCCCCACAATCTTTAACAGTCCAAACACTGCTTAAAAGTCCAAAGACAAAACTCTCTTTTGAGACACAGGGCAAGCTTTTAACTGCCCATGTAAAACAAAAACAAGCTACATGCACAGAGAAAATATCCGCACAAAGTCAATAATCTCATTCTAATGAAAGGAATAGGCATGACAAGTAAAATGGGACCAAAGCAAAAAGGACAAATACCAAACCCTGTAGTTAGTTCTCTGTCTGGCATTTTGGACTCATGGTGGACTCATCTTGGCTCTAACGAGTGTGAATAGCAACATCCTTCAAGCTATACCAACTGTAGCACACTTAGGTTTTCTCTTGGTTAGGCTCCACCCAGGCCTGCAACTATCCTCAGTGCATGTTCCCTGGCATGACTAACATGCTGGGATCATCGTCCCTGCAAGTGTCCTTGATGCATGTCCCATGGTCCTGGTATGTCTAAGATGACTGGGATCTCCACTACAACTTAGACTGTACCTTCACAGAGACACACAATGGCCACTTAGGGCCTCCTGCTAGAAACTCTGACCCTGACACATATCTCAGGGCTCTGACACATATCTTTGTGCAAGTTTCTATGACTCTCTTATTCTTATGTCTTTCATGCTTGTAAAGTGGTGCCACATGGATCACACTCAGTTCTGCTGTCAGTTTGAGATATAATATCTGCCCCCCCCCTTTGAACCATAATTGTACTGGCTTCTGTATGCCTTGGTGATTGAATATGCTCAAGGTTTTTTGTCTGTTTGTTTTTGCAACTGTTTTCAAGCAGGGAGTCCAGTTCAAAATCTTCCCTTTCAAATGAACCTGCATATTTTTACGAGCTAGAGTCTTGGATAGGTGGAGCCTGGCCTCATGGAACCTTTTCTATTGTCCCAGTGCAGAACACTAGATTGCTCTTGAATGGCTCAGTAAGCCTGTTTACAGGGCTCTAGGGCTTCTCTAGCCCATTGTCCTAAACTCTTTCACAATCCTCCCAGAAACAAATTCCAAAGTCCTAAGAACCACATGGTCAGGTTTACTGTAGCAACGACCCTGCTCCTGGAACCAATTTTTCTGTATTAGTTACTTTTCTCATGGTGATAACAAAATACATGTCAAAAGTAACATAATAAAGGACAAGTTTATTGTAACTCAATTAACGGTACAGTTTATCTTGGCAGACTGCAGGAAGACGAGTCAGCTGGTTACACACATTCATAATTAGAAAGTAGACAACAATGGTTTCTGATGCTCAGCCTACTTTCTTCTCTTTTAATAGCCCAAAACCCTGGCTCATGGGATGGACCACATATGTTTAATGTGCACCTTCCTACCTTAGTTAACCCAGAAATTCCTCAGAGATATTTCCATATGTTGGTCTCCTAGATGATTCTAGAACCTGTCAAACTAACAATAAAAAAAAAAAAAATCAAGTATTAACAACTTTTAAAAGCATACTTATTTTATTTTTAAGTGTGTGTGTTTGTATACACACATGCTCATGAGTATATGCAGGTACCCTCAGAGGTCTCCTGAAGGCAGTAGAATCATAGGTGGTTATGAGATGCCCACTGTGAGTTCTAGGAACAGACCTCAGGTCCTTTAGAATAGTATTTTCTCTTAACTCCTGAGCCATCTCTCCAGTCCCACCCCCAACCCCATCACAGCTTCTGATTCTCCTGCTGTGGCCTCCAGAGTGCTGGAATGGATGTGCCACCATGTTTGGGCTTGCCCAATTTTTAGAATAAGGAAAATAAGGTTCCAGGAGACAGTAAGAGAGATTTGATTAAAATCCAAGGTTCTCTTATCCTGGCTTTTGTGAGTTGTTCTGAGAACAAGATCTGCTTTCATTACTTCTGAATGTTTTCAAAATTTGACTTCAGAATGAGCTTTGCAAGCCAGAGTGCTACAAACTGGACTCACTTCACCAAGGAAACCCTCTGCATTAATAAAATATGGCTTCTAGCTTACAGGATTCTGGCCTTCAAAAGCACATCCACAAAGCTACCAGGTTAGCCTTCCTGGAAGGCACTGGTCAGGGCTGAAAAGTCAAGAAAATGGCAGCACAGCTATAAGATAAACGAGAAATCAAGTTACAGGTTTCTAAGAAGCACAGAGGAAGAAGAAATTGCAGTAATTGTTTACAGGCCACTTGTGGGTCATCTAAAGATGTCAGAACGAAGAAATACAACTTAGACTAGCACGAAAGAGTTAATCCCTCGGAATTGGTCCTCCAAGGCACATGACCCATTTGCATCCATGAAGCTAGAGTCTTAAGCTTTGCATACAAATAATTTCCCTGGACTGACCTTTGCTCCCTGCTGTTCCCAGCCTGCTTACTAACTAACCTCAGAAGAATGTGTGTCCCAGCCCAAGTGGAAAGCAGACTGTATTTGATTAACCACTTCAGTATTCCCAACTACTGCCTGGCTTGAAGCAGACATTAAATACATATTAAACGACGCTTTACTTACTTCACTATTTACTTAGGTTTTCCTGGTGAATTTGATGTAAAATGATGGTTTAAGATTTTTGTAAGGAAATGTGAATGCTTTGTTGGGAAAACCATTTAGAGAACTCTCATGTGATAACAGTAGTATGATATCTATATTTTTAAATGTTACAACTGAGTCCGTTTAAAAAGATCAAATGCTAGTGAAATGGAAGGTACGGTTAGCTCTCTCTGCAGGTTCCATATCTTTGAACTCAACCAAATGAGGATAGAAAATACAGGGGAAACTTGCATCTGTATTGAACATGTGCAGAATTTTCTCATCCCTACTCCCTAAACAGTACAGTAAAACAACATGACAGGGTGCACGATTAGTAATCTAGAGATGACTTAAAGTCTACAGGAGGACTGGGGACGGGAATCATCTACAAATGCTAAGCTAACCCTGAGCAGGCTTGGGTTGTAGGCCCTGGAGCCAAGTTCCCTACACATAACCCAGGAAGGCTTTATCTCAGCTCACTGAATGAGGCATACTGTTTGGCTGAATTTAAGAACATTGTCAGTGTGCTGAAAGAAAGAGGGATTCAAGGAACAACAGACTCCCCCAAATGTCCACTCAATGTGGTGTATCTTGGAAAATTAGCAGTGCAATGCCTTCACTTCAACAATTTATGACCAAAACACCAAAACAAAATTAAACAAGAAATTCACCAAGGTCCCAATTAGTCTTGACTCACACAGAGGACACATTTGGAGGTGGGGGATAAAACTTAAAAAAATAGTTCTCACATGTTACTCCTTGATAATAATTTACCAATCAGCATGAGATTCCTCATACAACCAATCCTGAGTGTTTGAAGCAGATATGAATGACCTTGTAAATAACTCAAAAATAATTTGTTACATCGTGTTTATTTTCATTTGAATATACATTGTGAATTAGTTTTGAGAGCCCAATGAATTACTGCAGGCTGCTTGAAACTCACACTTTAAAGTCACAATTCTATTTATAAGTCTTCTAATATAATCACAACATAGACACAGCCAAGTAAGAAAGTAGAAATGGGAAAAGAGAGATGGACTGGTCAAAAAGTGGAAACTTGCAAATCACAAATTATATATATATAAAAAAAATAAAAAAACCCTGCCCCACGATGTTTAAAGACATGATTTCATCTACAAAAATGTATTATATTGATACTATATATGTAATAATACTTAAAAAAACATAAATGCCTTAGCAATTTCAAAGCACAATCACTTCAGAAAAAGGTTAATATGAAGCATTGTTACCAACTGACCTGGAGTTCTTACCATAGCTAAGGGCATTAAATACTCATGGTGACTCAACACCATCCATAGTCTACGTGTCCCTGAGACTTGTCAACAGGTGCTTGAGAAATAGGAATCTTGATCAATTTACATGTGAGTTATATCCCAATAAACTGATCATTAGTGGAAAACACAATATCAAAAAGTCAGTATCAAAACACAATATCTAAAAAACGCTCAGAATATTTTTAGCACACAATTAGGAAAAGATGCCAACACAAAGCCCATTTTATGATAGTGTGGACAAACAAGGTCATGTGCGCCAGCAGCTGGGTAAGGGTGTTTTGTCAACATGATGGGACAGAAAAATACTACAATGAAGTTTTCGAGCAACCCAGCACACAGGATGGGTCACCCTTATGACATGGAGTTGTGGCGCACAGCTGCTGCCCAGCACTGGTAGAAGGCATCTCCCCACACATCAAGAGTCAGGGAGCTATAAGTTTAAGAGACACTATGGTTTCTCCTAAACACACATCACTTGCAGTTGAAATCAAATCATTAAGTCAGAGGCCAGCACTGATCAATAAAATTGGAGAGGTGCTGCAGGAGATGGAGTTTATGTGGACCAAGATGACCTAAAAGTCACAATGTAGTCCAAGCTGGCCTGGAACTCACAGCCCTCCTGACTCAGTCTGCCCAGTGCTGAGATGGTACAGGTGTGTCATACTACCATATCTAGCATTCATAAAAATAAAAAATAAAACTGAGGTGTGTGTGTGAGTGTAGGGTAGGAAATCCAGGATAACTAAGATGCTGTCAAAAATGATCAAAACCGTCCCTTATTTTATTACCCCTAGAAGGTTGACAATGTTACTGGAGTGGACGCTTGGATCCCTGCCTTTGTCCAAATGAATAGATTATGTAGCAATCACAAAATGTAGGTAGAATCCACTCAGTTCTAGGAGAGGTCCTGGTTGGTACATTTTTTTTTTTTTTATTGTTGTTCACTGTTTGTTTTCTGAGACAGGGTCACTCACAACTATGTAGCCTTGGTTGCCTTGAACTCACAAAGATCCTCCTGCTTTTGCCTCCTAAACGCTGGGATTAAAGGTGTGCATCACTATGACCAGCGTGACCAGCATGTTTATGTAAATAGTCATCCTGGAGAAGTTGACTAATGCCCAAAGAGTATATTCAGCAAGAGTTCCCTGGGGCATCTGTCAGCAGTGAGCAGGGAAGAGGGACCCTGTTCAGAAGGGTGTAACCTCTGGAGGCCTGTAATTACTGGATTCGTTTTATTACAGCCTGAGCTTACATCAACAACCAGAGGTTGTGGAAGTCAAAATAGAAAGGGGAGACGAACCAGTCAGGCAGATGATTGTACAGCAAAGTTGGGCCAACAATCTTATGCCTCAAACCTTCATGGCTTCCCATTTCTGACAGGGTAAGGTCCAGACAAGGACCGCCATAGAGACGCTATGCTGTCTTCCATCAACTCCTATTCCCATTCAGGTTCAAGGAATAGATTCAGGTTCAGCCTTCCCTAGGGAGGCCCCCAGGCCCTCACTCACATCATACAACTCCCGGAGTCTCCTCCACTCATTGTTGACCAACTCCCCCAGGAGGCTGCTTTTGAAAGCTACCTTAGCCTACTCTATCTGTACACAGAGCGGTCGGTCCAGCTCTTCGCTCATAATTACCTTTCTTTATCCCTGCATGTTTAAATGTTGACTTTTCCCTTTAAGAAATATAGGCCCTGGCTGGGCAGTGGTGGTGCACGCCTTTAATCCCAGCACTTGGAAGGCAGAGGCAAGAGGATTTCTGAGTTCGAGGCCAGCCTGGTCTACAGAGTGAGTTCCAGGACAGCCAGGGCTACACAGAGAAGCCCTGTCTCGAAAAGCCAAAAAAAAAAAAAAAAAAAGAAAGAAAAAAAAAGAAAGAAAGAAAGAAAGAAAGAAAGAAAGAAAGAAAGAAAGAAAGAAAGAAAGAAATATAGGCCCTTCCCAGGCAGGGCCTCTGGTCTTGGCTGGGTCCTAGAGCTCGTGAGAACTGTGGGAATACATGCCAGGAGCTGAACCGCAGACATAACAGACTGGCTGACTCCCACAACCTAAGGACCTACAACAGGCCCTGTTAACCTTTAATCCTAAACAATACTGTCTTGATCTGATAAGGAAGGCAACATCCACAACTCTCTGATGAAGACAGTACATGTATCTCCTTTACCATTTATCTTCCGTAATTCTGAATGTCATATTCATTAGATAATGGAAGTCTCCTCCCTGTGAAAACAAGGTCACTCGACAATAAGTAAAAAGCATATCTGAGTGAACACATATACGCTCTAAAGAGAAAAGAAATAAACTCCTGGATTGGTGAGATGGCTCAGTGAGCAAAGGCACTGCCAACAAGCCAGACAACCTGAGTTCAATCCCTGGGACCTACTTGGTGAGAGGAGAAAACCATATATCTAACCTTCACACTCCTGCTGTGGCACATGAATGCCCCACCCCTGTCCTAACTAATTAAAAACGTAACGTAAATGATAACAGAAAAGTGTATGTTATTTTTAAAATTCAATTATTTTAATTATAAAAATAATTGATTTTAATTAAAATTATATATTATACTTATAAAAATTAAAGTTTACATATATTTGTGTTTATAATTACTAAAAATAATACGAAATCGAATTCTTGGTGCCTACACAAGGATTCTTCTGTAAACTGTCAAAGCTACAGGAAAGACTGAAAACTGACATCCTCTATAAGAACATAAAGAATTCCCTGCCTGGGCAACTGAGGCTCAGAGATTCTCAACCTCCCAAGGAAAAGCACAATATATGTAAGTCTAAACAAAACTAAGTGGGTGGGACAGTGGGGTGGGAGTTCACCAGAGTCACCGTGCTGAGAGTCTACTACCAGTCAAGTTGATCCTGAAGCTTTTTATTTTAATGAGAAAAGGAATTACACAGGGAATGAGGTTTTGTTTTTCTTTTTTAATTCTAGCCTAAGAAGAGTATAGCCATGTTAGTATTATGTTTCCTGGAAGCCACAGGGATTGTCTACATTGGAAAAGAGAAACAAGTGACTGGCTGTGGATTTTCTGCAAATTTAAGACTCTGTCACCTCCGTACACACCTGACGGGCCTCATCAGTAAACAAGGGCAAGAAACACAGAGGTGATAGAATGGTACCTGACACACAGCACGTGTTCACATGTTCGGTAAATATTTCATAAATGGATGACCCAATGAGTTCTAACCTTGTGAGAAATGAGTCCCAAATACACATGGATTTCAAGGACATACACATTTTTCCTACTCCTAAATACAGCCCACCTTTCTCCACCATCAATAAACCAAACATCCAATCCCATTGATACTCAGAATGTTCATATACTGGGCAATGGGCTGGATCACGGATATAGCTGAACGAAGCCTTTTTAATCTTTTTGTAGCAGGACCCCAGACATTTTCCAGTCAGTCTAGAATAATCAAGGAAACAGGCATGCTAAACACAGTGAGAAAAGCTAACTGAGGATAGGAACTAACAGTGAGAAAAGCTAACTGAGGATAGGAACTATTAGAAAGATACACAGTCTATCATTCACAGCCCATGGACAATTCTTGCAGTCTAGACTTTATTTCCTCAAGGTAGGGCACAGATGGTGCTAACCACCCTAAGACTTCCAGATCAGTGAGTGTGGCCTCTCTCCCGAAGCTGCTTGCTTGCTTACCCCCCCCCACCCTACCCCAAGGCTGTAACTGTTTACCAGTTTGATCTAGGTTTAATGTCTGAGATACAGGTGTGCAAATAAAAATTCCACATCTGTTTTTAATTTACTTAATTGTTTATTTGTCATTATTGTTATTATTAATAGTATTCTGGAGATATGCATGTAGCCGAGGATGACCTAGAAGTCTCAATCCACCTCTTCCCTCTTCCTGAGGGCTGGGATTTTAGGCCTGGGCTACCACACTCTGCTTTTATAATCATCAGCATTTATGCTATCTCCAGAAATTATAATTTAAAACATCCATAACCAGTGTTATGGGTTAATAATCAGTATACAGCTTACTTAGTTTTTTCTAAGACTGAAGAAAGGCCACCCTTTCAGCCTATCCCAGGAGGAACAATGAAACCAACTCTGAAGAGCCAAGAGTGTCTCCCTCTAAACACTCCTCAGGTTTCCAGAGTTTGTTTGGTTTTTTTTCCCCCTAAAGGTCTCTGAGAAGGAACAAAAACGATCCACAGAAAGCATATGGCCTCTCCGTCCAGCAGCAGCCAACAGTCTCTCATCCAGAGAAGAGGCTGCAGAAGGCATCTGACCTACTCCAGCCCCTCCTCTGTCAAGCTGCACCTTAAAGGGAGACAGAGGCAGACAGTGAAAGCTAGCAGCACAGGAGATCCCCATCCTGCAGAGGCACCAAGTGGACAGACTGGCCAAGGAGCTCCGACGAGTTAGTGAGGATGGAGCATCAGCAAGATCCCATAGGCCTTTCTATGCCTTTGATAATCCAATGATCAGGAGTTGAGGGCAAGTGAAATATTTAAAACACAGGACTCCACCTCTAACAGACATACACGTATCCTGAGACACTATGAATACTGCACATATATAACAAAAAGATGATACAGCCAGCTCCTTCTTTCTCAGTTATCCACGGTCAGTAACTACCAAGGCATTATGGCTTCTCGGTGATGTTTTTAACTCAGTATAATGACATAGAACTATAAAGACGATTTAAGCTAATTACATCAGGAACGGAGTTGGAGTAGACTCATGAGTCAATGAATATATTTGTGCATCATTACTTCTGGCCATTCTGGAAGGAAGGAAGGAAGGAAGGAAGGAAGGAAGGAAGGAAGGAAGGAAGGAAGGAAGGAAGGAAGGAAGGAAAAACTGTTGGCTATCATACAGTAGAGAGCCTGTGTTGCTTGCTAGCATAGGCCTTATCAACTCGGCCGCAGCTGAAGAGATTCCGAATTGCTTTATGACACTCTTGGATTTTCTCCTGCTAATAATTCCTCCTTCCTGCCTATGACTGGCAGGCTTCTTCCACACTGCAGTAATGTGGGACAGCTAATTATCTACCAATCCACCTTGCTATTCCGCGCTTGGCCACTTTTATCTGCACAGGACAGCTGCACTCTGTGTGTTTGAAGTAACATGTCAGCCTCTGCTAATGCAACAAGACTTACATCCCTAATGATGTCTCCACACTTTGAAGCAACAACTCAAAGCCTAATTAAAAATTCAGATTCATTCTCACCGGCTTGCTGACTTTTTTTTTTTAAACTGTCCTTCCACAGAGCCTCGAAGTTATCTTTTAAAATATCCCATGCAAAAATAATATAAATTATATTTTTAAAAATACAAAGGAAGTCAAGAAAAGGGGAGTCTGTAGTCTTAGGCTCCGTGTCTTCTAAAAATGGCTCTGATTGGAGGAGAACCAAGACACCACTGTAGATGAGATAAGAATGTTGGCCTGAGGCGTCTACTCTGCAAAGACCATAAAGCACAGTATACCCAGGGAAACAAGAATCATGGCTACTTTGCAGTCCACCCACTTGGTATTTGGAGGTTGAAGCTTTCAAACCATAAGCAGCTCAGCTGACTGTGTGAAGTTTAAGGAAGAATCTATTTTTGAACTCAGAAAAAGAAAGCAAGGTTAAAAAAAAAATATTCCAATAACAAATGTCATTTACGTTGTGGCATCACTGAGTGAAACTCCTCCAGAGAAATACTGCAATGACCACTAAAAGTAAATGCAAGGACTTCATATTCTAGAGGAAGGACTTAAAAGTCCTTTAATTCAATTTCAAGACAGAACTTTGCCTGAAACGAGAGGTGGCATCCTCTTTTGTGGTTTTTACATAAACAAAAGCTGAAGGACTAAAGCTGTTCTTCCCCAACCCTTTTCTCTGATGCTTTGTCCTTTGTTAGTGTATTTATATTTTGATGATTTATTTATGTATTTCTTTCACTATTTTTGCAGTGCTGAGGATTAAACTAAGGGCGTCATACATGCCAGGAAACAGCTCTACCACTGAGCCCCGTCCCCAGACCCACTTCCTATTTAGAATAAAGAGTAACTTTAGTACTAGGGGCTCACGATGATAATCTGCAAGTAATTAATTACATTTGCTCCTTTAAAACAGTATCTAATAGCCTCGCATGGTGGCAAATGCCTTTAATCCCAGCATTTAGGAGGCAGAGACAGGTGGATCTCCAGTTGGCGGCCAGCCTACAGAGTGAGTGAGTTCCAGGTCACCCAGGCCTCCTCAGAGAAACTATCCTGAAAAATGGAAACCAAACCAACCAAACAAAAGCCCAATAATATCAAAAACGCAGTATCTGACATTCTGTAAGTCTCAGCAGCTCTGAGACTTTCTTCAGTGGCTCAATGACTTTTAAGTACTAAGTGATAACTTCAAATTATATCTAATCAGCACCAAGCTAAACCATCACCTTCATGATCTCAGTCAAAAAGGAGCTAAGGAAACTGTTTTCAAAAGATGAATGATTGGTGTTAAAACTTCCTTTTTCAATATAATGAAATGGGAAATGGGACTCCCTCAGGATCATGTTGTGAGAAGGGTCAGAAAATTCTAAGACTGAGATTAGAATCTACAGCTGCAGACTAGCAGGACTGCCAGTGGACCAATTTCTCACTGGTTTGCAGCTTCCAGGTAACAAGTCATTTATAAATGAGAGTAAGATATTTGACTATCTCAGCCATGATCTCATCAGTGATCAGACATTGTAGGCAACAGGCTAGTATGGAGGGGAAGGCTATTCCATCTGGTTCTGTAGGCTCTCCTGTGGGAAACAGAAATGGAGCAGGACCTGGCAGGTGGTGTTGGCTATCACAGCTTGAATCTTAAACCTCTTAGCTGACTTTCCTATGTTCTAGGGCTTGTTCCAGTTTCTAGATTCCTCTCCCCAGGGCATACCATCTCAAAACTCAGGGGTTCAGGCACATGAAGCAACTGGTTTCCAACTAGCATGGAAGACGCTGCCAACTATGTTCAAAGAGCAGGCTGCTCCACTTAGGAAGATGAACATTAAGAGAAATACTGTAGTCATATAGTCCTCCTGGAAGATCTACCCCTAGATAACTCACCTGTAATGGCAATAGATTCCTTTCTCATTCCTTTCTCCTTGGAGCCAGTGGGAGTTAGAGATGCTGGCACCTGTCAGAAAGGAAGTCTTGACTACTAAAAAGATCCTAGGGGATCCAACAACTTGACTTCTGCCTACTTGGCTAACCTACCATCTAGCCCTTTCTTCCCATCTCACCAAACTTCAAATCCTAAGCCATCCTCCCATTCTTCACCAGGAGCCTTCTGGGAAGGCCACTCTTTAGTGACCACTCAACTTCCTCTCATTCCAGACTAGAAGCTTTCCCCATCAGACACGTAAACATCCCTGACACACTTTCTTTGAGCATGCAGAACACCTGTTAAGAGTTGTGTTACGTTGTAAATTAACTGATAGAGATCTCAAGCCTAACAGAGTGCCTGGCACAAAAGAAACATTGAATAAATGTTTGAAGGCTTTATAATGACAAGCAGCTCATCTCTGGAGGTAATCCACTTTAGAACTCTTCAACAAAAAGTTCTGCTTTATAACTACATAGAAATTCTCTTCCAGCAGGGCCTAAGAACACTTAATGCTTTTACAAGCTAATGCAAGTTCAGTTCCCAGAACCCATGCCACAACTGCCTGTACTCCAACTTCAGGGATCCGGTGTCATCCTCTAACCTCCAGTGGTACCCACATGAAGATGTGACACACACATAAACATAAATTGAGAATGAGAGAGAGAGAGAGAGAGAGAGAGAGAGAGAGAGAGAGAGAGAGAGCTCTCCACATAACCTGCACACAAGTGCTGCCTTTATTGCCCAGAACCCACTGATAATTCCACCCCAGACACTGTAAACCAGTGAGTGGCCTCTGGCTCCATCTTGCCTGCAGATGTGTTTGGCTTGGCCCACGCTGTTTTATTATTATTATTTTAATCTGAATCAATTGCCAACATTTTAAGAAGCAAGGCCTTTCTACATCTCCTAAAAAACAAAGTGATGGAATGACACTAGCCTGGATGATGTCCCCATGTTGCCTCTGGACAACCACAGTGGGGACAGCATAGCTCTCCCTTCCTGCAGCCCTGGCAGTTCCTTATGGCTAGTGTCCCACACCTCTCCTACTGACCTATACACTCAGTCGGCTTCCTTTCTTCTGCCCAACTGACCTTGGGAAACATTAGATGCCGTAACCTAAAAGTGCCATAAATCACAAGTATGGCAATTCTTTCCATTCTGTCTTGACAACCCAAGTGGGTTTAAGCAGAGGAACTCATGGGACGGATGCTAGATGCTAGGGCTCCATTCTTCAACAGGAGCCTCTGAAAAGGTCGCACTTTGATTACCCAACTTCCTGCTTACTCTTGCATGCCTCAACCACCAATTCTGTAATAAGGCCTGTGGTCACAGGATACTCAGAAAACCAAAGATACATGCTGCATCTTTAGTCCTCAAAGGTCCTCGTCCTGTATCATCATCGTGTGTGTGTGTGTGTGTGTGTGTGTGTGTGTGTTTGTGTACAGCTTGTCTTATCCTTAATCACTCTTACCTCTTCTAGAAGGGGTCAAAGCTCATGTGCCTACACTAAATACCAACCACTAAGAAAACAAGAAAACTCATAGACTCATGGGATAATAAGTGACTAGGGGGACACCAGAGGTATTCTATCTAGAAGGCTGGTCTCTGGGCAAAAGTACTAGCTATTTAAAATTCTATACAACAGGGACCCCAAAAAGAGAAAATACTGTTATCAAACATTCAAAATAATAAATTGAATTCTAATGCAATTTGAAATGTTACAAACAAAACTGCAGGGTCCTATCACCTAGGGAAGAGGAGCAGGTGGAGGTGGCAGGGAAACCAGCCTGATCACCCACACTAGTGGTCACCAGCTGTTTAAACTGGAGGAGTAAGATGTGTGCTCTTAAACTATTTTCTTTGGTTTTGTACATTTAAAAATGAACAACTTTTCAATAACAAGCTTAAGAGTAAATAAGTAACTACAAATTGCACATCTAGTACTTTCTTCAGAAACCCCAGTGGGTGGTTTGGCAGCACATGCTTTCTGAGGTCTGTACATGATACCCAAGAAACTCTGAAACAGAAACATGGCCACACTGACAACCCAATATCTGAGGATGAGATGGGTGCCTGGCTCTGGCGGGGCTGCAGGCTTCTCCAGTCTCAGTTTTACAACTTCACACTGAGCAAACTGTACCCAGATTTACATGTGACAGTTCTGTTTACTAAATGCTCTTCTGCAGATCCCTGTGCTGGTTAGGTTTTGGTTTTAGTTTTGTTGGAGTTTTTTTGTTGTCTGGTTTTTGTTTTGTCTTCTTCTCTTTCTCTTTTCTTTAAAGTATATTTCCCCGTATAAACTACATGAAATGAGAAGACGCTGAAGTTCAGATGGGTTTTTAGTAACACTCAGGAAGTTACACAACTGATAATTGCCTGAGTCCAAATTGTTGTCGCTGTTGCCCCCATGATGTTCTGAGGATTAACAGATTCCTAACAGAGAGTCCAAGAGGAGCCACTAGGAATTTCACTCCACCTCCTGGCAAAAGTGGAGCTTTGGAAGGCTCTCACCTAAATCTTAGGCTGAAGGAATCAACTTGGCAAGCAGTGACCAGAAATAGCACCAACATGTTATGAAGTGTGAAACCGTGGCCTTCCCCTTCCCAAGCCCAAGTCCAACCCAAGCAGGGCTGGCAAGGAAACTAAGGAGCACAAGGAATGTACCAGTTAAGGCAGGCATTAGCAAGAAGGAAGTCCAGCCAGCACTGAGACAACAGCAGTCAGCAAAAAGTCATTCAATATGTTTTTCCTTCGGCTCATTCTTAAGTTCAAGTTCAACTCAGAGTCACCTATAATGAACAGTTCAGGTTTCTTCTTCTCCAAATATTCAGTTCTAGAAGGAAGAAATAATAATTTCCCCAACTTTATACACAAACATAGAAACGAAATCCACATTATTTGCATGTTTTCCTCCTTGAAAATAGTCTGTAGTACATAAATATATATTTAAGTCATTCAAAACCAGGTCATGCCTAGGATAGTGTATGAATTAGAGAAAGCTATAAGCCTCACCTAAAAATATGGCTGAATCAGCTTGTAGTTGAGTGAGGGACAGCAACATTTATGTTCAGTCACCACTGTTGTGCCAGGGTGGCCAGAGATGAGATACCATGCAGGGTTTAAATGGAGGGCTGGAGCCAGAGCAGCCTTCTCGAGAAGCCTCAAGATGCACTGGCCTCCTCATCCAATGCTTAGCAGAGAGATGAGAAATATCTGAGGACTGCTGATCTGCCCACGGTTGAGGCTTCAGATTCCACTCTCAGGGCCCGCCTCTGTATATGAACATTCCATTGAAAAGGCCCCAGTAGCTAACTTCCTTGATCACCACAGGAACAGAGCAAGGCTGCCCTGTGATACCCTCTTCATCTCTCTGCTCCGGCACTCACCACTACTTTCCGGGGCCTCTGGACCTTGCCAAACCTTCCGAATCACTGCTTCCTTTTGTGTCTGTTTCTGATCACCAGCTGAGAGACTAGGAAAGGAGTGGAAGTGGAGGCCTGGCCTTGGTCACCTTGTATAGCCAACAAAGTCTCACCTAAGACCTCTCAGGGGAAAAGTCTCTACTTCAAATTTGTTAGAGATGTTCAAAAATGAGCAATGATTGGTGTGGCCCGTGCACTGCCATCTTGCTGCATAGGAAGGCTTTCCTTCCCGTCTCTGCTCACTGTTTACATCACTGCTGTTTTCAATAGACAGACACTTCTACCTAGACAGGTCCTTCCCCTGAAGTTGTCCTGCCCTGGTTGCTACTTTTTAATTGAGATGAAGCTCCAACGTGCACTTCTGATATTTTTTCTGAAAAGAATCCCAGCCTCCCTCTCTTCCCAGGCTCCATACAGCAGCTGTGTGACCAACCTGCTGCTGTGTCTGCCAAGTTCACAGCAAGTATGCCCAGCACAGCACAGCTAAAGACCAAGGAGGACACACTGGCCTGGAGCCAGACCCTTACTGATAGGAAGCCTGAATTGTTACATAATGTTAAGTGGGCTTATAAAATGCCTGGTAAAATAGCTCCCAGGGTAGATATGCCTTCTAACAAGCAAGCACTGGGGATTAAGCATTTTACCTGTGCAAGCTTACCTCTTTCTTTAAGGCCAGTGGTTCTCAACTTTCCTAATTTGGTCACCTATTAATACAGTTCCTCATGTTATAGCAATCCCCAACCATAAAACTATTTTCATTGCTCCCTTATTACTGTAATTTTGCTACTGTTGTGAATTGTAATGTAAATACATAAATATCTGTTTTTCAATAGTCTTAGGTGCCCCCTGTGAAAGAGTCTTTCAATCCCCAAAGGGGCAACAATCCACAGGTTGAGAATCACTCTTTAAGGCAAACCCCCTAAGAGGAGACTATGCAGAAATATCTTCTTGTAATTCTCTAAACGCCTAGTACATAGCTCAGAACACTATCAAGAGTAAAAGAAAATACTTTAAAAAAAAAAAAAACTACATCCATGGACAGTTGTCAGCCACAGTTTTATATTGATAGGTGCCTTCATGTGTTGGGTCCCATCTAAGCCACAGAACAGAGTTTGGGAAAACTCACCAACACCAATGAAATTACCCAACTGGCAAGTGTCGACTCTGGAATCCAGGTCTCTGGACACCCAACATGAGACTCTTGCCACTGTGTGACATCATTCAACCAAAGCTTGTTGCATGAATGAATAAGTAGAAGCAAGTCTCCCTAGACCCTCATCCCTGTCTGCTCTTCAGACCCTAGCGTTGATGGCTTCAGTTCACCAGAGCCCTGAGGAGAAGATGATTGGGTTTCAGACTTTTCCCCATGATCTATGATGTCTGCTTCCAGGGAGGCACTGTTCAGTGGCAGCTTTCCCAGTAAAACTGAGTAGTGTAAATCACACCGGTTAAAATTTGGGGCCATTATTTAAAAAGAACAACAAAAAAAAAAAAAAAAAAAAAAAAAACCATAAAAAAACACACATGAAAAGGTAACCCCAGCTGGAAAACTTTTCCAGGAAAATCTTAAGACCGTCTGCTTTTCAAACCATCTTCTCTATGAGCAAGCACAAGAAGTCTGTCATGGGAAACCATAGAGCTGAACAGCTCTTTGGCCTTGTGAGGTACAGCCTCCTTTGAGCATAGTGTGCAGCCCTTGGAGCTTCAGCAGAACAACAGGCCTCACCGGGAAGCTACTTTGCAATTTCTCAAAGCCAAGCATTGCTTTTGAAATTTTTCAGCAACAAAACAACTTAAAGGTCTGGAAATTGGCTTTGAAAATTAACAGGTCTACAGAGCTCATAAAATGCCAAAGTTGAATAAAAGGAATCAACACCTTCAGGGGGCGGGGAGGGTAGTGTGTTCAGACACTCTCTTCCTGCAAAGGGGAAAAAAATAAAAACCTTGTTGGCTCAACCATCCAACTCAACATCCACATGGGCATTTGTCCCTGAACCACAGACTGAGTCTATGTCTGCAGAATTTACATTCCAGAACAGAGGGCACATCGTCTTCATCTTAGGCAACTGGCCCACATTTATTTCAGATCCACTCAACAAACCCCAAAGCTGGCAAACTCTAAGGCCAGAAATCTAACTAGCATTGGAATTGTTATGCACAAGTACTTCTCCCAAAGCTGGCAGGCTAGCTAAATTAAAAGGAGATTCTTCTGACAATTTCCTAGATAGGAGCAAGCGGCAGATCAATGTACAGCTCCAAAAGGGGAATTTAAATACAGTAAGCACCTCTCCTTTGAAAAAAGGAGAGAAACCACTTTACATTTTGCCAGACAAAACCCTGTCCACAGGAGGTCCGCTTTCACAAAGAGGTTGCAAAGGTGTTAGAAAGGGGCCAGTTGGGAAGAGATAAAGGGCCATTTGGCACACACCCACCCCACTCAGCTCAGCTTTTTTTTTTTTTTTTCTTTTCCTAAAGTGTCTCCCTACCTGAATCACAATATGTCAGGATCACCTTTTGTCAAGGACCAGGGTGAGAAACCATAAAATTGCTGCCAGAATCTTAGAAGTATTATCAAGCCTTTACAGAAGGGGAAGGGGTACCATCCCTTGTCTCGTCTAAGGGATGGGGTGAAGGTGGCAAAGGCCGCCTAATCCTGAAAGCAAAACTTCAGGTTGCAGCCCGTGAAATCCCTTTTGAAAAAAAAAAAAAAAATCCTCTGTGGGAAAACACAGTTCTGTTTGTTTCTAAATTAACGCATTCACCAAGGCAAAGCAAACCTAGCCGGTTTTCACTGCCTCCAAAAGCCCTAACATCCTTAGGAGGTCAGAGAGTCTGCAACCAGAAAGCACATAGTAGAAATTAAAACTGAACCTAAATCTAAAAGAGGGCATACGAAGCAATGAAAAGATGCAGTTTAAAAGAGTAGCTGTTATCATGGAAATAAAGAAAATCCCCCTCCTCCGCAGGTCAGGGTCGCCGGATTTCTGCAAATAAATGTAAATTTGCCCTCCCAGCAAAGCAATCACTCCACCTTAGAAAAGCTAGCGTGGAACTCGTTTTAAGCAAACTGCATGCAATCTCTTAGGGGGCCTGGGTGGAAGAAGGTTTCTGGGCTTTTTTATTTTTAAAGAAAGCCGTCAGCAACCTGAATCCCAAAGAGAAACAAAACATCTCGCTCGTGGGAGGTAGAATGGTCACTCGAGGTTCGAAATCAGAAACCTATTTTGACACTACATTCCTGAAAACTTAGGTCTTTCGAAGGCCAATCCCGTCACCATTATTGCAGAATGCACAGTTGTCTGGAACACCAGGCTGTTTCCGCTGGTTTCGTACTCGGAGTGTCATCTCATCAGTTCCTAATTGAGTGGGCCTTCTTCGCCAAGAAGATGAGAATCACGGCGCGATAGGATCTCCAGGTGGTTGCTGTCTAGCAATTTTTACAACTGTGGCTTATTAGTAGCATCGTCAGATATCCTTATCAGCCAAACGCAATTAATCTACAACCCTAGGGAAGGCCAAAACACGCAGGGGGAAAAAAAAGGAAACCCTATTCACCTTGTCCTTCCCAGCAAAAGCACACACAAACTAGAAATTACACAGCGGATAGCAGGGGAGCGAGGGCCGAAAGAGCGGAAAGAAGAAAAAAAAAGAGTCCTCAGAAGGACTGGAATGGGGGATTCGCTAGACCAGCCCCTCCCCTCCCCCAAAGCAGCAGGGCAGGGAGAGCCAGACCGGGCTGCTGGGCCGCCGGGACCCTAGCAGTCCTGCGGCCACGGCGGACTCTCTACCTTCCCTCCCTCGCCCACCGGTGCGCCAGGGTCTCCAGGACGCTGGGAGGTTCCAAGAGGGCGGAGTGGGGGAGCCTTGGAGAATGTTCGGAGCCAGGCGGGACCCGCTGCCTAGGGATGGGGACACAAAGAAGGAAAGGGAGTTTGCTGGAGTGACGAGTGAAAACAAATCTGCGAAGGAAGAGAGTGCGAACTGGGGAAGGAGGCGCGGATAGAGCAGAGAATCCCCAGCCGACAAGAATGGAGCCGGGGTCGAGGAGAGGGGGAAAGTGGGTGCGGGGCAGAGGCGCGGCAGAAGAGGGCAGCGGCAGATGAGTACACGGGACAGAGAGCGCTGGATGTGGAGAAGTCTGCAGGAGCAGAGAGGTCCCGCAGCCGGTTTGGGCGCTCCGTGCAGCGCCCCGGGGCTCTGCGCAGCGGCAGAGCGCTGTAAGTGAGGCGGCGCGAAGAGGGTCGCTTACCTGCATGGTGACTACCCCCAGCTCCTCGGCAGCCAGCCTCCTCATCTGACTCGCCAGCACTTGCGCCTCATCCAGGATGGAGAAGTCGGCGTCGGCCACGGCGCCCAAGATCCAGCATGCCACAAGGCAGAGCAGCCAGAGGGGCGGCCGCGGGGCCCCAGGCCAGCCAGGGCAGCGGGGACAGCGACGGACCAGAGCGGCCGGCCTTACGGTCTCCTCTTCCCCAGGCTCGCGGGCCATGCCGCCTCCGGCCACTCCAGCCGACGGGATTCGGGCGCTGGCCGCGGGAGGCGCAGCCCGCCAAACTTTCCTCGTCTCCTGCGCTCCCGGTTCCGCGGCGCAGCGGCGGTAGCTGGCAAACTTAGGGGGCGCCCGGCTGCAGCGCGGGCGCGCGGGCGGCCACCATCGCCCGGCGGCAGCGGCTCCGAGACCGCGGCGCCCGCAGGCCGGGCGACTGAGAGCACCGGCGGAGCGGCGCCGCCTTCGCTTCCCGGAGTCCCCGCACAGCCCGGAGACCGCAGCGGCGCCACCAAGTGCAGGCGCGGCGGCGCGGCCCGGGCGGTCTCCCGGCGAGGAGGGAGAAGGAGGTTTAAAAGACCTAAGTGAGAGAAGAGAAAGGAAAGAAAGCGGCGGGGAAAAGGGAGGTGTCTGGTGCCACCACGCTGCGCTCCGGCTCCGTACACTTCCCGGCTCCGCCGCCGCCGCTGCAGCGGTGATTTATGGAAAGGGGAGGGAGGCGGGGAAAGTCCCGCGCTCGCCCCTCCTCTCCCTCGCTTGCACGGGGCGACGCCCTGGGACGCTGGGGGCCCGGGACACTGTGGGGGCTTCGCTTCCACAGGACCCTTCTGGCCTGAGAAGGGGACCATTGAGACCATCTCAAGGCTGGTCAGGCGACCCCCCAACCCGCTCTTCCCGTCTCGGCCCAAGCAGGGGATCTCGGGTCCCAAGCATTACAGGTTCCACCCACCCACCCACCCACCACCCAAAGTCCCTTTTAAGTTCGAGAACTCAGGCTTTCTGCCTGACAGAGACTTAGGAAGGAAGCAACTGCCTTTTGAGCATCAACTCCCTTTCTTCGTTATTAGTAACAATAGCTCGCCCTCGTGGGCCCAGCGGACTTGGTTTGTAACCAGCTATCATGTGGCGAGTACAATACTCTGAGGTCTACATTCAGTGTGTGTGACTCATTATTCTTTAATCCCAGGACGAGGCTAGAAGGTTGTATCTTTATCCTGAATTTTTAGGTAACAAACTCAGAACCCTAGGGAGCTGCAACAAATAGCTGAAGGTCACCCAGGGATAAGCGACTGACCCAGAGTTTAAGCACAAGTATTACTTTCAGGCCTTTGCTCTGACCTTCCACTTGGTGTTTCTCTCTCTCTCTCTCTCTCTCTCTCTCTCTCTCTCTCTCTCTCTCTCTCTCTCTCCCTCCCTCCCTCCCTCCCTCCCTCTCCCTCTCCCTTTTCCTCTCCCTCTCTCCACCTCTCTCTCTCTCTCTCTCTTTGTGTGTGTGTGTGTGTGTGTGTGTGTGTGTAAATCCATCTGACTCCATCCATTCCAAGCAAAAATCAAAAAAACGAAAACAAAGCTGAAGTGGAGCTCATAGCAACCACCTGCTCTCTCCTAAACATGCGTAGGCATGGCTAACTTTTCGATTAGCTCCTGAGTCCTGAATCAGACTCTCTGGAAGCCACCACCAGATAGAAACAAGTGCGTGGCGTGGCGTGGTGCTATGTGCGCCAGGGGGTGTCCATGTCTCTATATAAAGCATTCATTTTCTTTCCTACAGACTATGAATGTGCTGCTTCTAGGGTCCTAGAAACTACAGTTATGGGTAGGCAGATGTGTGTGTGTGGTGGGGGTGTTAAATGAGAATCCCCACCCCCCCACCCCGGGCTGGAGAGATGGCTCAGAGGTTAAGAGCACTGGCTGCTCTTCCAGGGGTCCTGAGTTCAATTCCCAGCAACCACATGGTGGCTCACAACCATCTGCAATAGGATCCCATCTCTCTTCTGGTGTGTCTGAAGACAGTGACAGTGTATTCATATATATATATATATATATATATATATATATATATATATATATATATATTATAATAATTAAAAAACAGAGAGAGAGAATCCCCCCCTCATATGTTTGAATTGGTCCCCAATTTGGGACTGTTTGGGAACAGTTAGGAAGTGTGGTCTTTTTGGAGGAAATGTGCCACTAGGGATGGACTCTGAGGTTTTAAAAACCATTCTCAATTAGCTCTCTCTGCTCCAGAATCTTGTCTGGAGATAAGAGCTCTCAGCTACTGCCTGGGCAACCTGACTGACTGTCGCTATACTCCCCTGCCGTGATAGCCATGGACTCTGACTCCCTAGAACCATGAGCCCCAAAGAAAATATTTTATTTTATAAGTTGTGTTGGTCATGATATCTTCTCATGGCAACAGAAAAGTAACAAGTACAACAGGTTATAGGATTTGCCTAGGTTAGCTACCAGAGGCGGAGCAGGAAAACAAACAGTATTTACTGTTTGTTTTACTTGATAGTAACATCTTCCAGTTTCTCTCTTTGGTTATAAGAACTCAGTAATAAGAACTGAGTTCCTGGGCTGAAGAGAGGATTCAGTCAATAAAATGCCTACTAGGTGCATGAAGACGTAAGTTTTGATCCCTAGCACCCAAGCAAAAACTAGGCATGGTGGTGTTTCTCTGTAACAAGGTGTTACAGAAGGGATGGCAGATACATGTGGACCCAGCTTAGCCAACCTGAGCTCTGGGTTCAGTGAGAAACCCTGTCACAGAAAATTGAGTGGAGAGTAATTGAGGCCAATACCCGAGGCCAACTTCTGTCCTCTGCTCTCTTCTACCGCCTCCATCAAGCACAGGGACGCACACATGTGCAGCTTCTCTCAGGAGCATCCCCAGGGCCCATCTTACCGCACTGGGAACATTTCCCTAATTCTAGCTTTCCCCATTTCTATGTTCCTGACATCCCAATCTTGGAAGGGCCATCATTCACTATCTGTGCTATTTGTGATGTTTGTTTTACTAGGGTGGGCTTCTCAAAGCAGAATCCTGTCACCACTACACCATCTGCATAGGCGCATAGTATGGCCTAAAAATTTTGGTAAAGAGCCTGTGTGTTTGGAGCTGTTGTTGGATCATGGGATATGCATGCTACTCTCTCATTTCCACAAGTCTTAAGTACCAGCATGAGCTACAAGGAAGCTACTAAGTTGGTGATTCATGCATCCTAGAGTTCTAGCGTTTAGCTCAGTTAGATCTTAATATGCAAGAAAGAACATGTGACTATTCTTATCTAATCAATGAGGTAAAGCCAATAGTTATTTGCTCAAGGTTTAAAAAAAAAAAAAAAAAAAAAAAAAAAAGGCTGGGGCTGGAGAGATGGCCCAGCAGTTAAGAGCATTGACTGTTCTTCCAGAGGTCCTGAGTTTAATTCCAAGCAACCATATGCTGGCTCACAACCATCTGTCATGGGATCTAATGGTCTCTTTTGGTGTGTCTGAAGACAGCTATAGTGTACTCGTATACATAAAATAAATAAATAAATCTATAAAAAAAAAAAATAAAAAGGTTTAGATGGTAGTATCAGTGTACCCTGAGTCTATTGCAGTGTTTTTTTATATACCCTAGAACCACTTGCTCAGGGGTGGTCCAGCTGCTTCCACACCAAATATCAATCCAAGAAATGCCCCTATAGACTTGTCTACAAGCCAATTTGATGAAGGCATTTTCCTTTTAAGAGTGTTTTCTCCCAACAGGCAGTGGTGGTACATGAGTTGGAGGCCAGCCTGGTGGTCTACAGAGAGTTCCAGGACACCCAGGGCTATACAGAGAAACCTTGTCTAAAAACCCTTCCCTCCAAAAAAGATTTTCCCCCAATTAAGATTTCCTCTTCTCAAGCAAGTCTAGATTTGTGACAAGTTGACAAACACAAACCAGCACACATATATATTGATCAAAGTGTGACACTTGGTAAGCACCTGATCCTTAGTGTTTTCAGTCTCTATCAGAGAAGTTATTTGTGCATGGACCTCCAAGTCACCATTAAAGAGGTTTTCTGATAAGATAACTAATTAGAACAAGACAGGCAGGCAGGCGACATCAAGCCAGTCAATATATCTGTAGCAAAATCTTTGCTACAACAAATCTTTATTTGCAAATATTTTATTAAGATATACCAAGTGGGAAACCATATGCCTACAGTGCTACCACTCCAGGGACCAAGGTCAGAGGATTACTGTGCACAGCAGTGATCTGCATAGCAAAACTACTACAACAGCAATAACTGAGGGGGGTATCATGGCAACCATCATTCCCTATATACATATATGCATATACAATCATGATCATAATACATGTTGTATATATGCTTATGTACACATATATGTGACACTATAGCTTACAGATATACATCTTTGCATGTTTGTATATGTATATATTTAGATAGTTATATAAAAATGCATGTAGAGTGTATGTGTGTGTAATGTATTTTTGTCTATGAATGCACAGCGATATACCAAGAGCAGAAACATGGATTTGGTTTCCATGAGTCCCCTCCACAAAGCAGAATTTCTTCTAGCTTCTGTTTCATATCCATACAATGTAAACTGTACTGCCCTGCGTTTGTGTGGTCAGGTACATATACAGTCCTCAGCATAGCCTGTGTGAGATGTGAGAGAGGAAATACAGTAAGCTCAGAAAGCCAGCCAGGGAGAAGCAGGAAGGGAGTGCATAGAACCTGTCAGGACAGGCCACCACCCAAATCCAAACTAATGTGACTTCCAGATGTTCTCATTTCAAATTCGGTGGATGTGTTCTTCCCTTTTTGTTCCGATGTAACACAAAGGATCAAGTTGAATCGCTCAGTCTACACTAAGAAGATGCGATTAGCTGTGTAGCTACTTGAAATGATGAAGAAAGAAACCAGAAATGGCAAGAGGGCCATACCTGTTTGGAGGGGAGTATAGATCACTGTGGATTTCATCTGGTGGCTTCCCCTCCTCTCCATGGTGTCCCAGCAGTGTTCACTTGTCACCAGTTTGGAAACTGGTACAGCATCTCCCTGGAAGCTACATCACACAGCACGCAGCTTCATGTGTGTCCATCAGCAAATGTCCCTTAGTGTTTCTCCAAGTGTGGATGACTAGCCACCTGTGAAAGGCTGTGACCACTTTGTTCACTGTCGCAGAGCCCAGTATAGTTTCACAGAGGGTTAAAACCCAGGAAATGTTTTACATACACACATACACATACACACACACACACACACACACACACACACACACACACACACATACACACACACACAAAGAAAATATTTAAAAGGCTAATGGGAGAGGGAAGGCTGAAATGGGCTCAGTTGGTAGAGTTTGTGCCTAAAATATCTGAAGCCCTGGGTTCAAACCAAGCATCAGATAAAGGGGACATGGTTGTACATGCCTGTGATTCCAGCATTTGGGGGTAGCAGAAGCAGGATGATCAGAGGTTTAAAATCACCCTAAGCTACATGATTTCTAGCCCAGCCTAGGGTAGGTAAAACTCTGTCTAAAAAGAAATGGATTGTAAAGAACATGTTAATTTCTAAGATACAACTACTTTGTTTTTAGCAAACATTCCTTGAATCTTGCTATGAGCCAATGACTCTGCTGAGTTCTAAGCACACCAAGGTGAGCAGTGGTGTTGTCCTTAAGAACTTTACAGTTGGGCTGCGGAGGTGGTTCAGCAGTTCAGAGCATTTAGTGCTTTATAAAAGATCCAAGGTCTGGTCTCAGCATTCACATGGCAGCTCACGACCATTGTAACTCCAGTCCCAGGGAGCTATGGATCCCTGTGCAGATCTCCATGGACACTAGGCGCAAACATACATGCAGACAAAACACCCATACAAATAAAATGTAAACATAAATCAATCTTAAGGAAAGAAAAAAGAAAGGAAGGAAAGGAAGAAAGAAACAAAGAAAGAAAGAAAAGAAGGAAGAAAAAAAATCACAGGAAATACCTCTCAGTCTTTCCACTTGCTATTTACTGTGTGTCTTGAATGCTCTGTTTTTTAATACCTGCTGTCCATAACCAGAAAAGATCTGGGACTTTGCCCTGTTTACAAGCCAGCAAGCCAGCTTCCCACACCTTCATGGATGCTGGCCAAAGACAGGAGTCTCCTGGCTTAATGAGGAAGGACTTTATTGCTCACAGCAACAGCAGGAGGCAGAGGGTTGAGCCTTTGTGCATAGCCTGCAAAACCTGCCTCCCACACAGGAATGTGAAGAGGGCCAGGTGCCACTTTCATACAGCACATAGTACGGGATGAGAGAGAAACTCCAACCTTAGATAAAGATCCCAAATCTTTTTTAATGAAATGCAAACAAAAATTCTCTTTGCCCGAGGAGATTATCTTTAATACATTGGGCCGAAAGCATTATTTCCCTTTTGTTCAAAGGGAAACTATCTGAACCTGACAAGGCTGTTGGCTAAACAGATTCAAAAGTACAATCCAGAACAAAAAGAAAGTTAGTATCATGCTCACAGGCATGCAGAGATGTAGGAAACTCATGGAAAACTGTCTCTCCCCATCACCTACTACTGGTCTATGCACAGAGAAGAGAGAAGAGATCGCCCCTGACCATTCTGTTTGGGGTTATACTTCTTATTACCCTTCCTCCAAAAACTCTCTCAGGTTAGCTTTCTATTGTTCCTATACCAGCTAGCCCAGTGAAAGTTTGCTTCCTCAGTTTACATATACTGGGAGAAAGACAAGGAACTCTGTGGGCTTTGCCAACTCCTTTTTAGTATCTTACCCAGGTACTTGGAACATAATACCTAGAACTCAAGACATACTTGTTGAATTAATGAGACAGTGTGGAAGGCTCTAGAGAAGCAACTAGGAACCTGGTACTGTGGGAAGGGTGTGCATTCCAACTTAGAAGGAAGGCCACAGAAGGTTTTCTAGCAGGCTTAGCAACGGGAGAACCAAGGACAAACGGTTGGGGTTGAGAAGGGGGCAGATGAGAAAAGAGCTAAACATTCTAGAGCACAGACGAGCATCCTAGAAATATTGAGATTAACACAATAACACTTGAAGAAAGGAGCTGGAAGCTGGAGGCTTCTCTAGCAGCAGTGAAAGAGGATGCTAAAGACAAAGGCCGTGGGCTTCATGAAGCCACTAAGTAGCTTTGAGCAAGGAGTGGCATTTTCCTACTTTTACTGTAGTGTCCTACAGGATGGGTTTAAGACGAGAACTCCTTTCTTTTTTTCTCTCTCTCTCTCTCTTTATCATGGATTCATTGACTAAATGGAATAGCAGCTCACATGTTTTTTATTTGTAAGTATTTTTAAAGGTTCATATATATTCAAAACTTGGTCCCCAGTATTTGGAGAACTCTTTGGGAAGGATCTGGGAGGTGTGGCCTTATTGGAGGAGGTGTGTTGTTGGGGGCCAGCTCTGAGTTTTCAATAGACCACCATTCTCAGTGTACCTTCTGCCTCCTGCTTGTGGGGGAGACTTGAGGTTTCAGTTGCCGCTCTATTGCTAGCCACCATGCCTTCAGTCTGCCACCATAGACTCTAACCCTCTGGAACCGTGAGCCCATTAAACTCTTTCCTTTTTAAGTTGCCTTGGTCATGTCATCTTATCACAACAACGAAAAGTAATTAATATAATATTGAAATTTCTACATCAAAATATGATGTAGGTTTTTTTCTTAAAATAAAATATACCCTGTAAAAATAAAGGCTGGGCATGGTGGCACATGTCTTTAATCCCAGCACTCAAAAGGCAGAGGCAGACAGATCTCTGTGAGTTCAAGGCCAGCCTGGTCTACAGAGTGAGTTCCAGGATAGCCAAGGCTATACAGAGAAAACTTATCTCAAAAAAGAAAAAAAATCAAATAAATAAATAAACCATATCCAGAGCTATGGTCAGATTATATAATGAACGTCAAAAGGGAAGTATTAATTAGTAGCTTAAAGAAGTTTATGTGGGCTTATAGTTCCACACAAGTGCAGTCACTTTTATTTGTTTTATTTTATTTTATTATTTGAGGCAAATCTTTCTACGTAGCCCTAGCTGTCTTGGAACTCACTATGTCTATCAGGCTGGCCTCAAACTCACAGAGATCCACTTGCCTCGGCCTCCTGAGTGCTGAGAGTGAAGGCAGGCATGACCAAGCCTGGTTGGCAGGAAAGCATGGCAACAAGCAGCAGAAACAGGAAGCTGAGAAATCACATCTCCACTGCAATAAAAAGCGAAGACAGCAAGCAGGAAGCAGGGCAAGGCTACTGAAAGTCCACTTGCAATGTGTACTCTGCACAAGACTACGCTTACTAAAGGCTCTATAATCTCCTAAAGAAGAGCCAAACTAAACATGGGAGTGTTCAAATATATGGTCCTACGGGGGACTTTTCTCATTCAAACCACATGCGTGTGCGCGCGCATACACACACACACACACACACACACACCCTCTTCCTTTATTCTAAAGTGAAATATTATTTTTCCATGGTCTTGGTGACCTCTTGAGTAGATGAAGTAAAACGGTTAATTATTTTCATTTCACTGAAGTCTTGACACTTTCTAAAAACAGGTATCAGAGTAATAGAATTATTAGGAAATCAAATCTAAAGAACCACAGAGTGACCATCTACTATGGCGGGGGGACTGTGCTGACTATTCTGAGGAGCACAGTGGTCACTGGGTAGGGAAGCAAGGCAGGGAACATATGAAGGAGGTAGCACCGAAGGGGTTAAACCCATTTGCAGGCTGCAACAACAGAGAAGGACAAAGCAGAGGACCTAAGCAGTCAGTGCTGCACTGGGAAATGGTGGCTGTACATGAGATAATATGGCCAGCATTGTGGGCCGGGGTACTAGGTGCTAGCATGGTGCTGTGTTTCAAATGGAATGGTCTCATCTGGTCCATAAAGCCTTAGGAATCATCATGATGACAACTAACATCTAATGCTCTGTGCTAAGCTTAGGCACTATGCTAAGTGTTTTCATGAACAACTTCTCTCGGGAAGAACCTGCTATTAGACATAATCATTGACCATTTTTCAGATTAGGAAACTGAGGCTTAAAAGGCTTGAGTTTTGCCCAAAGTTTCAATGGTGAAATATAAAGTTGTCATTATTTAAAGCCAGGCCATCGTGGTAAATGACAGTACCACCCGCCTCATGGTAGCAGCAAACTGTTGTGATAAAAATCCATTTTCCGCCAGGTGGTGGTGGCACACGCCTTTAATCCCAGCACTTGGGAGGCAGAGGCAGGTGGATTTCTGAGTTCGAGGCCAGCCTGGTCTACAGAGTGAGTTCCAGGACAGCCAGGGCTACACAGAGAAACCCTGTCTCAAAAAACCAAAAAAAAAAAAAAAAAAAAAAAAAAAAAAAAATCCATTTTCCAAAGGAAGAAACAATTATAAAAGTGAAGCCATGAAACTACCTCCACGTAAAGTCAGACCTAGGAACTTAACCGCAAACAGCCTCAGGGATTAGAAAGGACGATGGTATAAACGTTGTTTTATCAACGACACCTGGACACGGACTTGAATTATTAAATGAAATGACCAGTAGCAAATGAGAAAACCAGACTCAATGAAAAGACTCTTCACTCTGCACTCTCACCAGGGACTTTGCATCGCACTAGCTAGCACACCCCTGTGTGCTCACAGCTCACTGCTTCATGCCCAGGCCAGACACTGAACCAACTGCTGTAACATTAATGTGGCTCCAAGTGAGGAACTTTACATGAGGAAGACACCACACTGGGCACTTTCAGAGTAATGGTCAAGTGTCTCTAAGTGCCTAAGGAGCCCCTGGCTAATATTAAGATCATGAGGTTGTTTTGTTGTTGTTGATGTTGTTGTTGTTTTGTTTTCTAAGACAGGGTTTTTCTGTGTAGCCCTGGCTGTCCTGGAACTTGCTCTCTAGACAAGGCTGGCCTTGAACTCAGAGATCTACCTACCTCTGCTTCCTGAGTGCAGGGATAAAAGGTGTGTCCCACTACAGCCTGTTAACTCACTAGATACCTTAAGGCTGGCATCCTTCCCCTCAACCTATAGCACCGATGGGCAGACATGCTCGTACCTGGCCACTCTCAGGGAAGAAAATATATATACAAGGGCAACCTGAGGATGTCAAGGTTGAAGTTAGAGGCATTTTATTTTTTTAAATTATTTTGTTGACCCTGAATGTCACTTCATCTCTCCAGTGTTTAATGACGATGCCATGTTTTCTGTTTTGTGTCTGGGGATGAAATAGAAAACTTTAAGCATACAGGCACTTTTGAGCCTGGATTCAAACACACCTCCTTATTTCCTAACTTCCGGTGACCAGTGTGAAGCTTCATTCTGTGCAGAGCACAAGCAGACTTTTCCAGTGTCTGACTCTCACCCGGGGTCCTACCCTGCCCTGTCTCAGCCCAGTTGCTGCACCTGCCCACTAAATTCCCCGGGGTTCTGAAGACTCGGCTGGAATCACTCCCCCGTGGAAACAGGTAAAGTAAGCCTCCTGGGCTGACTCTTGCTTAGGCTGTAGTGAGCATTACCTTTCTCTTCTCCCTTGCTCATTTCAGGCACAGTCAAGTCTCTACTCTGTAGCCTCTTGCTGACAGGAAAAGCAAGTTGATTTTTAGCCCTTTAATACCTTACTTCTCAGTAGCAAGTGGGGACTTAATAGCCATTTGTTGAATGGAGGAATGTATCAGTGACTGAATGAACATATGTTAGAAAGTAGCGAATACCAGAAATATCACAGTCTATACTTACAGACCATATACTGTCTACATCTATAGGTGTTTTGTAACCACACAGGGTTCATGCCCTGGGTCAAGCAACCTCTTGTGTAGGTGTACAATGGTCCTTGCAAATGAGGAAGGAACCTAGACAAGCTGTCCACTTTCCTACTCAACAACGGAAGTTGGACTTCTGTGTCAGTGTTTCCAATTTAGGAACCTTTCCAACTCTCCCTGGGAGCACTATGTCAGTGAGATTAATACCAAGACCTCAAGTTCTCCTTCATCCCCCCTGCTGTTATAGTCCTTGAGTCTTCTGCCCAGCACTGTGAGAGCCAACCCCACCTTATTCATATGCTCAGCTGACTACTTAGCACATGGTAGGTGTTTAATTGGTGTTAAAAGAAGAGTAATCCTAATAGGAAGGAGGTGAAAGAAAAAGTCATGCAGTTTGAAGGAAACAACGCATTCAACTTAAATGTGATTTCTTAACGACAGCCCCCCCTCACCCGTCCATGCATTATTAGCCACAGGAGTAAAAATAAGTTTATGTCATGCTCAGGAAGTTATTTAATCTCACCATCCTCCCTCTTTTGACCATTTATTGACCTAACAGTTGATGAATGACTGTGGGACCACCAAACTCTGTGTACAATACTGCACTCGCCCCAGTCCTTTCGGTGCCTCTCCATTGTCTTCCTCTTGCTGTGGCTAGCATTGTGCTCCTGACTCTGGTCTTCTTCGTTTCCTAAGATTTATTTGTATTTATCCATAGGTGTGTCTGTGTATATATGCCATGTGTGTGAGGGTCTCCTGGAGGCAAGAAGACCTCTTCAGATCTCCTAGAGCTGCGAGCCATTGTAAGCAACCTGATGTGGGTACTAGGAATTGAACTTGGGTTCTCTGAAAGTGTAGCAAGAGCTCTTAAGCCCCAAACATCTCTCTAACCCTGACTCTGGTCTCTCCTGCTACTATGAAGACTTTCTCCAGACTTAGTAGCTACTCTGACATCAGAGTAGACCTATCTGAGAGCAGCAGTCATGCCCACTGCTGCTGTTCTCCTTTCTAGGTTTCCTCCTGGCTCAGCAGATGTCTAACAGCCCACAGCATCAATGAGTTCTTCCTCTGGAGCACAGATGAGGTTTGTTATACATCTGATAACTGAACTCCAGTTCTTATGGAAATTCGATGAAGAAGACACCATTGTTAGCCTCATTTCGAAGACGAGACAACTGAAAGGCAGAGCAGGATTCACACTGACTTGTGGGGCCAGGCACCAACGATGTGGCATCACTGTGCAAAACTACCAAAGACTTACCTACAGAATGAGATGGCTTACAGTAAGTAATGTCCATCAGTGATGACAATGGCACCAGACAATAGCAGCGATAGTCATGTGGTGGTGGAACTCTGGCTGTTCTTGAATACCAGATGACCCCCACTCTCCTTTATTTGGGGGGCTGAGGATTGAACCTAGAGCTTAGTACTGTGTTTCTGAGCTGTGTACCCAAGCTGCTTCTGTCTGTTCTCAACTTTTCAAATAAGGTCTTTTGTGTGTGTGCCCACACACAGCAGGTAGAATGGCTGCCTCTAATAAAGAGAACATTGCCTGGTCATTTGCACAGGTAGGGACAGCCATGCGACTAAAATCCACCTGGTGGATGAAACCAGTTTCTAGGAACTTTCTTTCATAATAGTGGGTTTGAATGTTTCTGACAGTATCTCTCTCTCCCATAAACACACATACACACACACACACTCATACACATTCACAAATACAGCTATAAAACCTAAGTTTTATTCAGAAATACCTCTAGTGCATGGCTTACTGTAATATTTTCTTAATTCCATTTTCTGCAAATTATGTTCTATTAATTTTATGATCCTTTTAGTGAGTTATAAGTATTACTTATACTTACAAGTGTACTTTTATAAGAATGTGTTCAAAAAGTATTGTTTGTTCAGACAATGTCTAGTGCTTTTGTTTTTCTTTTTGCTTTCTCCACCATTCTAGCCCTTGAAACAGAAGGGTACCCATTTTGGTTCATGGGATCAAGGGTACAAACAGTGCAGCGAGGACTCTACCAGGTCTCTGACAGGCCCAAGGCTTTAACAACCTGAAGTCTCATGTCTGGGTTAAGTGGAAGAGACATAAATCCGTATCTTATTTAAGATACTGTGATAGTTTGAATGAGAAGGGTATCCATTGACTCATATATCTGAATATTTGGTCCCTAGTTGGTAGAACTCTTTGGGATGGATTAGGAGGTGTGGCCTTGTTGGAGGGGGTGTGTTAGTTGGGTTGGGCTTTTAGGTTTCAAAATCCCATGCTACTCCCAGTTAGCTCTCTGTTCCCATGCTGTGCCTCAAGATGTGAGGTCTCAGCTACTGCTTCTAGCAGCATGCCTGCCTATCTGCTGCTCTGCTCCCCCCGTGGCATCATGGACTCTGAATATCCGCAACTATAAGCCCCATATAAACTCTTTCTTCTACAAGTTGCCTTGGTCATGGCATCTTATCATAGCAATAGAAAAGTAACTAAGACAGCCATTATTGTTTTGAATTTCCTGTGAAACATGGCCAAAACTAATCCTCACTGAGGATGGTAATGAGTTGTGTATTTGGTTTTAAGATCTATTTCTATTTTCTGTTGCTTTGCTTTTGGTGTGTGTGTGTGTTGTGTGTGTGTGTGCATGCACACGCGCGCACACACAAACCTGTGTAATGAAAGCACTTGTGCCTCTGCATTGAGAGGTCAGAGGAAGATATCACATGTTACATGTTCCTCCCTCCCCTTTTCTATGAGGGTGGGGGCTGACATTGTGTGAACATGGCAGTTCACTGAGCCCAGATGGGATGGTTTCTGCTGAGCTGGCTAGCCAGTGAACATTTGAGACCTACTTGTATCACTCTCCACCCCCAAATATAACTCGAGGGTCACAGGCATGCATACTCACGCACGACCTTTATGCAGGTACTGGGGACTTGAACTCCGTCCTTTTGCTGCTACGGCAAGTGCTCTTACGGAGCTCCCCTATGAGAGAAGGTTTGCAGAAAAGAAAGGTGCCAAAGTGTGCCTTGTGTACTTCCCTTTCCCAATGCAGGTGGCACCTGCTGGCACCGAAGTGTTTCCAGGTTAGCCAGAGGCGATCTCTTTAAGCTAGGCGACCCTAGCTCATCTTTGGCACACTTTCCGTACTCTTTGAGGACAGTAGTCGCTGCTGTTGAAATCTGGATTTCCTCTCTGTATCTTATGGTTTACCGGTCCTCGGGATCCCACTCATTAAGTTTCTCCTGTATGGAATACTTGGAAGTAGTTGGAATTTTTCTGACCAGGCCTTGGCTCACACTAATAGACATAATTCTGCAGGTAAACATTCCCGCTGCCTCCTCACCATGTGAGGTGGGCAGGATTCTCCTTCCCCTATCTCCTTAAAAAAACGATAAAGCTGAGGCCCAGGAAAGTTACATGGCCTGCCAAAATCATGTGGCAGGTGAAGCAACCAACTTGAAAACCACTACATATACAACTAACTTTAAAAGACAACGAACTCTTTTGGATTTTCCTTTCAAAGAGTAATGATTTTATCATGTCCACTTGTAACAGGCTTTGACATAAAGCCACTCACATGAGGTGACTCCATGATGCCTACTTAGGTGTCTTCCATCTTTAGATACCTGTCCAAAGAAAGTTGATGTCTTTTAAATTCCTTCTGCCTTGAGAAAAGGTTCTGACCTTCCTCAAGGTCCCTTTCCACTCTGGTCTTGGAGAGTCCTTCAATGTCCTTCATAGCTAAATCTTAATTATTATTCAAGGACCACATTTACTCATTCATAAAATGTTTACTGAGTGCTTAGTATATGCCCAGGGGCAGGTTCTGGGGTAGAGCCAACATGAATGAGAATCTGTTTTTGCACTCAAAGACCTCATTGTCTAGCAGGGGAGACAGGTATATAAAGTAATCAAAGCGTACACCCAAGAAATGCTTTCATGAAATCCAGGAGCCTTGAAGCACAATGAGATGCAGATCTTCAGCTGGTTCTTTAAGAGTAACTAGGGCTTTTGCAAGTGAAAAGGGTTAGTGGAAGACTCCAGACTGACAGAGGTGGCACACAGAATGGATCAATGACACAAAGTTTTACTCATCAAGTGGGGGTGGGGGGTGGGGGTGGGGGGAGGCCTCCTGTGCATATAAGTAAGGTGCTCAGGACCTTTTATATTTTCTCAAATATGTGCATTTTTCATCTATTCACAAACATACTTCATTACATGCCTTTATTTATTTATTTATTTATACTTTTTTTTTTTTTAAATGATTAATCTATTTATGTATGTGAGTACACTCTCTTCAGACACATCAGAAGACGGTATCAGATCCCATCTCAGATGGTTGTGAGTCACCACGTGGGTGCTAGGAATTGAACTCAGGACCTCTGGAAGAGCAGTCACTGCTCTTAACCTCTGAGACATCTCCCCAGCTCTATTTTTTTACTTTTTTTGAGATAGGGTCTCAGTATGTAGCTTAGATTGGATACAAATTCATGGTTCTTCTGTTTCAGCCTTACAAGGGCTAAAATTTTAAGTGTATGCCACCATACCTGGCTATGCCTATATCTTCTAAAGACACTATCAGCTATATATTTGTGTATAAATATACACAGACCTATAAACATATAATGTCACATGTGCTCTATGTATGAACATACAGGCAGGTATGTTTTCTTCATTTTTTTCCCATTTTGATATTATATTAAACTAGCTCACTAAATAAAAGAAGAAAGATGATCAGAAAGCAAGAAAATCAAATTTCCTGGATCACATTTGGAAATTCAGACTATGCAATAGCATATACCTAGGGGGAAATGATTGAAAAATGAACCACAGAACACAGCTCTGTACAAGGACATTCCTTCACCAGGGAAAGCCTAAATGGACCTTGAAGGCTCAAGTTCCTTTCTGGAAAGCTATTAAAGAACTTGTCCCATACTAGTTAGCATTTCAGCTGTAAGTAAGACACGGGTAATAGGGCTGGAGAGATGGCTCAGCCGTTAAAGGCTAGGCTCACAACCAAAAAGCTGTGGGGAATAAAGGAGATTTTTCTCTGAGCAGAGGCAGCTCGCATCTATCAATTTGCAAAATGACTGTCTGTCCAAAATTCCTTTCACGTCAGGCAACGGTGCTCAGAGAGAAAAAGGGAATCAATTTCATATAATGCTGTTAGAGGTTCTCCAGGAAGGCCATTGCCAATGGCTGAATTCCTCCCTTCTGTAAGCCTGCTGCTCCATGTCAGATGACTGCAGGACTCCAGCCTCTGGATGTGATGAAGGCTGTTGCTCTCTTGAATGCTCAGCTTCAGCAGCTGGCATTACATACAGGAGACCTGCACAAGACTGGGCCCTTGACTTTTTATCATAAAGAGGGGAGGGGCTCACAAAGCCAAGGGTTTAAATAGTTAAGGGTTACTAGATGTGGGTGGCTTACAAGGCCCCCTCAAGATGTGTAGGCAGTTAATGAATGCTAGGAGAGATTTTTTTTTCTTCAGTGGTATAGCCACCTATGAGTTGTTCATGTTCATATAAGTAATCCCTCACATATGCTTCTTCTGTAGGTGACTCCAACTGAACTTACTGGTTCACTAAACTACACTTAGGTAGAATCATTTCTTTGTGTCTACCAGTGGTACCCTATTTTCAATGAGTAGACCCTGTTCACTTCTCCTCAAAAAGAAAGATCATATAACATATGATATATAACATAAAGATCATATAACATAACATATAACAAGGTAAATAACTTCTCATGCTGCCCCAATGTTTGGTTCAACTACCCAACTAGCCCTCTGATGGGCTAAGGTAAGGTGACCTCGGGACCGATGTAGCATCACTTGCAAGGTCACGGAAGAGAAGCAATCCCTTTATACTCGGTTTCTGGGAAACAATTACGATATTTTCTTTTAGCAAGTAGTGGTGTTGCAAGCCTTTAATCCTAGCACATGGGAGGCAGAGGCAGGTGGATTTCTCTGAGTTCAATGCTAGCCTTGTCTACAAATCAAATTCCAGGATAGCCAAGGCTACACAGAGAGACCTTGTCTTGAAAAAAAACAAACAATATTTTCTTCTTTAAAACACTCTCCCTGGTATTTTTCTTCTTGTTTTTCTAATTTTCTGTGACCACTGCAGCCTCACAGAAAGGGATACAAAAGTCTCCTTGGTGAGGAGGAGTTTGTGATGTGGGAAGTTCGCAGGCAAAGGAGAAAGAACCTATTGGAACCCAAAAGGTGGGCCTGGAAGAAGGTGAGCTCTTGAGGAGAAGGAGCAAGTGTGCTTTGTGTCCATAGCCTGAAGCCCCAGGGGCTAGAGGAGCAGAGATGCAGGGTGACAGCAGGTGGCTTTGGAGAAACAAAGGGGCTTGTCCTTGTCTCTCAGATGTGAATACAATACCACTGAGAGCAAGGCAGAGAAGGCAGAGTGCCAGACAATTGGGGGCCACAGAGACTCTTCTGTTGTCATTAGCCTTGATTGACAAGGGAAGAATTCCCAGACTTTCTATGTTCCTAGAAAAGACTGTAGGAGAGAAAAGGATATGAGGTATGTAAACTAACTCCCCCAAAACTTGGTGAGTCAGTCCAACTGGGAGGAGTCAGAGCTGCCCTGGCTCTGCCTTCTTAATACCTAGAGGTTAAGAAGAGAGGTTTTCAGGAGCCCTTGTACTGAGCCACTTGAAGGAACTGGCAGCCAGGTACCTCCCCAGTCACACAGATGTGCACACATTGGGCCACCAGCAGCTGAAGCCATGACCAATTAAAACAGATTTTTAAAATTTCTTTTTAAAGCTGGAAACTGTATCAGGGGCTGTGAGTCAGAGACAAGGTCAGAACAGCCACGTAGCATCACAGGTTGGCAAGAAACCACAGATCCAGATAGAGACCAGTCACCCTCCAAGTCCTAGGACAGCCTGAGTTATCTTCCAGTCAGTGCTGAGCTTGGGGGAGGAGGAAAGGAAGCTAGACCTGACAGTCGAGGATCCCAAAGAGGGAAAGTTCAGGCTGAACTGACTAATCGGAGGTACTGCTGCTTGATGTGTTCAGATACATGCTTTGCCTTTTGCCCAGTGGGATGGAAGTGTTACCAGAGAACTACAAGTTCATCAAGCAAAGTTTTAAGCTCCATATATCTCAAGCAATTTGAATTTTGCACTATACAAAGCTTGAACCGACTACATTTACTAATAGGGTTGGCACAGACCACCATACACAGAGTAGACATACAACTTTTTTTTTTTTTTTTTTTTTTTTGGACCTTTGTCAAGGTTGGTCTCAAACTTGTGGGCCCAAGTAATCTCACCATCTTAGTCTCTTGAGTAGCTGAGAGCTCAAGCACACATCACTGTACCTTGGTTGATATATTAATCTTAAGATATTTAGATTCTTATGATTTAGATGAATCAATGATCTATAATTTATATTGACCTAAAATGATGATCAAATTTACTAGTCTACTAGGAGTTTCAATAGATTTTTTTTTTGATTAGGCAAATGTTAATAAAAACCTCGAAGATAACAAATTACTGGTAGTCTATACTTTGACCTATAAACACTCAATTCTTTTATTTACATGTGCCTCAGTTCCACTTCAAAGATCTGCTTGTCAACTAGGGGGAACTTTATTTTTGTGTCCTTCACTTGCTCTGAAGAATTTCCTCTGCTGTGAGCTGCCTGTCACCAGCTGACCCTTTTGATCTGTGAATCACACACTTAGCAATGCTGACAAGTCTTAATTAGTAAAGATAAATAATTCTTTCCACAAGAAGCATCTGAGCCCAACTTATCACTGTCTGTATGCGGTGTTATAGTTCTTTAGAAACTTTTTGACGTGTTATCTCTTCTCAGGTTAGCAACTCTAGATCTCCTTAGAATTTGCTCTAATCAAGTCTTTGCAGTTACCACTTTACAGATAGCACAAGCTACAAGTAAGTAGGGTTAAAAAAAAAAAAAACAGTTGCATGTCTACTCTGTACTTACCCTTTCCAAAATGGTCAATGACCTTCACTTGGCAAACACTAAAGGTAAATGTTCAGCTTTTAATTGACCTTTCAATATCACCCAAAACATTTCCTGTTTTTCTTCACTTGGTTTCGTGTTACCAACTGTTGGCACTTTCTAACTTAAAGTCCTCTCCTCTTGCATGCTGGACTCTCTGCTTTTGCTTCTTCTTGAATCCTGGTATGTTGAAGAGCCTCGGATCTTAGTGCCCTGTGTTTGTTTGTTTGTTTGTTTGTTCCTTTCTTCCTTCCTTCCTTCCCTTAGTTCTTTTTCTCCTCCTCTCTCTGTCTCCCCTAAGTACCTCGATTCTTTTTCTATCTCCTAGCCCGCGGGAACCTGGAAGTCCCACCTCTTTCTTTCCACCTAGTCATTGGCCACTGGCATCTTTATTGATAGATCAAAAACCAATTTGGGAGTAGGGGAGAACCTTCAGCATCAGTAAACACAGATTCCTGATCAAAGCATCAGAACCACTCCCTTACAGCTTTACATAGGGTCATATAGCTTTAGCCACTATTCTGTAAGTGCTAAATTTATGTCTTCATTTCCAGATTTTGTAGTTAATATTATCCAAATCTACTGCCTTAGTTAGGGGTTCTATTATTGTGATGAAACACCATGACCAAAAACCAAGTTGGGGCGGAAAGGGTTTAATTTGACTTCTACTTTCAAATCATAATCCATCGTTGGAGAAAGTCAGCACAGGAGTTCAAGCAGGGCTGGAACCTTGAGGCCATGGAGGGGTGCTGCTTACTGGATTGCTCCTCCTGGTCTGCTTTCTTACAGAACCCAGGACCACCATTGCAGGGATGGCACCACCCTCCATGGACTGGGCCCTCTCACATTGATCACTAATTGAGAAAATGCCTTACAGCTGGATCTCATAGAGGCATTTTCTCAACTGAGGCTCCTTTCTGATGACTAATTTGTGTCAAGTTGATACACAAAGCCAGCCAGTACAGCTACTTAGACATTCAATGGGTATCTCAAATTAAACACTTACTTTTTAGTAAGTCTTTCTGGTTCCCACATGTCCTTTCAATTTGGGGCCTAATGACAGTTCTCCTAATTTGGCTTCTGTTGCTGAGATAAAGACTATGACAAAAAACAACTTAAGGAAGGGGAAGATTTATTTGATTTACAAGTCCCAATAACAGTCCATCATTGAGGGAAGCCAAGGCAGGAACTTAAGCAGAGACAGAGACCACAAAGGATGCTGCTTACTGGCTTGCTTCCCATGGCTTGCCTGGCTTGCTTGCTTTCTTTCTTTCTTTCTTTCTTTCTTTCTTTCTTATCATAACAGGACAATATTTATTTATTTACAATTCAATAATAGCGTCTCTTTAAATTGTTTATTGGATATTTTATTTACATTTCAGATGTAATCCCCTCTCCCCCCACCCAGGAACCCCCTAGTCCCCCTCCTTCTGCTTCTATGAGGATATGCCCCCACTCTCACCTCCCCACCCGTGATTTCTCCCACACTGGGGCATCCAGCCTTCACTGGACCAAGGACTTCCTCACCCACCTATGCCTGACACTGTCATCCTCCCCTACATATACAGCTGGAGCCATGGGCCCCTCCCTATGTGCTCCCAGGCTGGTGGTTTAGATGCTATGAGCTCTGGTTGGTTGGTATTGTTGCTTTCCTCATGGGGCTGCAAACCCTTTCAGCTCCTTCAGTCTTCTCTCTCACTCCTCCATTGGGAACCCCATGATCCACTCAATGGTTAGCTGTGAGCTTCCACCTCTGTATATGTCAGGCTCTGGCAGACCTCTAGGGAGACGACTATATCAGGCTCCTGTCAGCATGCACTTCCTGACATCCACATCAGTGTCTACCTATGGTGAATGCACAAGGGATGAACACCCAGGTGGAGCAGTCTCTGGACGGCCCCTCCTTCAGTTTCTGCCCCCCACAACCACTCTGGAAATCAGTCTGGCTTGCTTTTTTATACAACCCAGGGTACCACTTGTTCAAAAGTAGAACCATCCACAGTGGGCTAGACACTCCTACATCAGTCATTAACCAAGAAGATGCCTCACTGACTTGCCTACAGGCCTATCTGATGGAGGTATTTTCTGGATTGAAGTTCTGTCCTCCCAGATGACTCAGGCTGTGTTGACACCAGCACAGTAGCCTTTACTCTTCGTTCTTTTCATGCCTTGCTTCTAGCTTGGCCACTTCTGGCTACAGCCTTTAGTTGCCATTGACTCACTGGCTTCATCTTGCTCTGAGCCACTAGAGACTGGGAGTCTTTGCCTAGTTGTCAGGTTCTGTCCTGTGTTTGCTAGTTTTGCTTCCTAAGCACTACTTAGCACCAGCTTGTGTAAACCATAACAGACCCTTTGTTCCACAAGGCTGTTTGCCTGTGATCCCTTGTTACTGTCTTAGATTTGTTTGCTTGTCTATATATTTATTAGATTAATTTACTTATTCTTACATTTATTTATTGTGTGTGTGTGAGTTTATTGTTGCTTCACAGTTGTAACTTTGCTACTCTTATGAATCACACTGTAAATATCGGTGTTTTCCAATGGTCTTAGGAGACCCCTGTGAAAGGGTCATTTGACCCCTGTGGTGGTTTGAATATGCTTTCCCATGGGAAGTAACACATTAGGAGGTATGGCTTTTCTTGGAGCAAGTGTGTCATTGTGTGGGTAGGCTTTGAGACACTCCTCCTAGCTGCCTAGAGGACAATCTTCTCCTGGAGGCCTTCAGATCAAGATGTTGAACTCTCAGCTCCTCCTGCACCATGCCTGCTTGATGAGTCCTCGTTCTTACCTTGATGATAATAGATTGAACCTCTGAACCCGTAAGCCAGCCCCAAAATATTGTCCTTGTAAGAGTTGCCTTGGTCATGGTATCTGTTCATGGAAACATAAACTAAGACCTCTACAAGGGTTGCAGCCCACAGGTTGAGAACCACTGCACTGAACCATTTCTCCAGTCCTATGGCTTAGTTTTAATGAAAGTCTCACGTTTTTAAATTATGGTCCCTATACTTATTCTCCTGTAATACAGTCTGTTCATTCCATGGCTGGTGGAGTACATACCATCAGAGGAGACTTGTCAAGTATTCCCTATTGTCTTTAAGGAGATTATCATTCAGTGTTGGCTGAGAGTTTATACAGCACTTGATTTGCCTTAGCTGCTTAGAGCATGTTTTGGGAAAGATTTTGAGTCCTTAAACTCAGAAGAAAAGAATTCTCTTATAAGTTGGCAATGGGCACCTTTGATGATTTGAATAGATGTGGCCCCTTAGACTCATGTGTTTGAATACTTGGCCCATAAGTAGTGGCACTTTTAGGAGGTGAGATTTTGTTGGAGGAAGTGTATCACTGTGGAGGTGGGCTTTGAGGTCTGATACATGCTCAAGCTACACACACTGTGGCACACAGTTGCCTTCAGCTGTCTTGGATCAAGATGTAGAACTCTTGGCTCTCCAGCACCACGTTTGCTTGTATCCTGCCATGCTTCCCACCATAATGATAATGGACTAAACCTCTGAAACTGTAAGCCAGCCTCAGTTAAATGTTTTTCTTTATAACATAGTGTCTTTTCACAGCAATAAAATCCTAACAACACCATATTCATGTTGGCAAAACCTTGCTTTGTGTGTTGGCCATGCAGCTGGTTTTGTGCCAAGGTGACCTGTTAGAAAAGAAAGGCCATAGGGGGCTGTTTATGTTCAGGAAACATAGTGCTGTTTTATATATTTGGTATGAGTCAGCTAAAACATGGATATCCTGGTTCTATGAGTCAGCACAAAATAGCTAACATTAGACATCCAAGGAACGAACCCCAAATCAAACAGTGATATAATTGTTTATCTATTTTCAGCCAGATGCCACTTTTGTGTGAGTTTTGTATGAATAAGACCCTGAGGCCAGAAACAGCCTTAATAAGAGGCAGAGTCTTTGTCTTTAGCAGCCGATCTGTGTGTGTCTGTTCATGAGCCTGTGCATTTACTTTGTGTAGCCTGTGTACAGTCTACATGTATGTCTGCATCTGCTTATGTGTGGCCCCTGTGCCAGCATATTCCTATGAGCTTGCTGGAGGCTGCCTGCCTAGTAGCCAGAGTGCCAATGAATAAAACATTTCTTGTCTGCCTATGGCTTCTCAAAATCTCTTTGACCTCCTGGCCTCCTTCGACTATCCTGGCATCAAAGCTTGGACCTCATTCTTCCTGGGCCGTGGAGACATGTGCACTGATGGGCTGTGAGATCTGTGGCTGTTTAGCATTCCATAGCAAGCAATTCTCCAAGGACTGCAGTGAGTCGGGTTTCTTCTGGTTTTCAGAAAACAGTAGTCTGTCATTTGTTTTTATTTGCAGGTTTGTAGGCTGCATTTTTAGCCAAAAATTTAAGGGAATGTATCTTCTCTACGTCTGATCACCACAGACAGAATGTTTCCTGGTCTGACATACAGGGACAATGTGAACATTCTGGTCACATCCAGCCATGAGAGAGCGACTGTCTCAGCAGCAGCTATGCCTTCTTTGTTTCTCTGTTCTCTTAGCTTCTTGCCTCCCCACGTTTCCTCCTAGAGTCATTTCTTCTTGATGTACAGGCAGAATGGCTAACAAATGCTTCACTGAAAATGGATTTCTGCCTTTGGATTGGAGCACTGACCCCACTGGTGTTCTTAATATGGTTTGTGCTGAGCCCTCTGATGGTCACCAAGCCTTTAAGAAACCTGAAAAGAAGAAAAAGAAGAAGAATCCCACAAAATCTTTCCATTGGAACATTCGACTCATAGCAAGAACAATGCAAAAGGCTCTGAGTCACATTCTTGTAGTCACTAAGTTTAGTCAACAGTACCCTGCTTTCCTAGTCTTAAAATGCCCAAAATGCTTGAGTCTAAAAGGGAGGACTGAATTGAGGTAGCAATTCTAACTTTGTAGGAAAATTTTTTAAAAAAATTATACAAATTACTTAGCAGGAAAAGAATCTGCTTGTCTTACTTTTCTATAGCTGTGATAAGACATCATGACCAAGGCAAAATATAAAAGAAAGTGTTTGGTTTGCCACTTATAGTTCTAGAGGGTTAGAGGCCATGGCTATCATGACAATCCATAGGCAGGCACAGTTCGAGAGCAGCAGCTGAAAGTTCACATCTTAAGAAACAATCACGAGGCAGAGAGAAATAACTGGGAATACTGTGGGCTTTTAGAACCTCAAGTCCTGCCCCCAGTGACAAACTTCCTCTAATGAGGAAACTTCTCCTAATCCTTTCTAAATAGTTTCATCTATTGGGTATCAAGTATTTAAACATATAAGTCCATGGGGTCTGTTCTTATTCAAATCACCGCATGACTTTTCTGGTCCACATGGTAAACCTTAATATTCCAAAAAGGCAAGGAATTACCAGACTGCACTGTGCAGATGAGCTTTTGTTGGGATTCTGCTCTGTGATATGTAAACATCAGAATTGTGGAAGTTGAAGAAGACAGAGCTTCTCATGGTAGACAGTTTGTGAAGACATCAAGGTTTCCTGTATTGTAGTCCAATCTACAGATTGAGTGATTGGAGGAGGCAGTTGTGTATGGGTAACTGCAACTTTCCTGACTCTGTATTGTTGATTCCATATAATGGAGTGTATGGTTTTAACTCAGTGAATCTAGGAGAGTCCCCCTAATTTCCCATTCCATGGGTCATGATGCTCAATGCTCCTGAAAGCCCTTGTTACTCTGGCTCTTCCAGTGAGTTCTTTGAGTACCCAACTCCTTGCTTTTAATTCCATTATATTTGGGGCTAAGGATGGAGATTAGTGATAGAATATTACCCTAGCATTCAATAAGTGACTGTGACAGACAGGAACCTTGCCTTGCAACCAAGACACGGAGCTTAAAACAAGAATGCAGAGCTTTAAAAACCACTCTGAAAATCACCTTCCTGAACGTTGACTCAGGCAAGAACCAGCACTGGGTGTGAAGCTGGTGAGTGAAAATTCAACAGTGAGGAAAATTGATCTACATCACTTTGATCCAGTGACCCAAATTAGTCATTGTCAATGAAACACATTGGCATTGCGTGATTGATGGTCATGATGCAGAAATTCCCAACAGAAATTCACAATGAAATCTACTCATTGACAGGTTAAACGAATCTGGCTAGTACTCTTCAAAAGATGGCAAGGTTTTGCAAGATGATCAAACATTAAAGAACTCTTTCAGACGGCAGAAGAATCTAAAAAGATGGATGTTTGCATATAATGTGTGATCTTGGCTTGGCTCATGGAAATTACTAGGCAATTAATAAATTTTGAAGGGCTTTGTGGGTGAATATTGGTGATACTTCAATGCCTATTTCCTGACTGTGATGGGTGTACATTTGTTTTGGGGGGAAAAATCTTTACTCTTTAAGAAAAATGCATTGAAGTGCTGGGTGTGTAGCCCAGTTGATAGGCTACCTGCCTAGTATCCATGAAGTCCTGGGCTCAATCCCCAGCACTGTAGAAATAAGGTGTATTAGCACACTCCTGCAATCACAGCACTCAGGAGATGGAGGCAGAAGGAAGTGCAAGAGTATTCTCAGGAGTAGAGTAAATGGGAGGCTAGTCTGGGAGACAGGAGACCCTGGCTAGAAAACAAAAGGAAAACCAAAAACCAAACCATAATGAAGTATTTAGTGGGTCATCATATGCCACCAAATTTCAAGTGGTTCAGAAAGAGGAAGAGAATAATAATAACATTGGTAAATGACATTGGTAATTGTCAAAACAGGATTTCATCAGACCTGTGTTTCAACAGTGTGTGTGGAAGGAGATCACACAGTTTTGACAGCACTGGTCCCCAAATCGATTACAGGCATTGTCTCATGTCTGTTGTTTCTTATTTGTATTTCCCATGCTTTTTATAATGCATAGACTTTTTACTTTTTTATAAAAGAAAGAGACAATAATCACAACCTCTTCATGACTCTACCTTCTAAAAACAAAGCCAATGACTTTGGTCACCAAACAAGATGACCTTTCTCTAGTCCTCCTTTTACCCTTGCCCCCAGCCGTCTGTTCCAGCTAAACTGGTACATTCTAACAGCTTCCTTCATGGTCCTGCATGGCCCTGATGTAGTTTTACTCACATCTGCCTCATATTCTCTCTCCATCTCCTCCACCCTTTAAAATCCCTCCTATTACCACACACACACACACACACACACACACACACACACACACACACAAAGTTTGCATTCAAGATTTCTATAAACCCTATCCTGACCACCCAGCCAAAATGAGCTTCTCCGGTGTTGCTTGTGAAACTTGGCTATTTTAAAATTCCAATGCAATAAATATTTATTGAGTGTTTATCATGTGAGAATAACCATATAAGGTACTGTATGGGACTCTAAGATAAACAAGGCACTTTTTCTCTAAGTAGGGTATGAAACAAGTACTCAAGATTATAGCTAAATGCAGAATGGTACACAGCGCTGTGGGACTGGGAGGCAGGGAGGGTAAAAGGAGCCAATGCTGATTGAATGAAGGCTGCAGGTCAGATAGCATCATTTAATGCTTGCAACCTGTCTTACAGAGGTGGAAGATGCAGCTTAGAAACACTTTTAAAATATTAACCAAATTTGCATATCTAATCAAGTGGTAATGAAGAACCTGAATTTGGAAATAGGTTTGTTTGGCTTCAAAGTCTCATCCGTCCGATCCCCTCTTATCTAGTTATAGATAGGTTAGAGGTTTCGTCAAGAAGCAGGCACTGAGATGAGGCTTGAATTATGGGTAGGATGAGAGCAATTAGGCAAGGGAAAGAAGTACAATCTGTCTGTTTAAAATTCATAAGCAAGGTATGTAAGAAGGAGCAGAGTTCATTTAGGACATGGTAATTAATCAAGTCACGGCTCCTGGAGTGTGCCAAGTAAGGAACTAATACGATAGTAATGGCTGTCCTGGGTCATGTGGACCTCCTTAACGATGGCATCCCTGTGAGGTGCTATGCGAATATACTTTAAAAATATTTGCATATACAATCAAGTGATAGTGAAGAGCTATCATTGCAAAATCTTGTGGCTTAAATGGACTCAGAGTTGTGTGGGCTGGCCAGGGGGGCTTCCTAGTGCACAGGGATGCCTCTGGGTTTGCCTGGGCCACCAAGCAGGTGCAACAATCTGACTTGTCAGTTAGGGAAACTATCTCAGCCTCTGTTATGTGTCTAGTGGAAGACAAAGTGGACAGCTGTGACGTTCTCTCACACAGCTGTTTCAAAAGGCTAGTTCAAGTTCATCCACAGCACGGAGTTGGCAAGTTGTACAAGACTGGTGTCACAGATCCTAATGACCAAAGCAAATCCCAGGACCAGCTCAAAGGAGTGTGGAAACAGTTTTGCTTATTTGTTTTTTGAGACTAGGTCTTATTTGGTACCTGATGCTCGCCTAGTACTGTGTATGCCGTTCTGCACTTGTGTCTCAAACATGGAGCAATTATCTTGCCTCAGCCCCTGAAAGTTCTTGGATTACAGGCATAAGCCATCATGCCTGCAACTGTAGTTCAGCCTTTGATGGACAGTAGCTTTGTAGATGTGGTGAACCCACCTGTAACCTACTGTTGATGAATACCACTAATACTCTGGTTTATATAGTTTGAGATGAGGCAGTTTTTTAAGGCTGTAGTTAGGAAGGGGCAAATTTAGATTTGAACCCAGGCCTGCATTAGTGTGGAACCTGAACTGTAAGCTATGTAGTAGGTGAAGCCAAATATGGTATGACTGCCAGGTGATGGCTTCTTAATGTATTCAGAAATCAATCACTGTTGACAGATTTTGTGTAAAAACATCAAAAAACCACGTGTGTGCCTACAAAGAGTCTTCTGAAAGGAATAGCCTGGTGAGTGAAAGCTGAGGGGGTGGTGATGTCAGTAGAGAGCTCCTTCCATGGTCAAAGAGAAAAGCAAATGTGTGTCCCAGTTATGGTGGCTTCATGAGAATTGATAAGTCTCCGCTTAGGAAATGGCTTCAGAAGACATTGTGGAGTTCGGATGTACAGGGTTGGCAGTTGATGTGCTCCAGTGGGGAAAGGGAGAAGAGGAAACTGACGTTACAATACACAGTTCATAGGATGAGGGAGGATGCTAGGGGAGTTGAAAAAGAAAAGCAGTGTCTGGTGTGCAACCTTTGCTCATTTAAAGAGTCAGCAGAAAAGCCACATGGAAGTGGGGAGGTGTTTCAAAGGCTGTAGCTGGGAGGGAGCTTGTGATGGCTGTTCTTGGTTGTTGACTTGACTACATCTGGAATTAGGTAAAACCCAACCTGCTGGGTATACTTGTAAAAGATTTTTTTTTTTCTTAATTAAATCATTTGAAGTGGGGAAAACCCATTTTTAATCTGAATCTTTTGAGGTGGGAAAATCTACCTTTAATCTGGGCCATACCTTCTGCTGGCAGCCTACATAAAGAACATGGAAAAAGGAATCTTGCTCTCTCTTTGCCTAATTGCCCTCACTCTATTCTTTCATTGGCATTAGAGCCCACTTTGGCTAGGGATAGGTTTAGGATTGGGATAAAGATTGGATAGGCTCTGGTCCACTTAGCCAAGCAGGTTCTCACTTCCTTAGGGTCACAGTCATGTCTTTACCCTGCCAGCAGGCAAACAAAGAGATCCCACTGACCTTTCCCATATTCCTTTAACTACAGAGACATAGCATTCCATCCATGAGCTGGGAAATGTGTAACTGTGATTGTGTGTCAAGAAAGATAAAACTATTTTTATCTAGAAAAGTTTCTGCCATTATGCTTCTGATCCTATGTCTATTTGATACACAATGGAGACTTGTTTCTAAAAACAAAGCTCGAGATTCTTCATTCTGCAAATTCAAAAGCTTAAGCTCAGGCTGTGTCCCCTTTAAGACTAGCAAAGGAAGTATCAGAATTCAGAATGATCCCTTAAGGACTGCTAAGGTGGGCTGGGGCCTGCATCAAGCCTTCATGTGAGAGCCACATTTCCCTACTCCACTGCTCATTCTTCTGTTATAAAATGGCAAGGAATCAAAACATGTGGCTTTTGTTTAGTATTTATTTAAATTGTGCGTGTGCGTGTGCGTGTGTGTGTGTGTGTGTGTGTGTGTGTGTGTGTGTATGTATGCTTATACATGCACATGAGTGTAGGTGATCAAGAAGGCCAGAAGAGGGTATCAGATCCCTTGGTGCTGATGTTATAGGCAGCTGTGACACAAGTACTGAGACTAGAGAACTTTGATATTCTGCAAGAGCAGTAAGTTCTCCTAACCACTGTGCCACCTTAACAGCCAACATGGCTTTAGTTTAAGAGCAGAAAAATATCAATGAAATGGAAGAGGACTTAGAAACCAGGGTACTGTCACAAAAAGTCGATATAATTATTTTTATCATCAAATGGGTTCTTGACTCATGAAATCATTTTTAAATTCTTTTTTTTTGGGGGGGGGAAGGGAGAGGATATTAATATGCAATGAAAAATAAATGAAATAATATATTTTAAATTCAAAACATAATAACTAGGGTTGGATACTTGAATACATTTTGCTGCAGTAATCAGCTTTAGTACGGTGCTGAGAATTAATCATGATAACTCATAGTTTACACTCAATATATTAAAAATTTCCCAAAAGGTAAACTAGTATTCTAGTTCGTAGTGGATTCAAGAACTTCTCTTACACACAAAGGCCTGAGGAGAGGAGAAAAACCAGCTCTCCTTTCAGAGACTCCACACCTTACTGTACATGCTCTCTGATGGCAGACTACCCCACTGCCCAAAGGGATGGGCTCCACTTCAATGTTGGAACAATGCTGGGCCCTGTTGAACTGTTTTTTCCCAAATTAACTCAACGATTCTTCACAATAATCCTGTGAGGTGCTCTCTCAGAGCTGAGGGCACTTGGCATGGAGAAGATGACTTTCCCCTGGTTCCGGTAAACAGATAAAGGCATTGTGGTGCTTTGACTGAGAAATGTCTCCCAGACACAAGCTCAGGTATTTGAGCATTTGTTCCCAGGTAACTTGTCCTGTTTGTGAAGATTATCAGAGCCTTAGGAAGTGGAGCCTTACTGGAGGAAGTATGACACTGGGAGATGGCCTTGAGGGCTGGATACCCTAGCCACACTTCCTGTTCCCTCTGCTTCCTGTGTATGGATGATATGGTTGGCTAGATTCCTGCTCCTGTCAGCATGCTTTTTCTGTTGTGATGGACTCTATCCTCTTAGAAATATAGGCAAAAAGAAACCATTTCTTCCTTAAGTTAATTTTGTCAGTGTATTTTACCACAGCAACAGAAAAGTAGCTAATACAAGTCCACACCAGACAGTTTGGCACTTAACTCCTGGGCTCAGTAATGTAAAGGAGTCATGTCCAACTTGTGCTGGGATGAACATACTGTCAGGTTCCCAGGAAGGTAGCATGTGAGGCTGTGGTTATCTATAGCTATGTTTCCCAGGGTGTGTCAGCAGAGAGGGGAATGAAATTGGCCACTGGAGGAGAACGGAACCACCTGGGCAGATTCCTAGAAACTTCCCATGTGGCTTCCAGGTCCTCAGCCTTTCTCATTCTCACGAACATGAAATATAAGAGTATTACCCCTCCTTGTCTATAGAGGACATGTTCCAACACCAAGGAGGGCACTGAAGCCTATCATTGAATGGCCTTTTTATCTTAACCACACACGTGGTGATGGCTGTACCTTGTGAGGTCTGAGGTACAGCAAAGCTAGTGAACGTTCCATTCCCCCCTCCACAGTTCATGGTGTAGACCTCAGCAATCTTAGAAGACACTCGCTCCGCTTCTTACCCTTTCCTCTTAAATGAGGCACCTCACAGCTTCTCTTTGACATCTTCACACTACCAGCACCAGTACTCTTAAGCTTCAGGATTGTTATTATGTAAAACACAGGTTCCATGACCCCAGGCACAACTATACCTGGACAGCTGCCCTGCTGACTGAGGGAGCTGCTCAATGATAATAAATGGGTTCATATACAGTGTGGATGGCTCAGGCTGTAGGTAGAAGAAAGAGATTTCATCACGTTCTCCGGAGTGGCTGGCAATTTTAAATTTATGACTTCTTTTTTTAACCTTGAGTTTCCCATGTAATACATTTAGACCTCAGTTGACTGTAACTGAAACCTCAGGAAGCTCAGTGGAGGATACAGAGGAGGAAGCTACTCCGGGGAAGTTTACTGTTTGAGTAGTGCCTTTCATACTGGGTGTCTGTCATTAACAGTCCAAAGGGATCTGACTGTGAGAGAACTGGAGCCTAGATGGACCAGCTCCATATGGCAGAGCCATTAAAGCGTGGCCATTACAACGGCTTAGGTGGCTTGGAAGGCCTTGTTAGGAGCACTGCTGAAAACAGAGCTTGAGTAACTAAAGACTCACAGAAATTAATCGTGTCTTTTTCTTTCTTCTTCTTCTTTCTTCTTCTTCCTTCTTCTTCTTCTTCTTTATTCTTCTTCCTTCTTCTTCTTCTTCTTCTTCTTCTTCTTCTTCTTCTTCTTCTTCTTCTTCTTCTTCTTCTTCTTCTTCTTCTTCTTCTTCTTCTTCTTCTTTCTTCTTCCTTCTTCTTCTTCTTCTTCTTCTTCTTCTTCTTCTTCTTCTTCTTCTTCTTCTTCTTCTCCTTCCTTCTCCTTCTCCTTCTCCTTCTCCTCCTCCTCCTCCTCCTCCTTCTCTTCCTCCTTTTCCTTTTCTTCTTTTTCCTCTTCTTTTTTCTTTTTCCCTTCCTCTTCTTCCTCTTCCTCCTCCTCTTAATTCTCCTCCTCCTCTTTTTCCCTTTTCTCTTCCTCTACCTCTTCTCTTCTTCCTCTTCTACCTCTTCTTTCTCTCTCTCCCTCTCTCTTTCTCTCCCTCTCTCTTTCTCTCTCTCTTTCTTTCTTTCTTTCTTTCTTTCTTTCTTTCTTTCTTTCTGGGTTTTTGAGACAGGGTCCCACTATTTGCTCTGGCTGTCCTGGAACTCACTATGTAGAGCAGGCTAGACTCAAACTCAAGCAGATCTCTCTGAGTCAGAGGCCAGTCTAGTCTACATAGAGAGTTCTAGGTCAGCCTGGGCTACACAGAGAGACCCAGTTTCAAGAAATAATTTAAAGCAATAGAATAAAACTTGAAATTGTTATGTTCATACTATATGTCAAAGCCTATACCTATAAGGAAACTAGTAGTCAACTAGGAAAGTACAGTTGGTTCCCTTAGTAAGAGATCAATGTCTGTACACGTAGAGCTCATAGAAGGTGATGAGAAATGGCACAGACTTCCAATTAAAAGATGGAACAAGAATACAGAAAATTAGTAAACATATGAGAGAGAGGAGAGACAAATAGACAAATGCTTTCAATAAAAGAAACTCCTGTCTCTGTACAACTGTTCCAATAAAACTGCCTTCTCTCCTTTACACTGCCATTTCTTAAGTAGCTTCTCTTTCTGCTCTCATCTCATGAGAGTTTGAGTATATCCTACTATGTCAAATCTTTCTCTGATTCTTCACTTTGTCTCCCAGTTAAACATTACTTTTAACCATGGGCACTTTCTTCTACAAACTAACGTTCCCTTCAATGTCTGGGATTAAAGGTGTGTACTAAGGGCAAGTCTGTATTCCAGCCACGGGAATTAAAGATGTATGCTAAGGCTGACCCACACCACAACTAGAAGCGTTTTGTTTTCAGTAAGTAATACAATCTCAGGGTTCAAAGTGTGATCAAATATTCTGCAACATCTTCCTCACTCCAAACCATAGTTTAATTCATTTCCCTAGTCTTGTCTCCTTTGGTGCTCTCTAGACATTCACTATTGGGTCTATTAGAGAATACCCCAAACAAATTATTGTCTCCCACTAACATTTTGGCTGAGAAGTTTTGATTGTTTTGGCTGTGTTTGTGGAGGTAGTATATTTGGGAAAGCATAGACTTAGAGTCACACTAAATTCTATTTTTGTTTTAGTGAATGGTTATAAAACTAGTTAGTGCTACTTCTGGAACTGCATCTCAGGGGCTGGGTTGTGCCTCAGCTGTAGAGTGCTTGTGTAGCATGTGAGGACTTGTGATCAATAGCTGGCACTGAGAGGAAAGGGTGGGATGGGGGGAGAGGAAGACATGAGATACTGCAACTGTGCATCCATGTCAGTTAGAATTAGATCTGCTAATCATGTGATTAAAAAAAAGTAGCAGTAATTTAAACAAGATCTCAATTTACTGTATTTCTACATAAAAGAAACCCAGAAGTAGATAGTTCAGGTTTGATGTGATGGTCACACATAATTTTTGAACTAGGTATTTACATTTTCCTAGCAAGCCTACACCATCAGGAAGGACAGTTAGTGGAACATCAGTTGTCATAGCCACTGTCTCGAGGAAGGAAAAATCCAGGGGGCAAAACACTGCTGAGTTGAGATACCTTAAAGCACTTTGCAGTCAGGCATAGTGTCACACTCCCATTATCCTGGCACTCAGAAGGCAGAGGTATAAGGATCAGTATGGCTTCAAAGCCAACCAGACCTTAAGTTCCAGGGACAGCCGGTGCTATACTGCAAGACCCTGTCCTCCAAACAAAAGCACAAAACAACAAAAATATTACAAATGATCTTACGTAATAGTTCTGGAATGTTGTCACATCTAGTACTAAAATGTAAGGAAGTCTGGGATGTACACACTTCATTTATTTTGTGTATATGAGTATTTTCCTGGATGTCCTTACGTATATCACATATGCATCTGACTTGTGGAGATCATATGAGGATACTGGAGCTCCTGGAACTGGAGTTATAGATGGTTATGAGCCGTCGTGTGGGACTGGGAATCAAACCCATGTCCTTTGCAAGAGCAGTAAGTGCCCTTAATCACTGAGCCATCTCTTTAGTCCCATGGGACATACATTTCATTGAAGTACTTGGTTACAATTTTGGCTTTTCTTTCTCAGGGAAACGAAGATGGTAAACAACAACAAACCTTCTACAGGACTGACCTAGCAGAACTCAGAGATGAATTCTAGGGCCACTAAGCCAACACTTACCGAAGAATTGGGCCAGATTACACGATGTCCACGTATACTGAAAGTTATCTGTATGAAACAGGCAAGCAAGTTCATGATTGAGGACCTAATAAAGTATTTGTAGGTAGGCGAGTAAAAACAACAGTAACTAAAAACTCCGGGGGAGGGGGAGGGGGAACAAAAGCTGTTCATTAAAAGAATTTCCAAATAGGAAACAAACTAAAAGGGCAGCTTAAGAAAGTGAGATCTCCTGGGCTTTTTAAAAATAAGATGTATTCTGTTTGAGGTGGTAGTGGGGCACCAGGAAATGGCCATGTAGAGAAAGAGAGGAAATCCCCACTTCTTGAGAGACTGTCAACATTTTCTATAGGTAAAAACCAACCAACCAACCAACCAACCAACCAACAAAAAAAAAACAAAAAAACAAAAAAAACCCTGCATGTGTGAACAGATGTATATTATATAAATGTTTGTAACATTTGAATTTAGCCTTCACACAATATCCATCACTTATAGCTGCAAAACAGCAAATGTTATTATAACACAAAATGTAACCGGTCTGGTATATTAGTTTTATGTCAACTTGATACAAGTTAGAGTCATCTGAGACCAATTTTCAACTGAGAACACTCCTCCATAAGACTGGCCTATCTGGGGGCATTTTCTTGATTAATGATCCATGTGGGTGATGTTACCCCTGGGCAGACTGGTCCTGAGCTGTGTAAGCAAGCAGGCTGAGCAAGCCAAGAGGAGTGAGAGCTAGCGGCGGTGGTGGTGGCGGCGGCAGCTACCACCCTCCATGGCTTCTGCATCGGCTCCTTTCTTCAGGTTTCTGCCTGGAGTTCCCTAGCTGACCCCTCAGTGACGAACTGTGAACTGAACCCAGGTCCTGTGCAAGAGCAGTGTGTCTTCTTAACAGCTGTGTACCTCTCCAGCTCCATCTTTATATGCTGTGTGTGTTTGTGCTTCAGACAGGGTTTCTCTGTGTAACTGCGTTGGTTGTCTTGGAACTTGCTCTGTAGGCCAGGCTAGCTTCAAACTCATGGAGATCTACCTGCTTCTGCCTCCTGAATACTGGTATTAAAGGTGTGTGCCACCACAACCTGGTCATGTTTTATTATTATTATTGTTATTATTATTATTATTGATTTTTTTCTGAATTTCACACCATGCACTCCAGTCCCAATCCTCCCTTCCCTTCATATCTGCCCTCCACCCTTGCAACCTCCCCCTACAAAGAAAAAAAATAAAAAACAAACAAACAAACAAACCAACAAACCAACAAACAAAACATCTTGTCGTGGCGGAAGCTGTGGTGTGTCACAGTGTATCACACAGTAAACCTTTTACCCAAACTGCTTTACTTGCAAGTGATCATTAAAGTGAGTCCTTGATCTGGTTCGAGGACTCAGGTCTCTGCTGTATTATCAATACTGGATCCTCACTGAGGCTCCTCTCCATTATCCTGTTGTTGCCCAGTGTCATGGAGATCCTGAAACTTTGGATCTGCAGGACTTACCCCTTCATGTGCATCAGGAATTCATGAATGGGAGAGATGCTGGGGCGAGCCAACTGAAAGCCCTGGACCTGGGCCTAGGTGAAAGCTGACTTGGTCAGTGGGCCAGCTTTCCTGCACCCATGCCACCAGGGCCAGCTCCTCCATTTTGCCCAGGTGAGAGTGGGCCAGCTCTCCCGAGTGCTGCAGCCAGTGAGGGGCAGGCAGATGAAGTGGAATTTTGTCTCTGGATGAATAATGCCATAGACTAATTTAGGTGATATGTAATTGCGACTTTGAACTTTAGCTTTTCAAATTGATCTGGGAAGAATGTAGACTTTGGGGACTGTTACATGTAGGGAGGCTATAGCACTTCAAGGGACAATGACAAAAAGCTATGGATTAAATTATGCTTAATAGTTATTTTGTAAAACATTATTTGTTGGTGAGTATGTGTGTGCTAAGGATATAACTCTGGGCGTCTCACAAGCTAATTAGACATTGTGCCACTGAATTACCTTACAAGCCTATTTTGTTTTAAAAATTATATTTCTTATGTTTTTTTATTTTTAGTATATTCATTTATTTTATTTTTGTGTATGTATGTATGTATGTGTGTGTGTGTGCATGTGTGTGTATATCTGTGTATGTGTAGGTGTGTATATGTGTGTATGTGTGTGTATGTGTGTATGTATATGTTTATGTATGTGCTTGTGTGTATGTGTGTGTATGTGTGTATGTATATGTTTATGTATGTGTTGTGTGTATGTGTGTGTATGTGTGTATGTATATGTTTATGTATGTGCTTGTGTGTATGTGTGTGCATGTGTGTGTATATCTGTGTATGTGTAGGTGCGTATATGTGTGTATGTGTGTGTATGTGTGTATGTATATGTTTATGTATGTGTTGTGTGTATGTGTGTGTATGTGTGTATGTATATGTTTATGTATGTGCTTGTGTGTATGTGTGTGTATGTGTGTATGTATATGTTTATGTATGTGCTTGTGTGTATGTGTGTGTATGTGTGTATGTATATGTTTATGTATGTGCTTGTGTGTATGTGTGTGTATGTGTGTATGTATATGTTTATGTATGTGTTGTGTGTATGTGTGTGTATGTGTGTATGTATATGTTTATGTATGTGCTTGTGTGTATGTGTGTGTATGTGTGTATGTATATGTTTATGTATGTGTTGTGTGTATGTGTGTGTATGTGTGTATGTATATGTTTATGTATGTGCTTGTGTGTATGTGTGTGTATGTGTGTATGTATATGTTTATGTATGTGTTGTGTGTATGTGTGTGTATGTGTGTATGTATATGTTTATGTATGTGCTTGTGTGTATGTGTGTGTATGTGTGTATGTATATGTTTATGTATGTGTTGTGTGTATGTGTGTGTATGTGTGTATGTATATGTTTATGTATGTGCTTGTGTGTATGTGTGTGTATGTGTGTGTATATGTTTATGTATGTGTTGTGTGTATGTGTGTGTATGTGTGTATGTATATGTTTATGTATGTGTTGTGTGTATGTGTGTGTATGTGTGTATGTATATGTTTATGTATGTGTTGTGTGTATGTGTGTGTATGTGTGTATGTATATGTTTATGTATGTGCTTGTGTGTATGTGTGTGTATGTGTGTATGTATATGTTTATGTATGTGTTGTGTGTATGTGTGTGTATGTGTGTGTATGTATGTGTTTGTGTGTGCCTGTACTTGTGTGTTTGTGGATATATGTGTTTGTGTGTGTGTGTATGTGTGTGTATCTGTTTGTGTGTCTCTATGTGTATGTTTGTGTGTGTGTATGTGTGTGTTGGGGGTCAGAAGACAACTCACAGGTGTCCTTTCTCGTCTTTCACCTTCTGGGTTCTGGGTATCAAACACAGATTATCAGGCTTGGTAGAACTTGCTCTTATTTGCTGAGTCATAGCTTTACTCCCTATTGTCGGTGTATTTTAACATGAGAAGACTCATTCGTGCCATCATGAATGAGCTAGCAAAAAGTAGACATCATTATTGTAAACACTGATAATAATAATAATTGTGGCTTTAGGCTATATTTTCAGCCTGACGTACCAGTCTATAATCTATTCTCTATCACAGATCATTGTGGAGAAATACTTTATTATTCAGAGTCTAATATAAATATCAAATTGTAACTTACAGGAACTATGATAGGATTTGGCTAAGACTAAGTCTTTTGTTAAATGGGGAAAAATCATCAAGTCTGTTTTTTGAGTCATCTTTTCTGTGTGCTTTTTCTCTGTGCACATGAATACCAATAAGATAATGTGTTTCCCTCCTCCTTTAGTACATCTCCTCTTTATTTAACTTGCAGATCCTCCTGAAATGGACCTGAGAGAATAGGTGAAAAGATTTTCCCCCTTGACAATGACAGCTGCCATTGTCAGCTAATTCCCCCTTTAGCTCTCAGAACACTGGCTGCAGGCTTGGGCTTCTGAAGACAGACAGGAGGCACCTGTGTCATAAACCCAAACAGCCCTGAAGGAAAACGCCTGTAGATAGTGACCCTTAGCAGAGACATAAAAGGAATAGTAGAACGTTGGTGAGAGCATGCGCAGTCCAGGATAAGGGCATGCACAATTCGGCAAGGGAGGTCCACAGCAGGGTCTGAGCAGATCCACCAGGAGACGCTCTCCCAGGGTCCTTGCTGGCTTTAGGCAGAAGAATACTTCTCAGTTCTCTCCAAGATTGTGGGAACAATTAAGAAACATTTGGGTGTTTTTACTATGGAAAAAAAAAAAAAACACCTTACAGTTTAGCTGAGGGTATAATTTCAATGTTCTCTCTCTCTCTCTCTCTCTCTCTCTCTCTCTCTCTCTCTCTCTCTCTCTTTTTGAGACAGTTTCTCTGTGTAGCCCTGGATGTCCTGGAACTCACTCTGTAGACCTGCCTGTCCTTGAACTCATAGAGATCTACCTGCCTCTGCCTCTCAAGTGCTGGATTAAAGGTGTGGGATTAAAGGCGTGCACCACCATCACCGGGCTCATTTCAAAGTCTTAATGAAAGCATTGAATAATGATTTAAATTCAAATAGTGATCTGAATATTTCTTCTTAGATTGTACACGTGTGTTTGTGTGATGTGTGTGAATGTGAGCATATGTGTGCCACAGCACTGGTGTGGAGGTCAGAGGAGACTTTGCAGAGCTGGTTCTTTTTTTTTTTTTTTTTTCCATAGTCAGTTTCAGGGATTGAACTAAGGTTGGCACACTTGTGTGGCAAATGCCTTAACCACTGGGTCATTTTATTGGCCCTAATTTTGGGAACCTGTATTAAATATATGCATGAATGATGTTTAGTGTTACATCTCCATAAACGCAGAGAAGGCGTACTGGTCGACCCTCCCCTGTCCTTCTAACAGTTCAGGATTCACTAGTCTATGTACCTTGCTGGCCAGCTCTTTAAAGCTGGTATGTATAAATGGAATATGCAGTGCTTGGCTTCTGAATCTGGACTACTTCAGTCCATGAACAGTTTTCTCCACCTTGGTGAAAAATGATAGCATTTCATTTTTTATTATGGCTGAGTGGTGCTCCATTGTCTTTGTTAAACATTCATCTGTTAATAGCCATGCAGGCTGATTCCATATCCCTTCTACTGGGAATAGTGTTACAATATGTGACCTAACTATTTTGGAATTATGAAGGAAAGCAGTATGTGAAGATTGCAGATCTCACAGCTTCCAGGAGTGTGTAGTTAAATAACACTTTACTAATAACATGGAGATCAACTCCAGAATGGCTAACAGAGGTGAAAATGGTTGTCATTTCAAGGTCTTAATAATCAGAAAGGGGTGGGCACTGGGAAGAGAGAATGGCAGGAGAGATATCTGTTATTAAAACACAGTATTATTTGACCTTTAATATTTTATTTAAATTTTATTATTTTATGTGTATAGGTTTTTGTGGCGATTAGTTTATGTCAACTCAACACAATTTAGAGTAATCTGAGAGGACAAAACCTCGATTTAGAAGATGCCTTCATAAGATTGGGCTGTAGGCCAGGCTGCCAGACATTTCGTTGACTACTGATTGATATGGGAGGGCTTGGTCCATTGTGGATGGTGCCAATTGTGGGTTCTAGAAGAAAAAGAATTAAGCAACTATAGAGAGCAAGCCAGTAAGCAGCACCCCTCCTCCCCACAGCCTCTGCATCAGCTCCTGTCTCCGGGTTCCTGCCCTGTTTGAGTTCCTCTCCTGACTGCCTTAGAGGACTAACTGTTGATATGGAAATAAATACTTTCCTCCCTACGTTGCTTTTGGTCCTGGTATTTTATCACAGTAACAGAAACCCTAATTAAGACAGGTGTTTTGGCTGCATGCGTGTTTATGCACCCCATGTGTGCCCGGTGCTCAGGGAGGTCAGAAGAGAGCATCAGACCTCTTGGAACTGGAGTTACAGATGGTTGTGAGCTAACTTGTGAGCTAGAAACCAATTCGGGTCCTCTAGAACAACATCCAGTACTCTTAACCACTGAGCTATCCTCCCGCCCTTATTTGGTATTTTAAGAAGGATTTATTTTTGTTATTTGAAAAATATGTGTGTGTGTGTGTGTGTGTGTGTGTGTGCTTGTGTAGATAGTAGATATATATGTGTGTGTGCAGGTAGCCAGAGGAGCTGAATCACCTGGATCTGGGGCAGTTATAAGCCTGAGGTTATGAACTGAATCATTTTTTTTTTTCAGGAGTGCTCTTAACTGTGGAGACTTCTCTCCAGCTTCTTATTTGACATTTTAACCTGTGTACTTGAATTCCTTTGCTTACAATAGAGAAAGCAGAGCTGGAGAGATGGCTTGGTAGTTATCAGTGCTTGCACTATATGATGGCTAATCTGGGTTGTCAAGGCGACTGTATTTGGAATCAACTAAAACACAAGTTGTCAGGCACTCTAGAGAAGTTTTCTTGATTAGACTATTTGAAGCAGAAAGACCCACCCTAGATGTGGGTGGTGCCTTCTGGTAACAGCCCAGATAAAAGGACACAAAAGGGACTTGTTTTTGCTTGTGAGCCATTATGTCTCTGTCCTGTGACTTGTGCATTCCTTCACTGGTGTAAGAACAAGTTTCTTTGGCCTTCCAATGTGTACTGAAGACTAGTGGGTCTCCAGGTACTCTTAAAGCCTTTGGCCCCAGACTGAAACTTATGAGACATCTGGCCTCACTAACTGAACAATTACTAGATTTTTGGTCTCTGCAGTGTGAGACTGCCATTGTTGGACTACCTGGGCCACATTCTAGTAGCCGATTTAATAAATTAAAAAAAAAATGGTGGGTGGTTGCTTCAAAACATGGTTTCTCTGTGTGGCCCTGGCTGACTTGGATCTCCCTCTGTAGACCAGGCTGGCCTCAAACTTGAAGATCTACCCACCTCTGCCTCCTGAGCACTGGGATTAAAAGTCACCACTGCCAGCTCCTAATAAGTCCTCTTGTAATGTATATGTATATTCATTCTATAAGCTCTGCCACTGTGAATGACTTCATCAAAACCATGAGCTATCTGTCTTCTTTTTTGAGGCAGGGTCTCACTATGTAGTGTAGGTTAGCCTGGAACTCATTATGTAGAGCATCCTGGCCTCAAACTCACAGAGATCTGTTTGCTTCTGATTCCTGAGTGCTGCGGTTCAATGAGTGCCACCATGCATGGCAGAACTAGCATTAAAAAAAAAATATTTTATTTATTGCACAAATACGTGTGGAAGGTCTATACTGTACTGGGTCATATACCAGAAACTGACAGCAGTGAACCAGATAGACATGGTTTCTAGTTTTATCAATTGCTTGAGCAAAAGGGCCTTAGATAGAACTAAACAGGTAACGTAGAGTTATAAGTCACACTTAGAAAATTACATGTGAGAATTCAAAAAGAGGGTCTCCCTTCAGCCCCCAGAGTTCACAGTCATCTGATCTTTCCTGCTTAGAGAATTCAATTTCCGAAAAGCAGGTACACAGACTGGCATTCTAAAGCATATGAGTGTGCCAGGAGGTAACAGACACCCATTATCCACACAGCTTTTTAATCTTTTCTATATTAATTCTTCTATTTATAGCCACTCTACATAAAATGCAGCTGCCTGTGTATTCCTCGTGCTTGTAAACCACACAACAAAGTCTCGGCTTAATTAAAATACCATAAAGTGGGTGGAAAACGGCGGCCTAGCTCTCCCTCTTTTCTTCTCCTCTCAATAGGATTAGAAGTTTTCTCCATCTAACTCTGTCTTGAGATCCTTATCCCAGGCATTGTCAGAACCACCAGCTAATGAGAGGTATCAGTGAGGCGGGGGGAGGGAGAAAGGGCTTATTTTCTAATTATGAATGTCCCGGTTCATTAACGATGACTCCAGCATTTGTTTTTGGACTCAGGTTGTCATGGACTTGCATCTCAACAATTGTGGCATGTGGATCTCTGCCATCTCTCATCAATCTCGTGTGGGGATGCCATTAAAAAAAAGAAAGAAAGAAAGAGAGAAAGAAAGAAAGAAAGAAAGAAAGAAAGAAAGAAAGAAAGCAAGCAGCAGAAAGCAGAGTCGGAAAGAAAAGAATATGCATGTCCAGGCCATAATTATATTAGCTCGATGAAAAAAAAAAAAAACTCGTTCTCTTTGTTTATCACTGGCAAGTCTTGAAATTCATTAAGACAGGGCTTATCCTGTGAACTTTGCAGCAAACTGTAAGACATCCAAAGTGCAGAGGCCAGTGTCAGATCCAAGGTCACAGCTTGTCTACAGCCATGGAACAGCCAATGGCATTATTAGTTAGCATGTCGTCTTCTCAGTAGTTTACATAATAACACTCATGATTATCCTTCAGTGTTCTGTGAGCATATCTGGGCTTTTTATGAGGCCACTTGTCCTTAATGTATCATAAAAATCTAGTCAAAGTCACTAGAAGAGTTCGGATTGAGGTTCCTCTTATCTCTGACATCAGTTTTGGCAATCTCGGGTACCTAAGGTCAACCACAGCCCGAAAATACTAAGTGCAACACTGGAGAAATAAGCTCTGTGTGGGTTTTTAATGTTGTGTCTTTTACCAGCATGGTGCAGTCTTGGCTATGGAGCCAGCATACCTGTGCCATGAATCCTCCCTTTGTTTAGTGTGCCCATGCTGAATGCATTGGTGGCTAGGAGTCGTGCCAGTTGTCTGTTCCACTGTGCTGCTTTTGTTTGAGGGACCCTGCTCCAGGAGGCCGACGCTGTGCCTGCATCCTGCTGCACCTCCCTCCACCTTACCATGCAGGCAAGAACAGTGAGCAAAGAGCAATGGGGGGTAGGGGGGAGAGATAACATTTATTACAGTATATTATTTGTTTGACCTATTGTTAATCTTTACCTATGTATAATTTATAAATTAAACTTTATCATAGATACTTGTATAAGAAAAATATAGTAAATACAGGCTCTGATGCTGTCCACAACTTTGGACATCTTCTGAGAGTCTTGGAAGAGATCCTTCGGTAGTAAAAAGATCCTACTTTTCCTTGACTAGTCCAGTGTCACTGTTCAGGAATATTAGAAACAAACTTTTTTTCTTAAACTAATATTGGACCTAGTGGAAGAATCCAAACCAAGCTCAAACATTTTTCCTTAAAGAAAAATAAACTATGTTTTTTTTTTAAGATTTATTTTTATTTGTGTGAATGACTGTGTGCCTGTGTGTTTGTGCCTATGAAGACCAGAAGAAGGCATCATATTCCCTGGAGCTGGACTTATAGGCAATCGTAATAGGCCTGATGTAAGTGGTAGAAACTGAACCCTGATCCTCTGAAAAAGCTACAAGCTCTTTTAATCAAAGCCATCTCTCTAGGCTTAACTTTTTCACCTGTGAACCCTTTTCATTTTTGAAATGTTATGCAACCTTCGATGTATAACAACCTTGGATGTATAACATAGATGTACAAATAAAATGTTTACTCATAATAATTCATGAATGAACTTACCGCCAAGTAATTCTTGGTCTCAGCAGATGGCTCAGTTGGTATCTTAGTTAGGGTTACTATTGTTATGGTGAAACACCATGACCAAATAGCAAGTTGGGGGAGAGGGGGGGGAAGGTTTATTTGGTTTATGCTTTCACATCATACTCCATAATGGAAGGAAATCAGGACAAGAACTCAAACAAGACAAGAACTTGGAGGCAGGAGCTGATGCAGAGGCCATGGAGGAGTGCTGGTTCTGGCTCGCTCTTCATGGCTTGCTCTCCCTTCTTTCTCATAGAACCCAGGACCACCAGCCCAGGGATGGCACCGATTGAAATGGGCTGGGCCCTCCCACATCAATCACTAATTAAGAAAATGGCCTATAGGCTTTCACACAGCCTGATCTTATGGAGAGGTTTTCTCACTTGAGGCTCTCTCCTCTCCGATGACCAGCTTGGGTCGAGTTGGCATAAAACTGAACAGTGCAGCTGGTAAAATGCTTTTCTTCAGGCCTGAGGATTTCAAGTCCTGGAACTCATATTTTAAAAGAGTCTTGTGTGGTGGTGGACACTTGCAATCCCAGCACTGGGAAAGCAGAGACAATACTTGGACAGTGGGTTCTGGGGAACAAATTCTGGACTTCAGGCTCGCAAGGCAAGCACTTTCCTAAGAGAGCTAAAAATCTAGCCCTGTGTTTTCTTTTCAGTACTCATGGTTATTTTCTACAGTAAGATAGAGTATGGTATGATATATTATTTATACTATAATTCCATTTATCTAATTTTGCTTTTGAGCTTACTATTAGGACATCTTTGTCCCCCTTTTCTTTTGTCTGATCTCTTGCTCTGTCCTCCTCTGTGCAGCACTCTTCTGCATGTATCTTCTTCTTTCTCCCTTTGTCTGTTCACGCCTTCTCTCCTTCTTCCCTTTCAACATCTCCTCCCTTCATCTCTCTTGTCTCCTGTCTCCATGTTCACTTTAGCTCTAGCACAATGCACAGCAGTTTTGCCAGTTTTAATTGTATGGTCCTTGGTGATGTTTACTGGGCTGTGATTGACTTTAAGTGCAGTTCTACATCTTTCCTGGTTTGATGCTGCTGCTATAGCAGTTTGCTTCCTCCTCATGGGGTAGCACCAAAGCAGACTGTTTATTGAGAAGATGGCCATCCCTCAAGCCAGAAGAGTTACCCAAACCCACTTATATTCAAGTTTTCATATAGAAATGCAAGAAGCATGAAAGAGCACCAACACGACTCCTCCTGATTCCTTCAACCTGCACGCAAAGATGTGCCAGAGGAAGGCATCAAAAGACCTGACGGAGGAATCAAAGAAGTGACGCAGCAGACAGAGGGAAGTCAGCAACACAGAAGCCAAGGCAAACAAGACAAATGAGAAAATCAGCAACATGGTTGAAAGAAGTCAGCAGCAATGAAGAAAACATCAGCAGGGAAATTGAGGATGACTGGAAGAAAAAAAAAAAAAAAAAAAAAAACAGATGGAAATGAAAACTGCAGAGGCCTGTGGATGGAGCTCACTTCACAGAGTGCCTGGGTAGCATTCACAAAGTCCCCAATAGGCTCCTCACACTTCACAGTCTGAGTGTGGTGGTGTATGTCTGCAATCTCAGGGCACAGGAGGATCAGAAGTTCAGGGTCATCTTTAGGTATGAATTGAGTTGTAGGCTGTCTGGATATAGGAGACTGTCTCAAAAGAAAACCTCAAAGGATCAAACAAGCATCACAGTGGAAAGTACCACCAATAGAGTTGGCCAAGCAGAAGAATGTTACAAATGGAGGACAAAGTTGACAGAATTCTATATTTAAATATTAAGATAGACAAAAATTATGCAAGTTGATCAAAATGTCCTAGAATTCTGGAAAACAATGTTGAGACCAAACATAAAAATTTATGGGATAGATAGGAGGCTGAGGCAATCACTGAAAGTGTGAATATCTGCTCAATAAAACCCTAGCAACAAATCCCCTAGGCCTAGAGAAAGGAACACACATTCAAACACAAGAGGCATTTAGCTCAAATAGACATGACCAGAGAGAGAACTCTCCATGACATATAGTCAAGATGGCAAAAATGCAGAACAAAAAGGTGTTATAAAAAGCTGTAAGGGAAAATGCCAAGTCCCTTACAAGGCAGAAACATCAGAATCCTGTCAGATCTCTTGTCACCAATTCCAGAGCGAGAAAGGCAGGGAATAAATATTTAAGACCTGAAAGTAAATAACTGCCAACCCAGAGTGTGACAACCAACAAAGATGTCTTTGAAAACTGTTACAGAAATAAGGACATTGGAAAACAAGAAAAACTAAGGCCGTTCATGACCACCAAGCTGGAAATGCTCAAGAAGATACTTAGATGAACATTGTATACAGAAGAGTGACACAGAGTATCAATCTAGAAGAGTGATACAGCGTATCAATCATGAGAGCATGGGTAACACTAAATTCCATGATGCTTACCTGGCAGGGGAAATGGGGTGATCATAGTAGTGGGATGAGGCATATTCATTGCTTTCTGCAAAGCCAGGAAACAAAGAAACACACAAACAAACAAAAACCCAAAAAACAAATTGAAAAAATGGACAAGTCACAAGAATTAGTAAGCTTTTGTCAATGATCACTTTAAACATGAACGACTTCGACTTAACCACCAGAGATGCACAGACTGGCAGACTGTAGTAAAAGTACAAATGTGAATCCAAACATCTATCATGGGAAAAGCACATCTTCCTGGTAAATAGAAAGGACAGGAGAAAAATCCACTTTGGTGTAGCTGTTCTCATATCTGACAGAGTGAAGTTCAAGTGAAAACAGAAGAGATGAAAAGTCCCTGCATATGCTTCTGTTAGAAACACACACACACACACACACACACACACACACACACACACCAGATACTGTGATTACCAAATTCATGAAACAAACACTAATAGGCTGAAAAGATCAGATTAATCCCGATACAACAGTAGTGGTAGATTTCAATACCAGTCTCATGTCTACATAGATAATCCCAATAAAAATGATAAGAATTACATTACACCAAAGAATATGTGGATTTAATAGAGATCTGTACAATTTTTCATCCAACAGAAACAGAAACACATTTGTCTTAGCATCCCATGGAACCTTCTCTGAGATAGATCCCATTCTAGACCACAAATCAAGTCTTATCAAGTACAAAAGAATCAAAATAATGTCTTGTATTTCACTAGACAACAGTGCAATAAAACTAGAAGTTAATAGCAAGAAAAAGTACAGAAACTACACACATATATTGAAACAAAATAAAATACTTTTGAAATGATGAGACACTGAAGAAGTCTGAGAGGAAATAAAACAATTTATAGAATTTCACAAAAATTAAAGAACATACCAGAGCATTTGAGACACAGTTCAGGAAGTTCTAAGAAGAAAGCTTATAGGTATGCTTTTGCCACAGCCCATGTCCATAGGGCTATATACCAAGAGAGGAAACCCTGATGAAGCCAGCAGCTGTAAATATTTGTTGCCCAGGACACCAAAAGGGAGGAGACTCAGTGGCCTGAGACAATAACCGGACAGCTCAAATGGCTTGATACAGGAGCCCTTCCCGGTTTTGGGCCTAAGAGATGGCCTCACTTAAAATACAGAGTAAGAGAAAGAACTCAGATTGCTAGCCATCCTGCCAGCTACTATCTAGAGGAAAAGAGGCACACAAGAAGGGAGAACTATACTCCCCAGAAAACAAAAAACTTACCAGGCTAAATGCACAGATGGACTTTTAAGATATGAGTGCAACCAAGCAGCCAAAAGATTTAAAACATATAATGGACCTCAGGTTTTGGGCCAGAGAAATGATAAGACAGTGTAAGATATGTCAGCAAGCAAACGTTTATGAGACTTAGAATAAATAAGAAAATACCTAGGAGAAAACAGCCTAGAATAGGGACCTTCCTGGGGTTTCAAGTGTCCTAGGTAATTAGATCAGATAGCAGTTTTAAGGTAAGTCAGGAATTGTCAGAGATATTAGAGACTAATTAGAAGCTCCACTGTTTATACTGTCTCCAAAGCTCAGGACAGGTAGAGAGAATAAACAGAACCCTAAAACTAAATTGCCCTCTGGAACTGGCACTGTCTAGAGTGTCCATTGTCCTTGTTCCACACCCAGAATGTCCCTTCTTCTGTGAGAAATGATTTTTCAGGCTACTAAGAGACTGTTCCTAGCACTGGTGACCATCTGACCTCCTTGAAGTTCACCAACACCTGTGCCTGATGCCAACTGGAGAACATCCAGAACATGCTGAGCAACCCCCTGCTGTTTAGCTCAAGGTCACCTGCTATTCTTCAAAGAGCAGCAGGCCTTGACTCCTGAGACATCCCCACTCTAGAGGCACAGGGGTAATGCTGCCTTAGAGGGTAGGGCTTAGGGTGTGTACACCCAAGGTTAAATGACAGCTTGTGATTCCAAGATTGAAATTCAAATGTGAATCTAGAGTTATATAGATTTGTTCCTTTTGCAATTTCTCTTTATTATATATGTGATTTTATGTGTATGTAGACAACTATGTGCCACGAAATATGTAAAAGTCAGAGGACAACTTTGAAAGTGTGTTTGAAAGAAATAGAAACTTTTTGAGACCCCTAGCTAATAAAATAGAGCCCGAGGACCCCTGCTAACAGATAATTAGTGCCTAAGATTGATAAATGGTAGGCTTGCAGCTCTGGGCTAACACCATGTTTCTCTACTGCTATCTTTGATGAAAGCAAAGATTATTGTGTACTCGTCCAGCTAGTTCCCTGGGTTTTCTACCACCTTACAAGTACTCTTGAACATGAGTTTGAGATGCACCCTAGATGCTTCAACAGAGAGCCTATTTTCTTGACTCTAGCCGTTATATTGGGACTAGGAGTGGCTGCAGGTATAGAGACAGGTGCCGATACATTGATACAGAAACCTCATTATTTTCATCAGCTGAGAGCTGCCATTGATGTAGATTTGAGAGCCCTAGAACAGTCAGTAACAAAGTTGAAAGAGTCATTGATTTCCCTCTTAGAAGTTGTTCTACAAAATAGGAGACCAGACTTGCTGTTTCTTTCTCTTTTTTTTTTTTTTGATTTTTTTCCTTTATTAGATATTTTATTTACACTTCAGATGCTATCCCCTTTCCCCATTCCCCACTCCCCCCCTTAGAAAACCCCTATCCCATGCCCCCTTTTCCTTTTTGCATTTATACATTTTTTTTTTTTAAAAAAAATGTTAATCATAGGCTTTATAAGTTTGGTATTGTTCAATCAGAGGTGTAGCCTACTACCCAACCTAGATATAACGACTTGCTGTTTCTTAAAGAAGGAGGTTTATGTGCTACTCTAAGAGAAGAATGTTGCTTCTATGTAGACCAGAGACAGAAAGATAGAGAGGCGCAGCAAAGTTGATTCGAGAGTTGGTTCAATAAGTCCCCTGAGATGACGACCCTATTATCCTCCATTGCTGGACCATAGGTCCTTACATTTTAAATAGATTAGTAACTTTTGTTAGAGGAGGATAAGTGCTGTTCAGCTTTTTGTGTTACACCATCAATATAGAGCTTTAGGTCAAGAAAATGATAATTATGATGACACTGGAGTTTAAACTTTTCTAAAGATCCACATCAGAAAAAGCGGGGTGAGAATGGGCTTATTAATAATTGAGTTTTTATGATTAAAAACCTAACCTAATCAGAAAATGGGGGATGTAGAGTGAAAAATTATAAAGACCATTTTATGAAATATATATAGGCTTTTTCTTTACCCTAAACCTGAGCAAAAGAATGCAAGTTCCAGAAAGTGGAACTGGATGTAAGATTTCAGGCTTTCACTGCCCCGGGACACATTCCAGGGTGGAGGGCATTATCCCTGAATCAGAGGACACTTGCTGGATTAACATTCTTCAAGCCTCAGGGTGGGGCTATGGCAAGTGAGAAATAGTTAACCTGAAATAGTTGGTAATGACAGGGTAGGGCAGAGTGACATGGAAAAACTACATTTTTGAGAAGAATGAGTATGCAGAGTGATTTTCACATGACTCTAAATCATTTAGGGTGGGTTCCTCTGAAATGTTCCACTGTTCTTGGTTACCCCTCCTTTGAGGTTTTCCTAGTGTTATAGCTTGCTGATGTTCAAGATTTGTAAAACAACCAATCATGTGTAACCGCATAAAAATGTAACCAATCATGTGTAATGACACAAAAATTCCTTCCTTTCCTCACCCCATGCTAAAAAAAAAAAAAAAAAAAAAAAAAAAAAAAAAAAAAAAACACAAAAACAAACAAACAAACAAAAAAAAAACAACCCTCAGCTTGCTGGCCTTTTATCAAAATTCTGTTCCTGCATGGACCAGCAGTTTTGACCTTGGCTAGCCAACTCTCCCCAATAAACCTCTGCTGATTGCAAAAAAATAAAAGAAGAAGAAGAAGAAGAAGAAGAAGAAGAAGAAGAAGAAGAAGAAGAAGAAGAAGAAAGCTTATATCTACCAATACTTATGTTAAAAAATAAGAATGGGGGCTGGGTGGGGGAGTGATCGCTCACATCTTTAATCTCAGTACTCTGGAGGCAGAGAATCTCTAAGTTCAATGTCAGCTTGGTCTATAGAGAGAGTTCCAGGACAGCCAGGGCTACACAGGTAAACCCTGAATTGAAACAGCCCCCCCCCCCCAAACTCCCTAAGGCCTCCAACAAACACACAAACACACAAAAATAATGGGACGGGGGATGATTCAGCAGTTCAGAGTGCATAATGCTCTTGTAGAGGACCCAAACTTTGTTCCCAGGACCCAAGTCAAGTGGTTAAGGGACTCACAACTGCATATAACTCCAACCCCAGGGGATCTGACTCTTTCTCCTGGCTTCATCATGCATATACACTTGACACACACAGAGCAATAATGATTGTAATAATAATAATGATTATAAAATTTAAAATAAGAATTATCTACAATAAATAACCTCATCATGATTCTCAAGGTCTTAGACAAATCTGACATGGCAAACCCCAAAGCAATACACGGTAAGAAATCATAAAGAATGAAACAGCCTAAATTAAACTGAAAAATAGACAGAACTGATGGGTCACAGGATTGGTTCTTAAACAAAGAAACAAAAAACAAGATTGATCAAAGAAAAGAAAGGATGTACAGGTTAGTAAAACTTGAGGAGAAAATGGGAGGTTACCTAAGTTTCCAGTAAAATCCACAAATCATTAGCAAGTACTTTGAAAATGTCTATTCCACCACACTGAACGTTTCAGAGGAAAAAATGTGAATTCTTAAAGATACTCAGCCAACCAAAATTAAAACAACAAAATATAACAATTTCAACATACACATAACAATCAAGATTGAAGCAGAAATAAAAATTCTCCCACAAAGAAATCTCCTGGACCAGATGGATTCACTGCTGTCATCCAGGAGTGAAAGAAGAGCTAATGCCAGTTACCTCAAATGGTTCCAGAGTGGGAAGAGAAGACTACCACAGTGTTTGTACAAGGACAGCACTAGCCTGATACCAAAACTGTGTAAAGACACAGGACAAAGAACATTAATAAATACCACTTTTTCTGAAGATGTAACACAGATGCAAAAACTTCTCAATAAAATTCTTACAAATGAAACCCAAGAACATATTAAGGGCATCATAAATCATGACCAAGTTGGTCTCATTCCAGAGATGCGAAGTTGGTTCAGCATTCACATATCAATAAGTGTAATTCAGCACATAAATACTCATAGGGTTAGAAATTTTAGATTATATCAATTTATACAAAAAAGGCCTCAGTCAAGTTCAATGTCCCTTCAGAATAAAAGCCTTGAGGAAACTAGGAATAGAAAAAAACATATGTCAAATATGGTTTTCTTTGTAACTTTTTCTTTACTTATCATTTAATTGGAGGTGATTTGCACAATCTATTGCTGGAAATAGTCTAGGTTCTTTGTTAGTGGTTTCTAATTTAATTCCATAGTAGCCAAACCATGTACTATGCATAAAATCTACCTTGTGGCTGTGCTACTGGGGTTTGAACCTAGGTATTCAGAAGCAGAGGCAGGAACCACAGAGAAACCTGCTTTCTGGCTTGCTCAGCTCCTTGTCTTATGTAGCCCAGACTCACCTGCCTGGGGTGGCACTGTACATGGAGGGTGGCTTTGCCCTTCCACATTAATCATTAACCAAGAAAAATGACCCCACAGACATGGCCACAAGACATTGGCTGATGGAGTTTGTTAATTGAGGTTTCTTCTTCATGGGTGACAAAAACAGACCAGCACAGAGGGTAATATTTCCTCATCAAGGAGGCGGATCCCAGGAATTCAAGGCTGGTTTAGCATTTAAAAACTTATTAATGCGATCCACTGCATCACTTCAGTGTAATGTGGAAAAATAATGCAAGTATCTTCAATAGCTGTAGAAAGATTACTTGAGAAACATTTTCTATGTCAAAAACTTGTGGAAGAAAGTATCCGGAGATTATCTATACAACATTTTGGCCGTGAAAACATTTTGTATACAACATTAAGGGAAATGTAGAAGCTGGGGGTGAAGCTCAGTAGTGGAGTGGCTGCTTAGTGTGCACAAGGTCCTGGTTTGGATCACTGGCTCCATTAAAAAAAAAAAGAAAAGAAAGAAAGAAAGAAAAGAAAAGAGAAAAGAAAAGAAGGAAGAAAAATAGGTAAGGTGAAAAAGTTGTGAGTATGAACCTGAAAAGTTACTCCACGCAGATCTGTGGAGATGGACAGCGGCCATTAGGCCAAGCAAGTTTGTTTATCTATCTGTCCATTTATCTATCTATCCATCTATCTATCTATCTATCTATCTATCTATCTATCTATCTATCTATCTATTTTTGAGACAGGGTCTTTCTATCACATGTCTCTGTCTATCCCGGATTAAGCTATGTAGTCCAGGTTGGCCTCAAACTCCCAGGCATCCACCTGCCTCTGTCTCCTGAGGGCCACTACACTTCTTAATCATAATTAGATCCTACCTCACACCTCGTAGATTAGAAAGATGATGTGACAACATCCAAGGTCGATAAATGTTACTGTGGGGGAATCCCATCTCACCAAAAAAGATGCACCTCTCCTGTTGGTGGAGAAGGTGGTTGCAAGATGGAACTGAAGAGGACATTCTGGCTGGAGGAAGCCCTACAATCTAACTCGTTCTGTTTTTACTAAGACTCGTGACTGATCACAGAACCTCAGGAGGAGCATCACCAGAAGATAGAGATGAAGATTGGAAACATGGCCTCCAAGCCAAAGATCACTGGGAGCTACCAGAGCTGGAACAGACCCTCTCCTCTTCCAGGTTTCAAGGACAGCTTGGCTTTGCCATCCTCTTGTTATTGGACTTTCAGGATCTACAGCTGTGCAACAATAGAAGTTCATTGTTTGCAGCCATCCTGGGGTTGCAGAGCTCGTAAACACAGGTGGGAAGCAACTGGTAATGATTTTAAACAACATTTCTCCTTGGGGTCAACAAACGCTCATGCATAACCCAGCAATTCTGCTCTTAGTTTTCTCTGAGGGCAATGAGGTTCTTATATTTATTTACACAAGATTGTCATTGTGGGTTTTGTTCTAACAGTCACAAACCAGAGCTAAGGAAATGCCCATGGAAGGAAGGAAGGAAGGACAACAGTATTTGTAATCCTGGATTTTACTGAGAGATATCAAGGATGAGCTACGGACAAGTGCAGCAGTGTTGATGAGTTTCAAAAACAGTATGCAGCTATAAGAAGTCCGACATAACTGAAGCGTAGGACCATCAAGGCTAATCTCCTTTGGCAGAAGTCTGAACAGTGGCTCCCTCTGCAGGACATATTAGGAAGAACCATTAAGAAACATTCTGAAGGGAGGGAAACACCGTTATCAAGATTTAGCTGTTCATTTACTGTTGTATGCATTTATTATACTCTAAACCTTTGCTCTTGTGTGTTTTAAGTTAGTACCAATGGTATTCATTTTTTTTCTTTCCCCTCTTTTGTTGGTATGTGAAAACAGAATCTACACTATAATGGCATTTGTTTCCCCTTTTCTTTGGCTAAAATATTTGAAAAAAATAAAAGTTTTATTTGAGTGAATTGTCATTGGATAATTGTCCTAAAGACTATCATTTTTTTTCCTCTCTATCTTTTCCTTAGTTTAAACCTGTCCTTGACTAAATCTGGAGCAAATGCTGCGGCTTTTGCAGTTGTGCAGTGTTTCCCGAGCCCATGCTAGCTTAAGAATCACATGACTCAGCCTGGTCCAGGGTACCAAACTTAGACCATGTGAATGTCTTCCCTGTGTGTGTGCCTTTGCTTGGCCCTGGCTCCAGCCTCAGAGGCTACCAAGGATCTAGTCAGTTCCTGGTCAGATTTGCCATCAGCTGAGCTGTACTTATTCTGTGTTCAGTCACTGGCTGCTTGTCTGACATTTGTCCAGACCAGACACCAAGGATAGCAAATGAACCACTGCCCAAGAACCAGAGGGGCAATGCCAAGCATGCGTTCCATTTCAGAGAAGCCTCCCCACCACCTTCTGTAAATCCTCTACCCTCAGACAAGATCCTTCTGTCACCCTGATGCTTTGCTCTGCTGTAACAGAGTCACATGAGGTCCTTGGCCTACTGTGGTTGTTCTCAAGTGACACAGCAAAGTCCCATTTTTTTTTAAACATCTTACATAATTAATCTCTTTCCTCTCCTCGTCTCTCCTATTTTTCTGTTGGTTTTGTCACACTGGGCTTTGCACTCCAATTATTTTTGTACATAGCTGACTCCCTCTATGAGATGATCAAGCTGTGGAGATTTCACTTTGCCCCCTGCCCACAGCTTACAGGGGTGCAAGTGTAGCCAGCATCAGAGAGCAAACAGGTGGCTAACCAAAGCTGGATCCATTGCTGTGGGCAGGGCTCAGCTTGACTTTTTTAAAAGTTCAATAACCCAAACATTCCTGATTCCTCAGCTCATATTTAAACTTACTCACTCTTTTGCTATTCGTGGAAGCAAAGTAACTTTTAAGACTCTGAACATAGGGCTGGTTATCTTGAGAGTGAGCCTGCTATAAAAGGTAGTTTGTTTAGGTCTCTCCTGTGCTCCCATCTCTTGGCATAATATCCTGAACCACACATCTGTCAACAGGAAGACCCCTGTCATATTTGGGCCCTCAACCTTGGACCAGAACCCATGTGCCAAGATTCTTTATAATATACCCTTATGGTACAGACTCAGTGGACCAAGAGTGTAGCTTGGAACTTGGTTTCCTTTAGCATGAAGAGGTCATAGTCCTTAAATCAGCAGTTTTCAACCTGTGGGTCAAGACTTCTTTGAGGATCATATATCAGATATCCTGCATATCAGATATTTACATTATGATTCATAGCAGTAGCAGATTACAGTTATGAAGTTTTAGTTTTATAAGGTTGGGGGTCACCACATGAGGAACTATATTAAAGGGTCACAGCAATAGTAAGGATAAGATCCCTTGCCTTAAAGATGATGCACATGATATGCTAAGTACTCTTCAAGCATCTAGGTTAATGGAAATAAGGTATTTTTCTGATGCGTGTTTACAATGGTAATTTCTTCTCAATAAGCAACCTTGTCAATTGTCTAAATGTTCTGGCTTTCTGATGCCACTCAATGAGGGGCTTGGGTTTTTTTTTTTTTTTTTCCTTAGCTACTCACATGGACACACGCTTCTCTAGAGATGTACACACACACACACACACACACACACACACACACTTCCGAAAATAGAATGTTTGCCTGTGTTAAAGTCACGTACCTGTTTGCCTTTCATTAAACTTACTGACAAGTGACCTCGAGGGACAAACACAGTGAATCCCAGTTGAACCTTTAACACAAAACCTTGCCAAATTTGCCTCCAGGAACAAAGGCATTCTGCAACACAGGCTGGACTGGGCACATTCTCTCAGCCTGGGAATATCAGACGCATTCATCTCAGCAGCGAACCTCAAAGCCACATGAAGCATCAGTGTGTGTGGCCTGGAATATTAACAATACATTTTAATTTCAAGGCACTCATGCCTGCAGGGTTTGGGGGCACTTTAACAGAAAAAAAGTAAGTAAAAACAAAGGACTATCAAATAAAATGACAGGCTGATCATAATCTGGTTTATAAGCAGAGAGTTGTCATGGCTCTTAATAAAATGTGAATAAGTAAGGCTCTGGTTCTACAGTAAAAATATAGAAAGGATAAGTCTTTGCAACATCATTGCTTATCAGAACATAGCTCTAGGATATCCAGGGACTAATACTGTGGGAACACTGTGGGCCACGGGCACCTCAGCAGAAGCCAAGGGATGGCATAGAGTCTTCCAGTCTTTCTTCTCATGCATGTTCTTGCTCTAGCTGGGTGGATCTTTTATGTGGCAAGAGAAATCCTTCCAATACTTTGTTGTCTGGCAAGCTTCAGTAGTCAATGTTATTACTTTGTAACTGTGTGCCAAGCCACAGGTGAAGGTCAGAGGCAGGGCAGCTGGAAAACTGGTGGAGGTGGAAGTGAGGGTGGGAAGCAGGTGAGGGTGGGTAGGGAGCAAGAGGTCCAGGCAAGCAGAGTTTGCTTAAAACCTGGTAAAGATGCCTTACCACTAGGAAGAGGATGATGTAGAGAAATGGTAGCCACCAGAAGGCCAGGCAGAGAAGCCAACAGAGACAGTGAGGAGCCACGTGAGACCAGCAGGTCTGGAGTGCAGAGCAGAGCTGGCCTGGAGTTTCCTGGCATGGTACTGGCAGAAGGTCTGTGCTGGCTGAGGGCTCATACACTGATGGGGACGGCTCTTTCAGGTGGCAGCCACAGAGATGTTTCTGTTAACAAATGTTGTCTACTTCTTGTGCTTTTCTCTTTTGTTTGCATGCTTTTCTATTTTAGGACAAAGGAAGTTGGATAGTAGGTGATCTTTATTTTCTAAAAAGGCATGTATTGTAAGATTCTCAATAGCAAGGGCTGGGGAGATGGCTCAGCTCTTAAGAGCCTTGACTGCTCTTCCAGAGGTCCCCCAGTTCAATTCCCAGCAGCCACATGGTGGCTCACAACCATCTACAATGGGATTTGATGCCCTTTTCTGGCATGCAGGTGTACATACAGATAGCACACTCATATACATAAACAAACAAACAAATCCAAAAAGAAAAGAGCCTCAGTTACAGACTTTCTGTGACATATACATGGGAAGCACCATATATATATTTTCTTTGTAATTTGAAACATGGTAAAGATTCTGAGAAATCCTGCAATCAAGAGATATATTTATGTTTTCTGTCACACATAGACTTAGTTTTACATTTAAAAAATGTATTATTTTAAAATTTTAATTAATCAATTATTGTATGAGTATGTCCCCCCCCTCCCCGTGTGTGTGTGTGTGTGTGTATGTAGGTGTGTGTGCATCACAGAGTACATGAGACGGGCAGGGGACAATCTGTGGGAGTTGTTTTTCCCCTTCCTTCATGTGTCCAGGGGATTACACTCAGGTCATTAGACTGAGTTATATTACTGGGTCCAAAGATGAAACTTTCATTGCGTCTATACTGGTATTAAATATAGGAACATAGAAATCAAATAGGTATCTGAAACACAAGCAAATGAAACTTGAAAAATGCTCTGCATGGAACTGTTAGAACAAGCGAATAATAGCACGTCACACACGTAACACGGAAGGACAATGAAAGGAAATGAGAAAAAAACACATAAGTGAGAAGAAAACTTAAGTGGGGGATGTAAAGAGTAGCACAGTGGTAGGGAGCACTGCTGCAGAGGACCTGAGTCCAGTTCACAAGAGCCTGCAACTCCAGCTCCAGGGGATTTGACGCCCTCTTCTGGCTTCTGTAGGCATCCACAAACACACGGCATATAGACACGCGTGCGCGCGCGCGCACACACACACACACACACACATACACACAATCCATACATATATACAAATAAATGAAAATAAGTCATAAAAAATAAGTGAGATCTCTTAATTTATATTTTTCAAACCTGTGTATCCTCAATTGCAGACACCTTTTCACCGTGGCAATCCTGTTTATCACGCTGCCTTTTGAGATGATTTGACTGCAGAATCCTTTTCGCACACATCAGTTACTTTCCTAAGACACACCCTCCACCTTCCCACCGCAGCTCTGAGCAGCTCATCTGAAAAAATGCTCCTCTAGAAGTCGGCTTACATTGGGCCCATGGGATTCAGTTGTAAGGACAAAAATCCATGTCGATCCAACTCTGGGGAGAGCACCGGAAGTGCAAGGACATCAAATGTGCGCATAGAATTATCCAGAGAACCTCCTGCTGTTTAGTTAGAAACCAACTTCCAGAAGGAATTTAAAATGGTGTGTGGGCTGAAGCGGACTGATGAGAGCGATTATTCAACATCATGGACATTTTTTTTCCCCCAGCAGAGATGACTCGAAGTAATTAGAAGAAACAAGGAGTGGGATTCAAAACATAGGGGATGAACCACATTGTTCTTCAAGTCCAACCACTACATGTATAGTGTGGCCATATGGAGGTTGCTTACACCAAAGAAACATTTTATTTTTTTTAAAGTTGAGATTCCATCAAACTCAGAATCCAACATCGGAGAGCAAGATCGTGGTGTCTAGGTACCTGTGTATCCTGAATAACTACAGCATGGAGTTGTGACAGCGCTTGCAAACGGAACGAGGAACTCTTTGCACCTTTGGGGCTTTGAGGATCTACCTTAACATGAAATTTTAAAGTAAGCAATGAAAATCAACAGGTGACCCATAGGGAGGGCTCCAGGTGGCTTGGCAAGTGGCACAGTCTTCTAAAGACTTTCCAGTAGCTGTGTGCTCTGTGTGCACGGGCCTGTGGAGGGGCAGGTTGGGTTGGGGGAGGGTAGACAGGTAACTAGGGTTGTTACCGGGATCCACATGTGCCTTTACCTCTTGCCTCGATAAAAAAGAGCCCTAGTTACTGGACAAACGGCATTTTGCTTGTTGTAGCCCTCTGTCAGGATCAAGGTCACGGCCTTTGTGTGGAGAGCTAAGGGACTGAGAATGGGTGTGTCTTTTTGGGGATGGCTCAGGGTACTGCTGAAGGCAAGCTGGCTAACAAGCTGCTTCAGGCATAGCTGAGGATTAAGCTTTTCACTGGGACAGAACAATCAATGTTTGGTTCTTTCCAACGCCCTTCAGGAGCCCGTTCCCAATTATATTTAGATGGAAGTGGGTTTTCTGAGATGCCACAGAAGACTGCAAAGGACACAGACGCTGTGAGCATGAAAGAAGGGAAGATATACTCGGGAGAAGTCAGCGTCAGGGAAAGAAGCCTTTAAAAATTTAAAAGGTATTTCAAAAAAACAGCAGCTTCTTGTGACAGATTCTTTCTCTAGTTTCTTTCAGATTGCCCTAGGTCCTGGCCTTCCTCCTTCTCTGCTCACCAGCAGTATCTATAAGAAGAGATGATACAGAGGCTGGGTACCAGATGAGGCAAGGTTGGAGCAGACAGAAGCCGGGATTAAAAGGGCTGAGCACTATAGAGGGTCTAGGGAAGTGTGGAAAGGACACCGGGAGAAGGTGCGCCCCCTGCTGGTGGTGGGTCAGGTGTTGTGATCCTGGAGAACAGGTGTGACCACATAGTGTAGAGGTGCTTTAGAAGTGCTGCAAAGAAAAGTGGGAACTGTGTTAGCAAAAGAATCAAAGCAAGGACCCTCAGCATCTAAAAGAGTACTGCACTGCAGCCAGATGGGACCACGGAACCCTTGCTTTCTGAAAAGGGTCTATTGTGTGTACAGTCTTCAGTTGTATCCCCCACATCATTGCTTATGCATCGTGATCTACTGGAGCAAGAAAATTCAAGTACATAAATGCAGAATGGTAGTGAAGAAATGAGTGAGAATGGAGAGGGAGGGGCAGGTGGGAGTGTTATCAAGGCGCAGCTGTTGTGAGCATGCGCACTTCACGGGGCCTCGCCTCGCTGCAGTTTTGCAAAGCTGATCACTCCAGTTAGTGTCTTAATGGATGCTTTTAGATTGTGTGCCAACAGATCCATCCATGCGAAGATATAAAGGAACTTCATGTGCTCATGGGACTTTGAGTTTGGAGCTGGGGCTAGAATCCAGGGCACATAAGCTAAGTGTGCATTGTAACATGAGCTGCACCCTCAGTCTCGGCCATGGAGACTCTGCAACCACAACACTGCACACACTTTTATATATATGTATACATATATATACATACACACACACACACACACACACACACACACACACACACACACACAGAAGCTGCCCAGGGTCTGAAACATCTTTCTGTGTCTGTTTCTGACACTATCCCACAGTGGACCGCAAACATTTGTAGATGTTTTCTTTTGTAGCCCCTCTAATTGTGGGAGTGGGCGTGGGGGTGAGGGTTGGGGTTGGGGTGGGGAATTGATCACCTGACACCCGCTCTGCCGCACAGATCTTAAATGAAACATACTATGGAAGCTCAGGGTCTGCCTTCTTGTAGATGGCAAGACCAGCCACGGGAGCAGGAAGGGAGTAAGGACTGAAATTAGGGAGCTTAATGGCAGAGGAGCCCCGCGGGTGGACTTGACAATGGCAGCTGTGAAGGTGATGGAGACATCCTACAATACTGGCTGTTTTCTAGAAGGAGCTGGGACTGTGGCTTTAACTGAGGTCTATGCTGAACCTCTAGAGATGAAAGCAGAAGTTGAGTCTAAAAGAAAGGGGACTGCTGGGTAGTGGTGGCGCATTCCTTTAATCCCAGCACTCAGGAGGCAGAGGCAGGTGGATCTTTGAGTTCAAGGCCAGACTGGTCTACAGTGTGAGTTCCAGGACAGCCAGGGCTACAAAGAGAAACACTGTCTTGAAACAACCAAACGACAAAAAAATAAAATAACAACAACAACGAAAAGGGAGCCATAAAGTGGGGCGGGCTCATGGGGGGGGGGCAATGAGGGAGAGGAGGAAAGAAGAGCAAAGAATAATACCACATATGTTTTAAGATTCACCATGAAACCCACTACTTTGTATGTTAACCCTCAAAATCAATTTTTTAAAAAGCCAACTATTCTCATCTCACACATCAAGAGTGATGAATGATGTAGCAGTTAGCATAGAAACGTGATAAGTTAAAGCCCTTGAGAGGACACAATGACTTTTTAAAAGAATAACAGTTCTCTCTGATACAAAGTATACAGTGAGGGCCAGAGCCAACTCTATGACTGAGAAATGGTACTGAGCACCTGTGCCAGTGAGGACTCAGCCAGCAGGAGATGTGAACCTTATTAGTATATGGCTGGGAAGAGTCAGACCTCCAGGAACCAATTTGGAGCCCAACACTAAGCATCAGAGCAGCAATGACCAAGGGAAGTGACTGGAGATTTGGCCACAGGCAATGTCACAGTCTCAAACACACTGCCTGATGCAGTGAAGGCAGCTATGTAGACATGCCTTAGAGATCCAGAGTCTTAAGAGTAAGGTGACTATGCACCTGTCAGCTGGAGGCTACAGAGGGTCAAAGGCAGTCTTAATGGTGCTGGCTGACATGATGGGTCAGGACAGATGCACCTTATCAGAACCCAGCAAAGCCAGGCTAGCTGCAGGCTAGGTGCTTTACCACATCAGAGACTGCCCCAAGGAGGAAAACAGAAGGGCAGATGTGGAATTTGATTGTTGATAAATCAATGGTTTCACAAACACAAAAACTATTTTGATATGAGAAAGGAGGAGGTGTGTGTCCATGATATCCACACTCATCATTCCTGCAGATAAGCAGGGTGCTGTCACCTTAAGCTACAGGATCATTGATTATAAGAAATACCTATTTTTAAAACGAGTGGTCCCAGAAGTCCACAGCCGCTTGCCATTCTTCATGGAGATGACTCCAGCTCTACACAGCTGTTCCAGAAGGCCAGTTGGATGACTTGGCAGGAGTGACCTGTGAAAGCAAAGCATGATGGGTAGTGAGCAGTCTTGGGAGGGTTTGAGAAACTAATTTGATAGGATTAGATTGTCATTCATTACAATGACTTTATGTTTGGTAGAGCAGACACTAATTGTGCTGAGGCGGCACCATTTGGGAGCCTCAAGTTCACGGTTCAAGGGGGTTTGTTTTGTTTTCCTGTTTAATAACTGATTAAAAAACACGAGGAACTTTCCCCGTGCATTTCTCTCCTACTGATCTTCAAAATAGGCTATTGAGGAAATAGTAAGCTGCACCACGGGGTGCAACAGCAGAATTCTTCTCAGATTTTGGAAAACTCCAGGGATACAAGCTAAGAGTGAGCAGGGGAAGAGCATCTGGGCGTGGTATGAGCCAGCAAGCCTGGGAAAGGTCACATGGAAAACCAAGTTCTAGGGGCTTCTGATTGGCCTCCAATACTAGAAAATTAAGCCCACACTTGGTGACGGCTCAAAAGTCTTAGCATATTTTGAAGTCACAGAATAGACATAATTCTATGTTGTAATTATTTTATTTATTTATTTATAACCAGAAGTATGTCCGGTCTCTCAAGTGAGTTTATGTGAAGTTCAGAAGTCACCCCTTCCTTTGGGAAAATACAGTCTACCTTTTGGTGGAAGGCTCCTTTGACCCAATGGGCATACTTGCAGGCTGGCCCTGCCAGGTGTCTTAAGTTTATGAAGATCTCAGACACTGATGCCTACTAGGTCTAAAAGGTTGTGACAGACAGGCCCCAGAATTTCCAGTTCCTGGCATTCATGCCCTGTCAGCTTCTTCTCCCACTGGAGGGTCTGACTTGTAATCAATGAAGCATTGTGAGAATAAAGGGCTTCCAGGAAAAGGCCGTAAGAGACATGGGGTCTCTTTCTTACTTTCTTGGCCTTTGGCTTTGGAAGAAATGAGTTTCAGATTATCAGAACTTCAGTAGCTCTAAGGACCTGCAAAATCCCAGCAGCCATGTAAGTGTGCTATCTTGAGATTCACTGTCTGCAGCCCCAGCCAGCTTCTCCAGTAAATCCCAATGAAAGACCAGGAACAGGATCACCATTTTAAATGGTTCCCCAGCTATCTGACAAACTGAAGTGCTAGGCATCTTTTGTCTGTCTTAAGCTGTGAAGTTTTGGAGAAGTTCGTCACTTAGCAATAGCTCAGTAACATAAACCTTTGGTTCTAGTTCATCTTTTACCTTCAATAAGTGTTGAGACAGATACAGACTTTGTGTTGGGGACATTGTGAGGAAATCTCAGTGTAGAGTGAAGCAGCTGGTGAGAGAGAGGGGAGAGAGAGAGAAAGAGAGAAAGAGAGAAAGAGAGAGAGAGAGAGAGAGAGAGAGAGAGAGAGAGAGAGAGAGAGAACCTCAGGAGTCATTAGTAAAGGAGAGAAAGCTGTTGCATAGATGTATTCTCCCCTTCGATGTATAATGGGGGCTTCAGCATCTTATTTAGAGTTTTAAAAGGGTTACTTTAAAATTTCAAACATTTATCTATTGCTGTACCTGCCTGTTTGAGTGACAATGGCCCTCCTAGGCTCATTATTTTAAACCCTTGGTCCCCAGTTGGTGGAACTATTTGGAAAGGGTTAGGAGGCATGGCTTTGTTGCAGGAGGCGTGTCACTGGGAGTGGGCTTTGTCTTTCAAAATCCCGTGCCATTTCCAATTAGTTCTCTCTGAGTGTTCATGTCTCAAGATGTGAGCTCTCAGCGACTGTTCCAGTGTCCTGCCTGCCTGTCTGCTGCCACATTCTCTACCATGACAGTCATGGACTCAACCTCTACAGCTCTAAGTCTCTGGCTTTCTTTGGCCATAGTGCTTAGTCACAGCAATAGGAAAAAAAAAAAAAAAAAAAACTAGGACATTATTTGAGAAATAACTCTAAAACCTAGTCACATAGTCAGTTAAAACTCACAGATTTGTGATTAACTGGAATGTTCAGTAAGCTCTGCCTGGGCTCTTTTGTATAGCCCTGGGCAATTTAGCAGGGACAGACAGCCTCACTTGATGCCTAGTACCTCATCTAGGGTGGTAGAGACACTAGGACCATTTAAGAGGATTGTGTGTGTGTGTGTGTGTGTGTGTGTGTGTGTGTGTGTGTGTATGTGTGTGTGTGTGTGTGTGTGTGTGTGTGTGTTCTTTTATTTTTTAAATTGGAGGGTTTACAGCATAGCTATTTTAGGTACCTGAAAGTGAGCATGGTGGTGGCCGGGTGTCTCAAAACACTGTCTCTGTTGTTTGTTAATGGTAATTACAATGCCACCTCAGACACAATGACTGGAGGCAGACGCCACTACTTCCTGAGAAGAAGCTCTATGAAGAATTTCTGGCTAATGTTAGTCCACTACAGTGACAATAATCTCCTTTTAACAATTTAAGCAAAGTAGTTTATAAAGAGAAAGCTACAAATCATTCAGAATGGTATTATCCCCAAATAACTACTGTTAATGTTTGATAAACATAATTGTTTATGATATGTTTACATGTACCTATTAAGATACTGTGAGGGTAAAATGACAGGTAGATGAATAATTGGTTAGACAGATGTAAAATTCTCTATGTAGTAAGGATTGTTATTATTTTTATTGGCATGTTAAAGATTTAGCTAAGAGAGACTGTCAACTTACTAGAAAAGATGAAAAATACCCAACAACTCATAATCCTTCATATTTACAGATTTATTTTGGTTTGGTCAGAGATTACAAATTTGCTTTTGTTTTATAGTAAAAAATACTTTTGGTTGCTTCAGTATAATTTAAACAATTATAGGGGTCACAGAGGTACTTTTTATCATGACCTCCATTGAGAAGGTTGTTGAGAAGTGTGCAGTGGCCACCATGTTCTTCTGAAGTACAGAAGAACTTCTAAGCTGCCGTTACCCTTGAGTAAACATTTGGCTGAGTGTTGCAAGAATCCCTTCTGTGGGGAGATAGACACAATAGTCTACCCCATCCTTATAAGGCCCCATCATAAAGCAGAACAGAATTTCACTGGAGTTCACCGTGGGGAACTCATGAGTCTATTGGCCTCATTTACAGAGCATGGTGAGGGGTTATTGCAGAGGTGTGAGTGACCCAGCGTGGCTGCACTGGAGTCTGTGCCAGGCATGGACCAGGGCTTCCCCACTGTATAGAAGGAGCCCCTGCCTCATGTACTCTGTCACCCTCTGAGGTTCCTCCTCCAGGCCTCCAAGTGTAATTAGGGCAGAAATGCATATACATGCCTGGGAGCTTTAAATGCATATAAACCGCCACTTGGTCAGAGGCCCACTTTCTACAACACTGGGTGTAACTTTTTTTTCTTTTCCTCAAATACTAAAAAACAGTGTTATTTTGTCTTCTCTCATTCCAGCTTGCTAGAAGGAGATAGCCTGATTTATTTATTTATCTCAGTTGTATACTTGATTTCTGCCCTACGGCATGGCAGGAAGGTACCTGGAAACCTAGAGAATTCTTAAAATTTTATAGCTTCACCAGTAAATGTTTTGATATGACTTATTCTTTGTTTCATTAGTGTGTTAGTTTCTATGTACAAGTGTGTGTGGTGTGCTTGTGTGATGGTGAGATGTGTGTGTGCTGTGTGGTATGTGTGTATAAGTGTGTGTGTGTGTGGTATGTGAGAGTGTGGAGTGTGTATGATGTGCAGTGTGTATGTATAAGTGTGTGTGTGTGATGCATGTGCAGGGTGTGTATGTGTGCATAAGTGTGTGGTATCTTTGTGCAGGGTGTGTGTGTGTACATAACTGTGCATAAACATAAGTGTGTATGTGTGGTATGCACATGCAGGGTGTATGTGTGCATAAGTATGTGCATAAGTGTGTATGGGTGTGTGTGTGGATACATGTGCAGTGTGTGTGTATAAGTGTGTGTGTGTGGTATGTATGTGCAGTGTGTGTGTGTGTGTACTTGCATGCACACATGCTTCATATAAACTAAAACCAGTTCTTTTGTTCCTGGAAACGTTTCTTACATTGTATCCCTACCTATTTTCAGCATTTTGAATGGCTCCGTTATTAGCATCCCAACCTTCCAGTTACCTTTTCAGATATCTTTGCCTTTTTCTTCAGCATTAATATTGATTACCTAAAGTGCTTTACTATCATATAAATATATCACAATATTGTATATTTTCTTTGTGCTGTTTCTACTTTGTCTAAAATAGTATAATCCTTTTTTGTTTGTTTTTTTTAAAGACAACGTCTTACTCTATAGACCTGGTTAGCCTAGAGCTTGCTCTGTAGATCAGTTTAGTCTGCAGTTTCTGGCAATCCTCCTGCCTCTGCCTCCCAAACACTGGGATTACAGGTGTACCTCACCATGGCTGCTATGAATCAGCTTCTTCCTTTGTCAACTTTAAACTGATCTTTGTGGTCTCCATAATGAGGATCTGCTGCTGTTTCCTTGCCTCTGTCTCCTAAACTTATTCGATTCCTCACCAGCCTCTAAGGCCCTGTGGGACCTTTGTGCTGCCTATGCAGTCTGCTCATGAGTGCCATATGCACTTCCTGTTTTGCAGGTTTTCTTTTTCCCCACCTTCAGTCTGTTTGACTGACAGATGGCCACAGTCTTACGGCTCATGTCTCTCATCTTTGGTCACCCTCCCATCTCACTGGCGTTGATTTGCTTTGATTTACTCTCAGCTATGATTCTCGAACTAACCTTTGCTTTCTTCTCATTCTTCTGAGGGCTAAGACCTCAAGACCGTGGGGTGTCTGGTTCTAGTGGGGACAGACTATAGCCCTCCTGTGGGGCTTGGGCTTTGGGATCCTATTGATAATTCTGTACAAGCCTTCACCTTACTAGGGATGCTTTTAACTTCCATATTCTTTAGAGAAATCCTCAAAAATAAAATTCTGGTGACTTTACCGAACCCATGAATACCCCAAGATCACATTAAAGTAGTAAAAGTAGGGGCTGGGGAGACACCTCGGGTGTTAAGTAAGAGTACTGGCTGCTCTTCCAAACAATCAAGCCCCAACTAACAACGGTGGTAACAACTGTCTGTAACTCAGTTCCAGAGGGTCTGATGCTCTCTTATGGTCTTCACAGGCTCTGCATACTCACGATGTACAGACATACATGCAGGCAAAACACATACACACACTTTTTAAAAAGCAAATGTCTTCCCTAGGGAGGAAAATATGTAGTCTTGGGGTAGGTTAGCTCAGTGACAGATTGTGTGGTTAACATATATGAGATCCTAGCATCTATCCTTAGCACATTAGTGCTTACATACTTGCACACACATGTATACAAACACAGTACACACAGAGGTGGGAGAGAGAGAAAGGGAGAGGGAGATGAAAACATGAAATCAGAAATATAACATCACTCATCAGGAACCTAACCAGCTTTAGGTAAAGGGCAGTTCTTCAGCAAGACGATTGTTATTTTATTTTATTTTATTTTTGGTTTTTTGAGACAGGGTTTCTCTGTGTAGTCCTGGCTGTCCTGGAACTCACTCTGTAGACCAGGCTGGCCTCAAACTCAGAAATCCGCCTGCCTCTGCCTCTCAAGTGCTGGGATTAAAGGTGTGCGTCATTATTGCCCGGCAAGACAATTGTTTAAAATGCTTGGTTTATAAAGGCTGTGCCTTCCCTGTGCTTCCCAGAGAAGGCATTCTCTGGGAATTCTACCTAGGTTCTGATCAAAATGCCCTAAATGCTGGAGAATCAGATTGGCATAAAGCTCCAAAAAGAGACTGAAATGAACTTTTTTTTTTTATAAGTAATCTCTCCACAAAGTTTTTCCTTTGATTTCCTTGACTTTCAGTGTGAAGAGTTAAGAACTTTTTGTTGACAGTGATTTTTGTAGTCCCTTAGCCTCAGTGTCTGTCTGCATCGACTTTAAGGGTTTGAGAGATGTTTTCTCTAATTGCCTAAAGTCATAAAAGCTGGATGGCAAAAGATTATGATGGCTCAACACACACACATACATGCGCGTGCGCACACACACACACACACACACACACGTCAGATATAAATAAATTTGCAATAGGTCACCTTCTCTCTCCTTTTCTAGTTTTCTATAATACAAATAGTTTAAGACTATCTCCTTGTGTAGCAATGTTAATTTACTCAGTAGGTCCTCTTTAGTAGTGTTTTATAACAAAGCATATTTTTGAGAATTTCTAAGTGAACTTCAACATGAAGCTGGGATAGATCAAAACAGACAGACTGTTTGAAGATACAAAGAATGTCACATAAAAGAGAGCTGATTCTTCTACAATTAAATGTATGGGTTAAATTAAACACATACCACCAAACTCTGTGCAGAAACTAAGTTGATGGCCTGTGCTTCAAAATAAGCAAGAACCTACCACTCCCTCACTGGAGAGGAATATAAATACATACGATGTTGTTGAAAAAAATGTTAATTCGGAACTGGAGAGGTGGCTCGGGGCTTGGGAGGCTTATCCATAAAACTGATGATCTGAGTTTAACCCTTGGATCCCCACAAAGTGGCAGGAGAGAACTAATTCCCAAAAGTTGACCTCTGACCTCCACATACTTATTTCTAAACACACACACACACACACACACACACACACACACAGAGGGGGGAATTGGGGGAAAGAGAGAAAGAGAGAGAGAGAGAGAGAGAGAGAGAGAGAGAGAGAGAGATCCTAATTAATTAAAAAGAAGAGAAAAATGTTACTTTTCTGTCAGGAAACAGACTTCTTTACACTGGAGGCAATGAAGCCACCTGAAATTTATTCTCTCACAAAATATGTGCATGTGTTCTAACAGAAATGAACTTAAATCAGATTGAATTATGTCAGAAAAATATAGTACAAATTGCCCTCCCCTGCCTTTTCTCATAATGGAGATTTCCTTTAGTCACTCTCAACTTGTGTTCTGGAAGGAGGAATAAATGGTGTGACCTTGGACAAGTCTCTTAACTTTGACAATTTGACTTTGTAAAATGGGTAGTAGTGAGAAACAGAAGTTAGTGATGAATTTCCAAGAGTTAATGATACTTAACAGAATTCCCAAGAAATCGTTGTTAGTGCATGATCACTAACGTTCCAGAGTTGTCCTCTGAGACATGACCAACAGTTGCAGGCGACAAGGCTCAGGTGTATGCGTTTAAACCGCTCACGGATGGCTTTACCTCTGCAAGCTTGTCATCTGGAAGGTCAGAAGACTGTGGTGATGCATGTGAAGAGCAATTTCACCCAAGGCAAATCTGTCATCAGACCAGTGGCCTTTACCCAGGACAACGGTCTGCCTGACGTAATAAGCATTTTTCCTCTTTGTGAACCATTTTGTGGTGATAGAAGATGCTAGACATAACGAAGAATAACGGTGAACACAGAGGACAGGTGCTGCTGAGGTCCCAGTGGAGCAATGGAAAATCCCTGACAGCTGACACTACGGAGCGAATCTTGACTTTGTTCTTGTTGTTCTTTCAGAGTATCCTTTTGAGACTTTGAGAGGTGAAATTGTTTTTGAATGTCAGCTTTCTCAAACAGTAATAATAAGAGCAAACTGTTGTGTAGTGTTTACTGTGTGCCAAGCATCAGAGTAAAGATTTTTCTGGACATGCGTAGGACATGACATACTCACTTGTAAGTGGATATTAGCCATAAAGTACAGGATAGCCCTGCTACAATCCACAAACCCAAAGAAGTCAAATAACAGAAGAAAGAAAAGAAAACCCTCATGCTTCCCTGTTTGGTAGACACCATGCTAATTCTTCTTTTACGTCAGAGGAAACTGAACAGGGCAAATAAGTTACTTGCCTATCATGAGAAACCTGGAGAATATTTTCCTGATTAGTTTTATGTAGACAGTGGGATTACCAGATCTGTATTTCTAATGCAACACAAGTGGCTTCTTTGTCTTTAAAATTCTTGTTTCTGAATATAGTAGGAAAGCTCCAAGCTCAAAGGATTTGCTGGTTTCTGTCTCCTAAGCTTGGAACCACACTTTCTTTAGTGTGGATCTCAGTGTGGGGAACTTGGCCCTGGGTGAACACTGATGTGTGTTCAGTGTACTCATCTGGTAAGTCCAGTTCAGTGTAAGTCATGGTGGTGTGTTTGCTTTCCTTGTTAAGGTTAATCGGTGACTCACTACTTCACTGCACAAAAAAAACGTTTTGAATGAACTAGTGCGGTGTCCAGTGCCTGCCAATCACACCACCTTTCTTCCTAGCAGCATTTTAGTAACCCTGGTGAGGATCCCACCACCGCATCTTGTAAACAGCATCTCCATTTTTACCCTACGGACTAGGGGTGCCCTGTAACAAGCTAACTAAAGACACAGACTCTCCCTGAGGAATTTGCATTTTTGAAAATGTTTCACAGTTGCTTTTAGACTTCCACTCACACCCGCGGCTTTATCTTCCTTCTTCTTCTACCGCTCATCACTATTTGGCTGGACTAAAATCAAACAAGAGATACAAGTGTTTTTGTCACATTTTATGGTACACTTTTTCCGCGAACTCAAAGAGAATCTGTAGGTGATCACATCCTGGTTCCAGGGAATCCGATACCCTCTTCTGGCTCTTGTGGGTACTGCACCCATGTGATGCAGACATACATGGAGGCAAAACTTACCCATACAAATAAAGTAAAAATCATACACACACGCACACACGCACAAACGTACACACGCACACACGAACGCACGCATGAATGCACACATTTAAAAAGAATGTCTCTTGCTCTTCCAGAAGATTCAAGTGTTGTTCCTAGCACCCACATCAGACAGCTAACTGCTTATAATTCCAGCTCCAGGAGTCTGACATTCTCTTCTCGGCCTCTTCAGGCACCTGGACACATGTGACAGACAGACAGACAGACAGACAGACAGACAGACAGACAGGCATGCACACATGCAAGCACACACACACACACACACACACACACACACACACACACACACACAAATAAATCTTAAAAAAAGTTCAAAAGGAAAAAAGAATAACTGAAGCTATGTGACCCCTGTCGGCCAACAGGAAGTTGATTAAAATAATTTTCACTTACAGGCAGCTAAAGTTTAATAAAGGTATAAAATGAGTTTTTTTTTTTTAAATACTTTTTTCAGATTCCAGACACATATGGAGATAAAAGCAATCTTGAACGAGTTCTCACTAAACGAGCGACTTGCTGCAAAGCAAGTAAAGGAATCTGGCCAGCTTCTTCTGCAGAATCAAACAGCAATGCACAAAGACACTATGGTAAAAAACGCGTACATCTGAGAAGAAGGCGCCGTGTCGCGGGAAGATGGAGGGGGCCTGGGAGAGGGAGGAGAGTCGGGTCTAAAGAACTCCACGGATGGAGGCAGAACCCATAAGGAAACTAAGGGGGTGGTGTTGGGGGGGGCGACTAAAAGCAAACTCTAAACAGCTTTCCTTACAAATGGCTTTCATATGCAGGGCAAGAAGCGACTGAAAGAAAACAAATAGCAAGAGATATAATAGGCACATTATGCAACCAGGATTACTAAGGAGGGGCTAAAACCAGAAACAGACTTTGAATAATTTGGATATGGAAAGTTTATGCAAGGGCAGACACAACAGGCAAAGGGGAGTTGTGCCAGTGTGGGCCAGGGCGGATATTGTGTCTGAAGGGAGAAAGAATGTCACATAATAAATACATTGGCAGGAGGACAAAATATGTTTGGATGGAAATGAAAGATAAAAGGAACCGGGGAGTAATCGTAGGAAATTATTATAGACCATCTGGGTCAGATAAAAGGCAGCTCGGAAGGTTTGTGCTGATGAAGATGCCCAAGGAGCGTCCAGCCTGGCTGGGATAGCCATTTTTGCTGTATGTTAGGGCAGAGTGGTGTTTGGTCACATTTCTGCCACCTGATCTTGGTTTGGTTTGGGGTGTCACTTCTGATACCAGAAATCCAGAAAAGAGCTGGAAAGAAATCTGGATGCAGCTGGGCAGGTTGTGGCCAGACCTTCCCTCCCCACATTCAGTGTCTGCAGATATGTTAAAACTGCCTTCTGCTCACCCCACTACCCTGGTGACTTGTCATAATTTGACATTTAAAAACAAAAACAAAAACAAATTCATTTCCTTTCCAATCTGTCTGTTTACAGAGTTCTTCCTGCTCTTGGTTCAATGTCTACAAGTCCAGTTTGTTTTGGTTCATGCATCTGGGTACCTTCAAAGAAACAGAATTGGCCTGCGTGGTGACCTCTTGGCCACTAGCTTTGTGAGATGGCTGCGGCAGAGCTCTTGCAGTGGTCTCAGGCTCATTTGCTGCGGCAGAGCTCTTGCAGTGGTCTCAGAGCACATTTTAACCTTGCAGTTCCCAGATAACTGTATGAAAATAACCTGGGGAAAGAGAAAGAAAGAGGAAGAAAGGAAGAAAGAGGGGTAGTTGAAGGGAAGGAAGAAAACGGAGTGGAATAAAACAGCCTTTCTGCTTCAGCCTTGGCTTTACAGAGTCCAATTCTCTGTGACGAGCAGCAACCCTGAGTTTTCCTTTCCCTTCAGTTCCTCCCATCCCCTGGGGTGTTATAGGCAGAGAGCTGAGTTTGAAGGGCACCCATTTGAGCCTCCAGTCTCTTGTTTATCAGGACAAAGAACTGGGCTAGGGACACATGGTCAGAATTATAATAGTTTATTAATAAAGGGAAAATACTGAGGATCAATGTGAGCTGGCGGGCTGAGGGAAAACTGCACTCAGGCGCAGGCTAGGGGCTGACGACTCTGATGTACTTAGATAGTGTCCACTCCCTCAGGCTAGGGGCTGATGATTCTTTACGGATCCTTGACGTATGTAGATAGCGTCCACTCCCTCTATATTTGCATAGCACAAGCTTTTCTTGTGCATGTTCATTGTATGCAGTCTAAGCTGAGAAAGGCTTCCTGTTTTCCTCTGCTGAACCAGTGGCTTCTTTCATGTGTTAGACTTGATGTACCCCTCTCCAACACCATCCTCCTGCACCAGTGCCAGGGAATGAACCCAGCGTGAAGCTGCCCTTTCAGCTCAGGCTATACTTTACAGCTCTGCTTAGGGACTAGGAAGAGAGCTAATGACTCCTTTATACAAGTAAAAGACCAATTACTTGCATTTTCAGTATCTCCAGTGAACTTCCGTATTTTCACAGATGCCAAAAGGCACAGGTGGGATACGTGCTAACCCTGCCTGCTAGCACCTTCCATCTCAAGAAGAGGTGAGTCTAGCTAGTGACTTCAAGTATTTTAAATGGTATTTAGGCCTCGGGTGAGGGCAATAACTGATAACAATTAACTAATATTCGGGATAGCTACACACATTCTGTGTTATGCTGATGGCTTCCTGGTAGCATGCAGAAGGACATACTCAGGGCAGTGAGTGTACCCATGTCCCTTACTTAATTCTTTGTGTCTCTGCTTGGGAAATTGCTCAGGTGTCGACCATGGCTCAGTACACCTTGAGAATTCCATGGTATTCAGAAAAGAGTAGTCCATTTTGAAGTTGGTTCTCTGTGTGTGTTTGTCTTTCTCTCTATATTGTATGTTGGGGGCGTCGTGCTTTTGTGTATTTAATGTGTATATATGTTTGTGTGTGCTTTCCTACACAAACACACACACCTTGTTTATGCTGATGGCAGAAGGGGACATTGGGTGTCTTACTCTGTCATTTTCTGTCTTAGTCCTTTGAAAGTCTCCTGTTGAACACAGAGCAAGCTTGGTGACTAGCAGGACCCAGTGAGAATCTTGTTTCTGCATTCCCACAGTGTTGGGCTGACAGTCACAGTGTATAGTCATGGTGTACAGTCATATCCAGATTTTCCAGGGGTACTTCCGATTTGAATTCAGGTTCCTGTGCTTGCATAGCAAGGATACTGAGCCATCTCTCCAGGCATCAGAGTTAATTCTGACAGAATCCAGTTGCCTGCAGTTGAAAAGCATTCTCTGTATTTTGTGAGTTAAAAAAACAAACAAACAAACAAACAAACAAACAAAAAAAACGCTACAGAAAAGAGAATTTAAAAGAGATAAGAAAATCTCCATCGTAAGCAGTTTTCTGTTTCTCCAGGGGCACAAGTTATATATACCCATGATATCAGGTAAAATGCAACTACAGTAATCTACAAAGGTAGAATTAGCTTGGGATTATACAGAAAGGCTAGTAACAGACCAGCGTCACCAGATATTGAAGTGTAATTATGTGTAGCCTATGTGGGTGGTGAAGAAGAGCACACAGAAAGACTCAGAGCAAACAACGAGAGAGGCTAACATGTGGTAGAGGACAGTTAGTTCCACACCAGCTCTAAAAACAGAGCTGGACCTAAATGAATCAGACTCTTTTCTTCAATTACCACTAGGAGCAGGCTGAGTTTGTTTCATTTTAAGATATTTATTTATTTTTATTTTGTGTATATGAGTATTTTACTTGAGTATATGTAAGCACACCATGCATATGCAGGGCCTGAAGAGGCCAGAGAGGATGGTGGAGTTATAGACATTACTACATCCTGCCAGCTACACGGATGCTGGGACCCAAACCAGGGCCCTCTGCAAAAGCAGCAAGTGCTCTTTACTGATGGCCGTCTCCATACTCATGATAGGATTGTTTCTATGCCATGCTAGGGATTCACTTCAGGGCCTTTCTCATGCTAAATACACTGGACTACTGAGTTGCAGTCTCAGTCTTTGGATCAAATTAGTTTTTTGTTTTTTTGTTTTAGAAATAGCTTATTGTTTTATTTGTTAAAATTTATTTACATATTTTCTCTTTTTTGAATTTTTTATTGGATATTTTATTTACTTACATTTCAAATGCTATCCCCTTTCCCAGTTTCCCCTCTGGAACCCCCCTATCCCATCCTCCCTCCCCCTTCTTCTATGAGGGTGCTCACCTACCCACCCACCCACTCTCACCTCCCCACCCTGGCATTCCTCTACCCTGGGGCATGGAGCCTTCCCAGGACCAAGGGCCTCTCCTCCCTTTCATGTCCGAGAAGGCCATCCTCTGCTACATATGTGGCTGGAGCCATGGGACCCTCCATGTGTACTCTTTGGTTGGTGGTTTAGCTCCTGGGAGTTCTGGGGGGTCTGGGTGGTTGATATTGTTGTTCTTCCTATGGGTTGCAACCCCCTTCAGCTCCTTCAGTCCTTTCTCTAACTCCTCCATTGGAGACCCCATGCTCAGTACAATGATTGGCTACGAGTATTCACCTCTGTATTTGCCAGGCTCTGAACGAACCTTTCAGGAGATAGCTATATCAGGCTCCTGTCAACAAAAACTTCTTGGCATCCGTGATAGTGTCCAGGTTTGGTGTCTGTATATGGGATGGAGCCCTAGGTGAGAGAGTCTCTGGATGGCCTTTCCTTCAGTCTCTGCTTCACACTGTGTCTCCGAATTTCCTCCACTGAGTATTTTGTTCCCCCTTCTAAGAAGGACTAAAGCATCCACACTTTGGTCTTCTCTCTTCTTGAGCTTCATGTGGTCTGTGAATTGTATCTTGGGTATTCCAAGCTTTTAGGTTAATATCTACTTATCAATGAGTGCATACCATGTGTGTTCTTTTGTGACTGAGTTACTTCACTCAGGATATTTTCTAGTTCCATCCATTTGCCTAAGAATTTCTCTTATATTTTTGGTTGTCAGCCTAGCCTTTAATGGCTGAGCCATCTCTCCAGCCCCTAAGAATTTCCCAAATTCATTATTTTTAATAGCTGAGTAATGCTCTGTTGTGTAAATGTACCACATTTTCTGTATCCATTCCTCTGTTGAAGGACATCTGGGTTTTTTCGAGCTTCTGGCTATTATAAATAAGGCTGCTATGAACATAGTGGAGCACGTGTCCTTGTAATATGTTGGAGCATCTTTTGGGTATATACCCAAGAGTGGTATAGCTGGGTCCTCAGGTAATGCTGTGTCCAATTTTCTGAGGAACCACCAGACTGTTTTCTGGAGTGATTGTACCAGCTTACAATCCCACCAACAATGGAGGAGTGTTCCTCTTTCTCCACATCCTCGCCAGCATCTGCTATCACTTGAGTTTTTGATCTTAGCCATTCTGACTGGTGTGAGGTGGTATCTCAGGGTTGTTTTGATTTGCATTTCCCTGATGACTAAGGATGTTGAGCATTTCTTTAGGTGCTTCTCAGTCATTCATTATTCCGCAGTTGAGAATTTTTTATTTGGCTCTGCACACCATTTTAAAAATAGGGTTATTTAGTTCTCTGGAGTCTAGCTTCTTGAGTTCTTTGTATATATTAGATACTAGCCCTCTATTGAATGTAGGGTTGGTAAAGATCTTTCCGAAATCTGTTGGTTGTCATTTTGTCCTGTTGACAGTGTCCCTTGCCTTACAGAAACTTTACAATTTGATGAGATCCCATTTGTTGATTTTTGATCTTAGAGCATAAGCCACTGGTGTTCTGTTCAGGAAAATTTCCTCTGTGTCCATGTGTTTGAGGCTCTTCCCCACCTTCTCTTCTATTAGTTTCAGTGTATCTGGTTTTATGTGGAGGTCCTTGATCCACTTGGACTTGAGCTTTGTACAGGGAGATAAGAATGGATCGATTTGCATTCTTCTACATGGTGACCTCCAATTAAACCAGCACCATTTGTTGAAAATGCTGGGTTTTTCCCCTATTGGATAGTTTTAGCTCTTTTGTCAAAGATTAAGTGACAAATATGTGGGTTCATTTCTGGGTCTTCATTTTTGTTTCATTGATCTTCCTGCCTGTCTCTGTATCAATACCATGCAGTTTTTAATCACTATTGCTCTGTAGTACAGCTTGAGGTCAGGGATGGTGATTCCCCCAGAAATTCTTTTATTGTTGAAAATACTTTTTGCTATTTTGGTTTTTTTGTTATTCAAAATGAATTTGAGAATTGCTCTTTCTAACTCTATGAAAAATTGAGTTGGAATTTTTATGGGTATTGCATTGAATCTGTAGATTGCTTACAGCAAGATGGCCAATTTTGCTATATTAATCCTGCCAATCCATGATCATGGGAAATCTTTCCATTTTCTGAGATCTTCCTCAATTTGTTTCTTCAGAGACTTGAAGTTCTTGTCATACAGATCTTTCACTTGCTTGGTTAGAGTCACACCAAGGTATTTAATATTATTTGTGACTACTGGAAAGGGTGTCATTTCACTAATTTCTTTCTCAGCCTGTTTATCCTTTGAGTATAGGAAAGTTACTGATTTGTTTGAGTTAATATTACATTCAGCCATTTTGCTGAAGTTGCTTATCAGGTTTAGGAGTTCTCTGGTGGAATTTTTGGGATCACTTAAGTATACTATCATATCATGTGCAAATAGTAATAGTTTGACTTCTTCCTTTGCAATTTGTATCCTTTTGACCTCCTTTTGTTGTCTAATTGCTCTGGCTAGGACTTCCAGTACCATATTGAATATGTAGGGAGAGAGTGGGCAGCCTTGTCTAGTCTATGGTGTCTTCTGCACCTGAAATTCTTTCTATCTCTTGTATTCCATTGGTGATGCTTACATCTATGACTTCTGATCTCTTTTCTAGGTTTTCTACCTTCAGGGTAGTCTCCCTTTGAGATTTCTTTATTGTTTCTATTTCTATTTTTAGATCCTAGATGGTTTTGTTCAATTCCTTCACCTGTTTGGTTATATTTTTCTTTAATTGTGTAATTCTTTAAGGCATTTTTGTGTTTCTTCTTTAAGGACTTCTACCTGTTTACCTGTGTTCTCCTGTATTTCTTTAAGGGTGTTATTATGTCCTTCTTAAAGTCCTCTATCATCATCGTGAGATGTGATCTTAAATTTGAATCTTTCTTTTCTGGTGTTTTGGGTGTCCAGGGCTTGCTGTGGTGGAAGAACTGGGTTCTGATGATGCCAAGTAGCCTTGGTTTCTCTTGCTTAGGTTCTTGTGCTTGCCTACCGCCATCTGGTTATTTCTGGTATCAGTTGGTCTTGCTGTCTCTGACTGGGAATTTATCCCTTCTGTGGGCCTGTGAGCCTGTGATCTTAGGTGTGTCAGCACTCCTGGGGAACAGCCTTAGATCCAGAGTGCAGATCGGATTAAATTGTTAAGCTGTAAATTCTCAATGTCAGCAAAGTCCTATAGTAAGAAACCTAATCTCTTATTTGGTTAGCAAAGATATAAATTAGACTAACTTTTCTGGAGAGTACATATGGATTAAAAGATAATGTCCTAAATTAGTAGATTTATACCTATATGTGTAAATATATATTAACATACCACATATACATATGTGTTATATAACACATATACAGTATATCCCTAAAAATATGAATTTCAGTTAAAATGTATAAAGTGGTCTTTATAATGTTATTTATATGGAAGTAAAGTTAGGATGATAGGGTCTAACTAGAAGAATGATTAAGGCAGTCTCCCCGTTACTTTAATGTAAAAAATAAAATGCATCCATTAAAACTTATTTGTTAGGGGACTAGTGAGATGGTTCATCAGGTAAACGTGCTTGCCTACTGTCTAAGCCTGATGACCTGAAGTCTATCCCCAGGACCTATATAATAGTAAAAAGAGAGAAGTGACTCTCCACATAGTGGTGTAGGCTTAGATTTTTCAAAACTTACTGTTAATAAGGGCTCTCAAACTCTTCGACCTGCCTTCTAGCCCATTGTCCAAGAAAAGATGTAAATAGGACAAGGGAATGTGGCCTGTTTAGAAGTAGTTCTTTTGGGGCGATTCCAATCTCTGTTTGTGAATCAATCCAATTCACTATTATCAGAATACCAGATATGAATCAGTAGCAGTGGCATGATCCAGCAAAAAAAGTTAGGCCTCTGTCCAATTGGCATGAGTCAGCAGGTATGACCAGGACCAGCCAGGACAGTAGGAGAAGGTCTCTGCAGTGCCTCTCTCAATGAAGTGAAGATCATCGAAGACACAAGACCAACGAAGTGTTGTAAGACTGGCTATGCAAGCATCTTGTCACTGTTCATTGAGTCCTATTTATACTCTCTCCAAACATCTTGTGTCCCATGGGTCTTGCCTCAGCAAGATACCACATGGGTCTGTATCACATAATACAAACAGAAACTTCCACTTAAGAGTTGTCCTCAGACCTCCAAAAATGTGTCATGGTCTATGTGTTAGTTAAGGTTTCTATTAACCTGATAAAAACATCATGACCAAAAGCAACTTGGGGAAGAAAGGATTTATGTTAGGCTATAATTTATAGTTCATTATGAAGGGAAGTCAGGGCAGGAACTAAAGGCAGGAATCTGAAAGCAGGAACTGAAGTGAAGACCAAGAAGGAATGCTGCTTACTGGCTTGCTCCCCATGGCTTACTCATTCTTTTTTTATTCATTTCAGGATCACCTGTCCAGGGGTGGTGCTGGTCACGGTGGACTGGGCCTGCCCACATTAATCATTAACCAAAACAATTCACAACAGGTTTACCAACAGGCCAATCTTATGGAAGGTTTTTTTTTTTTTTTTTTTTTTTTTTTGTTGTTGTTGTTAAGTGTCCCACTTCTGCTAGGTTGACAATAAAGACAAAATAAACAAGACAAAGAAAAAAAAGAAACAAATAAAAAGCCCCAAACCAAATTTAACCAGGAGAGCCTATTAGCTCCTCCTCCTGTTCCATCTCACACTAAGAGGAAGAACGAGAACAATGACAACAATTTGTATCTGCGGAGTATCTTCATCAGAATGGGAACTTGTGGCTATGTCCAGTGAAAATAAGGCACATAGAAATGGACAGGAAATATATATAAATATATATTGCAAAATGTCGGTCCAGAGAATTTGCTGAGTTTCCATGTTTACCCAGGCCATATTGAAACAATTGCTGATCTTAAGAACAAAATGCTTTGCCTTTCTTAGACTTCTTGATGCTCTCTCACCAGCACTCTCTCACCAGCACTATCAGGTGGGCTCTCCTCACACAGAGATTTTTTTTTTTTCTCATCAACAGTTACTACATTTGATAAAGTGGAGATGGCAACAAAGTCACACTGCATGAGAGATCCTGGGAGGTCTGACAGTGGTGACAGAAACATGGGGTAGGAGTCCCTTTCTGAAGGTCTCCATCAACACATTCAACTAATCACCATAAGAATAAAGGATTCTTTTTAAAAAAGGAATTCCTTGACATGGGCAACTGACATTTGCTGAGACTTACATGAAGGATGGATAAATACAGCCTTTATAAAGCATGTTGTTTTTCTTTGTCAGTATTCACCAGGAACGTGCTCTGATCTTTAGAGCAGTGGCACCCAGCCTTCTTAATGCTGCGACCCCTTAAGACAGTTCCTCATCTTGTGATCACCAACCGTGAAATTATTTCCTTGCTACTTAATGATTATAAATTTGCTACTGTTATGAATTGTAATGGAAATATCTAATATGTGACACCAAGGGGCCTTGACTCACAGGTTGAGAACCACTGGTCTAGAGAAATGTGGGAACCCCCAACTCTGAGGACCCACTAATCAGTGAATCCCTCTTGTCCCACACCATCAGCAAAGACCTTATGATCCAAATTCATACAAGGGCAAAATTACCAGCTATCAGTCCTTAGGACTTATTTTATTTTGTTTTCTTGAATAATTAAATCGAGAAACTATCAAATGGTAATATCTACATTAAATTAGGAGATGTTGGAGAGAAGAGAAAGAGAAAGAGAAAGAGAAAGAAACCATTTTGTTTTGAGTGGAGCAGGTATAATTTTCATTAAGTATTCACAGGTATAAATTTTAATTCTCTTTATTTTACTATGACTGGAGGGAACACATTCCCAGGCTTCCCCAGCCTCTGTCCCAGAAGTCCCTTAACCTGATGACATGACTCTCATATTTCCACATAAATTTTATCAGTCTGCTTATTACTATGTAAAATTTACCTCTATGGAGAAACAGGAGCCTTCTTACAGCACGGCTGTAGAGGCAAAAATGGAGCGGTTTCTATGGAAACCAGAAATGGAAATCTCTTCAAAACAAAACAAAATCATTGGAAGCAGAACTACTACAGACCCACAAATCCCCATCTGGATATTTTTCCAGAAGCACTGAGATCAGCTTCTTGTATCCCAGCTCGTGGTAGCACAATTTGTAATAGAAATCGGTGGAACAAGCTGACTGTTCATTGGTAGATGAATGGATATGGGAAACATGGCATATTCATGAAACGCAACAGTATCCGGTCTTAGAAAGGAAGTAAATTCTGTCTAATTCAACATGGATGCGCCTTGAGAATCTGATGCTTGATAAAATAACCAGATTACCAAAGGACAGGTATCATATAATCCCTCTTATATGAGAACTCTGCAGCAGGGAAGCTCACAGAGCAGAGCGTGGAGTGGAGATTGCCTGAGGACTAGGGCACAAAGGAGGGGTGTGGAGCTGTGCTTCGTCAGGTTTGAGGTTTCAGTGATGCAGCAGTAATTTTGGTCTGCTATATAGTACTGTGCCTTAGGGAACAATTCTGTATTGTACTGAAACACTTGTGCGTACAGTGGATCTTTCAAAAACAATTCTTTTGTAGTATGTAGGACCCTGAAGGGCTGCCATGCCCTGGCTGAGACTTTCTGTGTGCTGCTGTCTGTAAAGTACTTTTCCGCAGCTCTTGTAACAACAGAGCATTCTGCGGGAGGACATCTTGTTATAGGTGTGATGCACCGGGCAGGGACTTTCCATTTGATGGAACGTCGCCCCCAGTTGAGTTCCTGTTTGTGTTTTTCCCTCCCCGGTTTAGTGTATCTATTGAATCTGCTCAGAAAAGCTTCAGCATTCTCTTTTGATGAATGATGTGAGTCTGTATCTTCTTTTAATCCCCCAGGCCTATGCTCAAGCTTGGTACCGTGGCGGCGCGGTGCCGTCAGTAGTCTATGTAGATGTTTTGTCTGCGTGCCTGTATGTTCACTACTTTTGTGCCTGGTTCCTTTGGAGGCCAGAAATGCCTATTAGAATCCCAGGAACTGAAGTTACATATATGGTTGTTAGGCATCATGTAGGTGCTGGGAACCAAACCCAGGTCCTCTGCAAGAGAAACAGTGCTCTCAACTGCTGAGCCATCTCTCCAGCCCTATCATAAATATTCATTTAAAATATTTTTGATCAATTATTTGGGGCTACATTTTGATCATATTTACTTCTCAATTCCTCCAGAATTTATCCCACCTCCTTATCCACCCTACTTTGCTTGTTCTCTCTCTCTCTCTCCCCTCTTCTCCCTTTATTTTTGTTTTAAATTCATGAAGTGCAATTTATGTTGCCCCAATATTCTTGGGTGTAGGTCTTGCCCTAGAGAGTGGCCAACCTATCTTTAAAGTTATCAAATGCCAATGGTCCCTCAGCTAGGTATAGGACTTCATGCTCACCTCTCCTACTCTGTGTGAGAATTTTATCTAGCTTGAACTTGTATGGTCTTGTGCATCCTGTCACAGGCACTGGAAATTTTTATGTGCAACTGACTCCTTATGTCTAGAAAACACTGTTTCTACAACTCTGTCTCTTGTCCCACCTCCTCTGCTGGGAAGATCCCTGAGCCTTGGGACAGAGGTGTGATATATACATCCTGTTTAAAGCTGGCCACTCATGTTTTATTCACTACACACTGACCAGTTGTGGATTTCTGAATTAAAGGTCTTCTGCTATAACATTCTCTCTAAGAAGGGCTGAGAGATCTGTTAATCTAATAGCAAGGAATCATCAACAGTCATTTTAATACTATGTCCACTTAGTGGAATAGTAGTAGTAAGTTGTTTCCTAGGCCTGCTCTAGCCTCGGGTTCTTGGTTCTAATAGTGTTGCCAGGAGTGGGCCAATCAGAAAGTGGGTGGTTACTCAATAACACTCATGCCACTATCGTAGCAGTGGCCATATCATCTCAGGACAGTTATTGCTGTAGCTCATAAGATTTGCAGCTGGGTGAGGTACAAATGGTGACTGTTTTTCTCCCTTGGTAGCATATACAAAACTTTCTAGCACTATGAAACTATCCAATAGGTGTAAAGATTACAGGTCATTACCATTTTGATTTCTCTGTATCTTATGACTCAAATATATGGTGTCTTCAGCAATAGACTCTACTCTCACTACCAAGTAGTTGAAGGTAATCAAGAGCTCTAGCAATAACCTGTAACGGTTGTCAATCTATTAAAAGATGGTGTGTGTGTATTTTTGTGTGTGTATTGTGAACTCAAATAGTTACTACCTAGAGCAACTACAATAGGTCGGACCAGCAGACACAGGATAAAGACAGAACTAGTGGTGGCCACACCCATGGAGAAGGGTGTGCATTTGCACTTCAACAAAGATGAGAGGTTTCATAGGTATGTTAGAAAATCCAAAGGTGGCAGGATATAAACTTTGGTAGAGACAATGCTGGAAGCAGAAAGGCAGAAAGGCAGAAAGGCAGAAAGGCAGAAAGGCAGAAAGGCAGAAAAATTGTTCCTCAGTATTTTATTTTCCAAGTCCTAAAAGAGACAACAGGCAAAAAACCCAAAACAAAAACAAACAAACAACAAAACAAAAAATCAGCCACCAACCAACCATGGAAAAGAAGTATATAGACCCTCATTGTCAGAATTATAAGGCAGGAGGGCTCAAGAGATGGCTTGGAGGTTGAAAGCACTTATTGCCCTTGTGGTAGATCTGAGTTTGATTCCCACATCTGGTGGCTTACATCGGTCTGTAACGCTAATTGCAGAGAATCCAGTGCCTTCTGCTGGCTTTTGTGGGGATCCGACATACATCGTGCACTTATGTGCACACAGGCACACACACATACACATGAAAACAAATTTAAAAACAGAATTATAGCGCAAAATAGAGAGAGGCAGGAAGATGGTAGCTTCAAACTGAGAAATAGTGGTAAGAAATTTGGACTTTAGAGAGGTCTTAAGGATCAACATTAGTGAAATTCTATGAACACAAGTGTGGGAAAAAAATGGCAGCCTTTTCTGCTCCACATCACACTCTGCACAGCCTCCTTCATCCCACCCAACCACAAAGTTGCCAGCAATGCTGCAGGGACCATCATGCTACTGGCAGAACAAGAAACAGATCCAAGGAGCAGAACAGAGAACTCAGGAATGAACCCTCCACACCTGCTCAAATGATCTTTAAAGAAGGTGCCAAGGTCACTCACAGGGATAAGAAGACTCTTTAGCATATGGTTGTAGGAAAACTGCATATCCACACACAAATGAATTTTTATAAACACAAACACACATGCATGCACATATGTACACATTCGTGAGAACACACAAATTCATTCAGAATTAAATCAAAGACCTAAACACAAACCCCAAACCACAAGATTGCTCGAAGATATATAGAAAAAAAAAACTTCATGCCATTGGACTTTGATAAACTTTATGACACTGGGCTTGGTAATGGTTTCATGGATCTGATACTTCGAATGGAGACAAACAGAACAAAGTAGGTAAGTTTAGAAAATCAGCATGTTAAAGATCACAAACAACATTGTAAAAAGGCAACTTAAAGGATGTGAAAGCCATTGCTAATTATGAAGTCTAACCAAAGGCTACTAGCCATCACACCAAAGAAGCCCTTCACAAAGTGCAGAAACATAAATGGTAAAGGCCATTCTGAGATTATTTCTCCAAAGAGATTATGCAAATGACCCCCCAGCCCAGCACAGGGAAAAAATTCAACTTCTCCCATCATAAGGGGCCTGTTCTGCTTTTATGAGAGTTAAGGTAGAAACCGTGGGGCAACCAACTATTTCCCACAATCCCCAGGCCATTCTCTGTCACAAGTCTGAGAGTGATCCACACTGGCAGATTCACCAGAAAACAAAGCTTCCCTTGTAGGTTTTGTGTGTGTGTGTGTGTGTGTGTGTGTGTGTGTATGTGTAAACTTATCTGCTCCATTTATAGGACTCAGGACTTCAAATCACAAAATATTACATTTATCTAACGTTTAAAAATAAACTTTATTATTACTAGTGTCTGTGTACTTGTGTGTGCACATGTGTGCAGGTATTTGCACTTGTGCAGCCAAGAGCAGGGTGTCAGGGGTCCTCATCTTTCTCTTTCTGCCTTATTCCTTTGAAGCAGGCTCTCTCACTGATCTCAGAGCTCAGATTTTATTGGCTAAGGTGGCAGCCAGCAAGCCTCAACTATCTTTGTGTCTTCACCCACCTTAGTGATGGGCTTTACAGGACCATCCCTGGCTTGTTAGTGTGTGCCGGGATCTGAACTCCCATTCTCAGGCTTGCATAGCAGGGTTCTTAATCACTGAGTCCTTATTTCTTAATTAATTTACTTTTCTGAGATAATTTTGATTTGTATAATTTACATTATTTTATTAATATTTATTAATACAATAGTTATTATTTATTAAAATTATCATATTTTAAAGCCAAATGAAGTCTTTGAGCTCTACTGGACAAGAGGTTTAAAAAAATTGGCCTATGTATCTGATAAATGGCTAAAATTCAGTTGGTTGTCAATGTCTGAGTAGCTGCTTTATGGTTCTCAACTGAAGCAATTGTCAACATTTGGAAGCATACAGTTTTTTTTTTAAGTTTATATCCTTATTTGTTTATATTGTATGAATGTTTTATCTTCTTGTAGGTCTGTTTTGCCATGTGTGTGTCTGATCCCTGTGGAGGTCAGAAGAGGGCACCGAATACTTTGGAACAGGAGTCATAGGGGGCTGTGATCCATTGAGTGGGTGCTGGGTATTGAACTCAGGTCCATCTGCAAGAACAGTTAGTGCTCTTAACCACTGAGCTATCTCTCCAGCACCCCGGAAGCATAAGATTTTTAACTACACTATTTATATTAATTATTTGAGAATTTCATAAATACATCAAATGTATTTTGGTCCTATGCACCCTACTCCTCCTCCCTGACTCCTCCAAGACTCATTCCATTTCCTATCCCTCCCAACACCATGTTATATACACATGCATACATGTACATGCACACACACACACACACACACACACACACACACACACACACACACACATTGAGTCCAGTTTATGCTGTCCATTTATGCATGGCCATGGGTCCCTCTCCTGAAGCATGGCTAACCTACCAGGAATCACATCTCCAACAGAAACGGATTCATTTTCTCCTAGCAGTTATCAGTTGTCATAGTTCCTCACTTAAGGGTGGAGGTGTGCGAACTCCTACCTGCTCCATGCTGGAGTGCTGACTGGATTGATCTTGTGCAGGTTGTATGCCAGCTAACACAGGGGCTATGAGTTTATATGTGTAGCAGTTCTATGGTGTCTAGAAAACATAGCTTCACCTCTGACCTCCCTGGCTCTTAGACTCTTTTCATCTCTTCTTTCTCAGTGTTCCTTGAGCCTTTAGGGGAGGGGGAGGGCAGGATTTGTAGCCCAGCACTCTACAGACAGTTATTCTCAGAAGCGTAAGATTTTTGTCATTTTCCTTTCTTCCTCCCCTCTTTCCTATTCTCTTCTCTCTTGTTCTCTTCCTCCCCCATCTTCTTCCAGTGCTTTATCTTTTGAGGTAGTGTCCCAGGTTGGCTGGAGTTCACTATGTAGCCCAGGCTAGCCACCAGGTGGAGATTCTCCTATTTCATCCTGTAGAGTGCTGTGATTACAGGCATGGGTCACGCCTGGCTATGAATTCTCATATTTACCATCCACAGAATCTAATGAGACAGACACAATTATTGTTCTTGGTTTAAAGAAGTTGGGGCTTAGAGAAGTTAAATAACTGCCCCAAGGTCACATGGCTATCAAATGGCAAAGCTGATTCTTGACCTTAGACCAATTGGAAGGCCCAGCCGCTATCACTCTCCCTAGTCTTCTTCACAGAGCCACAGCCTGTTTTGCAGTTTTGTGCCTGACATGATTTCTGATTGATTTTGATGATTTCCCAATACACTGATGACATCCAAACTCGGAGTGAAGGTGAGCAGAGTGTGGACTGGGTGTGACGGGTATTTAGTTCAGGATAGAGATCAGTGCAAACCCTGAGACAGAGCACAGAGAAACAGCAGGACAGTGCCAAGGAAGAGGTTGGGTGTTGTAAACTCTCCTTGTTCTTACAAGCCACCCTGTCCTTAGCCAAGCCAAGCCTAGTTCTTGCCTCTGAGAACCTGACAGTGTCTATGATTCTAGGTGGTTGGGAGGAACAAAGGAGTTAATGTACACATGCATTTGGTGGGTAAGGACGGTCCAAAATGATAGTTTAAACCCCTTGCAGTGGCCCCAACAATTTAAGCTTATAATTTTGGTACTAAAAGAGTATTTGGTTCTTCGTGTTTGTCTCTGCCTAGTGGGGCAGCTGAGGCCAAGTCTCAACCTGTTTTATGCGGCTGTTTAAGGATGCTTTCTTGGCGCCAACCCATTTACTCAGGTGGATTTCCGGGGGAGTTAAATGGAAAAAGTAATCCTAAATCCTTCTATTTAAAGGGCAACGCCTTGTCAAAGCATACTGGACTCAGCGTGTGGGAACACGGAGAGCGTGTACAATGGGTGGGCTGTCCATGAAACCGTAATATCATTCTGTTCCCTAAGGACTAGGCTGTTGTCTGATGTGGGGTTTGATTCAGTTTGTTCATCTGCATTGGAAAAATTCACTGATCCATAGCCTGTGGTCTTTCTCTACCCCAGGCTGAGTTAAGATTAAGCCTTGGTTTCTCCCAAGGATACCAATTTTCTTGCAGTTCCTTTATAATCTCTCTGATGGTTCAGCTCTGGAAATTCTGATTTCCCCCCCTTTCTCAAACTATGATCACACTTCAAGTGAACAGTAACCTAATGTTCATTTGTTGGTGAATCTTTCATTCACTGATGGCATGCAATTATAACCTCCGAGTTAGTTAGGTCAACTATTGTGCATCTTGTAGTCTCCTAACTGAAGGAGTCCAAGATAGGACTTGCTCTCAGAACAGCCTTTAGCCCACTACAAACAGAACATTTTTGATTAGGCTTAGCTAAGAAAAGCTGTCTAGAATAGCATTCTGCTCCTTAGAGTAAGAGTAAGATGTGGATTTTTATATCTTAACCACCTCCAACCAAGTCAACATGCTCTCCTAACTGGACTTCCTACATAAAGGTTCCTGGAATTCACAGTCTCTTGTAATCTCCCCACATGTGGATTGGACTCAATGACATATTTGTAGCAGGTAACCTGTGGAAAAAGCACCCTGGGCTACTTCTTTTTTTTTTTTTTTCTTTTTATCTATTTTTTATTGGATATTATATTTACATTTCACATGTTATCCCCTTACCTCACTCCTCCCCTCACCCAGGAACCCCCATCCCATTCCTCCCCCCTCCTACTTCTATGAGGATTAGCCCCCGCCTACCCTCCCACTCCCACCTCCCCATTCTTGAATTCCCCCACACTCGGAGTCCAGCCTTCATTGGACCAAGGACCTCCTCTCCCACCTATGCCTGACAAGGCCATCCTCCCTACATATACAGATGGAGTCATGGGTCCCTCCCTATGTGCTCCCAGGCTGGTGGTTTAGACCCTGGGGAGCTCTGGTTGGTTGGTATTGTTGCTCTCCTCATGGGGCCACAAACCCTTTCAGCTTCTTCAGTCTTTTCTCTCATTCCTCCATTGGGAACCTCTTGATCAGATCAATGGTTAGCTGTGAGCATCTGCATCTGTATATGTCAGACTCTGGCAGACCTCTAAGGAGACAACTATATCAGGCTCCTGTCAGCATGCACTTCCTGACATCCACATCAGTGTCTACCTTTGGTGACTGCACATGGGATGGATTCCCAGGTGGAATGGTCTCCAGATGGCTCCTCCTTCAGTTTCTGTCCCACACTTTGTCTCCATATTTGCTCCCTTGAGTAGGAAGAAGTCAAAATTTCACTATTTGCAGATGATATGATCGTATACTTAAGTGACCCTTGGGCTACTTCTAAGATCAATCAGGTGGTTGTCAAAGGGCTCTGGTTTTCCTCCTGCTGACCTTCCCTTGTTTCTTTGTCTACCCTGCTGGGAGCTGCCCCACAGAGAGGCTGTCAGGGCATGGAACTGGAAGAGCATACTTGGCAAAGGCTCTTTCTCTGCTCTCTCAGGGAAGACCACACCCGGCTGATTGCTTGATTGTACCTTTGTGGGAATATAGCCATACTGAGCTTCCAGGCCCACTGAAATGATATAATAACCTCTCCCTTTCCTATCTTCTTCCTCTTTCAGTAGGTAGCAAACTTCAGATCTCACACACCATAAACACACACTCTTACATTTTCTATGTTAATATTTATGAGTTTTTAAGCTACAAAAATCTTAGGGTAAAAACATGCCTAATTGTGTTATAATGATGCCATGATTCGTATTTAGTTTCGTGAAGGTCATTTGAACTTAGGGCTGCCCTCAGAATCTGTGGATATCAGTCATTGCAGGCCAAGACTATGGGATCACAGCCACTTTCTTTTTTCCAAGACTCAGAGCAGAAGAAAGAAAATCCTGGTGTGTTGATTTATAAGTAAGGTTTCACCGGCACTTTCATTCACAAACCCAGCACTTGGCTGCTTTGCAGAGCAGAGGGATAGCAATAGAGACGACCCAGCTAGTAAACCTTACTACTGACTCTTGGAAGTTTGTAGACCTTAGCTGTAGTGTTGAAAATGGATGGATTTCTTGTTATTTCATTCTCAGTGTTTTCTCTTTACAGACCTTTCAAAACCCAGCAAGCTGGGCTGGAGAGATGGCTCCAGTTTAGAGCACTGACTGCTCTTCCAGAGGTCCTGAGTTCAAATCCCAGCAACCACATGGTGGCTCACAACCATCTGTAATGGGATCCGATGCCCTCTTCTGGTGTGTCTGAAGACAGCTATAAGTGTACTCATATATATATATAAGACAAAGAACCAACTAAACAAACAGACAAACAAACAACACAGTAAGAAAAAAACTGGAGTAACACCCATCTTGCCACATAGGCAGGAATGCATAGTTTATAATTAGTAGGTTTTAAATATTCTAAAAACTATGAACTTCAAAAATAAATGGACTTTATACTACCAAGAGTAGCATAATATTTATGCATGAATGAGACAAATGTATCATAAACTAATACTTATCCTTTATCTAAAATCTCCTGTTTTATCTTTCATCTCATTAAAAATATTGGACTGTGCATGCCTTTGATCCTAGCACTTAGAAGGCAGAGGCTGTTATATTTCTATGTGTTGGTGGCGAAGCTGGTCTACATTGTCAGACCAGCCAAGAAAACACAGTGAAACTTTGTCACAAAACCAAACCAAACCAAACCAAACCAAACCAAGACAAAACAAAACACTAACCAACCAAAAATAAATAAACAAACAAATAAATAACAATAAAAACAAATAAGCATAATGCTAATATTTCTTGCTAGCTATGCATATGACAGAGAATGAATAGCTAGAATATACAAAGAACTAAGAAAGCTAAACAACAAGAAGTCCAACAACCAGCCAATAAATAGGATAACAATTCCCAAAAGATTAAATACAAATGATGAATAAACAAAAAAATTCAACCTTACTCTAGAACCTCATCAGAGAAATACAAACAGTGACAATGTACCTCTGACAACACAGTAAAACCACAGGCAACCCAGACAGAATGGTGGTGACCTTCCTGGAAATGATTAGCAACAAATGCTGACAAGGATGTGGACAAAATCGAACATTTATCCACTGCTGGTGAGAATGTGCTGGTCCAGCCTCCATGGACATTAGTATGGAAGGTTTTCAAACATGTAGACAACGATTCACTGTATGGCCCAGCTAGACCTCTTCTGAGTATTCTCATCTCAAAGGGCTCCAAGTCAACCCAGTACAAAGACACTTGAGCAGCAGCATTTACTGTGACATTGTTCACCATAGCGACCTGGTGGAACCAACTTGATGGCCAACAACAGAGGACTGGATAGAAACGATGTGGCTTATATGCACAGTGGAATGATATTCAGCCATAAAGAAGAGTGAAGTTATTTCATTCATAGGATAACGGATTCGGCTGGAGAAAACCCACAGTAAGCAAATTAAGCTAGCCTTAGAGAGAGAGAGAGAGATATCATGTTTTCTGTTATCTATGCCCCAGATTCATAGATACACAATAATACAGATGTACTAAAGATGAAATGAGAAGTGAAACTGTCCAGTGAACAGGGTAGGTTGTAGAAGGGAAAGGCTTCCAGGGTATGGGGATGGAGAGCCTGGGGGAGGAGGTGAAGGTGTTCTAGGTCTAGTACATGCTTGGAAAATGGCCTTAGGTAACTCTATCACAAAAAGAAATAAAAACAATGCATGCTGACACTTCTGGCTACACTGATACTGGTGGACACTGGGTGGTTGTGACTGCTGGCTAGACAGTCCTGCCCAGTCAGAGGCTGAATGTGAATCGTGTGGGCCTGGGTTCTGATCTCACCTTAGACCCTTGTCAGTTTGGGGTCAGATTTCTATTGGTAAGTGGAAACATTCTATGTCACAATAAGGTTGTGCTTATTGCGACACAGAGTGTGTGAAGAATTCTGGCACAGACACAGCAGAACAGTGGTGCTCTTATCCCAGCCTCCTGCTAACGTAATATCTAGTCCTTCCAACCTGGGTGACACAGAGATGTCTCCAGAAGGCCTGCTGACGAAGTGTACTGATGAAGCCTGAGAAAGCACTGCTCCTTTTCTGAGACTGTCGTTGGCAAAGTGAAGGGCTGTGCACAGGCTGACATGGGATGCCCTTGGCCTGCTAGCAGGCTTCATCTGCCAGACAGGCATGAGGACACTCCCTGCCTTCAGCCATTGTATTTCCCAATCTAAGTCCAGTGAGGGAGAGGGTTTAACTGACTTAAACCAGCCCTTTGCAGACCAGAGTTCTCTACATCTGTCCTCTTTGAGGAAAAGGAAAGTTTGGTCTTACCATCTTGGGTCTTTACTTTTCTCTCTCTACCTGTTTCAATTATCAGCGCCTTCTCATATGGGTGCCATTTACATATTCAAGTCCTTTTCTGTTCAGGAGAATGGCTTGGTGGCATTTTATGTGGCATGGAGTATGCTCAGGTACTAATTAATGATGTTCAAAATCTACTTTTGACTTCCCCTCCCCTGCCAACAGCCCCTAAGGTCTTGGTTTCAATTCTCTGTAGGCTCCATGGTGGCTCAAGGCTGCCACCAATTTTCATTCTGAATCTGAGAGGCCATAAACTAGACCCGCAGAAAGTCCCTCAGCTTGAGATCACACACCATCTGGCCTCCTTCATGCCTTCCTCTCATGGTCTCACATCCGTCTTGGGACTTGGAGGGACTGAGGTGACAGCCATTGATTTCCTTAGAATGCACAGGCAGGTATGACCTCAGTTAGCACCTTCTTGTTTCCCAAGTCCCACTGAAATTTTTCTACAGGCAACCACAGCATCACCCCAGTTCTAGCTCCCAGACAGAAAAGTGTCCAGAAAATGACTTCCAAGCCCAAATCGTGAGAGCCTGAGCAAATCTTGCCACAGTTGGGCGGTCCTGTTGTAAACTGCAGGGAAGCCTTTTTCTGACCCCAGTGCTCAGTTAGGAAGACTCCAAAAAGGTTGTGAAAATATTTTGATTTTCTCGTCTCTCCCCTATATCTCTAAGTGAAGGAGTACTGCTTTGCTGTCTGTTCCCACCTGTGTCTTCAGGCTCTATTGATCCATGAAAACCAGGCAGGAATGGTAAACCTTGTGCAGACTCTTCTGCACTCTTCTAGAGTCATTGTCAATAAAGACCCAGCATTCCTAATAGGATGGATTTTTATACCATCCAGAATGAGGATTCCAGTCCCAGCTCAATCAGCTACTAGTGACTTCCTGCAAGTCTTCATGGGTCTCAATGTTCTGCTAATGTAAAATGATTAGATTACAATAGGCTCTTATTTGAAACTCCAACTTGGTAGTGGTTGCTGGGGGAATTGTGTAGGAAATATCTTAGGTCACATTTGGGCTCAGTAATTGTTTAGTGATGTCTGCCATAACTCAAGGTGAGGAACCACATTTCCCATTTCACGTTTGCCCCCTCCAAGAGAAACGTTTAGCTAATCATTCCTATTTCTGTATGTGTGAACCTATAACCATATGTAACTACTGCTGAGGTTCATCTTAATTTGCACTCACTATTTTGATACTTGCCTTGTGCCAGTGGAGCTGGACAGAAGGAACAGAAATGATGGATCTTCTAAATTGACACAGCCCTTTGGATAACATAGACCCAGAAATCTTGAATTTCCTTCTCCTTGAACCAAAACATTTTAATTAGCTACAGAAACTGAAGAAGATGAATTCTTTTGTGAAAACACAGTGCCTGTTTTTCTTGTCCTAAAATGGAGAAGTGCATGCCTATGTCCTATTCCAGGCCATTAGGAACAACAGTCACACTTAAAGAATGATCTTCAAATACCCTGTGGGGAAATTTTGTATGAAATGACAATTTAAAGATTTCTCATTCTGAAGTCAAAGACAATGCAAAATCTAAAATAAAATTAAAATGAGTAATAAAACACTTTTTTTTAACCTCTAAAAAAAGAATAGAGAAAATAAAGGCTGGGGAGACAGCTCAGTCATGTATGTCTCGAAAGCACAAAGATCTGAGTTCTATGCCTAGAACCAATAATAAAACAAAACAAAACAAAACAAAACAAAACAAAACAAAACAAAGAGGCTGGAGAGATGGCTCAGTAGTTAAAAGCACTGGCTGCTCTTCCAGAGGTCCTGAGTTCAATTCCCAGCAACCACATGGTGGCTCACAATCATTTATAGTGGGATCTAATGTTCTCCTCTGGTGTGTCTGAAGACAGTGACAGTACTTACATAGAACAAATAAATAGATCTTTAAAATAAAACAAAACCCAAAGGCGAGGTGTAGTGGTGCCTACACACACTCAAACTCACACACAAACAAACATGCATCTGTGTAAACACATGCATGCTATACATACACAGAAGCATAAGAATAATAGGAATTGTAGTGACCTAGTATATAGCATAGTGACAACATAAAACTGTGGAGCAGAGTGTGGTGCATATGCTTACAATCTTGGAAGGCTGAGGCAGGAGGATAGTGAGTTCAAGGCTAACCTGTGCTATACAACAAAACCTGTCTCAATAACTAAACCAAGTCCTGTTGTCGAAGTGGGGACACCTCGAGTCCCTAAACTGGCATGTCTGGGGCCAGGGTCTGGTCAATGGTGGTCTCACCGAGTTCATGCACAACAAATGGGTTGCTACCCATTTCCCAGAGAAGTGTGTGTGTGTCACACCTTGACCTGTGGGTGGATGGAGCCAGGCACACTGCTTTTCCAAGCCTTAAGGTAGATTTTATCTTTATGCCTTATATAATGTTTCTTTCTTAATTTTAGATTTGTTCATTTTATTTTGTGAGCGCTTTATGTATGTGTTTGTATACTACATGCATGGTGTCCACAGGGGTTAGAAGAAGGAATTGGATCTTTTAAGCTTGAGTTCTGGATGGTTGTGAGCCACCATGTAGGCACTGGGAACCAAACCCAGGTCTTCTGCGGGAGAAACAGCTGCTCTAAACCATTGACCCACTTCTCTAGCCTCTTGTATAACATCTTATTTTATATAAATAAAGGGGTTGTGAAGCAGGCCTGTAATTCTGGAACATGGGAGGTGAAGGCAAGAGGACCAGGAGTCCAGGTCATTCTGGACTGCATAGAGTTAGAGGATATCCTGGAGTACATGAAATTCTGCCTCAAACAAACAAGCAAACAAATAGAGATCAAGCCACTTCATACAGAAAGTTCTTCTGTAATGATACATGATTGGTTTGAGCATTGTAAAATTGTTTCTCACTCCTCTAAAGAGTGTGGCTTAGAGCGTCTTTGTCACTTCCCAGTGCTCTCTAGTAAATACTGACTTAACATAGCTACCTTGTTCTCAGCCTAGCTACCCACTACTCAGTCAAGCTAGAACCCATGAAGTGCAGTTGTCCTTTGCAACAGTATAACTCACATATATGGAAAGAATGTGTCCCAAAGAAAATTCAAGTTTCTCTTTATTCTTAGAATTTGTCTTTATCCAACAGTAGGTTTCCCTTCCTTTCTAGATAACATGCAAGTTATGGTTCCTTAAACTATAGGAAACATATTTAACATAAGCTTTCTAGCTTAATCATTTTTATATCTGCTATTTAGTGTCATTAAATATTTTGCACTGACTTGAGCCCCCACCACCATCTACTGTCACATCCCTTAGCTTCCTCAGTAAAACTCTGAATCAAATAATTAACGATTCCCTATTAATCCCTGATCACTCCCAAGCTACTGGTACTGTAGGTATCTTACATAAGTATAGCTATGTAGCATTTTGTATTTTAGTGACGCTTTCACAGAATGTCTTTAAAGTTCATGTATGTCATCACATGTTTCAGATTTCACTTTATTTATTTATTTATTTATTTAACAATTATTTATTTAGCTGGGCACTGGTGGCACATGCCTTTAATCCTAGCACTTGGGAGGCAGAAGCAGGCATATTTCTGAGTTCTGAGGCCAGCCTGGTCTACAGAGTGAGTTCCAGGACAGCCAGGGCTACACAGAGAAACCCTGTCTTGAAAAATCAAAAGAAAAAAAACTATTTATTTTATGTATATAAGTACACTGTAGCTGTCTTCAGACACACCAGAAGAGGGCATTGGATCCATTACCCTGGTTGTGAACCACCATGTGGTTGCTGGGAATTGAACTCAGGACCTCTGGAAGAGCAGTCAGTGCTCTTAACCGTGGAGCCATCTCTCTCCAGCCTGACTTTCCTTTATTTATAAGGCCTAATTTGTATACCTATTTATACACAAATGGATAATACTGACCGACTAATGCGGCTATAAACATCGATCTACTCATAGAAACTGAAGCCCTTGCTTTTCCATTCACCTGAGTACACCCCAGAAGTGGAATTGGTGGATCAAGTGGCAATTTACGTTTACTTTTGGGGGACTCATTTTTCGTATAGTTGTACAATTGCAGTACAATCAGAAATGCCCGGGGTTCCCAGAAGCAGAAAGAGCCAATCAGTCCTGCTCTGCTGTTTACCCATGGGGACTTGCGAACGCTCCATTCTTTCCTTAGTCATTGTCATGAAGCAAAGATCTAAAAATGTCCACCATGGCCAGACTAAAAGCACACTGTTTACTCACTTTACAAGTAAGAAAACCTAAGGTTCAGAGTAGGTGAAAGTTCGCTATAGAGGCCTAGAAACTCAAGTTGTCTGCCTGGACCAGGGCAAGGGAGTTGGCAGTCCCAGGCCTAGAACAGAAGATAGCACCTGGCGAGATCAAACCAGGAAAACTGGTGAAGAAATGCAGCCAGCCAGCGTGGAGGACAGTGTTCTTGCATCAGATGTGGAGTTCATGTTTCTAGAAAAGTCACTGTCTTGAGATGGAGACACTCTTGAACACTCACCGAGTGTGTGCATCTGATGGGAGCATGGTGGGTTGTTGATGTTGGCGGGGGTTTTTAGTGGTTCTCTGACCACAATGTTTAATTTGTATTCGGTACAACTGGTGTCTCTGACTGTCCGCGGGTCCTCTTCTGAAGCTAGCTTTTACTTCTGCTACAGGAAAGTGGGATTGGAGAAGCTTTCCATGCCTGGATACCTAACTGGCCCCCTCCCCCAATCTCGCAGCTATTTTGCTGTTTGAACGCCAACCCTGTCAGGGATGCCTGATTAGTTTTGCAGAGAGAAGACTCCATTGCGATTACCTTTCCATGTCTTGCGTTTAACATGCCCCGATGGAACATAAGCTCTCCTGGCACATATTATAGATCACAATGTGACTTGGGAGGCCCCGCTGAAAACCAGAGAGTGTAACTGCGTCACGGTTCATTCCCAATCCACATGCTGGATCTCCATGGAGTCGAGTGAAAAAGTGTCCCTTGTGGAACTCAACATAATACCCTGTCAATATTTTTTTTTTTCCTGAAGAGCTGACAGCAGCTAAAGAGTACATGGAATCCTCAAAAGTAAGTAAGTAACAGGCTGACAGCTCCCTGGCAGGCTTCTGATAGGATCCTGGGACTTCTGAGTTATTCTCATGATAATGGTGATGGTGATGGAGGGACGAAGGAGGTGGAGGGGGGGGGGCAACAATGATCACACTCAGATTAGAAGATTAGGAGAATGATACTACACATAGGTAGATGGAAAGCCAACTCCAGAGCAGGAGTCCATCCTTAGCAACACTGTTACTTCAAAGTATCAAAGGTACCCACAAAATGCTAATCAGTTATGGAGTGCCAGATATGTTTGTTTAAGTTGGTAATTTTCATTCCTGTTGAACAGTGATTTTAGTACAGCACTAACTATAGTTAAAAACTATTTTTTTACATTTATTTATGTTGTATATATTTATATACACCTGTGCCATAGCATATGTGTAGAAGTCAGCAAATAACTTGAAGTCGATTCTTTCCTGCTATCACATGGGCCCTGAGGACCTAACTTAGCCATCAGGGTTGGCCACAAGCCCCTTTAGCTACTGAACCATCTCTATGACCCTCCAACTGACTATGTATTAAGGAGTAAGTACCAAGGGGTGAACAGACTAATAATGGATTCCATAGCACAGTATCTGCTGTTACAAGACGACAGCTACTCATCGCCTCCAGAAGGTTCTAGGTTTCCATGTGTAGAATCCTGGCTTTCTTCATTTATGTACTGCAAGGCCTCACATATAATAAATACTAAACAAACACCTTTATATATTCAATAAACTTTAAAAAAAAGGCCCTCTTTATACTAGATAATAGCACAGAGATGAAAAAGACAAATATTTGTCTTGGAGAAGCTGAGTGGTTACTTTTGGGTACATTTGGGTTACTAATGCTATGATGAAACCCCTTGTCCAACAGCAAGCTGGGGAGGAAAGGCTTTATTTAGCTTATGCTTCCACACCCGTACTGTATCACTGAAGAAAGTCAGGTTGGGAACTCAAACAGCATGGGAACCAGGAGGCAGGAGCTGATGCAGTGGCCATGGAGGGGTGCTGCTTGCTGGATTGCTCAGACCACATTTTTATAGAGCCCAGGACCACCAGTCTAGCAATGGTTCCACCCACAGTGGGCTCTGCCCTCCAACATCAATCACCAATTAAAAAAAAATGCTCTACAGGCTTGTTGAAAGCCCCATCTTATGGAGGCGTTTTCTCAATTGAGGTTCCATTTCAAATGACTCTAGTCGGTGTCAATTTGGCATAAATTTAGTTAGCACTGAGTTATTGGGGGAGACGAAGATTATTATTATTATTTTATCATATTATTGTTTGTTTTGAGGCAGGACTTCACTGGCTGTCCTGGAGCTCACTTTGTAGACCAGGCTGGCCTGTAACTTACAGAGATCTGCCTGCCCCTGTCCCCTGAGTGTTTGATTAAAGGTATGTAGTCCCACCCCCAGCTACAACAAGCAGTTGTTATAAGACTATAGTAAAAGCGCAGTCTTAGCTATAAATGCTACAACAGATAGCTGCTGTTTGGAAGGAGCAAGCAAGTTTCAGGTCTATGTTTTCCAAGATGCAAACCAAGTCAGAAACCCCACTGCACCTATATTCTCCCAGAAATAATTCCAGAAAAAAAGGCCAAGGGAACAGTGGGCTTTGCAGGTTAGATACATAGGACAGGCCTATTTAGAGTGCTCAGATCTTCTCACGCATGGCCAGAGGGCTGCCCAACCATTTTTGGCTTCAGGTAGATTAGGGGCTCTCAACCTGGAGGTAACAACCCCTACAGGGCTAAGATATCCTGCATATCAGATATTTATATTATAATTCATAACAGTAGCAAACTTACAGTTATGAAATATCAATGAAAAAATTTTCTGGTTTGGGGCGGGGTCACCACATCATGAGGAATTGTGTTAAAGTGTTGCAGTGTTAGGAAGGTTGAGAGACACTGAGGGAGAGGCTTTCTTTGAAAAGTATGGCTCTCGGCTCTTCTGTCAGCTTCCAAAGTAGAAGATGTGTCTTGCTAACAATAGAACCAGAAAGAAGGCATTTTAAAGCAGGAGAGAAAGAGGCTGAAGAAGACAATGTTTCAACAAGCAGAGAAGGAAGGAGGGAGAAAAGGAGGATGGGAGGGTGGGGCAAAGCAAGGAGAGGAGAGGAATCCTTTTGTTGGTGTGCTACCTCCCTGATCATCCCAGATACATACGCCAGGATATGTAAGGTATCTGTGATGATACATTCCCCGGGAGCAATGACATCATTAATTTTATAAATATTTATAGAGCATTTTCTCTGCAAGGCACTGTGGAAGGCTTTGAGACACTGCTAAGGTCCTACTGTGGCAACTGAGGCTGAGGAGCCAGGGCTTGTGGTCAAGTCCTACTAGCCAGCAATCTAGCCTTGGAGTCCTGGCAGAGAATGACGCCTGTCCTCCCTGCCAGCTTAGATGCCCTCAGGAAACTGGACAGACAGTGCAATAAGTTTCCTTACATCTCTGGTTTGCAAGGGGCAGCAGAAGCCTCTTGCTTGTGAAATTGTAGCCACCAAGACGATTTATGACCTACTGAGGCCTGGCTTTCAAAGATCCCTGGGGAGGCATGTGGAAAGAAAGGGAAGGTTTAATAGCATGTGAGGCTTTATTTATTTATTTATTTATTTATTTATTTATTTATTTATAAGTTAAAAAAAAAACTTGTTTGGGGCTCAGAGGAGTGGGGTTGTAAGGAACTCATGGCTTTTCTAGCCTCTGTATGGAGGAAAAGGAGGGTCTTCCGGAGAGGAGAGAGCCTGGGAGGGTACACTAGAGCTGTCTTCTGAGAGCTGAGCTTTAAGGGCATACCTGTGGGCTGGAAAGGAATGGGTGTGAGGACAGGGAGGTGGTTCCAGAGGAGTCTGGGAAGAGTTAGAGAGTCCTGTGAAGTGGCCAGCGGAGGAGTCTGAGACCATTGTGCCCAGGGGTCTGATACATACTTTGGTACATCATTTCATAACTCTAACCCCCTTTTGCCACTAAAGGGAAGTAGCAATGTCTCTAAATTGGGAATGCTGTGTGCAGTTACTATCAATGACCCTGAAGGGCCTGCTCTTTGTTCAGTGTTTTCTAAACAATTACATCATAGTTCTCTTGCTTCAAACCCTCTGACTCCTCCCAGATGTTAATAAGTTGGACATTCCCCCCCCCCCCCCGTCCTCAACTTCCCCAAAGCTAAGCAAGGCCCTGACCCAACACACATTCTCAAAGTGTTCTGTGTCTCCTCACAGCTCCCCTTTGTGCAGTGGCTCTTCTCTTCCTGGTTGCCTTCCCGTGAAGAGCAGTCTCTCTGAGGGCAGCCACTACACAGTGACTCTGCTAGGGCCCTCATGTAACTTAGAAGTGCTCAGTAAGTAGCCTTTGAAGGAAATTGACCTTAGTGTTCTTATCAGTAGAAAAAGGAGTTGTTTCTAATAACTGTCCAGGAGGTGGGATGTCGTCACATGAAATATGTGTATGGGCTGAGTAGCTTCATAGTTCAAAAAGACACCTTGACAGCAAGTTTAAGTGTGCGTGGTGTGTATGTGTCTGTACACGTGTGTGCATGTGCAGAAGACAAAGGATGACATAAGATGTTCTCTCTCTCTTTTTCTACTGTGTTCCCCTGTGACAGGTCTCTTGTTGAACGTGGTGCTCAACCAGGGTGGCAAACAGTGATCTTCTTGTCTCTAGTTACTCCCCAGCATGGGTAAGCCTGGCATTTTCTGACATTAGTTCTGGGAATCTGAGTTCAGGCTCTCATGCATGTACTCTTACCCACTGTGCCATCTCCCTAGCAACCCCTCCCATAGCAATCTTAACCCAAGAAAAGTGAGCATGAATGAAAGAGATTATTTGGTCTCAAAGTCTTCTAAAGCCTGAGTGCAGATAGATGCTTCTGTCTGACTGTGGGAGAAGGGTTGGCTCTGAGCCTGAAGGATAGACTTTGCCTTCAGCTGGTTTCTGCCTTCCTCCTGAATTCCAGAGAAAAGAATTGGTAGCCAGGGATGGTGGGATTTAAGCATCTCTCTACAAGTGCCTCTTTCCCTATCTTTTCAAAAAATGTAGAACAGCAATGCCCTGCTCCAAACAACTCCACTAATCAGAAAAATAAATCAATAAAGCAAAGATCACCAGGTATTGCTAAATTACAGAGCCCCAGAAGAGGACTAGAAGGGGCACAGACAACTGTGTTAATGAGAGATGACCAGGAGCCGAGGTGGGTGAGAGGCCTGAGATGTGAGCTGAGTGGAGTGGCAAAGCTCTGTGGCCTTGAGCTCTCTCTTCACTAGCTTCCAAACTGTGCCAGACACTGCCACTCTCTGAAGTACTGTCATTCTGTAGTTGCGTTAACTTCCTGTGCCTCAAATTTCCATGCGTTCTGGAGGCTAGACAGCAACAATTAGTTTCACTCTGTCAAAACCAATGTGTCTGCAGACCCATGGGCCCTCTGGAGGCCACATTGGAGAATCATTCTGGTCTCTTCCTGATTCTGCTGGTTCTTGTAATCCTGAGCTTTGTAATCCTGGGCTTTGTAGTCACATGAAAACAGACAGAGAGAGAGAAAGAGAGAGAGAGAGAGAGAGAGAGAGAGAGAGAGAGAGAGAGAGAGAGAGAGAGAGAGAGAATATGAATGAATGAATGGGAATCTTTTTGAAGGATGTAGATGGTCTCATCTCTGGTAGGTTTAACTTAGGAGGTAAGATGCCAGCATTCACAGTCACCAAAGGCTGCACTGAGCCAATGACTTTGGGATTCTTCATCTTATAAACCTGAAGAATGAATTTCATGAACAATTCGGTTGAGTTTTAAAAAGAGTTTTCAATAGAGAGAAACTGAAAGACAGAAGAGTTACTTCAGAACCCAACATCTGGGGTCCCTATGGCTTTTCTAATCAAGAGGACAGGTGGCTTAATAAAGTCACTGAATCCTTTGAGAAGTGTCCCATTATCTCCTAGGGTCTGATCAAAGTAGGGGCAAGGACAAAAATATTGGCTGTTCTTTTAACCCTTATATCCTCATTGGCTTAGGCCTTAGAGTTTCTCAACACCATTCTAGTCTCTACTTCTTGTTCACATTGCCTTCTCTCTTCTGTTGTCAAATGTCTCATCCATATTAGGGCTTACCCATATGACCTGAGATAATGTGTCCATCTCAAGATTCTTAATTGAATCATGCCTGCCAAGTCCTTTCTGCCAGAAGAGAAAATGCACTGATATATACACAATGGAATTTTACTCAGCCATAAAGAAGAAGAATGACATTCTGTCATCTGTGGAAACAGGATGAAGCTGGGGATCATCTTGCTACATGAAATAAGCCAGACTCAGAATGACGGGCTTCGCATTCTTCCTCTTAAGTGTAGAATCTAGCTTAAAAAACAACATGGAGAACATAAAAGGGAAGTTATCTGGCAAGAAGTGGACCAATGGGAGAGGGCGACGAGAGATGGTCAAAAGTGTATTATTATGTGCATTCGTGAAAATGTCATGATAAAGGCAATTATTTTGTACAATTACTTAGGTCTCATGGTGCATACCTGTAATCTCAGCTTCCCAGGAGGCCGAGATAAGAGGGTCACAAATTTGGGGCCAGCCTTGGCAATTTGCAAATAAAAAGTGAGAAGAGGGGAGGGGATACAGTTCCATGGCAGAGCACTTAGCACCAGGGAAACTTGGGGTTTAATCCTCTGCATGGCAAAAACCCAAACCAAACAAAAACGAAATGACACCAAGTCTTTGACTTTGTATAATTCTCATACACAAATGAGATATCTAAAAGATATTATTAAGATTAGGGCTTTGGTTCCTAGTGGGGCATTAGCCACAGTTCTCAAGAACAAATCTGCGGCTAAGCAATTCCAGTAAAATCTTACAGCCCTTGCTCTTGTGGGCTGCTCATCCAGGGACCAGTCACTCGATTTACCTTCTACAAGAGTAGGGTGGAGGATAGTCACTCTCAGCATGTTAAGCTGATCAGATGAACAATTAGTGAGTAGAGAGCCCTTGGGACATCTCAGACTCAGTGAGTGTTAACTGCTAGTATTTTGAGCGGAGTAAATTCATAACAGTTTCCTCTTCTTCCTCCACCCCCCCCCCCTTTTAAATCAGCAAATGTCCTTCTTCAGCAAAACTGAATACAGAGCCCTTCATGTACAGCAGTTCACACCTGAGCACTGATTAGAAGGTGAGAAGGGAAGGCTGCACGGGTCTTGCCACCTCCTGACTGTTCCTGAGTCACAAGGCGCCCCTGGGGTGCTTTTCTTGAGCACATCACCGGCTTGTTCAAATGCTGTTTTGTTGTCTGAGGTGAGAAGGTACAATCAAGTAAGTACTTCTCCAGAATGTTCTCTGGGAATCCCTAAGATAGGATGTATCAGCTTATTTTTTCGTAGTGGATAAGTATTCTGGGTCTTTGAAATTCTATACAGTGGCTTACTTTAAGGAAGAAGCTAAAACTGGTTCTATATAGAGCGCTGCCCCCCCACCCCCACCCAAGCCATGCTATACAGACTGTGTTTCCTTGGGGAAATTTCTACATCATCAGTTCTGTTCCTGGAGGAGAGCTTCTCTGCAAACGGGTCACCTGCTGCTCCTCTGAGCAGGAAAGTGAGTGCTCTACAGCCTGGGGCACTGCGTAGCAGAGGGGAGGACTAGCCTCCACCATTTTCACTCTTTTATCTCAGGACTGAAAATACTTTGGTTCAGAGCCAGGGACAGAAGCTTTCACACTTCATCTTTTTCTCCCTGTCGCTGTCACGCCATAGCTCTCCCTTTCCTTTTTATTTATTAAAGGTTTTTCTGACAGGTAGATGGAGCACCACTGTCTTCAAAGCTCCCGTTCCCTCTCTGGGGCCTCATTTCTCTCCCTTCTGCATGAAATGACTGAGTGACACAGAGAGTCATCGCCATGTGTGAGAAGGGAGGCAAAGAGGCCAGTGACAGCACATCCCTCCCCACTATACACGTGTCTGCATAACCCACAGAGTGTACCCTCCTCATACTCCCCCCGCCACCATGCCACATTGGCAAGGGTCAGTCGATATCCTGTTCCAAAACAAACATGCACTCCACAGCCCATCTGGCTTCTAGAATTGTCCTTATATTTGCCCTGCTCCTTCCTAAGACCTTGCTGCAGAGAGCTGAAGAGCTGAGCAGAGAAAGAGAAGTCTCTCTGTATCAGGCATTCCAATTTGGGTGAGCCTCTCCTTAACTTGTTACATCTGTCTTTCTTAGATTTCTAGAGTTTTACATTTGGACACACACACACACACTCTGTCTCTGTCTCTGTCTCTGTCTCTGTCTCTGTCTCTGTCTCTGTCTCTGTCTGTCTCTGTCTCTGTCTCTGTCTCTGTCTCTGTCTCTGTCTCTGTCTCTGTCTCTGTCTCTGTGTGTTTGTGTGTGCGCGTGTAGGCCAGAGGCCAACTGTGGTATTGCTCCTCAGGAGCTTGACTGTTTGAAGACAGTTTCTTATTGGGGCTTGGAGCTTGCCAGTTAGTTTAGGCTGGCTTGTCAGTGAGCCCCAGAGATTCTCTAATCTCTGCCTTCCCATCCCTGGAACTCCAGCTGCATGTCGCCAGGCCCATCTTTCCAGGGCTCTAGGAATCAGACTCAGACCCTTCAGCCTTGAGACAAGTGTTTTATAACGGAGCCCTCTTCTCAGCCCTGTATTTGGTCCTTCCTTGGTTGGTGTTTTAACTGGGGCCTCCCCACAAGCAAAGTTGGAGCCATTAGTTATTTTAGAGACCTGAGCATGTGATCAAGGGGCAGGAAAAGTTTACTACCGCCTTTGAAGCCATTTACCGATTGAGTGTCCTCTCTGGGGAAGCTCTGGGAAATATTGCAGCCAGTCCTCAGAATTACCCTCCCATGAGAAACAGATCTAGGGTATTGATACACCAGTCCCAGATAGGTCTTTTTTTTTTTTTTTTTTTTTTTTTTTTTGGGTTATTCCCAGGGGTTGAGAATCCCTATAATTTCTGTTCATCACCCAGGACAGAGCAACCTCCCATAATCCTGGAAATAACTTATCCTCATGTATGATATCCAGATGCTGGCAGGTGGAATTGAGGAGTGTGAGGGATCAAAACAGACACCGACAGCCTGGGCTGATAAGCTCAGCTCCTTCTTTGACAGCCTCAAGATGGGCCAATCACATACTCGCTCTGGGATTTTGGAATATAGGAAAATAAGAAGTAGGGAAAAATGGTCATGTCTTCTATGCCAATGATGTGAGTTCCACACTTCATCCCATTGAATAAATGAGGTACTGTAAAGTGCAATAAGGCAGACACATATGCTGGTTTCTTTCTAGCGCTATAACAAACACTGTGACCAAAACCACTTAGAGGAAGAAAAGGCTTATTTGGGCTTATAGGTTACAGTCTACCATTGAGGGAAGTTTATGCAGGAACCCAAGTGTTGACATGTGCCTTAGACCTAGTTCCAATGCTGGCTTTATCTTCCATTGAGTCCCACATGGTTGAACCTCCCCTTTATCCCTAGAGTTTCACAATCACATCCTCAGCAAGAGTCCTAAGGCTGAGTTTGTTAGCTGTCATTGTCCAGCTCTTGACTTAACCTTGTAGCCATGGCATGTAGAACACTATTAATCACGTGTCTTGGTCAGTGTTCTATTTCTGCAAAGAGACATCATGACCATAACAACCCTTACAAAAGAAAGTGTTTAACTGGGGCTTGCTTACAGTTTTGGAGGCTTAGTCCATTATCATCATGGTGGGAAGCATGGTAGCATGCAGGCAGACGTGGTGCTGGAGAAGGAGCTGAGAGTTTTACATCTAGATACAAAAAGAGCAGGTAGAAAAAGACTCTGGTCTTGGGATAGGCTTTCTGAAAACTTAAAGTGACACACTTCTTCCAAAAGGCCACACCTTCTAATCCTTTCAAATAGTGCCACTCTCTGGTGACCAAGTGTCCAAATCTAAGAGCTTATGGGGGGTCATTCTTATCCAAACCAGCACATCATGTCTGGGTGAGGGTGATATGCTCATTTCTACAAGGCCTGGGCTGTAGAGAGAAGTATCTGTAATGAAAAAGAGGGAGGTTGTTCCTGGAGAATTAGACACAGGACACAGAAATGTTAAACCCTTCAAGTAGGTTCTAGATCTGGCTGAAGAGCACACTACTGTGCTGGAGGTTCAGTCCAATCCAGAGTGTACTGCCCAAGGGAAAATTTCTCTCTCTTATATTATAGGAGAAGAGACTGCAGAGAGCATGGCTGTAGAGAAAGTGTGGTGAACGCTTCCTGGGGTAAGGGAGTTTGGAGGACAGATGAGGACCCCAAGAATGCTTAGTGTATGTGTCAAAATGAGAATGATTCTGCTTCTGCCAGCTGTAGTTTCTTTCAGTGGATAGGGTGGTCTGAAGGGTGCTCAGAGGTGCTATAGTTAGAACTCTGAATACTCTATTTAATTCCCATAGCATAATTTTTAAGTAGAAGTAGGCATGTATGTGAAGAAGAGGGCTCTGAGAAGCAACCTCAACGTGTTTGTACTCCCAGGGGACTTGAAAAGGTTGGATGCTTCTTGCTGTTGTGTTTTATAAAAAAAAGAAAGAAAGAAAGAAAGAAAGAAAGAAAGAAAGAAAGAAAGAAAGAAAGAAAGAAAGAGTGAGCCAGCAGTGTGGTGAGGTGGAAGGGGGTGACCCTGAGGGCCCATGCTGAGGCGTTCCTTCCCCCTGAGGTACCAGCCATACACAGATATAGTATAGAATAGAGTTTATTTAAGCAATAGGGAGGGGAGTTGAGGATGGAGTAGAGACAGAAAGGCAGAAAGAGAGAGAGGGAAAGAGAGAGGTAGATACAGAGAGTAGAGACCAGGCAGGAACACATGGAGAGAGATGGGGAGGGGAATGGGGAGAGAAGGGACAGAGGGGGTAAGAGGGTAAGAGAGTAAGAGAGTAAGAGAGTGAGGAGGGGGCAAACAGCCCCTTTTAGAGTGAGTGAGGCATACCTGGCTGATGCCAGGTAACTGTAGAGCAAAGCCTAATAGGAATCCTAACACTTGCTTCCAGTGTTTTCCGGGTTTCAAGACCCTGTGGTTTGGTTACTTGCTTAGAAACTATTGCATTAACTTCCTCTTTAATAATCCAGTTCGGTTGAAGTGTGGGTTTTTCAGGTAAGGCAGGCTAGCTGAGATGTTAACAAGTCATGATCATTGGATCCTGGGGCCAGCGGCTATGCAGACGTTGGAAGACACTATCCTTGTTACAGTTCTACTCATATCTCTAGTTAACAAATGAAGAACCTGAGGCAGAAACAAATAAAAGCATTTCCTAGCATTAGAAATTTTGGATGGAAGTTGGAACCCAGTCTGGCTACCTCCAAAGCCCAGGCTCTCAATTGCTAGCTGGAATTCCTGCAGAACCAATTGTGGTAGGCTTGCCCTGTTCAAAACCTGTGATGCACACCTTGGTTCCACCTCTCACTGAATGCGGTTTCTGATGGAGAAGCTGTCTTCCAGCCTTGCTACTTGAATTTCTCTGGTGAAGGTGAGCTCACTACATCCTAAGAAAACATTGTGCCTGTTGCTGCATTGTAATGATGAAAGAGCCTTCTCCCCCCTTAACGTGTTCGGTCCACCCTCTACCATAGAGTCCATCTTAAAGAAGTGACAGTGGCTCCACTCTGAGCAAGTGCTGTATGCCTTGCTCTCTGCTAATACTTTGATTAATCTTCACAACATATTTATCTTATTAACAAATATTACCTAGTGTCTTAGTTAGGGTTTTACTGCTGTGAAGAGACACTGTGACCAAGGCAACTCTTATAAGGACAACATTTAATTGGGGCTGGCTTACAGGTTCAGAGGTTCAGTCCATTATCAAGGCAGGAGCACGACAGCATCCAGGCAGGCATGGGGCAGGAGGAGCTGAGAGATTTACATCTTGTTCCAAAAGCAAATGGGAGAAGACTGGCTTCCAGGCAGCTAGGATGAGGGTCTTAAAGCCTATGCCTACAGTTATGTACTTCCTCCAACAAGGCCACACCTCCTAATAGTGCCACTTCCTGGGCCAAGCATATTCAAACCACCACACCTATACACACAAAGAAAAAACCCAGAGAGGAGGAATAATTTACCCAGAATGACCCTAAAGAAATCTGAATTATAATTCTGGTGTGGTTTAATTAAAAATCACTCCTTGTCATCAGTGGTGATGTGTTCCCAGCATGACGTCATTTCTGAGCACTTTATTTCATTGTAGTTGTTCTCTCTCTCTCTCTCTCTCTCTCTCTCTCTCTCTCTCTCTCTCTCTCTCTCTCTCTCTCAGTGGTGCCTATATTTGAACACAGGGCCTTGTACCTTCAAGTCGAGCAAACAGCCATTGAGGTATATACTCTAGCTCTTTTGGAAAATGAACCTGCTGAGCTGTTGTGGGAAGGTCCTTGGTCTGGACGGAGGACTCGTGAAAAGGATGATGAGATGGTATATTAGATCTTGCTGGAAGCTCCTGTTAGCACCCCTTCCCCCATTCCTTACCACACATCCACCAAGCATATTCCTTTCCTCTTTATCCTTTTATAAACACAACAGCTCCCATCTAAAAAGCATCACTGATGAGTATGGTCATGGTCCCAGGCCTCGCCAGGGTTCAGCTTCACAGAGAGTGAGCATCTGATTCTCTCTCCCTCTGTCTCATGGATTAATCATGTATTCCTCCCTTAGTTTCTTTAGCCCCACAGTGCTGCCTTTGTGGAGATGGCACCTTGTGCACTCCTGCTTCTGGCTCCAGTGCTGAACTAGAGTAATCTTCTGGGTGGGAACTGCCTGGGGCTCTGAGGGAAAGTTGGCAGAAGTCTACACTTGAAGATAGCTATCTTCTACTTTTCTATAATACAATAGTGTGCTCTCTAAACAGAAAGCTGTGAAATCTCCTCTGATGCCCTGAAGCAGTGAGTCACTTAGCATTCTGTGCACACACATGCCTGGCTGACTCACTAGGCGGCATTGTATTCTAATTGTGTTTACATACCATTCTTCTTCTAGAGAAGGCCTGCTCCCAGGACCACTGGTTCTGACATCGGGAATCTTCACATCTGGAAGAGGTTTACCAGAGCACTTACCTCAAATCAACATTAATCACTTCAATTTCTATCCCCTTCTTCTAAAATCCAAGCTCCTTAAGGGACAAGATTTACCCATTTATATACCGTGCACCCTCAGCACCCAGGACAGCATAGCACTCAGTCCCTGAGACTGCAGTGGGTAGGAGAGGAATGGGGAGAGCCTCAGGGGAAAGGAGTGGCTTCCTACATGCTGGTAGTAGACAATAAGCCAGTTTGGCTTTGAGTCAGGACTTTTATGTACAGCCCAGGCTGGTCTTGAATTTTGGATCCGACTGCATCAGCTTTCTGAGTAGTGGGATTATACCTGTATGTTGCCACTACTGTCTGGGTTTTTAATCATTGTTTTATGTTGGCTTTATTGAAGAACAAGGTTCTAAGGTAGGTGTCCTTTGAATTTGCAATCCTCCTGCCTCCGGTACCAAGGGCTGGGATTACAGACACACCCTACACCAACTGACTTAATGATCACTATTTGGATGAGCCAATGAATGGACAGGCAGTATTGCAAAACAAAATTTCCACATTTTTCTCTAGTATAAATTGAACCCAAGGCATGACACATACTCAGAAAGTAGTCTCTCACTGAGGTGCATCCTTGATCCCTTAAAAAATAATTCCATTCAGTATGCTGATACCATGTTGAAAGAAAGTCTGCCTTTTTGTTTTTGTCTGATGTTTATTTGTTTTTGGGTTTCCCTGGTGGATCAGCAGGACAGGAACACCCCTGCATCCTTAAGAGGGCTAGGTCCCCTGTGCCTGGCTTGACCAAGAGGAGCTTCTGACAACAGAAATTTCCTTGTCACTAGCCTGAAGAAGAGGAGGTAGAAGAGAGCAGGAGGAACTGGAGATCATACTGTGCTATTTCTACCTTTCATAACTTCTCCTGTGATATTTACCTTGTTCTTCATCTAGAGAGCCCTGTGTGTACTCCCAGGAACTCAGAGGATGCAGTAACTCTTAGAGAAAGCTAATAGCTTCTGGATGTAGCAGAAGAAAATACAGAAAGAGAGTGCTGTGGTAATGGAAAGCCAAGGATAGCACCTCTAAAAGACAAGATATGGGGCCACAGAAAAAGGAGCCTGTTCGAAGAGGGTCTCGTGAAGAAAAGTGGGACTCAACAGAGAGTTGGACCACCCTATGACCCATTGGAGGCCACAATCTTATCTCAGGGAAACTGCAGATAAGTCCCTTTTAGCAGGAAATCTTGGAAGGACCCATCAATGTTCCTCACAAAATAGTGAGTAAGGACTGGCTTGATGGCACACTGTAAGTAAAGGTCTGTTTTTGCCAAGGCAATGTGAACCCACTCCCTGAGACTCACATGGTAGGAGAGAACTAATACAAGTTGTCATCTGACCTCTGTTAGCATTCTGTCTACACTCCACTGTTACCGGGCAACAGCCAGGTATGCGCCTCCCCACAGTGCCCAGAGTGTGTCACTGTGTACCTACTTTAACAGAGACAGAGGGACACAGAAGCAACACACACATATGCACACACACCACATACATAGACACACACAGACACACACAAACACAGACAAACATGCATATACATAACATACATACAAAACACACACAGGCATACATAGATACAGACTCACACACATGCACATACACAGGCACACAGAGACACACACACATGCACATACACACCACACATACATATATAGACATACACACAGGCACATACAAACATGCACACACATGCACACACACAGGTACACACACACACAGAGGCACACACACATGCATACACACACATAGACACACACAGACACACACAGACACACACACAGACACACATGTATACACATAACATACACACAACATACACACACACACAGATGCACACAGACATACACAGACATACATAGACACAGACTCTCTCTCTCTCTCTCTCTCTCTCTCTCTCTCTCTCTCTCACACACACACATGCATGCACATACACACATACATACACACTCACACACAGAATATAATAGAAGAAAGAGCCAGGAGTTACATCTCTTCTGTATTAGGAAAACCTGAAGTCAATGAATAACTAGATAAAGTAATATTGTTCCTGTTTTTTATCTCTCTTCTTTCTTGGTGGTCTATGAAGGCACCAAAACAGCAAACAACTCAAGGAAGAAATAGCATGGAAAGAGGGGAGAACAATTTTACCTCCCTCTCCTGTTGTAGGTGTCCAGTTGAGGGTAGGGAAGAAAGTTGGTGTTCTGTTTTATAAAGAAAAATCAAAGATATGTTTTATAGAGTCAGGTATGGTGTAATGGGAGGGGTGCCTCGGTGGGCCCATGCCAGAAACATGTAGAGAGAGAAGGGGGAGGGGGAGAGAAGGGGGTCAAGGAAAGTGAGGGGGGTCAGAGAGCAAGAGAGAAGAGGAGAGGAAGGGAGAGAGAGGGGTGAGAGAGAGAGAGAGAGAGAGAGAGAGAGAGAGAGAGAGAGAGAGCAAACAGCCCTTTTTATTGCAAGCCAGGCCTACCTGGCTGTTGCTAGGTAACTGCTGGGCAGAGCATAGAAGGAATGCTAACAGTCGGCGGTGGGTGTGCTCTGATTTTATATTTGTCCACACTGGGCTGGACTTCATGACTTTCAGAAAGACTGGAAGCTATGAAATACGACTTCAGCTTCACCCATACATTTGAATTATGGCCTCTTGGGTTAGTTGTCCTTTGTACTGAGGGAGCAGTTTGTTACTTTATTAGAAAGACTGTGTCCTACTTATCCTTCAAGATGCACAGCTCGGAAAAATGTTTCTTTCAGTGAAGGTTTCCTTGTTTCTGTCCCAGTGAGGAAGTCCCTGTTGTCTGAGTTCCCATTTCAACCTCATGTAGCTGGTGGAGGGTTTGGCTGCTCATATCATCTTTTCTCCTTTGTTGATGATGAAGGTGGTACCTGACGGGATTCCTGACATGCAACTAGACGCTCACTGCCAGGCCTAACTGTGCCACACTTAGTTGGATTTAGGGACCCAAATGAATGACATCACCATGCATGGCATTCATTGTACGTCCATATCTGGCTCTCCCGAGGTCTTTCTCCTTCCTCTACCTCAAGTACAAAGCTGAGGGCAGTACCACTGTGGTCCAGAATGGTGGAAGGAAAGCAACTGAAGTCCCAGAATGTGAGATTTAGTGCATAAGATAGAAGCACACTTCTTTGTTTCTTAAGCCAATCTTTGGTGGGCTCTCTGAGACATTTCAAGTTTTACTACAAGGAATTCGACATATTGTAAGCTGTAAATATCTACCTGTTTTCCTTTCCCAATGTGGTGGTTTGAATAAGACTATCTCCCATAGGCTCATATATTTGAAAGCTCAGGGAGTGGCACTATTGAAAGGATTACTAGGTGTGGCCTTGTTGGAGGAAGTATGTCACTGGAGGTGGGTTTTAAGGTTTCAAAAACCCAAGCCAGGCTCAGAGTCTCTTTCCTCTTTTTGCTGCCTTCAGATCTGGATGTAGAACTCTCAGCCACTGTGTCTGCCTGTGTGCTGCCATTCTCTCTGCCATGATGATAATGAAGTAAATCTCTGAAACTGTAAGCCAGCCTCAATTATATTCCTTCTTTTTCTAAGTGTTGCTATGGTCATGGTATCTCTTCACACCAGTAGAACATTTATTAATACAGTCAACCAACTTAGACTTTCTTGGAGGCTAGAATCTATTGAATTTTACTCCCTAGATTTTAGCACAATGCTTGTGTATAGTAGGTATTTAATATAGGCATACAAAATTAAATAGGACAGATGAATGAGAAAATAAATAATAGTTTCCTGTGCAATGTGTTAAGGTTTGAAATATCTTTCAGATCTGACCCAGGTTTCCATCTATTAAATAGATACCATGGCTTTGATTGAAAAAAGGACTTTTCATTTCTGCTTTCCAAATCTGACAGGTCCTTCTGATGCCAGTGGGAGAGGGAGTCTGGTGGTGTGCAGATTCTATTCTTAGACAGGCATGGCTGTGCCAAGTTGATGAGAGACAAGCCTGACGAACAGATGACAGGATGTTCAAGACAGCAGCTTGAGCCCAGATGAGAAGGAGAGAGAGCAGGGAAGGATGGAGAAAGGGAAGGAGAGCTCAGAACGTCTCCAGATGAGCTGGGAGCTCGGATTGCAGACAGCATCCAGAACTACTTACGGATTTTGAAACATTTTTTTCCTTTGAGATAAATTTTCCACCTAATTAGAGCATGAAGTTACTTGAGGATCTCAAGCAGGAGAGGTTAAATTTCCCTGGTGACGAGATAGCTTTGGCACAGTAGAAAGAGTGAATGGGATTGGAGGGGCTGGGGAGACAATGGAGGCTCCTTGGGAGCAACCTTCCAGGCAAGAGGTGCTGCCACATTGGACCAGGGTTGAAGAGAATCCTGGGAAAGATGTTTTGTAAGTAGGGCAAAGATCCTTGGTCATATAGTTTTGAAAAGCAAGTTTCTCTTACTAATTGGTTGAGTAACATGCAGGTGTTTTCTATGGCAAAAAATAAGCAAATGTAGGCAATTTTACACGATTCAACCTAATTTTTCTAAGTGTTTATGGTATTACTCTTTATGTTTCAAGGAAGAAATCATTAAGAGAGCAACTGTGAATTTTCTTAAAGGTTACAGTGGTGTCTGCAGAAGGCTAAATTGGGGGCTCTGAAGCAGGGAGGATTTCAGTATGGTTTGTTCAGGGACGTCTCTTCTTTGTCCCACCATTCTTTCCAGTCCCATCTCCTTAGTAACGTAGCTGATGCTTCAGTTAGAGACCTTCCATGTGTGAAGATGCTGCCAGCATCCTCTGGGGCAGCAGTGCTCTTAGTCGGGGATGGGTGAGAGGAATACTTTTACAAATAGTCAAAGAAAAGCCCCAGATTCTCTCTATTTGGGCCAAGTGGTTTACAGGAGCTCGGAGGCCAAGTTCATTCAAACAACATTACTGTCATGCCTTGTGTTGGCACGTATGTGGAAGAGTATGGCAGAGTCAGCCAACTGTCCAGACCTTAAGGGGCTGAACCACTTTTTCCCAAAGTCCTTTCTGATCAAGGAAAGACCCTCCAGGGCAAACGTTTGAAGCCACTTGTAGAAATGAAGTCTGTTGGAAAAGACAAAGAACATACAGCCTCACAGACACTCAAGAAAGACTCCATTCTGAACCTCACCAGAAGCCAGGCAGCTTTGCTGATGAAAGTATTTGAAGTCCGAAGGATTTCTTATGGGTTCCATGGTGCCTACCTTTAGCTCAGGGTTACTGCCATGAGACATGTGTTCTTGGGTCCCGGACTCTCACGCTGGCACTGATGTAGCAGCAGGAAGGATTACAGCTTGAACTCATTTTCTGAAATTTCCTTTGGCACAGAATAAAGAAAAAAAGAGTCATCTTTTCAAGTTGGTATAATAATCTGTCTCATATAATTACATTAAGATGACTCCTCAATGCAGTCTTCTTAACATCTCTTTGAAATACATTACAGATATGGGATTAGGGAAGGCTGAGTGCTGTCTGCTTAGAACTTGTAAAAAAAAGTTTCTGTTGCTGTAAGTGCAGAAAGGAAATGTGTTAGACATTAGCTTTATGTTGCAACCCAGCTCTTGCACAATAGTCTTATAAAGTCTCCCATTCGTCATGGACCACAGTGTGAAGGTCCAGGATGCTCAGAGAAGTTATAGTGGAGCACAATACCTGTATCTTAGATGAATGAGCATCTCTGGAAAGTGATGCTTTCCAGGATCCAATCTTGGTATCTCTAACGTGGACATAGCTCCAGATTTCCCTGGATAGATTGCTCTTGTATTCTAGTTTATCACCTATCTCAGACAAAACCAGTCTAGTTTTGGAGATAAATTATGTGGACACCTGAGCTGTTATTTGGCACAGAGCATCCTGAAAGATGGAAACAGATGGAACCAACCTTAATTTGTTACTGAAATTTCTATTATTTACTGTGCCTGTCCTGTCTTTACTGTTTTATGCTTGCTTTCTGTTTAAAGCCTAACAGCAATCCTTTGAGGCTAACACTACTATCCTATTTTTTCTGTAGACAAGGAAATGGAAATGTAGCAGATTCTTCATGCAAAATTTCCCAACTGTTTAATGGAAGACATGGGATTTGAATTCAGATCCCAGGGGTAGTGATTTTAATTAGTGTATTATATTGATATTTAAGGGCGCTTACAAACCAGAATGGGTAACTGTCCTTTTAGATTAAGATTGAAGATCAGTTGACAGTGCAAAGCAATACTATTATTGTCTGCCTCAAAGGAAGCGCTTGGTTTTTAGGCATCAGAAAGTCCAAAACGAAGAGGTTTTCAAAGTTGTTGAGGAGGAGCTTTGAGGCAGATCATAGGATTTGGTGAGTGAGAACATGGTGACTTAATGGAGGACTTTTGCCTCTTTTGTTGTGAGCCCCATAGTGCCAGTTTCATCTCAAATATCTTCCCTTCCCCCCACCCCCACCCACCCCACCCCCACCCCCCGCTGATAAGAATACACATTCCTTTGTCAGTATCCAATAGGAAAAAGTGAGGCTGGTTTCCAGTGATTCCCTCTGACACCATAGAAGTGGTTTTCTCCAGTAAATGCCCATAAACTTCTCCTCTTGTCTCACTGACTCAAAGTAGCTTAGGCTTGCTCACCCCCAAGACAGTCATTGGCCAGAGGGATTACTCCTAGTGTGTTAAGGCTGGGGTAGAATGGCTTTGGGAGACAATCATGGTGCTCACTCCCAACTATGAGAGCACTCAGAGCTGAGTGACAGGGGCTCCTGGGCAGGGTTAATGGTTGGAGCTTTGGTTCTGGAGTTAGAGCGACCTGGATTTAACTTTTCATTCCTGTGCTTACTGACAAGGGACATGGGAAAAGTATTGATTTTCTCCACTTAGAGTGGGGGGATTAATAATATTTGCTATATTAGATTTCTTTGAGGATTACTCTAAACCTTTAAACCATGTGAGAATAGACAGCTCCGCATCTGACTCATAGCAGACATCTAAGGAAAATCTATTTTAGTGTGAAAGAGCCGTCCCAACTCCCATCCTAACCCAAGCTCAATAATGAAAAATGCGCTGGACAGCTTTTGAGTAGCACTGACACTTTTGCATTTTATTTGGATGTAACTGTGGTGAGGAAAAGGACAGACTCAGGCTCTCTCCTATTGCTCATGTCTTATGTACATTTTAGGTAGAGGTCGAGCATGAGACAAGAAACCAGAGCTCAAAAAGTGTAATTTTAGAGCTGGTGAGATGACGCAGCAAGTAAAGACACTTCAAATGACTCAAACTGACCCTCAGGGTCTACACAGAAGAGGGAGAAAACTGACTTCTGCAAATTACCTTCTGACCTCTGCATGCAGACCATGGAACTCTATATCACCCTCCCTCACTGCAATAAAACAGTTTTAAAAGGTGTGTTTTTAAAGATTTCTTTGTGGTTTTTTTTTTGTTTGTTTGTTTGTTTGGTTTTTTTTTTCTTACATGTATATGTGCGCATATGCATGTATGCATGTGCCCACAGGGGCCAGAAGAAGGTATCTGATCCTCTGGAGCTAGGGTTACAGGTGGTTGTGAGTTGCTGATTTGAGTGCTAGGAACCAATTCTAACTTTCTACAAGGGCAGCACCTAAAGTGTAGTTTTAGAGAACTGGAAAGACATGGAAGAGAGTGATTGATCTTATTCTCAAGGATTTATATGTCAAACAACGTAGCAGTTGGCAAGAGACCAATAGTTACCCAAGGCTAGGAAAGTCATGGATCTTGGAAGAGAACCTAGAACCACAGCTTTACTAAGCAGCACAACCCCTAACTACAGTCTAAATATTTGTCCTTATACCCACAGATAAGTGTAGTCTTTATCCTGTCCGCACCATAAAGAAACTTCTCTTTGCAACAGATGGAGACCACTACAGAAAACGACAACCAATCAAAATACAGAGTTGTGGAGCCCAGTCCCTGTGGATACATCTACAACACAACTACTGTATTTAAGGCCCAAGGAACATTGTGGAAGAGAGGGTAGAAAGATTGTAAGAGCCAGAGGACCAGGATTTGCCATGAGGTTATGTTTCTAGGAATGTCAGAAGCTACATGCATAAAGTTTCACCAACATGACTGCCTAAGCATGAGTTGGGCGAGGGCAACAGTGGACATGCCAATGTGGATGGGAAAAGCCCAGGAGGTCGCAACTCTATACAAAGAACTACAGGTGACTAAGGAACACTGAGAGTGGATGACATGGTTTTCCCCAGAGAAGAGTGAACAAATTGGTGACCTAGTGCCAAATGGCCAGCCTTGAAAACACGCATATGTGTGTGTATACATATGTGTACATACTGTACATATATTCATGTAACAATAAGAAAGAAAAAAGAAGACATGAATTTGAAAGAAAACAAAGAGGACTATATAAGGGCACTGGGAAGGAGGAATAACATAATTATACTATAACTACCCAAATAAAAGAACTAACAAAAACACAGAGAAAGGGCAGGCTGAGGCTTCTGCTTCAGGGATGGTTAAGAGCCAGGTGAGTGGGCCAGGAGGACCTTCCATTCATGCCCAGGTCTTGTGCAGCTAGCTAGGTTAGATGACAATGTGCAATTCTCTGCTTTCCTTTAACCTTTATTTTCATCAGTCTTAAGGAAAAGTGTGTTTGAGTGTGCTATTCTGTGCTAGTGAGATACTGGGGGCAAATCCTGCCTGAGCCCATGTTTGGAATATGGCACCCCACGTGGTCAGTGTCCTGCACTGGTCATGCTTAATAGCAGAAGCTCAATGGGATGGGTGTCAGCCTGTGGTGGCCAGCCTCCTTCTGTTTATGGACAATCTTCTACCATTACCAGTCTTGGAGGTCACATTTGAAGTAACCAAAGGGCTTCCCGACTGGTGCTTTGCTGTATCTTGTTTTGGGGAATGCCCATGGCTGGAGAGTTCAGTATCCAACAGGAGATGGGCAGAAGATCAGAGCTCCTAGCCCATGGGTCAGCATAGGACTCTAAGTCTAGGAGACTGCAGGAAAACATACACCTTAGAATGGAGAGCAGAGGCGCAGTTCACTAGGAGTGGCAGCTAAGCAACTTCCTGAACATTAAAGATTAGGTTTCAGTGGCTAGAAGGCTGATAGTCCTCTCCATTGTCAGAAGACGCTGCATGAGTTTTCTTTCCTCTGCCTCAGTGCACTTATGGGGGCTGTGGGGCTAGTTCCAGGACCAAGATGGGGGATGAGGTGAGGTGACAATGGGCAGACTTATCGCCTCAACACTAGAAAGTTCCACTTTTCTGTCTCGATTGGACCCAGGAAAGAGTAAAAAAAAAAAAAAAAAAAAAAAAAAAAAAAAAAAAAAAAAAAAACAAACAAACAAACAAACAAACTATGCCCAATAAATGAATGTTCATGAGTTTTCATTTGACTAAAAGATTACAAGATGGGATGAGCTCAGGGCTAAAACACTTGTTCAGAACTGAGAAAATAAAAACAAAAAGTAAATTGCTGCTGTAGACGATTCTTTGGAGACATCTCATCTAAGAAGGGTGAACACTAAGGCTTGTTTAGGAGGAGATGTCTCTTCACTCAGGTTCAAAAGCACTTGTTTCTGACTCAGAAATCAAATAAACAAACGGAAAACATTAGAGGGAGACCTGTCTATTAACTGTACTTTTTGCCCACACTAGACCATGGTGTGCCACAGAGAGGCACAGGATGTCAGAGAGACTGTTGGGACATTCTTCATGACATTTGAAAATCTATATTTGAGAAGCAAAATCCTCAGATCCTTCCATGGTACTGTTGGGTGCCAGATGTCTTGTATGTGATGCCACACAGTCTTCTCAGGAAGGTGTGGCTGTTGTTGAGACAGGGTCACCTCTCTGGCCCCAAACTCATTATATACACCAGGATCACTTTCAACTCACAGAGATCCAGTGGTTAAAGGCTTACACCTCCACATCCAGCACTGTGTTGGTTTTTAATGAAGTAATCCAGGCATAGAAAGGTAAAGAACTGGCCTAAAGTCCCACTTGAAGTGGCAAACCCTGAACCTGTTCTCACATCACAGCCCCAGCTAGCAGCTCTTGGCTCTCTCCTTCTGTTGCAGTGTGTGATTTAGATACACAAACACATTTTGATGGTAACAGACACCTGGGACCTAGTACAAAAGCTGGTTATGCAATCAACTTCCTCTAAGAATCTTTCATTAATAGGTCAGGCACTTAAACACTTAAAGTGCTTAATGGTGAAGCAGGCCTGGAGGTACAAGTGAGAGCCACTCTGCTCTCCACCACGCCCTTCAGTGGTGATTTTGTGGCAGTACATCTGGGACGGCGCCAGTGGGAAATGTCAAGAGTGGGACACAGAAGTTCTGTAGGTCAGAGGTGTGAGCAAATACAAGGGGAGGCTTTGTCTCTCTCCTCAGGAAAATACCAGCCCTGGGAAGGAAATGCTGCCCAGGATAGGTAGAGATGTGGAAGTGTCCCTGGCTTCAAAACTGTTCCTCCCAGTCACTGAATTCCTTTGGGCAGGTAGATTGGAGAGAGCAGCGAGTTTGGAGCAAGCTAGACAAGAAGGCCACCTTCTTCACGGATGGACTTTGAGCAAATCACTTATTCTGTCCAAACCTTGGCTAATATTCTGTAATTTGGAGATAATAATGCTTCCTTTAATGGTTACTATGAAGATTACAAGCCATATTACCATGTATGGCGTGCTCTATCCCTTCACCAGTCTCAATTCAAACCCTGACTGCAAGGCTGCTCCTAGTGCTATAATCTCAGGTTTTAGGTCCTAGAAAGCCAACTTCTGTTTGCTCTCCAGGGTGCTCAACCTTACTCAGGGGAAGCAAGGTGAGGGACGAGAGATCCAAATCAACAGAAACCCAGCAGACATGGCAGAAAATCGTCTGTGGATTTCCCCTGGACCAAGAGAGGAGGTGTGGAGTGGGGAGTCTGGGGGTTCTGAGTAGGTGGTGGGGGACACACAGCAGGAGAGGCACAGGCCTACCTGCTTCACAAGCACATGCTACCCGCCCCTGCCCTCCATACTCACTCCCGACGTTTGCTGCATATTGAGCCTGTTCTTTTCTACTGAGCAGTTTTCTTGGCTTGGTGAGAATTCGAGGCACCAGTAGTCTCCAGGTTTCAAAGCTGTGACTTTTTCCACCGTCATAGAAAGACTGAAACACCTTCTCTCATTAGTGTAAAAAAAAAAAATAAACAAAATAAAATAAAATAAAATAAAAAAAGAAAGAGGAAAGGAGGAAAGGAGGGAAGGAAGATAAAAGATTGGTGAAGTACTCAGTTTAAAGGATTTTTAATCCTGGATGCCACCAACTGTGACCTGTGACCTGTAAGAGGGGGTATTGTTTAATTTTCTATTGCTGTGATAAACATCATGAACAAGGCAACTTATAGAAGAAAGGGTTTGCTTGGGGCTTACAATCAGAGAGATAAGACTCTATCACCATCATGGCAGCAGGCAGAAACATTGACTAGATCTGGAAGCTGGGAGCCAGGTTCCTACAAGCAGGAAGTTGAGAGAGCACCCTGGAAACAACCCAAGGCTTTTGAAACCTCAAATTCCACCCCCAAGTGACACACTTCCATGGGCAAAACCATACTTCCTAAGCCTCCTCAAATGATGAGAAGAGATGCTACCAACCAGGGATCAATATTCAAATGTCTGAAACTTATTGGAGAACCACCACAGGGTTCCAAAACTGAGTGAAAATCACTGAAAATGAATGGATGGAGCTTGGGTGAGTGGATTCTCTAGAATGAAAGGAGTTCAGTTCCTACAAGAAAGGAGTGCTAGGCAGGTAAGGTAACCATGTCTTCTACTGATTGTAAACTCACCAACAGTGTGCTACATTGATCACACTCAAGCTAGTTTCCTGAAAGGTCTGTTCTTAATAGTGGGGATATCCCACAAAAATATTATGGGCTTTCCCTCCCTAAAGGGCATAGTCAGCCATGATCACAACCAGTGGATCCTGAGAGAGGAATCAAGGGAATGACCAGGAGTGAAAGAGACCTCAGGCAGCAGTTAAGTGCTTGGAGAACAGACTCTCAGGAGGCAGCTTCAGTGAGACAACTCATTTAATGGGGGAAACAAATGCGACTTGAACCTTTGGGGAGTGGGTAGGGGCTTTCAGGGTGAGTGTACATCATTGGCTGGGGACAGGGTACTAGGGATTCCTCGTTAACATAAAGGGGAATTCCAGGTGCTGGTGGATGTGACCTTGTAAGGGGAGAGGAAGTTTCACCTGGCTACCAGATTGTGACTTCCTCCAGTGGACAAAGTGATGTGTGTGTGTGTGGGGGGGGGGGGGGTGTGGGTGGGACAGGCTATATGCACCAGAACTTGCAGGCCCAGGGCAGAGTGTAGTGACCCTACACTTGCAGTTATCCAAGGTTTGGACGTGTCTTCAACCCCACTCTTGCTCAGGCTTGCTTCCCACTGCTTCATGGCTCCTCAGCCCCATGGGTCTACACTCCAGGCCCATCTAATTCTTAAGGAAGTTTCTGGGGAAACCTGCTGTTTCCAAGAAGATTTACGCCTGCCTAAAGTGATTGCTGACAGCCTGAGAGCCACAGGTCTTTTCTTGACTTGTCTGCAAGTACTAAGGAGAGAAGGCTGAATCATGCTGGACAACCTTACTCTCTGGTCAAGGGCTGAGAATTCAGTTTCTTGTTTATTTATTAATTCATTTTACACTTACATTCTACTTTGCTTTCTCTTGCTGTGATAAAACAACACAAACAAAAGCAACTTGGGGAAGAAGGGGTTTATTTCACCCTGTAGGTTATAGTCTATCATTAAGGGAATTCGGGGCAGGAGCTAACACAGGGGTCATGGAGGAGTGCTGCTTACTAGCTTGCTTCTCATGGCTTGTGCAGCTTGCTTTTTAAAAAATTATATAATATGTAATATATAAAAATTATATAACATACATGTATAAAATGATATACATATAATTCTATATAATTATATTTATAAAATTATATATATATAAAATTATACATACACACACACACACACACACACACACACATACATAAAACACTCAGGACCATAGTCCCAGGGGTAGCACCACCCACAGTGGGCTGTGGCTCTCATATTAATCAAGAAAATGCTGCACAGACTTGCCCATGGGCCAATCTGATGGAGGCATTTTCTCAATTCAGATTTCTTTTTCTATGATGACTATAGCTTGTATTAAGTTGATAAGACAAATAACTCCCTCCCCCAACCTAAAAAGCAACACTCAAAAAACAATACCACATTTATCATGTAACAGACACTGTCCTGGGTCTAGGACACAGTGTATCTTGAGTGCCTTCTGTTTACGAGAAGGCAGGTGATAAGCCCACAAAAATGTCATGAAAGGTGTAAGGTGGTGTGAGAGAACACAGTGATTTATGTAGCCTGACCCTGGAAGACAAGGTGGGTGATCACATTCCAAAATAAGGCACCAGGGAACTGAATTAAACCATAAAACCTTCGAGCTTCTTGAGAGGTGGCTTCCCACTCCCTATATTGGGTCAAGTATGGCATAAGAGGAAACTTCCTTTCAGAAAGGATGTAGAGATTAGAGGGTGTGGTGGTTTGAATACAAAAGGTCCCATAGGCCCATGAGGAGTGGTACTATTATGAGCTGTGGCCTTGTTGGAGTAGGTGTGGTGTTGTTGGAGGAAGTGTGTCACTAGTGGGTGGCTTAGGGGTCTCAGAAGCTCAAGCAAGGTCTAGTGGGATTCTCTTCCTGCTGCCTGCAGATCCAGATGTAGAACTCTCAGCTACTTCCCAAGCACCATGTCTGCCTGCATGCCACCATGCTTCCCACTATGATGATAATGGACTAAACCTCTGAAACTGTAAGCCGGTCCTAGTGAAATATTTTTCTATATAAGAGCTGCTGGGGTCCTGGTGTCTCTTCACAGCAATAAAACACTAAGACAGAGGGACACATAGCTCCTGCCAGAAGGAAAGTGATACCTCAGCTCCTGAACTCTCTACTCTCAGATCTAAGCTCAGGCTATCTAGCCAGGGTGTCGACTGTAAGTAGTTACACCAGCTTGTGCTGACTTGAGAGACCTGATTTTGTGCAACTCTGTTTTTCAGTGTCATGGTGTTACTAGCCTGGAGGTGCCTTTCTGGGAGTATTTACATTATGGAAATCATAAGCGCTATAAAAGTGAGGGTCATGCCTGTGCTCTTAACATGTTGAACAAAGTCTGCTGCAGTACGTGTGGCAGACAGCATGAGTTATTATCTGTAGATTAGCAGGTGCCAGTGGCACATCCATATGCTATGTTTGAGGTATTATAGGAAGCCCTTTAATAAACTTCTTACAACCCTGTGAAGTACAACAACTAGCCCTAGGTCTTCTAGACAAGGCACAGAAGCACAGAATGGTCAGGTAAACTTGCCAGAGTCACACAGCTAGTGAGTAGCAGGGCAAGATTGAGTGACTAGCAGCTGGCATGCAACCAAGCAGTGATGACAAGGGGATCTCCTCTACTCTGAGGCCTTTTATTTGTTTGTTTGTTTGTTTATTTTTTATTTTCTTCAAATCAACACACTTGACAGATTACAGGGCTGGCAATGAAGGACCAAGAAACTGTCTGGATTCCACTCCAGGCTCATGGTAAAGGGACTCAAGGAGGAGCGTGTGGCTCTCGTTTTGCTGTGTGTGGTTCCAGTTGGGCCTGAGTTTGCCTAACTGAGGGACCCCAGTGTAAGCCCCCTGCTGGCTGGCAGCCCTTTCTGGTGGTTGAGATTTGGAGTTGTCAGCTTTCTGCGGCTCTGCATTCTCTCACATTCTGGCCCCAAGGAAAAGTCCTCAAAAGCTGCGTGAGTTGTTTCTGTTTGGATAAATCTGGATGCAGTTGCTGTTGCTAGAGGTATTTCTGGGGGCTGGCCCAAGGCCTAGCAAGTGTTTGAATGTGGCCAGACCTGAAAGCTGAGCAAACCTCAAAAATTCTGTAGTTGGGAACCCCCTGGAACTTGGGACTGCCAAAGGCCGGGTAGCAAAGAAGCCCATAGGGGCTCTTTGTGAGTAGAAGGCTGGTATGGGAAGTTCTCTCTTCTTCCTCAGCGTCCTTGAGTGCCGGTCCTTGATGATGAGTATCTATCATCAAGATAGATGATTACACACTCCTCTTGCTTTCCTAGTCATTGTGAAGGCAACTTGAAACTGACAAGTCCCCGTGAGGTCAGGCTGCCACGTGTGAAAACTTGCACTATGAGGGAGTGGGTGGACAGAACGGACTTGTCCTTGGTGAAGGCTCTGGGTTTGACATTAGGGAGACCCAAGTTCAGTTCCTGCTGGCTATGTGGTTTCAGGGCTAGAAGTTAACTTTCTAACCTTGAGGCTCCTCCCTGGAAAAGGGAGGCTCATGCTTACCTCAGGGAGTGGCTGTGGAGATACATTTAATAACATGACCCCCTCCCCCGCCCACCGCCACAGAGTCCTATAAGTGGTACTATCATTGCAGATCAATTCCCAGCACGGACTAAAATCTGGAAGCCGCTGAGCATGGTGGCTCATGCACTCACCCTGGATGCTGACGAGGAGGAGGATTGTCATAACTCCGAGGCTAGCCTGCACTACAGAGACTGTCTCAAAAAGTAAAACAAAATAAAGTCTGGAAACTAATTTCGGTTATCGAGTGTCCTAGATGGTGATGTTCCTTTGGGGGTAGACAGGTCTGAGGAGATACTGAGCTTATCCTGCAGTTCTTGCAGTTTTCAGTAATAATCCTACAAGGTGAATAACAGCATCCTCATCTTAGAGACGAGGAAAGTGAAGCAAGATCGAGCGTCTTAGTTAGGGTAGCCATTGCTGTGAAGAGATACCATGACCAAGGCAACTCTTATAAAGGAAAACATTTCATTGGGGCTGCCTTACAGGTTCTGAGGTTCAGTCCATTATCATCACTGGCAGGAAGCACAGCAGCGTCCAGGCAGGCCTGGTGCTGAGGAGCTGAGAGCTTTACATCTTGATCTGAAGGTAGCTAGGAGGAGGGTCTCAAAGCCCACCCCGACAGTGGCACACTTCCTCCAACAAGACCACACCTACTCCAACAAGGCCACACTTCCTAATAGTGCCACTCCCTGGGCCAAGCATATTTAAGCCATTACACTGAGTAACTTTCTCAAGGGAGTGTAGATGGTTAAGTCAGCATTAGATTTGAACTTGAACCCAGGCAGGCTGGCATCAGGCTGGACTTGTCATCGCGTACTTCCTTCCATTAGTGCTGGGTACATTGGAGGAAATGAGAGGTGTTGCATGGCTTTCGGTTGTCCCGCTGTGGTTTAGGAATAAGGACACAGAGGCATCTGTGTAGTACAAGGCTGTTGGCCTGTTTGCTCGGGCAGCTGGCTCATCTAACTTAACCCCACTTCTCCCCCATTTGGTCTCCCCACATCACTGCTGCACCTCCCACTCTTCTCCCCTTCAGGCTTCCCTCCCTCTGCTCCAGCTCCAGCCACTGGTTCTTTATTATGCAAAAAGCCACACTCCTTACTCATCCAGTCTGAACCAACCGGAGCAGGATGAGGTCTTATCCAACTCTGTGTTGCCTTTCACCTTTGGGAGCTATGAAGCCTCCCCCAATGGCATCTTGCCTTTTCTTTTTGGGCAGCCAAGGAAGTAATGGATATTTACATATTCTGCTAGCCTGCCACACCAGAATTAACAATTAAGAACACAGGGACATACTTTCATAGCCAGTTGATGCGGTATGTGTAGGCTCTCCCAACACTGAGGGTCATTTATACCTCGATTATTTCTGTGATATCATTTAATCAATTACTATCTGACAGCCTTTCAGAGATACCGGTCTGATACTCTCATTTCACACAGGAGGCTCTGAATAATTACATAGTTTTTTGGGCTAGGACGGGCAGGGCTGGAATCAAGCATCCCTGACCTTTCTTGCTTACCTAGGCTATCATTTGCAATTTTACCAAGGTCTTTATCCGAAGAGTGCATCTTTAGGATTTGAAAATGGCACTGGTTCTGGTATGGGAGTCTAGAGATAAAGGTACCTCTAAAGAAGAAGTTCCCATCCCTCCACATTGCTGGTGTGGAGCAGGGTTTCAGCTAATATTTATTCAACTATCAGTAATGCTGGACACCCTTAGAAAACACAGGGTCTCAGCACTAAGGGCAGAGTACCTTCTGCCTTATCCCACCTCTTTCTTTTCCTTGGGTACAACCTTCTAAGGGATGTTGGCTGCTGTGTATAAGCTCAAGATTTGGAAGTACATGAACGTGGAGCTTGGGACAGCAGCTGCTGCAATGTACCAGCTCCCAGGCGTTAAATGCTCTGGCCTGGGCTCAGAGACTAGATCTAAATAATGGTTCGAGTTTCTTGGATGATATTCACCAAGTCACTCACTATCTCTAAGTATTAAATTTTTAATTTGCAAAAGGGACAATAAGCCCTGCCTTTACCTATTATAGACAAGCTGTCAGGACCAGATGGAATCCTCTCTCTTCCTCCCACAGAACCAGTGGGGTTGGGAGCATGCAGTAAAGGCCACAGACTCTGGAGGCCAGACTGTCTGGGTTCAAGTTCAGAGCTAATGCCTATCCCCGAGCTGCATGACTCTGGACAGTTTGTCTGGCCTCACTCTCCATCTTTAAGATGATCACTGGGTTACAAGAAGGAATTCTCTGTGTAACACACAGGAAACAAGTGCTCTGAAAGTTCTGGTACCTTGAGCTCGTAGCTAGTAACTTAAGGGTCCTTTCTAACTTAGATTTCCAAGGAACTTTATTTACAAGAGTCTGTTGTCTTGCTTTCTTACCCTCCCAATGTTGGACTCTTATGCCAGACACCCAGCCAGCTGGACAAAGGTCTTAGGACTTTCCAACCTGTCTTCCAAGTATCTAGCAGAGTCAACAAAGGGACTGAGGAGTCCTCACTTGCCCTTGTTCCTCTAGTGTTACTTAAGGTCCCTCCAGGACAGTGGTACCCTTGGCCTCTCACCAGTGCCTTACAGTGACCTAGCTCAGCTCCATACCTAGTTCACACAGTTTCTCTAATCATCACCTATCCTTTAAGGGAGGGGCCACAGCTTTCTAGCAATCCATCCATTTTCAAGAATGAAATAACCCAGATGTTGGGCCTAGATCTTCTTCACTCTTCTGGGAAGTGCACAGCTGTTTTCCTTGCCCTGCCAACCTTGGCTGAATCCCATCATCCAAGCAAGCTCTAGTGAAAATTTGCAGGACATGGCTTTGGGTTAGAGCCACTTCCTTCCTAAGCTTGGCAGCTGTAATCTGTCCTGGAGGAGTAGTCTTGTCATACCTTTCCTTTGACAAAGAAATCCCACTTCCCAACTTCTGAAGACCCATGAGGATTCAGTTATGCCTCGAGCAGGGGCATCTGTGGTGAGGTAGGTGGGATGGTAGGTTCCCTAAGAGATCCTCATTTTAATATAAATTTATTTCAAAACACAGGTCCTGGGGCTGGAGAGAAGGCTCTGCAGTTATAAGCACTTGCTGATCTGACAAAAGTATCTGACAAAAGTCAAGGGTTCAGTTCCCAGCACCCATATCGCAGCTCGGTTCACAATCATCTGTAACTGTAGTTCCAGGGGATCTGATGACTTCTTTTGATCTCTAATTGTTTCTGCACACAGGTGGTGCACAAACATATACTTAGGCGCGCGCACACACACACACACACACACACACACACACACACACACACACACACACACGGGTTAGAATGCCTCTTCTTAATGGGCTATTATTATGGGTAATGTGTAGGTCAGGTACTTCAGGTTAGAAGTAAATTTAATATAAGGAAATAGGGGATCATATACTATTGGAAGAGCCAAGATCCAAGACTGGCAAGACTCTTGCTTATAATTGGGAATCCTTAAGTCCAAGAATCCCAGTAAAGCTACCAAGGTCTCAGTGCCCAGCACCTCTCTGTCAATGATTCCCAGGATGGCATCCTGGGGACCTCAAGATCCTTCCAGAAAACCATATCTCTTGTTTACCTTTCAAATCTCATGTAGGTTTCAGCTTCTCTGATACTAAAGAGACTTTTGAAGGGTAGAGAGTACATTGGAACCATAAGTTCAAGAGTTGCTACCTGTCACACACAGGTAGTCAATGCCTCCAGACTACCAGGGCGAATCTCCTGGAGAATTTGCATTTGCTTATGATGTTTTGGAGAGAAAACAATTCAAATGATAACTGAGGTTTCAAAAGGCTTATCCATTGTATCTTCAGTAACATTAAGTATTAGCAGTAGTGTATCATTATAGTTATGGATTTCAGAGTTCTAAAATCCTGTGTAAATAGCCTGTGGCTTCAGGCTATTAAACTTCCCAACTTCTCAATTCTGCATCTGTAGATTGGAGATAACAGAGTCATATAGTTTGCTGGAGGATTCAATTAAGTGTATAAAATACACAACACAAGGTTGGGAACTCAGAAAACCCTTGAGAAGTAAGGGTCCTTTTTATCCGATGCCCAGTATATGAGCAGTTACAAAGTCCTCGGAGTGTATGTGATTATGTAAAGCTAGTCCAGTTGAGAAGTGAACTGTGATGAGAGAATAGAAGACAGGAGGAATTCAGAGCAGAGCCTTGAAGCACATGGAAAGAATGAAATGCAGGAAGCTGCAGTGGAGGGCTGGTGTGGGGAGGTGGGCCGCCAGGCTCCAGGGTAAACGCTGGGTGTGCGGTTGGCAAGCACATCATCTTGTCAACAGCCTCCCTCACGATGGCTGTTTAAGCTGGGGACAGGAACTATAAACAAGTGCTAAGAGTCCATAAAGGCTCCGAGTGCTTAGATCCCACGATGACCACAGATTTAGCTACGTTTTTGCCAAATATTAAAACAGAACATGTAAACACTGAAGCTCATCTTGGGCCTTCACTGCAGTCCCAGAGACGCCTGGGACCGTATTTGTAACTACCAGATGGAAAAAGCAGGGACCATGTGTTTCCTGGGCCTATGAACTTGGTCTAAATCATTTGGGGAATTTGTATTTTATCCATTGATGATCAATCACAGATGAGATATTTCAACTGTCATCGTGATTTTTCTCTTTACTGATTCATCAGAACGAGTAGTCAACCACCATCTGTGTCTTGGTTTCTATCATTTTCTCTGGGAACAAAAGCTTCATCACATATAACTTGGGCAGGCTCAGAGAGCCACCATGCTTCCCGGAGGATCGGGATTCACAGCCACACCTGTGGCATGTCAGTGGCTCCACTCTGATCTTCTTTCTTTTCTTTTTCTGTGTTTTTTTATTTTTATTTTTTAAAAACAGGCACATGGTATTTTCTCAGTCTCCACATTTGTGCATCGAAGCAAGCATTTGTATAATTTTTGGAAGTTGTATTACTCTGCCACATGTTCTAACTTAATGTGTGTATTATGCAAGCAAGTTCCAACCACTCCTTCACTGCACCCCTTATCCTTAATAAAAGGTTCAGAATCAGTATCCTGCCTCTTGTTAACCATATAATTGAGCTATCTACAATTCTGCAAATCTCAGGCTCTTCTGTAAACACAGAATAACTGTCTCTGTTTCTTGGACTTGTTGCGAAAGTTAAGTAAATAACACAGGCCTGGTATTTGGCATATAGCAAATATTCAGTAAATAATCACAATTATTAAGTCTAACCACAGTCAGCTCTGACATCTTACAGCTAATAAAAAGCAAAACCACTTCCAAGGAAAATGGTAAGTTAGAAGCTGCCTCTGCGTGTCCTAATGAAGGATTTTGTCAGAATAAGAAAAAAAAAAAAAGTCTTCCAGAGAGGGGGAGCTTTAGAAATACACAAAAGAAACAATAGGTTGCTAAGAAAGCCAAGGGGACAGAAAGGCGTGAGCCCACAAGAAGAGAGCCGTGCTGAACATGGCTGCCTTGTGACCTCCAGTGGGCTTACTAAAAGGCAAGAGAGGAGGCCTGAGGAAGAGACGGTCATACCCACCGGCCAGGCTCTTGGCACTCACAAGTCTCAAATCCAGTTTCCTGTCTTGAGATAGTGACAGGTCAGCAGTGTTGAAGAGTCTTTTCACAAAAAGGGCTGTGGCCAGGTACTGTTCTAAACTGAACTGCATTGGGAGCCTGAGACCAGGGAACCGTCACAAGCCAGGGAGTCAGAGCTCAGCCTGTCACAGTTAGAGGGTGAGAGGCCGCCCCGGGAGACAGCTGTGTAGAGTAGGGTGCCAGGCACTGAGAACCCAAAAGTGCGGATAGGAGGCGGCTCCGCTCAGGCCTTGAAGTGTACCCAGAAAGCACCCCTGCCCTCAGTGGCAGACTACGCAGAATTCTGGAGTCTGGCAGTGGGCTTTGAAAATACTACGGCAAGTCCACGTGTACTAACGTCAGCACTGCAGTTGTTGTCCCGACCCCCAGCGAGAAACCCCCATGTTAGAACATTAGTCACCGCAGAGAGTTTGAAATTGGGAGTGGGGGGTGGCGGGATGGGAGGGGGGACAGCAATCTGACCGAACGATAAACTGCAAAGCTAAACATGACCAGAAGAGGTCCCTGGAAAGCAGAGGAGAGTTCAGCCAACCCCACCTCACACACAGGCATCTCAGTTTTCAGGGATCCAGACAGAGAGAGGTTGCTCCACCACTTCATTTTTAGTTGTATTGTCCCTCACATTTTTTTTCTTTTACCTGTGCTTTAGTGGTGTTTTTATTGTACTAAACATCAATTTGGAAAAAGTTATTCCCTTCAAATATTTATCTAATTTTTTTGGTCTATTTTTCATTATTAAGAAGCCTTCCCTTCTTTCATTCTTTTCTCCTATTCGTCCTTTTTGGCTCGTGGAATTTCCCTTTTTTTCTTTTTTCCATACTGAAGTCATTTCGATGACTTTGTTCTCTATGTTGCCGACTTCCTTCTCCACGGCCTGGATTGATTTCTTACTTTTTCATCTGCTTTTCTGTATCTCCTTTGAGTTGTTGCTCATCTTTGCCAGTGAAGTCTTGAGATTTACTTCTGGGGTTTCAGCTCTTGCTTTACTTTTTCATGTCTCTTGTGTCTCTCCATCACATTTTATTAGTGGCTCTTCTCAGTGAACAACCCACTCGTGGGGCTCAGTCCTGATTGTATCACTCAGAGAAGAGAATACACACATCCTAGCAGCAACAACACAAAACCATAAAGGTCGGGGGCTGGAGCGATGGATGGCTAAGAGCACTGGCTGCTCTTCTAGATGACATGGGATCAGATCCCAGCATCCACATGGTGACTCACAACCATCCGCCAACTCCAGCTCCAAGGGATTCAATGTCTCTGTAGGCTCCAGACACATGTGCGGTGAATATGCATACATGCAGGCAAGACACTCATCTACATAAAATAAATAAATATTAAAAAATTTAAACTATATATTAAAATATAGAAATATAACTAAAATGATTTAATGTTCACTAGTATATCACCAATTACTACAAAATATCACCAATTGCTACAAATATATAAAATGCCAAAATTAATGGAGTATGTACTATGAAATTAAGAACTATTTAGGACAAATATGAAAGGAATAAATGGTTCTGGTAAATGAAGAGTGAGGAAGAGAGGAAACTGAGAAGCAAAGTTATATTTAGAGGAGTAGAGAATTGTGTTATGAAGAGAAAATGAAAGTACAAATTAGAGAAAAAAAATATAAAATTAAAACAAAAAACCTTACAAAATTGGCAAGAATTGTAGCCAATTAGATACATGTAAGAAGGGGAATAAAATATAACCATAAAAGTTGAAAAAAAATGTTCTGAATGTAGAGAAAGAGATGGACTTCCAAACACAAGAGACATCTAGAACCACAAAGAGATAGCCAGAGAAGAAACTCTCCATGCTGTAGTCAAGGCATCAAAAACTAAGCAAAGAAACGATATTAAAAGCTGCAAGAGAAAAACAGCAACTGCTATCAAAGGCAAACAGGCGGGAGTAACACCTCACCTCTCAGCCATCGTCTTAAAGGCCAAGAAAGCATAAACTGATATGTGTCAAGCAAGCCCTAGAAGTGAACCAGTGCCAACCAAGCTTGCCCTTCCCACAAGCTGTCTTTAAAAATGGACAAAAGATAAGTGTACTTCAAGGCAAGGGTGAACTCAGGCAGTTCATAAACCACAGTCAGCACTGCAGAAGGTACCTACAGGATACCAGATACAGAGTAGGAAGACAGACAAACTCAGTCACCAGCACACAGGAAAGAATAAAATTCATACAAGAACACATGGACGAAGGAGAGCTAGGGAAGGGTCCATGATGTTCAGTGCAGCAAACCTCTAATAAGAAGGGGAGTGCAAAGCAACCCCAGCAATCCACCAAACAGAAAAATGACCAGCAAAATGCAGGTATCAGTAAACCTCTCAATAATGTCATTAATAATATCATTAAATAGAAAGAAGCATAACTAGCCAGGTGAATTTAAAACAGCATCTTTTATTATTATTATTATTATTTAACAAAATCCCAGTCATTAGATTTTAACAATGAAGACTGATGCTGGGGTGAAAGCCTGTTGCTCAGAAAGGCAGAAAACACATTTGACTTGTTAAGGTCTAGGTAAAATACTAAGGCCTAGGTGGAGTGTGAAGGCCTAGTTAACGGTTACCTGGCTGGCCGGCCATTTTGTGCCGTTGTTAATATTATAAGAAAACTTTCTCACATTTCTGCTGTTTCTAGGAAGCTTTCTCATGCCCAAGTTGATTATATTATATTATCTCATGCCCAAGTTGATTATATTATATTATGTTCTGTGCCCTCAGAAAGCAATCATGATAGAAGTCAGTAGAATTGCTTTGTATTGTGACCCACAGTAAGCTTAGACCTGAACCAACCACTCAGCAGCACTTCCTGTACCTTCATGGTACAGGTACAGGAAGGTTTTATGTATAAGCCTTTATGGTACTTTTGTTTATAAGCTGCCCTTGGGATGGACTCCAACATAAAAGAGACACCTGCACCAATATAAGAAACTGTTTGGAATAAGACTTCCATTTTGAGTAGTGGTCGAGTAAAGTTTAAGTTCTCAAGACCTCCCTGGGAACTGACATCCTACTTGGCAGAAAGAGACATGTATGTGGGTAACTGACATCCTGGTTGGCAAGTTGAGGCATGAATGTTAGACAAGTAAGTCTCCTGCCACAGAGGAATACCTCAGCCAATGGGAGCAGGATAAGTGTACACCAAAGACATGTTCCTAAGGAAATCATCTATCACTAAATTCTGATTGGTGGAAATATTGGCACAGATGTTGTGGATTTTAGGTTTAAAAACCCCGTAGAATCTTTACTCAGTGTCATGGTTCAGCTCCTAAGCCTGTATCATGGCCCTGATTGATCAGTCCTGGGCTGTATTCTCAATAAACTATTCCTGCGTAACTCAGATCAGTGGTGGTTCTTCCACACAGCCGATGTTCCAAAAGCAAGTTCTCCTTCTCCACAACATCTCAAAAACCCCTCAAACGGAATGCCTCTCCCTTCTACTGAGAGATCAGACCAACTCATATTGGGTTCAGTCTCCGCCCTAGAGGACCTGACCTAAGATTGAACCTGAGGTAACCAACAAGCTGCACCGAGCACTAGTCTCCAGGTCAGTCCTTAACAACCACCAATCAGGAGGAAAGCAGAAGTTACAGTTGTAACTAAAGATTTACTTATAAAAGTTTATGTTTGGCTTCCAACACCAGCCAATCATTTTAAAGGGCAACAAATTCCATAATAGCCCTTCGATCAGATGTGTGATAAGCTGGAACCCGCCCCCTTGCATGTTTGCTTGCCTCTATAAATGCTTGCTTGAAACTGGGCTTGGGGATTCACTCTCCGGTCCTGTTGCATCAGTGACAACAGCGGTGCAGCTCAAGCTTGAGCTTGAATAAAGACTCTACCTAGTGCATTGGAATGGGCTCCCTGTGGTCTTTTGGAGGTTCGAAACTACTTCCTGTGCATCTCTTAATCTGTCCTCCCGACTTCCTCTTACTCCCCTTACTCCCTAGGTTTTATTTTCCTATGTTTACTCTCTGTCAACTGGTTGTTTATTCTGCCTCTTGACCTATGATTGACTTTTAAAATCCTGTTTACAATAAACTAAAAGCTATTGGATTAAAGGTGTGTGCTAGGGTTGGGTCAAACCACAACTAGCAACAGGTTTTTCCAGTAAATAACACAATCTTGGGGTTCAAATATTCTGCAACACTTTGTTGTCTCCAAAAAACACACCAAAATGGGGAAAGGAAACCACAGAATGAGAGTTAAGGGTTGAAAGTCAATTCTCAAGCAAACAGAAGCTGCATATGAGATGGGATAGCTGTTCTGATATCTTGTAAAGTAGACTTCAAATAGAAAATAGTTAGAAAAGATAAAGAAGGATGTCATACACCATGAAGGGAAAATTCATCAAGAAGATATAACAATTGTAAATATATGTGCACCAAAATAGTGTGATTTACAACTTAATAAAAAACAATTAAAAGAGATTTTAAAAGTTTAGATAGGTTCTGACACAAGAATAGTGGGTGACTGCTAGATCCAAATTGCATCTTAAATCACCTCAAACTTGTGTCCTCCCCAGCCTTGAGCAGACAGGAAAGAACCTGTTTGCCACAGGACCTTAAAGACCCAGGTGAAGTCATCCACCCTGGCTGCACTCACAACTTCCTACAGGAACTTAGAAGAATAGACTGCCTGCTGAGCTTGCCTTGTGACAAAATCCGAGGGTTCTATGGTCTTCCCCTATATATAAGTGCTGAATATTAAACTTTGAGCCATGATCAGAGAACTTTGTCTTGGCTTTATGCTTCTTTCTCCCCTCTGTCTCTTTTTCATTTCCAGCCCACCTTTCAGGTGAATCCATTTTGTCCATGGTCCCTGGGAGGCTACACACACTGAAAATCAACAGGGAAGTTGTAAAGTTATACCACCTCATGGCTGCAATAAAATTTATATATACAAAACATTCTAGCTAACAGATATGGAATATTACATACGCTACCTGTCAGTTCATAGACCCCCCCCTTTAAAATAACCATATTCTAGGTCAAAAATACAAAAGAATTGAAATGTACTGTATTTAATCAGATTATGCTTGAGTTAAAGTAATTATCAACATGACAAGAAACCACAGAAATCACACAGATCCTTCAAAACTGAATAATAAATGTCTGACTGACCCATAAGTTATTGAAGAATCCAAGGAAGAAATTTTAAAAGTCGTAGAATCAAATAAGAACAGAAGCACAATTTCAGAAACCTTTGGAACATGGATTAAGCAGTTCTAAGATAAACATTTGTAGTATGAGTATTTATACTAAAACAACTAGAAAGGTCTCAACTGAACTAGCCAGCTGTTGGGAGTGCACGCCTTTAATCCCAGTGCTTGGGAGGCAGAGGTAGGCAGGTAGGCGTGTCTATGTGAGTTGGAGGTTAACCTGGTAGACAGAGTGACTTCCAGGACAGACAGGGCTACACAGAGAAACCCTGTCTTGAAAAGTCAAAACAAACAAACAAATAACAAAAATCTGAACTAATGATGCAAATCAAAGTGTCAGAAAAAACAAGAAAAAGCCAAACCCAGAATCAGGATATGACAAGAAAGAGTGAAAATCAAAGAGAAAATGGAGAGTAAACAAGGAATTAATGAAATGGAGAAGAAAAAATAAAACAACATGTAGACGCAAACAAAGAGCTGGTACAGTTGTTCTCATTCAAGAAGCGTTTGTGAATCCCAAAAGACTACCAAGGATCCCATTCCGATGCAATAGCACTAGGGTCTATTCAAGTTTACTCTTGGGCCCACCATTGATCCTGACACAGCAGGATGGGAGAGTGAAGCTCAGAGCCCTCAGCAGGACAAGGTTTTATAGGAAATGGCGGACAAGTGAGGGAGTTTCTAGCCTGGCAAGCATTAATTGAGTGACTTTTGTAAGCTGGTAGGTGGATGCTCTGATGCAAAACCATGAACAATCACAAATGGTCTGAAAGTACATCTGGAACTATCAGACTAATCTTGATTGGCTGTTGCTAAGGAGTAACTCTGGGGTATAGGCAGGAAACAAACTATGTGGTTCTTCCTGGAACTCAGGTGCAGCTGGGGTTCAGATATAGGTCAAGTTCTCAGGCTCCTTTTCTTTTAAAATGGAGGCTAGTTTCAAGATGGAGTAGGTTTGACCTCTCAGTACTTTGAGAAAAACATAAGCAAGATTGGCAAACCCCTGAACAATCTGACCAAAAAGAAAAAAAAAAAAAAAACCCAACAAATTAATGAAATTAGAGCTAAGGGGTGGGGTGGGGGTGGGTGACCCAGATTCCAGTGAAATTTAGAGGCTCCATAGGGAATACCTTGAAAACTTATATTCAAAGACTATAATTTCTAGAAAAATAAAAGGGTACTTTCCTAGATGCATTACAGACAAGGAAAATTAAACCAAGAGGTGGTAAACAGTTTAAACAGACCCATTACAAGCAATGATGTTTAATCAGTATTGTATAGACATTTCCTCAAGTTGAAACATTCCCATCTGGAAGGAGGGGGGAGAGTCTAAGACTCAAGATCCAAGTGAAACAAACAAGGCTAAGGATGCTCTTAACTTTACAGGACTCACGAGGCCCCTACTCAAGACTAGAAAAGTAATAAGGAATTTTTAGGGAGAAGACAGCTGAGCTGACTGCAAGAAGTACAGGGAACTCAGGGGTTCAGGTTTTGCAAATCATTGCCCATGCTAGGTGGGCTTCTTGATGACACAATTGACTTTTGTCACCCATATTCCTATAAATAATTAAGCTGGACTTGGTTGGAATTGCTTCCTTGCTTTGCCACCAAATGCATACCTGAGATGAGTAGATATTCATTGACATCTCCTCAGGAAAACGATATGCAATGTGAGCATGCTCAAACAAGGATTGGCAGAGCCAAAGAGAAATTTGGAGAGGAAGAGTGCCATGACCCTTGTGATGGTGATAAGGCTTGCAGTTGAAGCTGTTCCCAGTGAGTTTGGAACATTTCAGAGAAAACACGCTATAGATACCTATCCCTATGTAGTATGTGGTAGTGCGCATCTTTGTCGAAGGTGTGTTGGTATCACCTGAGAAGGGTGATAAGACAGGAAACAAAGGTCAAATCTTCTGAGAGTGCTGCATCTTCCCTTCACTGAATACATTTCTCTGTTTTCATACATATCCTTGATGAAGGAGGCACCGTCAAAGGAGCTCGATGACTAAAGAATACAGTGCATCTAATGTGTATGGGACGGAATCATAGACAAGCAGTGTATCCTCGGTGGGCTTAACACACAGTGCCCACAGTCAATTGTTCAGAATGAATTTGCCTGTGTAAGAGAAGGATTACAGTGGAGAAAGGATGTTAATTACTGCCCTGTATACCAGCTTCTGATTTAGAAGGAAAAGTGGAGGAAAAGGAGGATGAGATGGAGCTATTAGACTGCAGTTCCTTACAGCTGACTAAATGGAAGGGAAAGAGTACAAATTAGGCTCATGCTTTCGACTTCCTGGGACTCAAAAACTTGGAACCTGCAGGAAGATTTAGACAATAAAGAGGGAGAAAGTGAGTTAGAAGAGAGAGACCCTTCAGGTCAGACCTCTTTACTAGAGAGGAAGGGGAGGAAAATCCATGACTCAGCATGCAGACAGGGGGCTTAGTGATGCTAGCACACAAAGCTTATGCTCCTGAAGAAATGCTCACCGTATAAACTACTTGAATTGGGAAACACTTTTAAACAAGCCATGAAAGAACCTCTCATAGCCCAGCTCATGGGGTTGTGGAATGTGGATGGGTGTGGATACAATAGGTGTTAGTGGTGAGGCAGAGAAATTGAGCAGGAAAATTACCCATCCCTCCTTGAGACAAAGGTCACTTACAATGAGGCAATATTTGGGAGATCAATCACTGATGGACCAGCTGATACAAGCCTGTAGGGACACCTTCACCATGTGAATATCAGAGACTGGGGAAAGGACAGGCATTACGGAGAGGGTTTGGCATATAAGAGCAGTGTTTCTTGCCCAGCCCATTGGTTTCTAAAGAACTGTATTTTTATAAAAGAGTTAAGAAATTAAGTCAGTGGGGACCTGAGGACTGGTCTGAGGCTTAAGTAGCTTTGTTGAGCCATGTGGTGGGCTGCGAGCTTTATGAGGTAGGAAAGGCTCTGGTAGATCTGAATGATTTAGGTAGGTGTTTAAATTGGGTTTGTAAGGCACTAAAACAAAAGGCGACAAGAGAAAGAACAACACAGGCAAAAGGGTATGCACTGCAATCCCTGCAATGCATGGGAGAGAATCAGTCTATCACTTAAAGGCAAGTGTGATAAGATTGATGTTAAGCCAGAGTATAAGGGAGAAAAAATATAAGAAGCCAAATAAATGCCTTGCTGTTGTATTAATTATTTTAAAACGTCCTCCAGTCAAGCCGACTATCTAGGCTGCGGCATCTCTACCTAGCTCAGTCGCCATGTTGCGTGGCCAGAAACCATGTGAGCACTGCAGCTAGAAACTGCCAGCCAGAAACACCAGCCCTGCCACCCATGAGACACCAGGGTGGGAAATGGCTCTGCCAATCTTCCACACTGTCTCTGCAAGGCTGGGCATTGTCCAGATCATCCCGCCAACCACGTGGGCTCGGTACAAATGAGACTGTAATGCTTAGATTATCCAAAGGCTTATATATTTAGTAATGATCATTAACAAGATGCCCTTACAATCAGAGGTGTAACCCAATACCCAACCTAGATATACCAACTACCTTTGACTGCTACAGACAAGGGAACATCAGCCTCCATGTCCTCCTCTCTTGTTCTCTGTCTCTCCCTTAGCTCCTCCTCTTCCTTCTCCTTCTCCTCTCTTTACTCCTCCTCTTCCTCTCCTTACTTCTCCCACCTTAGCTCCTCCTACACCTTGCTAGTGAGCTTTTCGGAGGCTCCAAAGCCACACTAACAGTTCATTGCAAACATAAAATAATAAAAACAGAACAGGTAAAAAAAAATTGACCTAGTGACTTAGTCACTGTTCTATTGCTGTGAACAGATACTATGACCATAGCAACTCTTATAAAGAAAAGCATTTCATTGGCCCTTGCCAATAGTTCATCATCCACATGGCCGGGAGCATGGCAACATGCAGGCAGACATGGTAGCTGAAAGTTCTACATTTGGATTGGCAGGCAACAAAAAGAGAGAGTCACAGGGCCTGGCTTGGACTCTTGAAACTCCAAAGCCCACTCCCAGTGACACACTTTCTCTAACAAGGCCACACCCATTCCAACAAGGCCACACCTCCTAACTCTCAATTAGTACTACTCCCTAATTACCATAAATTCAAATATATGAGCCTATTGGGGACATTCCTATTCAAACCACCATACCTAGGGTGGGCGGTTATTTCTGCAGAGTGTGTTGTATACATTTCTCCCCTAACTGAACGTATCCTGGAGGACAGTCTGTTCAATCAGGCTGGGGCTAGCTGATGAAAAGGCAGGGGCCAGGGCTCTGACTCTGAGCCTGTCAAAACTGTTGATACGGCTCCAGAAGCAAGCATGGTAGCCTAGAGCACAGCCTTGCTCCTGCTTGGGCCTGAGCCAGGCTGAGCAGGCTTACAGACTCTAAGACTATCAGGGATAGAGATACACAGTGGCCCCGAAGCACCTAAGGTGAGGAAGCAGACTGTCTCATAGACAATAAGGATCATAGCAAGCTACAAGGGCCAATGTCTTCCGTCCATGCTTCTATCCCCAGCATTGCTCGTTTGAAGATACAACAGATACAAGTGACGGCACATTTCTTTTCTGGTGTCCATTTAGCCACCCATAACCAACTGGTACTCGCTTAGTGTAGGTAGCAGTAGTTTTTCAGAGAGCAGACCTACCTTACCTACCTTCTGTAAAATGGTCTTTTTGTAATTTAATGCTGTTTGGTTTCTTACAGACAATAAAGGTATTGGAAAGAGCATTAAAGACAGTAGGTAAGGGATTTAAAGGAAGGAATCCTGCATTAGTGGAGCCAGGCACTCCCAGAAGCCTTAAGATGGTTGAACAAAAATAGCAGAATCAAGGGATTGTGTTGCTTCCCTGTGAGCTGCTGGCCAGGTTATCCCTCAAGGCCCCATGGACCATCAAGGCTACTACCACTGCTGTGGTTGCATGTCAGAATGATGGCCAGACCTGCCTCTGAAGGCACCACCTGTTCTGGTTACAGGACATGGAGAAATCAGGCTGGGACTGAGACAGAGGTTCTCTCCTTGTTGACTTGCTTTCATAGAGAAAAAGAATTGTCACCAACAGTCTGCTTGGCTATGGATCTCGAATGCTATGCATTGTATTTAAACTGTCATAGGCTGTGTGTTTTGTTGACTTGAATGAAGTGTCTGTGTGAATCTGACCTAAGCCTTCAGCTTTCCTTCCTAGAGGACCAGAAACCAAAGTCTTTAAGAACTTAACAAAACATGCTATTTATTTATTGACTACCCTGAAATATGCCGGCAGGGAGTAATTAAGTTATATAATAAAATTCATTTAATTTTTCCAAAAAATAGATAATACATGAATTAGTCTCCATTTTATAAAATGAGTTAATGAAACTCAAAAAATAAATTAAGACCACACAGCTATTAAATAGCAGAATTATCCTCTGGCCAGTTAATCCCGGTCTGATTGGCCTCAAGGCACACTGTTAACTATTGCTTTCAGGATTGCCTAAGCCATGACAGACAGACAGACAGACAGACAGACAGACAGACACACACACACACACACACACACACACTTATGTACACAGGCATACACGCATGCACACACACAGACATACACACATGCGCATAGACGCACACACAGACATGTACACATGGATACATACACGTGACACAGGGGAAAGGTAGGGGAGATGGTAGACAGAAGGACAGATGGACAATGATGAAATTTGTCTTATTCCAAGCCCCGTACTTTGAATAGTGTGCTCTGCTTATTCACTGAGGTTCTAAATAAGAATGTTTTAAAGAGTTCTAGCAACAGATAGAGTGACCAAGCATAATGGTCACTTTGAAGGCCACTCTACTGCCACTCAAGCATTTTCCCAAATGCTCCCCCCACTATACCTCCCACTTCCCCGTCTATCTAGACCACTTTCCCCAGTCTCCTTGGAAGCTCAGTGACATATAACTGCCCTTTGGGGCAAGTGTGTGCGCCCCTTCCAGATTGAGCCCTTCATTTCTATGGTTGCCCTGCTGCTGGTCTGAGTACTTGTCCTTGAAAGCCACATGGTACAGATGACAGAGCCCCCGTTAATCTGTGTCACTGAGAGGGTGTCTGGAGCTGAACACCCATGACCTTCTTGTTCACTGCCAACTAGCCTTTGCTTGAAGTAGGGGACTTCTATTTTGTTGAGTGATTGACATAATCTCAGTTAATACTCTCTCCTGCTGGATCTGAAAGGGTAAAGAAGAGGCTCCTGGCTAATGCAGGCCTTGTTTCAAGGAGGTCCACACCCTGCAGCTCTGATACCTGATTAGTAGTCTTACTTCCCTGTAGGATAATTTGGAACTTTTGACTATCATCCTTGGAATGTTATCAGCAAAGTATATTTGTACTTAGAGGTAAATTGGTGACTTTACTCTGGCTTGGAAGAGGTCATGTGGTCATGTAGTCACTTCTGCTTGGCTTTGGTTATGTGTTCCTTTCTTCTTTTGTTTATGTCTAACTTCCCATCATCCTGGCTCCTGTGACTGTGGTAGACAGGACTCAGATTTGAATATTTTCTCAGAGAACTTGAAGACCTGCTTATGCAAGACTGATGGCAAGCAGATGCTTAAGGAAGACGGTTACTTGTCACCTGTCACCCATCACCTGTCACCCATCACCTGTGAGGGAAACACAATCAGTGCAAGCAGAGCTGGTCCTAGAACCAGAGTTCCTGACTGAAGGAATCACCAGGGATCATGGGAAAGGGCCTTCAGTGTTCTTGCTTCTGTATCAAAAATGGCCACGTCTACGCTTGCTCAGACAATTCAGAAGCAGAGAGACTGCTTTCATTTTGAATGATTTCCATCCTCTTTAGTTCATACCATATTATAGCTCTCTAAAAATGTATTAGTTTATTATCCATCCCATGTAGTTTGCTTTATTAGACAAAAAGCATAACTGACAGTTTCGCTACATCTGCCTTTTTTCTTGACAGACATAATAAAATCTTGTCATTGGTTTCTATAAAACTGTACCTTGGGGTTTTTAAGCATCTTTTTTCTAACTAAGAGAGTTTTCTATGTGCCAGTTTGCTATTGCGGGTTTTAAAATAAATATACAAATCTTACCACCTTGCCCATGCTTTGTTCTGGCCCCTGAGGCTATGTATTACTTTGGGATTGTCGGCCTTCTGGAGAGACTAAAAATATGAAATAATTTTATTTTCCAATGCAGTGTGTCCTGGTTCTTCTAAGTTTCCTTTAAACTCTGCTTGAAAACAGAATAGTGCCCTCTTAGCTCATCATCTCCATGGCAGTGGAAGACGCCAGCCTTGGATGTGTCAGGAGCTCTCCATAGCAAGGCCCACTCAGGCTGACCTGAATTTAGAAGAATGAAGAATTTCCTAAATTCATACTCTCTGAACAGACCAAATTTAACTCTAATTGGCAGGTTTACTGACATAAATGTTCTCAAGACAGGGGATGCCTGCCTCCAGAAGTGCAAGGCAGTGACTTCTGGGGTAGCTCTGAGGCTCGGGTCATGGACAGATTTTTTTTTTCTTGAGCCCTAGGGACATAGGCAGATTTTGGAGAGACTGTGTTTCGGGTGAGAAAGGAGCTTATGGTGCAGGATATTGCTGCAGGAATGATTCTGATGGCTTCTTACATTGTTGGTGTTGGGGCAGACGATATGCCTTCCTTCTCTGAACAAATGACGTTCTTTCCTTCCCCTGGACATGATGCACCTATTACTTGGGCATCTTTACAGGCCTCTCTATGACACAGGCAGGGTGGCCCACCAGAACAGCAGGTAGTAACTCCACAACATCTGAAATCCTACAGCCAAGCTTCAATTACCCACAGAGCCGCATCCATGCCCCATCCTGACCTGCCCCCATCCAACCCCCATCACAAGTGGAGCCTGTGCTTCAAGATCTAAGGGCTTTAGTCAATTACCAGTAAGAAAATTCAGAAAAGCCTGAAGAAAATGGAAACCACTCAAAATCCTTCCAACAGAAATAGCCACTGCTTACTTTTGGGGGACACCTTGGAACCCTCTCTTAGCATTGTAATTCCATGACCTCATTCCTGAGGGAATATGACCTACTTCTTCACCTCATCACCTCTCTAGGATGCGTTTCTATGTCAATAAACACAAAAGGACTTTAGGGGCTTTCTTTCCTGCAACCTTGCTCAGCCAGCCATGCTGGCCTCCTAACACCATTAATGAAGGTGAAGACTCTTGGGTCAACTCAGGACCGGAGCCAACAGGGTGGCCACCACTGACCAGAGGCTGCTTTGTTCTCTGTTACAACCTTCCCTCTAAGGCCACGAGCCTCTGACGGGGGATCCTGTAAACACTAAGAAGCCACAGACGGAGCTTCTTTTGGCTCCTTGTCTGGCCTATTCAGGTGTTTCTTTGCTGGATTCTTGGGCTGTCTCATTATCTAACACCTTGAATTTTTGGCAGAAGCTACATTGCAAGCACTTTGTTCAGAATATTCACAACAAAACATTATTAAAACAAACAACAACAGAAGCAGTGACTCTGACTTTGGACCCAAGGACCCTGGTTAAAAGAAGAGGTGTGGCTTTTCATGGACTTTTTCAAGGGACTGGTAGCCTGCTGGTAGCCTCTGTCAACACCTGCACTGGAGGGTGCCACCTGCTGGAGCCTGAACTCTTGCCAATGGTCAGTCCTCAAACAACAGTCTGCATTTCCGGACTGTTGCTTCTTTTAGTCTTTCACTGGGAGGTGTAAATACAAACACAGCTTCTCCACTTGGCAGTATTGATTGACATGTGAGCTGGGTCATTTCCTGTTATTCAAGGATTACCAAGAACATTTCACGGACTTTGGAGCCAGGCCAGGTCTCTACCAGCTAGATGCTGATAGTATCTCCTCAGAAATGATTCAAAGTATCTCCAGATGTTGCCAAATGTCCCCGTGAGGAGTATGGCCTTGACAGGGAACCACCTGCTAAGAAATCAGAGAGGAGTACTTCAAAGCCAGACCAGCTCAGGTTCAAGTGACCTGAGCAGTTATGCCAACATTTGTTCCTCAGTTTTGCCATCATTAAATTGGGGAAATAACATAGCTACCACAGGAGGGCAGTGAGAGGACCATAGTTCATAAGGCAAATGAGTTAGCAAAATCCTCAGCAAATTATACAATTTTGCTTCCATAGTGATCTTTAAAAGAGTTGACATCAACATCTGTATTCTACAGAAGAGAGACTAATTTAAAAAATTGTTGAACATCACACTTACATATTAATTTTTAAAGATTTATTTATTTTATTTACAGGGACAAATGTTTTTCCTGTGTGTGTGTCTGTCTGTGTACCACGTGGTGCCTGTGGAAATCAGAAGGTTGTGGATCCCCTGGGGTTGGAGTGACAGAGATTTGTGAGCCACCATGTGAGTGCTGGGAACCAAATCCAGGTCCTCTGCAAGAGAAGTCAGTGCTCTTAACTGCTGAGCCATCTCTCCAGCCTCCTCACTTCAAATGTGTATCTTTCTTTTCTTAAAATGATGAGTGGGCATATTGCAGAGGAGAAAAGGGAAGCTGGAGAGGTGGGCTTTAATGTGGGTATGGGGAACTGAACTCTTGAAGTTTTAGCTGTGAGCCTTAGCTTTAAGGGCAGAGCTATGTTTCCAGCCCATCATTAATTTTTTTTTTTTTTTCCTGTCTGTGTACTCAGTTGCTGGGTATTACTTCAGAGCCTTGCCCCGCCCCATACTATGACAATGGACTTGCTTATTTATCCTTTTCAATTTGTTAATTTTGTTTCTTTAGTTTCTAAGATACACTGGTAGATAGAATAGTTCCTGGACATGCAGAATTGGTATATTTCCATGAAGGGTTGACTTTATCATTATGCAATGTCCTTTCTATGGTGAAGAGCATTGACTAAAAGTCTTTGTGTATGCCGTGCTGGAAGATAAAAACGAGCGCCTTGGGCATACTAGGCAAATGCTTTAGCACTGGGCTGAACTGTGTTGACTGAGGTAGCAAAGTGACACACTACCAATACGGCCATTTCTAAAGCCTTGCGCCTAAGGGAAGGGGTCATCTTTTAGACTTCTGCTTCCAGGTTTGGTGGCTAAAGGAAGCCTTGTGGTATGAAAGCTGTAAGTGGACATATAACAAGTCAGAAGGAGGTGACCCTGCATCCTAACTGTGCCCCTAACTTACGCAAACCTTTTAACTCTTTGGGGCCTCAGTTTCATGTGGTGTAGTAGTGAGCTGCAGAGCCCACCGTGCTGAGTCAATTACGAGTGTGCTGAGCTGGTGCACGCTCTGTGGCTGCTCACTTCTTTTTCTTTTAACAGATTTTATGCTTAGAACGTGAAGCCAACTGGAACCTCCCTGCCATAGAAACATCCCGGGCCCTACACACATTATTTATCTCTTTTGACAACCTGTGCAGCTAAGACTCATTTCTGTGTAAATAATTTGTAGGAGCCTGCCTAGGCAGCACATCTTCTTGCAGATACTGATGTTCAAGAAGGCAGTGAGCGGTGCGGGGAGTAGAGGCATTTGGGCTGAAGAATATCTTTGTACACACGGCTCCTGAAACCTTTAATTGATGTCTTAAACTACAGTATATAATTTAGCGTGAGAGACTTCTTTTGTGTTAATAAGAAGTTACTCAATAATTCATTTCCTAGTCTACTCCTTATGAATCATGATAATGTAATGTGGTTTTAATGAGGCCGTAATATGCTTTTCCAAGGGAATTGCACAATGCTGTAACAATTAATGTACCGTGCTTTTAGGGCATGATTTTCTCAAGAATAAGTGTGGCTTGCAACTAAAAGTGATGACACTTTCAGAGCCAAGGATCCAGCTACACAGCTGCTGAAGAATATGGAGACAAGTTGGATGCATTCTGAGAACAAATAGGAATCTAACATGCTGGCATATGAGAGGGAACAACGATCCCCTTTCTCTGAAAACTACTGTTCACTGAGGAAGAAATAAAAACAAAGAAAAATATGGCCGCTTTCAGCACTAATTGCCTTAAATGCAGCAACTAACCCATTCCAGGTGCTTAATGCTACTCCGCTGCTCTGTGGGCTTTGTTCGTTTTAATGGGACTAATTTTGTTTTGATGTTAATTGTCCTTTAACATCTTGTTTAATCATGCAAGATGTCCACATATGTCTTGAAAGGAGAGAAAGCCAAACAAACAAATGCACAAACTTTGCTTTCCCTGAGAATATAAGTACTTTACTAAACACAGGTAATAAAGACTTTCTAAGAGTGGTGATTCTCTCATATGCATAGGATAAGAGTTAACGACAAGCAGGATGGATGACCACTAATGTTGGTTCAGTTTAATAATCATGCAAGCACCTGTGTTACCAGTGGGAAACAAGATGTCACAGGCTGTAAGTTAGATGAATGTTTTCAGAATCCCACAGAAATTACAAATACAGATACAAATAGATCAACAAATGGAGTCCCATGAAAGTTGCTATTATATTGCAATGATCTGATGTATTCAAAAATGTAATCTTTATGTGAATTATGACTTATGGTCTGTAAAATGTTTGTTTATTTGGATCCTACAAAAATTCCAAAACAGTGTATAGATATTATTATCCTGATTTTTCAAATGAGTAAATTGTGGGTCAGTGTTGCAGACCAGAGCAAGTTTGTACAGCAAATAGCAGGAGCTAGGCTCGAAATCAAAGAGTTGACAGCATGATTCTTTTCATATATAATGGGAAAGAGCTGAGAATTAATGCACTTTTTTGTTGTTGTTGTTACAAAAGCCAGAGCTGATTAAGACAAACATTAAGCCCAACAACAGGTGGATCTGGCCTGTCAGTCAGGGAAGGTTAGCCTGCCTATGCTGCCTTCTCAAGCTATGAATGAAGTAAAATTCTAGGTCATGCTATTTGAGGCTCTCTATCACTGTCTTACCTCATGATTGCTGACTCTAACCTTGAACTTCCATGACACAGTGCACTTGAAGTTCCCTGTGTGAAATGCCATGAGTTTCCATCTTTGCCCACGTGGTATCCTCTGTCCGGCCAAAGGTGAGTTTTACTTTTACTAAAGGAGTGTGGTGATACCCTGAGGAACAGACCGTTTATCTAGAGGAAGTCCTACAGTGTCATTGTCCTGTGTCTACAGCTGCATTTGTTACTGTGTGAAATGCACATAGTAAGAGAATAAGCCTCTGTTTTCCCCAGAGTCTTTCACATGTGCCACAGCCAATCAGCATCTTTCTGTGTTGTTTCTCTGCTTTGTGGAGGAAGAGGGTGCTGGGCTAACAGCAGCCTTTATAGATGGGTCTCAAAAATTAGTTCTTCCTGTCTCATTGCATAATACAGTGCTCTCACATAGTAAATGACGACTCCATTTTCTTACTTCTTCAAGCCAAACCCCTTGGGCTCCTCTTGACTAGTGTATCTTTCTCACACCCAACATTTAAGCGATCAGTAAATTCTGTAAACTTCACATTAAAGTCATCTGCTCACTCACACTCTCTCTCTCTCCTCACTTCTGTGGCTCTTTGTCTTTCACTGGGCTCCTAACTCACCTCACGACTCTTCTCTTTGGTCTGTTCTCCACATAAGAGCAATAGCTTTTTAGTCATGTTAGGTCATATCCTACCCCAGCTCAAAACATTCCAAGGTTTGCATGTCACTTGGAGTTTGATTGAAACCATTAGTCTTACTAGAAGTAGTAGTGTACGTGTACCACTGTGCACAGGTGGAGGTTGGTGAGCCACTGCAAGGAGTTGGTTGTCTCTGTCTACTTTTATGCAGGTTTCAGGAATTCAACTCAGGTACCCAGGCTTGCACTGTTGAGTACTGTGGTGGTATGAATAAAAATGGACCTCATAGGTCCACAGGGAGTGGCACCATTAGAAGGCGTGGTCTTGGAGTAAGTATGGCTTTGTTGGAGGAAGTGCAGCACTAGTGGGTAAGTAAGCTTTGGGGTCTCAGAGGTGCAAACCTAGGCTCAGTGTGTCATTGTCACTTCCTGTGGATCCAGATGTAAAACTCTCAGCTACTTCTCCTGTCCATGTCTAGCTACATGCTGCCATGATCTAATGCAGGGGCTCTAGGAAGCCATCCTCACTGCTATTGGGATGCTAGGCTCATGGGACATGCTGACACATCACTCAAGGGAGATGGGGAACAGGGCCCCATAGGCTAGCGATGGGGCAGGGGTCCAGCTTAGATCAGGGGTGAGTGTCAGGAATGCAGAGGGGCCATCTGCAGGAATCTAAGGCAGCAGCATGGCTCAGTAATGAAGCCTTGCCTCCATGGCAGTTCTTAATGAGAGAGACAATCCTTGCTTGTTCAAACTGTTTATTGATGATGGGAACGTAGATGCATACAACTTCCTTTGGGTGGACAAGAGATTAAATATCTTTTGTAGGAAGGAATGTCCAGGAAGGGAAGCTTATTGGCCAAACCCTCAGGGCCCATCTAGATACCTCATTAGCATGGAGAACTCTGGGCTCCATGCTATGTGACTAGTTGCCATGTTCCTCTTAGTGAGGTGTCATGGTCACATGCTCCAGGACAGGAACTGGGTTGGGAGCAGATTCAAACACCTACTGTTTTCAATTATTGAGAATTGCTGGGGTTTCTTTATCTGTTCAATCTTACCAGTTTTTTTCATCTGATGACACAGTTCCACTTACCCTACAGCCAACCTCAAATTAAATCTTTTCCTTTATAAGAGTTGTCATGATCATGGTGTCTCTTCACAACAATACAACCCTAACTCTCAAGAGAAGAAGAGAGAAGTTAGTACCAGGGAGTCAGGTATTTTTATGATAGGCCTGACCATGCTTTTGTTTGGAGAAATGTGGACTTTGGGATTTTGGATTAGAAAAACAGTTGAATGCTTTAAGTGGGGCTTAATGGGCTATGTAACAGTAGGGACATGGAAGACAGAGGTACTGAGGGTGATTTGTGGAGGCCTGGCTCAAGAGATTTCAGAGAAGAAGAATATTTGTATTGCGTGGCCTCAAGACAATTCTTGTGATATTTTGACTAAGAATGTGGCTGCATTTTGCCCTTGTCTGACTGAAAAGTCTGTCTGAGGCTAATTGAAGAGTTTTGAATTAATGGCATTGGCAGAGGAAATTTCAAAACAGCCTACTATTGACTTTGTCATGTGGTTATTGGTGTTCAGTCTTATGAAGATCTATAATGAAAAAAAGTCAGCTGAGCAAGGAAAACACAAAATGTGCAGTTCAAGAAGAAAAGGAGTGCCAGGAAGCTGCATAGAGTTAAGTGCTGTGTTAAAGGGCATGAGCAGATTAAAGAAAACCCTGATGCTAAATGGAACGAAGGGAGAGGTGACCTCAGGGCAGGATCTTGTGCAGCTAATCTTTCCAATTTGTGAAAAGGAATTGTAAAAAAGCTCAGAGCCCTGTGTGGTGGTGCACACCTTTAATTTTAGCACTTAGAAAGAAGGCAGAGGCTGGTGGAACTTTAGTTTGAGAGGCCAGTCTGGTCTACAGAGTGAGTTCCAGGACAGCCAGGCTTAGTGAAGGAAACCACCAAAACCAGAAAGCAGGTGAAGATGTAATTGAACATGGGGGCCATGGCAGCAGAACCTGGCATCTTCAGCTGTGTGGTTCTGGCTTTAGAGTCAAGGATACAGGAAAGGGATTATGGAATCTCCTTTCATGACTAATGAAAGCTGCTGAGGCCAGGCACATGGCAGGGATGTCCCAGGTTGGAGGCCTAGGGAGGCCATTGTGTGCAGTTGTGAAGGTGAAGCCTGAATTGCTTTGGAGACCCCAAGATGTTGGAGATGCCAGAACTGTCGGATACCTGCTGAGAAAAACTGCTAACAGGAAGTGGAACTGGCCCAAGAGAAAGAAGTGTGTTACAGTCAACAAAGACTATAGAAGTTGGAGAACTGAAGAGCATTTTGACATTAGATATGAGATGCAGAGTTTGGAGGTTTGCCCAGCTGGCTTTCAGTCTTGCTTTGGTCCAATGTTTCCTCATTATGCTCTCTTTTGGAATTATAATGCATATCCTGTACTAATTAGAGTATATAATATATACATAATTATTTATTTCAACATTATATGTTGAAAGTATATGATCTGCATTTTATTTTGATTTTACAGACTAAGAGAGGAGTCGAGTCTCAAGGAGACTTTTGAAGTTGGACTGAAGACATTTTGCATTATGATATGAATATAAGCCTATGGGGGCCAGGGGATGGGATGTAGTGTTTGAATAAACATGGCGCTAATAGGTTCATAGGGAGTGGCACTATTAGGAGGAATGCCTTGTTGGAGTAGGCATGGCTTTGTTGGAGAAAGTGTGTCACCACAGGGTGAGCTTTGAGGCTCATTGTCCCCTTCTGCTGCCTGCGAATACACAGATGCAAAACTCTCAGCTGTCTCTCCAGCACCATGTCTGTCTGCATGCCACCATGTTTCTCATCATGACAATAATGAATTAAACATTTGAATTGCAAGGTGGACCCAATTAAACCCACAGCAATAAAACCCTAAGACAGATGACAAATGCTTTTACCTGCTGAGCCATCCTTCTAACTGTAAAGCCAGTCTCTCCATGGCTTTTCCTTGTCCTGGCTCACACCGCTCACCAGTTATACCAGTTCTCCCTTCATTCTGGACCCGGTAGGTAGGCTCCCTCCCCAGGGTTTTAAAAGCACCTGCTTTTCTCTGAAGCAGAGATGAGTTCCTTAGACACATATGTGGTCTGTTCCCTCCATTCATGTTATTCTTTGTGGTTGACAAGAAGCTTCCTTATAGTCTGGAGAGACGGCTCAGTGCTGTAGAGCACTGACTGCTCTTTCAGAGGACCTAGGTTGACTCCCAACACCCACATAGCAGCTTACAACACTGTGTCTGCTGTTCCAGAGGATCCAGTGCTCTCTTTTGGCCTCTGTGGGCACCAGGGATGCATGTGGTGTACCTAATACATGCAGGCAAACATTCATGCACATAAAATAAAAATAAATAAAATGTTTTTTAAAAAGACTCTTCCCTGGGTGTCTAACTCAGTTCTACCTCTCTCTCTCTCCTCACATCTCTCACTCTCCTGTTTTGCATATTTATAATCAGAAGATAACCAAAATAATCTCAAATTACATGGTGGATTGTCATACAGAGATCTCCCTATTTTGTCTCCCAATGCTTAAAGACAGGGAAAATCCAGAGGACAAATCTGAGAGGGAACACACCTCATAAATGAGACACACCAGTTTCAGGGTGAGTGTGGTATAATCTTGTTGGGGTCCTGTATTAAATTCTGGCTGAGAATGAGGGTAAAAATGAAGACAAATCTAAGTGAAGTCTGAGGCAGAGCTCATGACCAAAGGCTGTCTGGAGAGGTGACTTAACACCAGATCTGCGGAGGCATGGCGTGTTCTGTACTCCAGGTGGTGGTATTGCTGGTGGACAAGGCTTCCACATTCTAAACATGACAGGTGTGGCCCTGTTGCAGACTGAGTGAGTGGACTCTCAACCTGTCAGGGCCTGAATTATCGGTGTCTGTCAAGCTTGTAGCAGTTTGGAGTCTGGTGGCTGAGATCAGCATCTTACACGTGAGTATCGAAAGGTATGATGTAACATTCTTGTGGAAAGGTGTAGGACACATCAAGTTATTATTATTACAAAAAAAACCCCACACCATTCACCCCCAGGGCAAACTCTGTTAGCATCTGGATTCATTTCAAAGCCATATAACAGGACTGGGCGTAGCTCAGTGATAATGTGCTTGCTCATCGTGCTAGAAGCCCTGAGTTCTATCCCAGTACCAGGAGAAAGAGTACGCTACATGGCATATTGTTACCTCACTGTATGCTTTTCTTCACAATACTTATTACTGCCTTTCTATTATACAGTGATAAATTATTGATTACAAATTATATAATATATATAAATATTATATAAAAGATATGAAAGCAAAGTTACTCTTGTGTGGCTAGAGACTTCCTTTTTTTTTTTTTTCATTGAAGAATCTCCTGGGCCTGGAATGGTATCTGCATGTGAGAGTCATTATAGCACCTTTATATTGAATAGATCAATAAATTGATCCCACTGGAAAAAAAATAAAAATTAGCAATTAGTGATGCTAAGGATTTGAGAAATGCGTCAAAATCTGCTGAAAGATACATCGAGATGTCACTTTAGAGGGCTACTCGGGACTTTTAAAAGTCCCAGAAGTAAAAGATAAATATCTCTTTGGTCCAAGCGTCTTAGTTTCTAGTTTCTTATACCAATACAATTTTACAAGGACACACAGCCATAACTAGTAATTTTTATTTTTGAGACAGAATTTCATGCAGCTCAGTCTGGCTTCAAGCATGCTACATGTTGAGCATAGCTTCACTCCCGATCCTTCTACCTCTACCTCCAGGTTCTAGGATTCTAGGTGTATGCCACTATACCAGGTTTATGCAGAATAGGGGTAAAACCAATCTATGCATGTTGGGCAAGCACTCTACCAACTGAGCTACATCTTTGCCCTGGAAGTATTTTTTTTTAAAGAGGAAAACAAATCAAAACAATAATATCCACCACTGAAGACATGGTTAAATATCTCCCATATGGTTAAATAACTCCCATGCCTTGGAAAAGACCCTTAAAGCCAATGGAGCTGATCTTTGTCCGTACAGTCTGTTGTCTGCTGTTGGGGAAGGGAAATGGTAGGATACACATCGTGTCGCTGGGGTGTCCTTCAGACTTTTCCCAAAATAACCTCATATAGAGTTGCAGGGACCCACGCCTGCACTCACTGGCATACTTGGTTTGCTGATGAGCTTTGACTGGATGTGAAGGTGACTTTGCTCTCTGTTCCAGCCACCTCCATGCTGTTTGCACATTTCTGTCATAAATTATCTAAAAAAATTACCCTTAAAGGCCACATTTCTCAGCAAACCTAAAAGCAACAAAGATAGATATGAAGATTTGGCTCGAATATTAGTTTTGTGGTGTGTTATTGGTATACTGTTAACAGTTTATTCTCAGTAGAACTCACATGCCATCACTTTCAGGTCTAACTCCCACCTGGCTGTTCAATAGAAACCTATCTCCACACTGAGACACACAAAAGTGCAGCAGATAATGAAAGAGATAGGATTCTGGACAGGAGATTCCCAGAATGCAGTTTTGTGTCATTTAATATTGATATTAACAGACTCCATAAATATCTCACTCATTATACCCAGAATGTGAACCAGCCAGTCTCTAAGATTGCCACAATTAATTCTGTCTACCCAGCCTTCCCAATCAATGCTTTTGTTCGAAGCTATTAGTGCTTCAAATACTGAAAAGCTTTCCCCACAGTCAAGTCCCTCAGGACCTGTATGCTACTTTTCAGAGTTAAGTGCTTAAGACCTTAGACCTTGTTCTGCAAAACAGTACATAACAATGACCACAGACCTTGTGGAATAGTAAGTTGCAGAAAGAATGCAGGGTTATAAAGAATCAAGAAAGTAACAGAAAGTAATTCTAACAGCCTTTGATCCTAGCAGCTAGAGTGAAAACAACAACTATGAATTACCCCCTTCCAAGCATTTTGCATAGCAACTCTGTTGCTTTTTAAAACTCATTCTGATTCTTTTCCATCCATGTTTCCTATTTCCTCTGCACTCACCAACTCCACTATGCTACAGCTCTGTTTTACAGGTCTCTCTTAGGGTTTTTATTGCTGCAAACCTGATTGTTACTTAGGAGACCAGTTACCATTCTCCTTTCTGGGAATTGAGACATACCAGGTAAGTTCATGAATTTTAATAGATGGTGGCAGATCTGAACACTGGGTGTCTCTAAAGAACTATTACCAAAGCAACTTGGGGAGAAAATGATTTATTTCATTTTACAATTCTCAGAATACCTCCGTTCTTGAGGGAGAAAACTCAAGATGCAACTCAAGGGATGCAACTCAAGGCAGGAACCTGGAGGCAGGAACTGAGGGATACCCTGCATATGGGTATTTTCTTAATTGAGAGATCCTCTTCCCAAGTGATTCTAGTTGCATCAAGTTGGTAGAAAGTTAACCGATATTCCACCAAATGCCGTTACCAACTCATTTTCTTCTTCTCAAGATCCAGGGGGTTCGTTTCCCATTTAATCCAGAAGCCTCATCTTTGGCAACACTTATTCCAACATGTCCACTCTCTTGCAATGGTCCCTCTCCTATGCAGAATTCAGGATGATTTATGAATGCCATCCATGTTTAAAAGATTCAAATTTGATTCCCTTGTTTTGCTGTAAGAGGAAGGACAGATTGTGTTAGAGTTTCAGAGATCTGGGTTCAAGTTTAAACTGTAATTGGCTTGCTTGGATTTCTTAACCTCTTCAGTTTCAATTTTCTCTTTTGTAACATGGGATTAGTCATAATGGCTGAGGTTATTGAGAGACTCCAATGACTCAGTGTGCTCTGAGAGCTTGCTAAGCACTAGGTACTACAAAGTATGGCAATAACACCAACATTTATGGAGTGATTCTGTGGATGCAAACCTTACTTACTTACTTACTACTTACTTAAGAGACCCGTTACCATTCTCCTTTCAGGAATTGAGACATACCTGGCTTAACTGGTGCATTTTAATGAGATGGTGGCAGATCTGAACACTGGGTGTCTCCAGAGCCCAGTGTCTGAGCTTTCTGTAGGACACCATAGTAGTGCAACCCTAACCAAAAGGCAACCACTCTGGCTTCCACATCAGCTTCCTGCTCTCAGTGTTTTAGAAAGTGCTTCACTTCTTACTTCCTTTCTGATAGCCTGTCTTTCTATTTTTCTGTAGTCAAGCCCCAGCAGCCTTGTCCATCTCTCACTTCTGACCACATACAACCCTTGTCCACAGTCCCTGGTCTAACTTAGGTTCCCCTCTCATCTTCAGCTCTCACCCTACCACTAACTGAAACTACCAGGTACAGCATCCTCCTCTCTTATGGGCCAGGGGGACCCTCTGAGTCCTCTTTCCTCAGTGTTCAGTCTGATGGAAAGAACCTAACAATGGTTCTTTTTAAAATGTGATTTTATTTTTTAATTTTATGTGTGTATGTGTGTATGCATGTATCTGCATCACATGTTATCAGCTGCCTCAGGAGGTCAGAAGAGGGGCATCAGCTTCCCTACACCTGGAGTGACAGGCAGCTGTGAGCCACCTGGTCAGGGTCCTGGGAGCCAAACCCTAGTTCTCTGCAGGAGCATCATGTGTTCTTAACCACCGAGTCTTCTCTCCAGCCCCACCCCACAATAATATTTTTGAATAAATGGGTATTATCTAATTTAGTACTTTAAAAAATTAATGTACTACTCTTTAAAAAAATATCTGTTTAAGAATTATTTGGAATGGTGGTTTGCAATGTGCATTTCTTGCAAATTAAAACCCCAAGTAGACAACACCTCATTTCATCAGAACAGCAGTTACCAGAAGGAGGGAAAGTAAGTCTTGGCAAGGAAGTGGAAAAAAGCCTTTGTACACTGTTGGTGGGAGGGTAAGTTAGTAGAATCATGATGGACAGCAGTACAGAGGTTCCTGAAAGCCACAAACAGAACTGCCATGTGGCCCAGTAACCAATGTCTTGGGGAGCTTTGTGTCAAGACAAGTTTACAGGCCATGTTTGCTGAGGTATTTATCACAAGAGCCAACCTACAGAAGCACACACGTCCATCTGCTGGTGAGTGGACAAAATGTGGTAGACAAACGCAATGGGATACTATTGCAATGAAAAGAATCCCATCATTTGTGACAGCATGGATGAGCCTGGAGGTCACTGTGCTGGGTGAGACAAGCTAGCACACAGATCGAAATGTCATGTGCTCTTCCATATGCAGAGTCTAAAACTCTGTTCACAGGAGCAAAAAGTAGGGTAGAAGTCAGCACAGGGGTGTCAGAAAGTTTTGGAGGACTTGGATGAAAGATATAAAATTTCCATCAGATAGAAGACTAAGTTTGAGAGATTGCATATCCTGGGGAACTGTAGTTAATAACAACACACTTCACATGCTCAAATGACTGGGAGTACAGGTTAAGTATCTTCATCACAAAGTGACAAGTGTGTGAGGGACTGGGTGTGTTAAGTAGCTTGAGGTACATAGCTCAGCTATGTAAACGTAGCAAAGCATCATATTGTACAATGCAAACGTATACATTTTATTTGTGAATTAAAAGAGATAAGTGAAAATCTGCACTTCAGTGACTTCTAACTGCTGAATCAACAACTCTGGAGGTAGTTGGGACTGGGGAGCCTGTGGTTTAATAGATGTGTGATCAGTAAGTAATGCTGAGAAGTACTGGTCAATATCCAGACCAGCACACACTCCTGAACCTTTTGGGAGCTTTCAAGCCAGGCAAGCACCCTTTCCTCTCCACCTCACTCAGATCCCCATTCATAGAGTTCAATGTTGATACCTGAGCTTTAGGAATGCTGTTTTCGTGCTGGGCAGTGGTGGCGCACGCCTTTAATCCCAGCACTTGGGAGGCAGAGGCAGGTGGATTTCTGAGTTCGAGGCCAGCCTGGTCTACAGAGTGAGTTCCAGGACAGCCAAGGCTACACAGAGAAACCCTGTCTCGAAAAACAAACAACAAAAAAAGGAATCCTGTTTTCTGTGCCTGTTCCCACCTTTGCCTCAGCTCAGTTCTCAGCTCCATGAATGTGTGTGATGACCCCCGACCTCTGTTTTTTGCTCCCCAAAAGAAACTGAAATATGGAGAGCACATCTTATAAGACTAAATGCAAAGCAGTGCTAAGGCTGTGCTGGAGGCAGAGGCCACTGTTCAGTTAAGTTAGATCTTCTGATCTCTTACTCGTTTCCATTCCAATCCTTTGGCTTTTCAGTGTAGCCCAGCTCACACTTCCCGTGTTATTCAGTGCCTTACCTTCTCCACAATCCCTCCCAGCAGAATCTAAAGTCGATTTTATGACATCACTGGGCTTCCAGAGCATTTCAGTCCCTTGGCCCTTAGCTACTCAGAACACCGAGGTTTCCTGTAGGTGCCCTAACCTCTGTGGTTACCCTTGGTAATGATGTCTATCCAACAAGACCTGTTGCTAAGCAAGTGATGCATGGAGCTCATGTGACTGAACACAGGAGGACCATTCTTTCAGAGAATCCCTCCCCAATATGCTTGCATAGGCGCCAATAGCTTCTGATTTGAGAAGGATACATTTTCTTTCTTCCAGAACAATGCAAGCATAGCTCGGACACATTACAGTCCGTAAGCACATACTAATTTATGCAGTTAGCTCAGATAGCCCTGAGAGTAGAACATGTGTCAATCAAATTTGGATAGCTAGGAAGGCATCCTGGGAACCAAATGGATGGCCTGCAGGGACTCTCTGAAGGTGCTGTGAGGTTAATGCATTCACAGCATGAGAGGTGTAGGCAGAGCAGAAATGTTTGATCAAGCTGGGAAACAGAGAACAAGGCTTTTCTAAGAATGAATGACTGAACTAGATAGTATCTGATCATTAAACTCACTTAATTTCAAATTTCATACCCTCTTTAACCCAAATATTTTAATATGCTGATTCTTTTTAAAGACACGTATTTATTTGTTTTCTCATGAGTTAATCTGTGCATGTATGTGTTTGTATGCAGACATGTGTGTCACAATGTACATGTGGAAGTCAGAGGACAACTTATGGAAGTCAGTTCTCTCCTTCTAGCATGAGGATGTGGGGCTAGAACTCAGGTCACCAGGCTCCACAGCCTGAGCCATCTGGCCAGCCCAATCAATACTCTGGTTTTAATTGTGTCTCATTTGATTTTGCATCTTCTTGTCTACTCAAAAATAGCCACTTTTCTCTTCCCTACTGTGAGAATTTTCAAATTACATTTTCCCTTAGGGTTTATTTTATTTTATTTTCATTACTTCAGCTCTCCTCAAATTTGAGATGTGACGGGTGGGGGGTGGAAAAAACAAGAAAAAAAAAAGATTCTAAGTCAGAGTTCATTGCTTGAAGGTTCTCCCAACGCACTCACTGAACCATGGTGTGTGTGTGTATGTGTGGGTGTGTCCACGTGCGCCCGTGAGTGCGTGCGTGTGTGTGCAGGCATGTGTTCTCATTAGTGCTTATGAGAGAGACATTGCATTTCAAGAGCGAGACAAAGAGACAGACAGGGTGAGAGACCCGAAGAGGTGAATCGATTTTCCTTAAAGAGAATTAGCGCCGTATTATGCAATTATATAACAAGGGGCTTGGGTTATTCTTTTTTCCTTTCCTTTTTTTCTTCTCCTCCTTCCCTCTTCCTTAGGTGGCTTTGAATTGCAATAAAGGCTAATCAATCTGCCATTGTAGGCAATCTGCACACAAGCTGCCAAGTTGGTTGCCATGACTAGTCCTAATGCGATCAAAAGCGCTTGCGTTACAAAACCACTGAAAAAACCTGTTTCTACAGGAAATAGAAATTGATTAAAATCAGGCCTCCCCGAATGCCCTCGCTGATAGGCTGGCAGTCTGCCAGGTCACTTAGGCTGGCAGAGGAGGAGGTGAACAGATGCGATGTCCCACATCCCGAGCCAGAGCTGGCGGTTGGGGGTAGGGGTTGGGGGTGGAGCACCGCAGGGCTCTGTGGAGGCAACCGTCAGGCAGGTGAATCTTCTCGAAGACCTTGGGCTCTAACCTCAGCAGAGGTCCTTAACATCTCCAGTCGGCTCTACAATCTCTGCAACAGAAACCTCTTCCGGTGAATTGTGAGCCTGGGTGATTATTTGGAACTCGTTTGTTGCTGTTTATTTGAAACAGTGTTACTCTATAACCTAACCTGGCCTGGAACTCACTACAATCCTCCTGACTCGTCAGTCATCCTATCTGTTGGAGTTACAGGCAAAAGAAACCAAGCCTAATTGACAAATGGCAAGTGTGGTTATTGCTGCCTCCTCTCCTCCAGTGTGGGGCACCCAGGATTCCGGGAGACCTCTGTCTGTCTGCAGCTTTAGGCAGGGCCCAAGAGCAGAAGAGGCCTGACTGACTACAGCTTCTTTGAGCCGCATGATGACAACCCCCTACTAGGGTCTACTTGCACCACACTGTATTGGCACTGGCCATGAGAATTGCTAATTATGTCAGTTAATCCTCACTGGCCTCTCTGAAGCTGTTACTTACTATTCTTATTCTTAGCTACCAGGGGAGGAGCCTGGGTGCAGCGAGTCCCTGCACTTAGCTCTGGCTGTGGGCTGTTGTGCAGCACGGTAGAGCTGGGCTCTTCCTTGCGAATGGGCAGAAGGCTTGGCCGTGTGCTTTTCCCAGAACCTTAGTGTTAATGCCATGGTGGGAATTTGGCAAACTCGAAGGTCAGCTATTGCAGAAGGGGGAGGGGCAGCTCACACTGCTGTTCAGAGGAGAATATCAGTTTTTCAATAGGGTGAAGAGCAGAGCGGAGGTAAAAAGGGTTCCTTCAACCCCACTTTCCCCTACATTCTCTGTCTTGTTCCTCTTGAGTGTTCTGGGTAACTTTGGGTTTCATTTCCATGTTTGTCCCCCCACTCCACTATGTTCTGACATCCTTACTATGATCTCTCAACACACGTGATTTCTCACTTTCTCCCCACCCCCATTCCTCAGGCCCCTGGAGTGTTCCCTCCCGCCCTCCAGGCTGGAATTTTCTGGAATCACCAACAGGTGGCAGGATTTGTGGATCATCTAACTGCACCATCTTAGTGAGCAATACTATTACTTTCTCTGTTTCTGATGTGATGTGAAGTTTAATTTTCCTAAGGCAGCATCACACATCCAAGAATTAGTGTAGCACACTTTTGAACTGAGTCTGGTTGATTCCAGAATATAGCTTTCTCCACTAGAGATCAAGTTAAAATGGATATTATTTGATCCTAAAAGGAACAGCAGTTTGCCTGTAGGATTTCCACTTAAGCACCCTTTTTAGAAATCTCATCCTGGATTTCTTTCTTTTATTCTTTTTACATTTATTTACTTATTTTTACTGTGTGTATGGGCGGTGATGTATGTGTGTCAGGGTATATATATATATATATATATATATACATATATGTGTATATATATGTGTATATATATACACATAGGAGGACAACTTTTGATAGTAGGTCCTCTCCTTCCACCACGTGGCTTCTGGGTATTGAACTCAACCTTGGTAGCAAACACCTTTACCCACTGACCTGTTTCTCTGGCCCCTTGTCCAGATCTCTCAAGTCACCATCTAAATAAATAGCCCTGTTGGTAATGTGTGCCAAGCAGAGGATGTGACTGACCTTGCTGTGGTGAGGCCAGTTCCTTATCAAGTCTTGGCAGCATAGGCTCCTACACAACCCTCAGCCCATCCCGTGTGTGTGCCCGTGTGCCTGCTCATCATCACCTGGCACCTGCTTTCTTCTCATTTTCCTTACCACGTACCCTCCGACTCTATGACACCATCATAGTGAATAAATTATTAGAACAAGCCTATGACCTCATGTTCTCTGCTACTGCAAAGCAACTTCCTCCAAAACAACTTCAAAGTCACTGCCCTGGTCCGCTGGAATGGAAGATCTAGACTTTTTAGTCTCTGAAGAAGAGTATGCAGGGGTGCTTTTCTCTGTTCCCAGTTGTGACTGCCACAGTTTCTCATTTGTTAACTCATTTATCCAAATACCAGAACGTCTGAGGCACTTTCCATCCATACTCAGCCTCACCTGTGGGCAGATGGAGTTGGACACATGATCATTACATAATCCACTCTCCTTAAATAATACCAGAAAAGAAGAAATAAACAACGAAAAAGGAACTGTGCTGTGAGAGAGAGCATCTACAGAGCATCATCTCATCTGTCTCTTCTGCCCAGGAATCACATGATCCAGGGATTTTTTACATCAGCATTCAAATCTGGTTTGAGTGCGGTGTACACGCCTGCTGGTGTCAGGCACAGCCTCGAGGAGAACCAGCGATGTTCTTGTCCTCATGGAACACAATATCTAGAGAAGTGTTTCTCTACCTGTGCATTGTAACCTTTTTTTTTTTTTTTTTTTTTTTTTTTTTTTGCGATCGCATATCAGATATCGTGCATATTAAATATTCACATTACAACTCATAACAGCAGCACCATTACCATTATGAAGTAGCAATAAAATAACTTTATGTTTGGGTGTGTGTGTGTGGGGGGTCACCACAACAGGAGAAACTGCATTAGATGGTCGAAGCATTAGGAAGGTTGAGAACCCCTGCTTTACTGACAGGAGGAATGGGGGTAGATCCCCAAATGTGATTATTCCGGATGACTTTGAAATAGATTCACGTTGTAAGATGGAAACAGCTTTATTTTTACTAAACCACAAAGAAAGCTTGTTCTTGGTCTAAAACCTGGAAATAAGATGCCCTAGCCTATCTAGGAGAAGTATGTTTTTAATCATGTCTTGGTGTGTGCATCTCGGTGTGGGTTTGTGCACCGGAGTACTAGTGCCCATGGAGGCAGAGGTGTTGTTCTCCCAGAGCTGGAGTTACATACAGTTGTGAGCTGACAAATGTTGGACTCGAATGTGGGTCCTTTGCAAGAGTGGTCTGTGCTCTTAACCACTGAGCTCTCTTTACAGCCCAAGCTTGCTTGTCTTTCATATTTCACATAAAAGTGCTGAACAGCTATTGCTGAACTATCCTATTCCCCAGTACCATGCCCAGCACATGAATAGATGAGGCCTTTCTCGGAGAAGGGAAAAGAAGTCGCGCTACTGATTTACCTATGCTTTCAGTGTTAGATCGCAAGTCTCCTCCCCACACTCATCGCTGTGGAACATGCCCTGGCAACCCTTCCAGTAGACATAGAGTAGGTTTGCCTCCCTCAAGTTTGGTCTGTGCTCGTGAGATGTTTTGCATAATAGAATTCAGCTGAAGTGCCAGGTCTGAACGGGAACCCCAAGGGACCTCTATTTTCTTTCTCTGGAAACCTAGTCTGCTGTCCTGGGACTGAGTCTGTACAGGCAGGAGTTACTGCCCCTTAGACCAGACTACAGAAGTATAGGCTAGCCTGCCATTTCCAGAGGAGCTGGAAAGCTGAGCCTGACACAAATTCATAGGAAGGAGTGGAAGACAAGTAAGTAATCATTGTTTGGACCATGTCTTAGTTACGGGTTTCACTGCTGTGAAGAGACACCATGACCATGACAACTCTTATAAAAGAAAACATTTAATTGGGGCTCCCTTACAGTTTCAGTGATTCAGTCCATTATCATCGTGTCGAGAAGCACGGTGGCATGCAGGCAGATGTGGTGCTGGAGAAAGAACTGAGAGTTCTACCTCGTGGTCCTCAGGGAGTAGAAGCAGAGTGTGTATCACACTGGGCATAGTTTGAGCATACATGACCTCAAAGCCTGCTGACTCAATGTCATACTTCCACTAACAAGGCCACACTTCCTCCAATAAGGCCACACCTCCTAAGAATGCCACTCCCTGCGGTAAGCATTCAAACATATGAGTCCATGGTGGGGGAGGAGGGGGACATACCTGTTCAAACCACCACAGACCACAAAGTTGAAGGGCCATTTGTTACATAACAAAGGTAGTTGATACACTTTTGTGATCAAAGAGACACTTGTCATCATTCTGTTGTAGATGTTCGGATGGATATAATTGGAGTCTGTGCCCTCAAATAGAGAACGCTGCTGTACTATCAAGGATTTTATAGAGGAGAAAAAACAATAGAATAGCATATAGAATTATAAGGGGATTTGTGAAGTGATGATAAGTGGGTAGTCCCACTGCCGCCATCTGCAGGCTGGAGACCCTGAGTAACCAGTGGCAGCTCAGTCCAAGACCTTAGAAGCTTTCAGATGAAAGTGACCCAGTGATGCAGCCCCTGTCCCTGGAGAGTAGCTGACATGAGTTGGGGTTTCCAGGCTGAAGAAGCTGGAGTCTGAGGTCCATGGGTTAATGGTAGCAGTGAGAACATACAAATTGAGAAGGGCCAAGCTGATAGTGTGGGCAAGCTTCCCCTTTCTGCTGTTTTTTGTTCCATCTGGGCCCCCATCCCACTGGACAGTGCACTATATTGAGGGCAGCCCTTCCCGACTCAGCTCATTGACCCACATGCCAATCATTGTGAGGATGACTTCACACACAGGCTCAGAAGTATGTTTATCCAAGTTTGTAAGTGTTTCTCCAGTACAGTCCAGGTAATAACCAGAGTTAATAACCACAGCTGGTCCACAGGGAGACAGCCTGTGTGACTTGACTTCAAGATAAATTACCTAAAAGCTTTGGGGAAATTGTAAGCTAGTTTAATGTGCACATATTAACCTCTTTCTTTGATTTGGTAAATCTTCATTTAAGACACATTGTTTTTCAGACGCACAATAACTATTATTTGTGGTCAGGGTATGACATTTCATGACAGGTGCGCTGTGGAATGTCAGGTAAGGTGACTGTGTATCTTCCACCTAAGATTTTTGCTGACTCAAAGCATTCCGTTAATGCTTGCTAAACCACTGTTTTTCTGTGCTGTAGAATGCTGGAGTCTGTGTTTCCCTCTCCGACTGCACCTGCCATCCTTTAGCAGTTGTCTCTGCCATGCTTTCCTCTCCCACACCCTCACTGGTACCCAGCAGCCATTATCCAACTGTCTACTGTGAGATTAACCATTCAGAAGAACATGCAGCATTTGCTGTTTCTGGCTTATTTCGCGTCTTACCTTCTTCAGTCCATGGTGCTGCAAATGAAAGGATTTCAATCTTTCTTGTGGCTGTATAGTATTCTATGGGAGGCCACAGTGTGCACCTGTCCCACTTTCTTTATCCATCCCTGTAGTTATGTGGGTTCCCTACCTTGGATGTTATACATGGTGCTGCAGTAAACACATGGATGCAGATGTGTCTTCAACATGCCGAGCTTATTGATTTTTTTAATATACACTTAGCCACCCAGTCTCTTTTCACTACGGAAGGCAAATCGAGTTTAAAGGGCTGTATCTATTTAGATCTAAGTCTCTAAGGATTCTTGGATTAATTTTTTTCTCTTTGTTTTCAAAACCTTTACCTTACTAGGAATCATGGCCATTTGTTGTGGCCCCACCTCTTCCCACATCCCCAGAACGAGGCAGGATACCATGTGAATGTTTTGGCCAAACTCATGCAGCCTGCTTCTTACCTGCGCAGCCCTGCCTCTTAATCTGCATAGTGTCTTTCCCTTGTCCAATAGCTACCTAGAGAGTCTGGGAACACTTCTTCAGGTGCCTTCTGATTTGGCTCTTTAGTTTTTGGTCAAATTAATATATATAAACCCAAGTTAAAGATATGAAAAAAGGGGGCATGGAGCTTTTCAGGGCTCCAGTCTTTTATTAAACAGTGGCAATGACCCTAGCTGCTGGGCTCTGGCTGAGATGCACACCGGGAGCACCTGGAAACTGAGGCACAGCGGTGGTCTCCATAGAGGGAGTCAAGGCCTAGAGCTTAGCTTTTCTAATTGGACCAAGTCTTGAATGCTGGCTCCTCCCCACTAGGTCCGAGTCCCCGGGTGCCTTGTTGACTTCTGTAGATGAGGAGCCAACGACTCTAGACCATCGAGCATGGTGTTCTTTGGAGCCTAGTACCATCTCTTGAATTTTAGATGGTAGTTTGTCCAGGACACTGCCATTACTGTCTGGGACCACAGGGCTTGGCCAGTCCCAGTGTTAATCCTTAGATTTGCAAGAGAAAAATCAGTTCCACCATTTTGAGCCAAATTTGAACCAAGCTTTAATTAAATACTGACCAGGATGGACTTTGGTTAAAACCGCCCTCTGGAATTCCCAGTGAGTGGCGTTGAGACACATGTCATAGAAGCTTTTTAAGGACAAAACAATTTGGCCAGTTTATTTTCCCAGATGGCTTTGCTATTTTCCAAGAACTACAACTCCTAGGACACCAGGAGAGGTTGCATTTTGGTCTTAAACCAGCAGCTTCTGCAGTCTGTTCCTCAGCGACTTAGTTTCACACCCTAGTTTAGGAAGTGTTTCTAAACTCTCTACTCCACAAAATACAGGCAATTCTGAATCAGAGTAGGCCCAGCCATCCACAGTTCCTGTTTTCTGAGCCATTCCTGGACTGGAAATGTGACTTAGGACCTTGCTTTAGGACCATTCATAACAATTTCCTAGGAGATGTTAAAGTCCCCTGCCTTAGGCTGTCCAAGGTATCCAGTCTCCTAACTGAAGGAAGGGTAAATGCCCAGAACTTCAAGATAAAAAGTGGAAACACACACACACACACACACACACACACACACACACACACACACACACAGAGAGAGAGAGAGAGAGAGAGAGAGAGAGAGAGAGAGAGAGAGAGAATTCAGCAGTTGAAAGCAATTTATGTTCTTGCATAGGACCATAGATTGGCATCTAGCACCCACATCAGGAGGCTGTAATTCCAGTTCAAAGAAATATGATTCACTCTTCTTACCTCTGAGGACCCCTACACACATGTGACAGATGTACAATACACACACACACACACACACACACACACAGAGAGAGAGAGAGAGAGAGAGAGAGAGAGAGAGAGAGAGAGAGAGAGAGAGAGAGAGAGAGAGAGAGAGAGAGAGAGAGAGAGAGAGAGAGAGAGAACATTTATTTATTTAAGGTGGTATTAGGCATTGTTTTATGCTAGGCAAGTACGCTACATCACCAGCCTTTTCTTTTTCCTTACTATTTTGAGATAGGGCCTCACTAATTGTTCAGGCTGGCCTTGAATTTGCTTTATAGGAAGGGGTGTAAACTACCCCATGAATCGCAGTAAGTGAATATCTGAATGAATGAACCGGGCGTGTTATTAACAGAGAAGTCTACATTTCCTGGAAAGTTTGCGTTCTAGCCTTGAATGTATGTAGTCATCTTACAGTAACCCTTTGCTTTAAATGGGAATAGGAACCAACATCATCATCCTTTCTGCCCCTCCGTCTTCAACAGAGGTAAAGTCTGGAGCTCTTGCAACCCTATTGCAAAAGACACTGGAACAAAAGCCAGCACTCCACATAGAGAAGTGTGGAAAAGAAGCAAGCTTGACCTTTGGTAAAGTCAATCCACCACTAGTGATGTGGGGCCAGTCCCTCCTGACTCGGAGCTTCTTATTTTGAGAGGAAAATGAGTCTCTGTCCCTTTAAGACTCTATTGGACTGCTACTTGCTCTCTCTCTCTCTCTCTCTCTCTCTCTCTCTCTCTCTCTCTGTTGTGTGTGTGCATGTGTGTGTGTTCCTATCAGTCATACAATATGGGGATCCAGAGATATTAAAAACTTGGTGAACATTAATTATCCTTTTAATAACCTTCTCTAGTGACACTGGATTTATTTTAGATTGCCGTAATGTAACTGCCTGTCACATGTAGAGTTAGCCAGGACAAAGTGTGTTAGGTTCCCTTAGAGATGGCTAGTAACTTGTGAGCATACCTGTCTGGCATGCACAGTTTTCTCCTCTGCAGAAAGCCCTTTTCTCCATCAGTGGCGCGTTGTTACCAAGGCCTCCTCACCGAGACATGCAAAAAAAGCCCCAGGAGATGACATTGGATGTTGTAATTGTATTTGTTGAAACAAAATTCAATTAGTAAATTTAATTATCCTTGGCTTTTAGGGGGATCGCTTTCCGTTTGGATTCCAGTGTGGTCTCCAGAACTCAACAATGAGACGAAGAACAGGGGAGAGGGTCTGGATTTCGAAGCCACAAATAAAAGCAAAAGGGGCCTGCAGCTCTACTGCAGGGCAGTGTGCAGCAAGCAAGCGCTAGCCTTTCTTTACGCGCCTGATAAAAACCCCAAACCACGTGGGCTTTGCTTTGGCATCTGGAAATCAGATTAGTCGGAAAGAACACAGGTTTGGAAGGGTGGTTAAGCAATGGAACTGTTTAGTGTAAGATTTGAGTGCCTCTACCTCCTCCCTCTTCTCCCAGGGGAGGGAGAAGAGAGAAAGGGAGGGAAAGGGAGAGGGGAGGGAAAGGGAAGGAATAAGGGAGGGTAAGGAAGGGAATAAGGAAAGAAGGGAAGGTCATAGGGAGGGAGAAGAGAAGAGATGGACAGGGGGAAGGGACTACGAGGGGAAAAGTAACTGTCAGTGTTCACAGGGTCTCCCAGTCTGTAATGAGAAGCAGGCAAAGGTACTCTGGGTGGAGGCCAGGCTCTGAAGCTTTCTTGTTGGTACCTAGGGCACTCCCGCCCCCCAGGGCACTCCCGGCCCCCCAGGGCAGGCACTGGAAGTCATTGAGCAGGTGCACAGAGGCTCTGGTATCTGACAGGTAGGATTGACCTATTTCTCCAAGCTGGCTCTGACTTTACCGAGCAGCACTATCGTTAAGCTAGCATAATTTCCTCTTAGAAAGCCTTTCCCTCGGCATGGAAACGTCTTCCCCAGGGAAGCACAGCGGTTCCACTCATAAATGCTCTTAGACCCTGCCAGCCTTTCAAGGTGCTTGGCTTCTGGGGACTTCAGAGCTGAATGCTGGCCACAGCGGCTAACGGGCGCCACCTGCAGGAAGAGAGGAGTCGGAACAATAAGGCAGATTTTCTAAAAACTGTCTTAGGCTGTAAAGATACCAATACCAACATTTTGGGGGGGATGTTTAGAAGTTAAATTTCCGATCTTCTCTCTTCCTCTCTTCTCGGAAGTCTGTGCATCGCAGAGATTGGGCTCACGTTTACGCAGACTTCAGCTTCGGATTCACCTCTTATGGTGGAGGCTAAGCAGTCCCTTCCAGCAACAGGTGCCCTAACTGTATGGCTTGTCACACCCCAGGGACAGATTTAAGAAAAATCTCCCACCAAAATGCATCTCAAAGTCCATGTATGGATGCTCTTCAAAGCCAGCCACGGAATTGATGGGTTTGAATTCAGGTCTCTGGAAACTGAGTTTCTATCATATTCTATCAGATGAATTATCAGAAGTATAATTTCTTTTATCAGATACGTGCACAGGGCTCACTGCAGGTCTGCACTGCTTTTAGTATTTTATAATGCATCTGTGCATTTGTTTGGTCTTTTCAGCAGCTGTAGCAACTGAGGTGTCATTATTGCCTATTCTGCTAGACTACCGAGACCAACGTGAAAGTGAAAGTGGGTTAACGCTTGTCCCCTGTCCACACAGTTTGCAAGCATGTGACTGACTCTTGATGTCTGATTCCAAATTTGGAATTCCCCACCAGCAACCCCTGCTGTTTGTTGCCTGTAGGGTAAAAAGTAAGAAATTCTCTCAAACTGGAACTTAGTGTTTTGTTTCTAGATGATTCTATTTCAGCTTGCATGTATTTTTGACATATTTTTTCCATTGGCACCTAAAAATAGAAACTATAACCAGAGCTTGGTAATGAAAGAAGTCTTATGATATTTTAGGAAACGTTCTTGTTCCACATGGAATTATTTTAGAAATCAAAAGCAGAAAGATCTCTGGGCAATCTCCAAATATTTACTAAAAACAACTTCTAAATAATACATGGATCAAAGAATAAAAACAAAATTAGTACTTTTTTGGCTTTAGTGAAAATTCAAAACATAACAATTCCCTGGAATGCCAGGGAAGCAAGAGGAGCTGAGAGGGGCTTTACTCAGGGTCGATCTCCTTTCCAAAAATGTGGAAACCAGAAGTGTCTCAGAATGTTTGCTTAGACATTACAACTTCAGTATGCCTAACCAGGAAACCCCAAATCCAAGACACTCTTGAAATCCAAAACACTCTAAAACTGGAAACTTTTTGCATGTCAGCACTCAATTTGTGGGGGAGGGGGCAGGTTTTTTTTTGGATTAAAGATAATCAGTCTGTTGTATTAAATTCTTGGGTTTAGGGAAAAAGTCTTCAATTTATACTATCAGCTTCCAGTGTAAGGAATTGGGGGTAGGGGAGTCAGTTAAGTCAAGCACAGTGGCATGCACCTGTAATCCCAGCTGCAAGAGGGTGAAGTAAAGTCTATGCAAGTAGACCAAACTGTGAGAAACTCACTCAAGGACGCCTCCCAAACAAGCATCCCCAGGAAACAAACTGAAAACAAGAGTGAGCTGAATTCAGAGGATGCAGCAGAGGTAAATGAAGAATAGTGTAGCAGAAGTTTTAAATTACATTTGTTTATTCGTGCATGTGTGTGTGTGTGTGTGTGTGTGTGTGTGTGTGTGCACATACATACCCACATGCTGCAGAAAACTCGTGGAGGTCAGAGAACAATTCTCAGGACTCTTCTTTCCCCTATAACATAGTCCTTAGGGATGGAACACAGGCATTCAGGCTTGGTAGAAAGTACATATACTTCCTCAGTCACGTCATCAACACTTGCTAATAATTTAACCAAGAAAAAAAAGAATTGAGAAAATAGAAAAGCCTAAATCATAAAGGACAAACAAACAAACAATAGCAAAACCCAAACCCAATAAAGTTAGTAAACCTCAGAAAATATATAGATGCTTGGAAATTGAACAATACACTTACCTTCATGTGAGCATCATGTGTGATTGATTCATCTGCATGTGTTTTATACATGTATGAATACGTGTGTGTGTGTGTATAAGAGCATGTACACATGGGAGCTTGAAGTTGTTGTAGGTGACTTTCTGGATTTCTCTTCATTTACTGAGGTGGAGACTTCACTGAATCTGGAACTTACCAACTCTGACTAGCCTTGCTAGTCAGCTTACTTCAGGCTTCCCTGTCTTTATCTCTCAAGTGCTGTGGTTACTGGTGGACACCATGACTGCTCAGCTCTTAATATGGGTTCTGAATACCTGAACTCTGGTCCTCACAGTTGAATGGCAAACACTTTATCCATGAGCCATCTTTCCAGCACAATAATACATTTTTAAATTAAATTTTGTTTATTACTTTAGCATGTGTTTTAATGTGTGTGTGTGGGTTCATGTATCCTAGCGTGCATGTGGAGGCCGGAGGAAAAGTTTATGGACTCAGTTCTTTTCTCCCACCTTTGCATGAGTTCTGGGGATTGATACAGGCTGTCAGTGCAGTATCACCTCAGGCAGCAAGTGCTTTTACCCTCTGAGCCATTTCACTGACCCAACCTGTTGAGGCCCACACTCTGCCTCAACACTTTGTCTCAACACTTTTGGGGCTAAGTGCTCTGGTCAAGAGAGAGTATGGCTCTTGGGGCAAGAGACACGAAGAATGGAGACAAGACAGAGATTCTGATCAAGTCTCTTTTATTGAAGGGAATTCTGAGCTATTTATAGGCTTTTGCCACGTGCCTTGTAGGCGCGTGGATACCACGTGCCTTGCAGGTGTTGATATGACGTAAGCCTTACAGGTGTCTATAGCGTGGACAGCACGTGCACCGCAATGCCTTGCAGGCTTGGATAGCACGTGCGCCTTACAGGCATGTATGGCGTAGATAGCACGTGGACAGCACGTGAACAGCATGTCTTGCAGGCGTGACTACCACATGCACCTTGCAGCTGGGGCCAGTAAACAGCAACACAAAATATGTGGGATATCAGAGTGTGCTTCAGCTGTTGTAGGCTACTGAAAACCAAATCTTTCGTCAGGGTATATGGTTCCAGATGGCTGCAAAGTTGACCTAGCCACTTTCTGCTAAAGTCGGCTCCCAACACCAACCAATAATACACATTTGAAAGAACAGTATCATTTTAGGAAATGAGTCATTGAGGAAATCAGGGATTAAATGAGAAAATCCCTAGTGTCAAAAGAAAATGATAATAGATGAGAAAATTTAGGATATGGCCAAGAGAATCCTAAGAGGAAAATTTATAGTTACATATGTCCAGAGATTTCTCTAATAAATAACCTATTTTTATCTCTAGAAAAGCAAGAAGAATTCAAACTCAAATGTAGCAAATGGCAAGAAATAATAAAAACTAGGTTAGAAATTAATGAAGCAGAGTGAAAACACAATGTATAGAGTGAGTCACAAAAGAGTTGGTTCTTTGAAATGATTGATAAGATCAATTGATTCATAGTCAAACTAACCAAGATGAAGAGAAAACTCAAATTAATAAATGAGAAGTGATAAATGAGCTTTTAAAACAGACTTTGGCAAAAATTCAGAAGATATTCAGTGAATATAATAAAAACGTAAGTTCCAAGAAATTGGAAAGTCTAAAAGAAATTAATAAATTTCTGAATACATATCAAATGAGATATCAAATACTTATCAAAATGAGAGCTAGAGACATAAATAATCTAAACAGACTCACAATAAGCAGAAAAATGGGGCAGTAATTTTAAGTCTCCTTTGAAAGATAAGTCCAGGACTGAATAGAATTCTTGCTGAATTCTATCATACTTTCATAGAAGATCTAGTACAAACGGATAGTTCTTAGGATGCTCCATGGCACAGCAAAGGAAAGAACACTATCCAATTCATTCTAGGAGGCTCGTGTAATCTGACCACCAAGACTCCATAAACACCACAAAAAGGTAAAGTACAGAGCTGTCTTCCTGATGAGTATAAAAAGCAGAAGCCTCAATAAAATGTTGCAAACTGAATTCAAAATCATACCAAGAAGTGCACAAGGTATGACAAGTTGGTTATACCCCAGGAATGCACTACTTGGTCAATATATGTGAAACCATAGAGGTATTAATAGTTCTTTGTTCCGACCCCCTCCATGTCCCCTTCGCCCTCGAAAGAGACACGTGAGGCAGTGTTCAGGTGGTTACTACAGCGAGGCTTTATACTTGTATAAGCAGAAGCGGAAAGACGGAAAGCCCGGAAAAGGCACTGCTTATATACACCCTAGAGTGACTTGTTCACTTCTGATTGGCTGTTCACTCATTACCCATAATACGCCCCGGGATGGGCAGTGACTTTGGCGCGCTTTTTGCCTTTTGCACCTGTGCAGTCAGTTGTTTACTAGTGGGAGGACAGGATGCCCACGCCATCTTGTAATGGCGAATGTTGTCACGCTCATGCGGCTCCCAACAGTTCTTTATTAATTACTTAAAGACAGAGATCACACGATTCCCTTTATAAACTCAGAAAGGGTATTTGACAAAGTGCAACACATCTTCATAATAAAACCAGGAGTAGCAAGACTATATTTACTTCCACATAATAAAAGTTATATATGACAAACCTGTAATCAACTTTTAACCAGCTGGGGGTGGGGAACTGAGAGTATTTCTTCTAAAATCTTGCATGAGACAAGGTGTCCATTCTCTTCTTGAGAGAATATGTTGAATATTCTATTCAATATAGTGCTTAAAATATTAGCTACAGCAGTAAGATAGGAGACAGATATACAAGGGATAAAAACAGGAAATTAATAGGTTAAACATCCCTATCTGCAGGTAAATGAGTCTATACTTGTAAGACCCCCCACAGACTTTACCCAGACCCTCTGGATCTTGATAGACACTTTCAGTGAGGTATCAGTACACAGAACCAACATATTAACAAATCTGCAGTTTACATTAATAATAAACTTGCTGAGAAGGAAATCAGGAAAAATTCCTGATTCACATGAGTTTGAGAATGAAAAAATAAAACATCTAGGGACAAATCCAACCTCAGATGTGAAGGATTTCTAAAAAGAAGCTTGAGACACTGCAACAAGAAGCTGAAAAAGACACAAGATGACAGAAAGAATGCCCGTACTTCTAGATTGGCAAAATGAACACTGTGAAAATGGTTATACAACCAAATCAGCCTACAGGTTCAATGCAATCTCATAAAAATCTCCATGACATTTGTCTCAGGGTTAGGAAAAAGCAATTCTGAGACTCATATGAAAATACAAAATATCACAGAGAGTGAAAACAATTTCAAGTAGAAAAAGAAGATAGTAATCACCAATCTCAAACTATCCTACAAAGACATAGTGATAAAGACAGCAAGGCACTGACATTAAACAGACAGACAGACAGACAGACAGAGACAGACCAGTGGAACACAACTAGAAAAAACAGAGGTAAACCCACACAGCTATGGACACCTCATTTTGCCAAAGCTGTTGAAGACACACATCAGAAAGTAGACAGCCTTTTCATCAAATCAATATCAAATGCAGAAGAAATTGGATCTACATCTCTCACCCAGCTTAAAAACAATTAAACTGGATCAAAGTCTTCTATTTAAAACAGAACAAAAACAGCATCATCATCAACAACAACAAAAACCATTGAAACTACTGAAGGACACAGGTGTAAGCAACGTTCTTGTGAATAGAACCCCAGTAAGAAAAACTCCCAAGATCTGACAAATACACTAGATGAAATTAAAAATGTCTGTATAGCAAGAAAGACTGTTAATAGAACAAACGGACAGCTGAGCTATCCTATCTTCACGGTAGGATTAATACATAAAGATGTCCATGCTACCAAAAGCAATCTATAGAGTCAATGCAACTCCCATCAAAATTCTAGCACAATTTTCCTTTGCAATTTTGAAAGGACAATTTAAAGTGTCATATGGAAAGACAACCCCTTCTCAGATGATAGCTAAAACAATCCCTAGTAATGAAAGAACTGCTGGGATTATCACCATCCCTGATCTTAAGTTATACTATAGAGCTTTAGTAATAAAAACATCCAAGTGTTGACAGAGAAGCAGACATATTGATCAGTGGAATCAAAATGAAGACCCAGACATCAAGTCCACATATCTATGGATATCTGCTTTAAAAACAAAACAAAACAAAAAAAACCAAAGAAGCCAGAAATACACATTGGAAATAAGACAGTATTCTCAACAAATGGTGCTTGTCAAACTGGATGGCTGCATGTAGAAAGATCCAAATAGATCTATATAAAATTTAACTCCAAATTGATCAAAGACCTCAACATAAAACCAGACGCACTGGACCTGATAAAAGAGAAAGTAAGAAATGATCTTAAACTCATCAACACAGGAAGACTTTCTGAACAGAACACTAGTAGCACAGGCATTAAGATCGACAACTAACACATGGAACCTCAAGACACTGAAAAGCTTCTGCACAACAAAGGATGCCATCATTTGAACAAAGCAGCAGGCTAAAGAATGGGAAAATATTTTTACCAGCTAGATAGTGGACAAATATCCAAATATATAAAGAACTCAAAAAATTGGCATCATGAAAACCAAAAACAATTAAAATTGGTTGCAAATATAAACAGGGTATTCTCAAAAGAGGAAACTCAAATGCCTGAGAAACATTTAAATAAATGTTCAAGACCCTTAGTTCTGAGGAAATGTAAATTAAAACTAGTTTGAGATTTTATTTACACCCATCAGAATGGCTAAGATCAATAGATAATACAAGTGACAGCATATGCTGGTGAGGATGTGGAGCAAGGGGAACACTCACCCATTGCTGGTGGAAGTACAAACTTGCATAATGACTGTGTGGAAATCAGTGTGGTAGTTCCTTAGGAAGAACTGAATGGATCAACCTTAAGATCCATCTATACCACTCTTGACCATATACCAAAATGGCACTTCATCCTACCACACTGACAAATTGTTCAACCATGTTCATTGCTGCTCTATTCATAACAATCAGATATTGAAAACAGGACTGGAAGGACGGCTCAGAGGTTAAGAGCACTGACTGCTCTTCCAGAGATCCTGAGTTCAATTCCCAGCAACCCATAGTGGGTCACAACCATCTGTAATGGGATCTGATGCCCTCTTCTGATGTGTCTGAAGACAGCTGCAGTGTACTCATATACATAAAATAAATAAATAAATAAATCTTAAAACAAGAAATTGAAAACAACCTAGATGTTCATCAATAGATGGATGGATAAACAAAATTGGTACATTTACACAACAGAATATTATTCAGCTGTTAAAAAATGACATCATGAAATTCAAAGGTAAATGGATGGAACTAGAAAAAAAAACATCCAGAGTGAGGTAAACCAGACACAGAAAGGCAGATGTGCTATGTATTCACTTATATGTGGACATTAGCTGTTAAGTCAATGATAAGCAAGCTACAATCCATAGAACCACAGAGGTTAGGTATAGAGTAAGGGAATGGGGGGATGGATAGATCTCCCTAGGAAAGGAAAATAGAACAGTTATAGATGCACAGAGCAGGGTAGGATAGGGTGGGGAGTGAGAGAATCAAGCAGGGAAAAAAAGAGAAAATATGATGAGAGATAGACAAAATTAAGGGCCATTTGAGGGAGCCTAAAGAAACCTAACATAATAGAAATGTCTTAGAATATATACATAGATGAAAGTGACCTAAATGAAATCACCAAATAACAGGGAGACAGAGACCCAGCTGAACATCTCTTGTCACCAAATGAAACTTTTATTACCAGAAATAGGTTACATCTATTCGAGTTGTTGGCTAATGGGGTCCCATGGGAATCCCCAAACAACTTAGGCTGTTGCTAAGGCTATGGATTGCTCTCTACAGAGTGACAGCCAAGACCTATTGCTAAAGACAACACCTACATAACCCACTGAACACAAAGAAGTTAACCTGGTGCCTACCTAGAGTGTTTACTGCTACAGACTAGAGTTCTTGGTACCAGAAGGTACTCTGCATGCTACCAAAGGAGAAACTTAAATGCCATCTCAGCTACAAATCCTTTGCTTTATAATGATATTCTGCCTGCAAGGTATGTTAGTGCAACGATGGCACAACGTTTGTGGGTGTAACTAACCAATATCTGATTTGACTTAAGTGCACTCTGTGTTGGAACCCGTACTCGATAATGTTTGGGTGACCAAGAACCTGAGATGAGCCAGTCAAGGGATCTTGGGGAAACCAAATACTAAAGTAATAAAATGGCATGCAGAGAGTGAGAGACCTTGGAACATTTATCCCTAAATGTGATATTTCCTTCCCTCGGGGAATCCTGTGGAAAAAGGAGGCAAAAAGAGTGTAAGAGCCAGAGGGGATGGAGGACGCCAAGGAAACAAGACTCAACAGGATCAATGCACATATAAACTCCTAGAGGCAGAGGCAGCGTGCACAGGGCGTGTGTGGGTCTGCAGAGGTCTGCACCAGATGGGGAGTCATAGACTTGAAAGAAGCGGACACATTTTCCAGTCCCTTCCCCAGAAGCAATCTTCGATTGATAACTACTTGCAAATGAAAATTTAGTTTTCTCCAAGGGAGTCTCACTGGAGAAACAAATGGCTCTTACGGGTGGCTGCGTGCCCAGCAGTGGATAGCCATTAGAAAACCAACAGCAGGGTCTTTGGGGGTGACTTGTGTCATTAACGTCATGTCAGAGCTCTCCCTTTTTAAAATCTAATGTTCCTTTGTACATATATCATGGCCTCTATTTCCAGGTTTGTGTTTTTATGGGATTCCTGAGTGTGTCTATATCTTTTTTTTTTTTTTTTTTTTTTTTTTTGGTGCCTTTTCTTGGGCTCTTTTCCTTCTGTTCTATTCTATTCTGATTTGCTTGCTTTTGTTTTATTTTATAATATTTTATTATTATACCTCAGATCTGAAAGGGAGGGGAGGTGGAGAGAAACTAGGAGGAGTAGAGGGAAGGGAAACCATAATCAGGCCATGAGAATGAAAGCACTTACAAGTGAAAAAAAGAAGAATGTAAGAGGTGAGATATGGAGGAGGTCTGTGTGATCCCATCCTCTGAGCAATGCAGTCATTACAGTCACAAATTCACTCTTACAGTAACTAGGGGCCCCTGTATTGGGTCTGCACAGGAATGGGCCTGTCAACAGTCAGTCATGGATGGAGCAGATACAAGAATTTTTTTTTTTTTTTTCAAAACAAAACTGTGTAGCACTGGCTGTCCTGAAACTTGATCTGTTGACCAGGCTGGCCAATCGCTTCTGCCTCTGGAGTGCTGGGATTAAAGGCATGTGCCTCCAACCCCAGCATGTAAGAATTATTTTAAAGATCCATTTTCAAGACAAAAATACCTTGAGTCAGCTTAGATCCAGCCTTAGAAGAGTGGAAAAACACTGGACCACTGCTGGGATTTTCTAGTCTTGCTATGACTACACACACACACACACACACACACACACACACACACACACACACTGAAAGCTTAGAAAATTATTAGCAGCTAAGCTTGTCTGCCAAATGACCTTTTTATGCCATGACAAGGTTTACCTAAAAAGCTTTAAAATAAATGGGGTATAAAATGTAGAATAAATTCACACAGGGTTTTCGTTGAGAAATAGACAAGCATATACAATAGATCCATAAGATTGTGATTCCCTGAGTATTTGGCCAGCGAGGACAAGATGGAAGGACCTATGTTCATGATTTTAACAACCATTTTCTGTGTTCGATCACTGTCTGGGTTGGCACCTGGCCTTGGGAAAGCATAAACTAAACTGCTTGCTTTTGCTGTTCTGAGTCTCCAGTGCTCATTATTATGAAGTGGGAATCCTTGCTCTTCAGATTTTCAGGGATTTGTCTAAGGTCTCTATTGTCTCTGTCGTCTAGATATCTATTGCTGTGGTAAAGCACCGTGACCAAGAAGAGGAAAGGATTTAGTTCATCTTACGTTTTCATATCACAGTTCGTCCCTGAGGAAAGTCAGGGCAGGAACTCGACCGGCAGGAACTGGAGGCAGGGGCTGATGCAGAGGCCATGAGGCAGTTGTGTTTACTAGCTTATTTTCCCTGCTTTCTTATGCCATCCAGAGCCACCCACTCATGGGTAGCATGACCCCTGGGGGATGGGCCCACTCATATCAATCATTAATCGAGAAAATGCACCACAGGCTTGCCCACAGGCATTTTCCCAATTAAGGTTTCTTCTTCTAAAATGACTCTAACCTGTGTCAAATTGATATAAAAATTAGCCAGCAGGGTTTATGCAGGGTTTCTGTATTTGTGGGTAGAAAAAGCCCCAGTTTCTAGAAAGTGGTAGGTGTATCCCATCCCCCTTTTGGGTGATCTACTGTATCAAAACTGTTGTCTCTCCCCAACACCTCAGAGAAGACCCAAGACAATTTTGAGAGTTTCAAAACTGACGTGTAGGGAACTGGAGAAAACTCTAGAAGCAAGGGACCCCTCAATAGGGCCTATGAACCAACTACATGTATGAACCAAGGTAGACAAATAGGACCTCACTACTGCTTTGGTGGTTGGACATTTTCAGAGGTCAAGAATATACAGCTGATATGTATCCTAGATGTAGAGTCAATGTAGAATCTCCTCTGTGGTTTCATGTTCCTGCAAAGATGTTGAGATGGCTGAACCAACTGTAAGGATGCAGGTAATCTCCAGTGTGTATAGAGATTTTGAAGGGTTCTAGCAGGTCTGAGTATGGCAAACATGGGCCCTTTGCTAAACCATTAGATTACATTCCCAAAGCTCGCCCTCAATGCTCATTCCTTTATTTGGCCACTGACTCATTCCTGAGACTAAACACCAAGATCCAACCATCAAAATTCATTATTTGGCTAATAAGTCCAATTGGGACTTATCAACTCCTCCTAGCAGACTCCCTTTTCTTCTTAAAAACCCACACCTGCAAAAAACACTTGCTCTTTCTTGCTTGCACGTGTTTGCTGCTGCTGCCTGTGCACTCCCCTCACCACAGGTTTTCACTTTTGAGGTAATAAATCTCCTTTGTGCTGAGAGTTTCGTGCTCAGTGTGTTCTATACTGACTCAGAGAGAGGTCTGACATCCCTTACAAGCTAAGTTCATAGAGAAACTCAGACACAGGAACTAGCCGAAGTTCGCCAATGAAAATTCTAGGCCTAGAGAGGCAAAGAAAAGGAGAAATGAGGATTTTCCCTCTGACATTCTACCTCCACCCCCATGATGCATTAGGGAGAATGCTGAGAAAGGTAATTCACAAAACAAAGGGAAGGAAAACCAAAACTGGTCAGATATTGTTTCTGCAGGCTCTGGCTAGGTAATGAAGTTTTCTCTAACTTGGGCTCTGTGAAACCACAGGGAGGGGGTGTGTGAAAACCCAAGTGCTGACAAAGCTGGCCCGACACTTGCAACATCAATGACAGTCTGGTATGTATATGTATGCATGTGTAATTATATATGGCTATGTCTAAAATTTGCTACAGTGTACCATGTATGTAATTTGAGCTTAACTCTTGTTTAGGAAAATGAAATAGGAAAGACAAAGATATAGTTAATAGGTGAGAGATATTTATAAAGCTATAAATATGAGGTTATATTTTTGTCAAGAATGATAAAAAAGAAATGTTTGAGATAATATAGACTTTGTATAAAAATAAGATTTTTTCCCTAAAACTATAAGCATAAAATAAAAATAGCTTAAGCCAAAACGTAGAGAATATGAGTAAGTTGTCAAGGCTTCTGGAAGATGGGACATAAGGAAGTGCATTCACTGGTCAAATGTTACAATTGTTAAACTTATCATGGCCAGTACTCATGGTAAGATTACAAGAACTGGCTCAAAAGGGCAAGGAATGTATGTCTAGTCACAATAACTACTGTATTTTCTTTTGCTAGTATTTAACCACCTGGGGAAACTAAGTCATAAAAGAATTAGGATTTATTTAAAGTTGTTTTTTTAAAAAAATAATGTAAACTTTATGTAAATGTTACACAAAAGTTAAAACGACAAGACTGGTAAAAATGGTCCTGGATTTTCAATAACCAAAACTTAGATGCCTACACTGTGGTGAAGTCAAGTCCTCCAGTGAACACACACAGACACTCCTAAAGCCGAAAGGAAAGCTTTTATTGCCAGCCAGCAGCTGCACAGGGGATTTGCCCAAATCATGCAGCCCAGAACTTCACAGTTCTTTGTCTTTTATTCACAGAAACCACATCCTGATCGACACACTTCAGTTAACAAGAACAGTTTACAAAAAGAGAAACTATAGAAGCCCGAAAAGCAAAGTTACATTTAAAAACTCTTCTGTATCCTGGAACTATGGAGTACGTTTCTAATGGATCTGGTCTTTGCTTCACTTTGGCAGGTGTTGGGGCCTATGTGTTGGGTTTTAAGGTGTGAATGGTGTCTCCAATATGGTGTCAGTTGTACGAAGGTCTGCCAGCCTGTTACAACACCAAAGAAGATCAGATTTTTTTTTTTTTAAAGGGGAGGACAGCTAAAATTTTGGTCCTTGTCCTCAAAGGTCAACCAGGACCCAGAGAATAATGAAATCTATCTGCAAGTCACCTGTCCTTTTAGCCAGAGTCTATACAATCTCTAAAGGCTGGACTCTCTAACTGGTACGCATACTGCATAGCAGTGGTTCGTAACCTCCCTAATGCTGTGACTATTTGATACAGTTCCTTATGTTGTGGTGGCTCACAGTAAAATAATTTTCACTGCTACTTCATAACTGTAATTTTGCTACTGTTATGAATCGTAATGTCGATATCTGATATGCAAGGGTATCTGATATATGATCCCTGAAAGAGTTTTAGACCCACAGGTTGAGAATCACGGTTGTAGAGGAAAGAGAGGAACTCCATTTCATAGAACTAAGCACTGGAGACTCTCAGCAGCTAAAGGGAGGCATTTTATTTTATGGTCTTGTAAGGTCTGGTGCCAGCCCAGAGACATGGCAGGTGGGTTAATTCCATGAGAGAATGGGTTTAGTGACTCTAAACACAAGCTTTTTTTTCTTGGCTAAATACTCAGGGAGTCCAGTCTTTTGTCATCCTTCTCTTATATCCTGTTTATTTAAAAGCTTCTCAGATGTATTTGTCATCTCTGCTCAAAAGCCCCCAATTGCCATCTGCAGCCCAGCCCAGATACCAGGTGACTTGTAAGACATGAAACAGTAGCATAGCATGTATTTGGATTCTGTGCAGAGATACATTGCTTGTAGAAGGAAAAAAAATCCAATGGAGTGGGACAAGATGCCTGTGTTGCCACAGAATGCTACAAAGGTTAGGCAGGACCTGTGAGATGCTCCCCTACATGACAGGGCCAGGTTTACAGATGGGACAACTCTGGTAATCGAGGGGAAAAAAAAGCCAAGAAGGGACAAGGGCTTGTCTTCATATAAAATGTTGTATGGTTTCCCAAATCTTAGTGGATTCATGGACCTCCCTACTCAGAGAACTTAGATCAGTTTTTGAGTAAAACCCATATACTGCAGTATCTTCCACTTTGTCTTCACTTAGGTCCAAAGGACTTCTTTGCCAGACTCTATTCTTGGAATTTGCAGTCTATCCATCCCAATGTAGCAACTTTGTGCTAACAAAAACTTGGAGAAATGATGAACCTCAACTAAGCTAGGAAGGCCACTTCCAAATGCACCTGACCACTGAGACCACCATACAGACAATAGGAGGGACAGACTCATTATACTTGGCCTAAGAGATAGGAAACAGAGACTCTAAAAGGAATAAAATTGATGAGAGTGTATGGGATTCCCAGGGAACCTCTAGAGCGAACTCTAAGAAAAACCATCAACAAACCCAATGGAGATTAGAGACTGTTAGTATCCCATGGATAGTTCCTATCCAATGCTCATACAGTCTTAGTTAAACTAATGGGTTACAAAGCAAACTCAAATGTCATTAATGTTATAAATCAAACACTGACAGCCCACCTTTTAGAGACTCAGTGCCTAGAGTTGATATCATCACCCACCACCACCAGGTGCAGTGCATTCTCCACTGTTTCTACGAATTGAATTGCATAGCGACACATGAACCCTTCAAAAATGTCCCTCTGGACACCATAGCTCTCTGTGTCTTGTTTATTCTTGTTTTCTCTGCCTGCCTGTCTCTCTGTCTGCCTGTCCCTCTGTCTCTTTTCTCTCTTATGTTCCCACTCCAAGATGGCCTTCCTCTCTCCCCCTCCCCCAATAAAGCTCCGTTGATATATATATATATATATATATATATATATATATATATATATATATATATATATTCTGTCCAGTGTGATCCAGACTTGTCTCTTTCTGCTGTCTTTGGGTCTTTGGATGAAGATGTAGAACCCTCAGCTCCTCCTCTCCTGTACCATACCTGCCTGGATGCTGCCATGTTCCTGCCTTGACGATAATGGGCTGAACCTCTGAACTTGTAAATGAGCCCCAATTAAATGTTGTCCTTTCTACATGTTATGATGGTTCTGGTGTCAGCTCACAGCAACAGAAACCCAAACCAAGACAACAATTCTGCTTATTATAAACCCTTCCTTTCCAGATCCTTATCTTGAGCATTGCTTCTCAGACACTAGAACTCAGCCTTATGAAAGAGCTCACAGGTGCTCTGCAAAAGAGATATACTTTGCAAAGAAGTTTCAATGCTTTATTGTGATAATTGTTACGAGAAAACCTTTTTTCAAAGTTGTACTGTTACTTAAATAGGTCAAAAGTAATCTACTTCTGGGTCAGACTCTAAAAGTTTGAATCAGCTCAGCTAACTAAGCTATGTTGAACCTGATTTCCTACTTGCATCTTTTGGATCATTTCTCTGCGGGTAACAGAGTTTGTGGGGACTCTCACAGCTCCTACCATGTTGTCTGTCTATTCACAGCATCAATAACTCTCCTAATACATCTTTCATCTTAAAGAACAATCTAGCTCAGTGGCCTCCCTTGAACTCCAAATCTAATGCCTTTCAATATAAGCAAGAAGTGACAAAAAGAAGTGATAATAGTTCAGATTATAGAATTTTGGTACGAGGTTGACTAGATTATTAATATGGATTACATATTAATATAAAATGAACTAGAGAGAAAAGAGAATAATTCCAAAGCAAGATCTTTAATGAATAAAATTATTATGGAAGCTGGGAAAATATTTTAATTTAAAACATTGCTTTAAAAAATATACTTAAAAAAAGAAAGATTTATTTACTATGTATATAGCATTTTTTCTGCATGTATGCCTACAGGCCAGAAGAGGGCACCAGGTCTCATAATAGATGGTTATTAGTCACTATGTGGTTGCTGGGAATTGAACTCAGGACCTCTGGAAGAATAAACAGTGCTCCTAACCTCTGAGCCATCTCTCTGTCCCTAAAACATATACTTTTTAAAAAGCTATATCTACATACTAGCAAGGAAAACTGCAAACTAAAAACAAAACTAAAAATTTACAATAAAACCAAAAAACCTTCAGAAGAAATATCTGACAAAAGATATACAAGTAAACAATAAAAAACTTAGAAAACATTGTTAAGAGAATTTTGGTCTTAGGGAAAAAAATGGAAGTTCAAATGTCAACCTTCCACCAATTGAGCTGTGGAGTCAATGTATTCCAAACCAAAACCCTCAGATAATTTTTATTTAGGCAACAATGGGCTCGTATTAATCTATTTGAAAATGTACAAGACCTAGAAGAGTCATAATAAGTTTGAAAAAGAAAAACAAAATTGAAGGCTAATCTTACTCTAGATTCCACAGGAGAGTGATAATGGAGGCAACATGATACTGATACAAAGCGAGACAGATTGTAGAATAACCCAGGGAGCCCGGGAATAAGCCACTCACACAACTGCCAACAAAGAACTAAGGAAACTCATTAGAGGTAAAAGAAATGCTGTTGGTACTGAGAGATACTTACCATCAAGAGGGAAGAAGGAGAGAGGAAGGAGAGTCCACAAATTTTGATCCATTTCTTTGTGATAATACACTAAAGTTAGCTTTTAATACCTATAGATATAATTCAAATCACACAATTATAAGATTTTTACAAGAAACAAAGAAGAATCTTGTTGACTGCATTAAATAAGCAGTTATCATAAACAACACCAATATCAGAACTTATAAAAGAAAAAAATGGAATTAGACTTTATCAAATTTTTAAATGAGGTGGAAGGACTGAGGTCTCTTATTTCGTTGACTATCAGCCATGCCCTACTTTCAGCTCCTAGAAGTAGCTGGCAGTTCCTCACCTCGTGGCTTTTCCCCAACATCATATCTCTCTTCTTTGGAGCCTTCAGGAGTCCCTCTCATTGGTTAAGATGGAATCTTCCATAACCCAACAGAGTGACAGGAGTGGCAATCCCATCATTCTCAATACATAGCCTGTTAGCTATCAGCAAGGCACAGGCTCAGTCTACCAGAAGGGATTAAAGGACGAGTGACTGCTCATAGGAGGAATTTGCCACAGTAGCTTTTATAGGGATCCAGTCAACTGGAAAAGACTCCAAAGTCCATCTGCAGTCTCAACTACTGATTGTATAGATTCTAATAAGCATTTGAATGCTGCATAACGACTCAACACGTACTGTTCAGGTAAACTATTAAGACCTAGGTAAAATATTAAGGCCTAGATAACTGTTACCTGGCTAGCCTGCCATTTTGGGCTGTTCCTGATATTATGTGGAAACTTTCTCATGCCCAAGTTGATACATATTCTGTTATGTTCTGTGCTCTTGAAAACAAATCATGATAGAAGACAGTAGAACTGCTTTGCATAGTTACCCACAGTAAGCTTGGACCTGAACAGCCACCCAGCAGCAATTCCTGCACCTGTGTATAAGTTTTTATGGTATTTGCTTTTATAAGCTGCCCCTGGGATGGACCCCAACATGAGAGATACCTGTACCAATATAAGAAACTATTTGGAATAAGACTTCCATTTTGAATAGTGGTTGAGTAAAGTTTAAGTGCCCAAGACCTCCCTGGGAACAGACATCCTACTTGGCAGAAAGAGACATGTATGTGGGTAACTGACATCCTGTTGGCAAGTTAAGACATAAATGTTAGACAAGTTGATAAGTTAAGACATGAATGTTAGACAATGCAAGTCCCTTACCACAATTGAATACCCCAACCAATGGGAGCAGAAGTATACAACAAAGACATATTCTTAAGGAAATTACCTATCCCTATTTCTAAATCCTGATTGGTAGAAAATACTTGGCACTGATGTTTGTGGATTTTAGGCTTAAAAATCCTGTAGGAGGGAAGTTGTGGTGCTGATGATGGGTAAGGTCTGACTCATGAAGGGCATTCAGATAGGAGAGAGATGTCATCAAAGGAGTTTCATCAGCTAGATAGAACCCCCAAAGCCTCCTTCCTGAGTAATATTTTTCATAGCACTGAAAGGTGCTAGGCAGGCTGCAAAGGGAGGGAGCGATCTACCCAGATGTGATGCCTATGAACCTCACCAATGTGTAATGCACAGCAAGATGTCTTTAAAGTACAATAGTGACGCTCATTTCTTGGCAGTAACCAACAACTGTCTAACCGGACATAGGCCTAGACTAGAAATGTAGCCAGCTACCTTTTGACTAGTGAGATCATGGGGCTTAGAGAAGAATGTATTACCATCACTTTCCTAAACCATTGTGATGCCCTAACTGCGTATAAACACTTACACTTCTCAAAGAGAAGTGTAGCTTTCATCCCTCATTAAAAAAAATCTCTTTGCAGTTGACAGAGACCATCACAGAAAGCCATAAGCAGTCAAAACAAAAGAATTGATTGTATAGTATCCAGCCCAAACTGATACTTTTATAGTGTCACAGGATATTTGCTCACACTGTGAACCCAGAGATTGTGTTATTTACTGAAAAAAAATTTTTTTTCTAGTTGTGGTGTGGCTCAGTCTTAGCACATACCTTTAATCCCCTGGCTGGAGTACAGACATACCATTAGTACATACCTTTAATCCCAAACAGTGAAGGTAAATTTTTGTAGAAATAAAGAAGATTGCCTTGTACTAAGACTCAGAGTTGGACTTACACGCATGCGTGGCTATGTGTTGGTAGATAGGTACTAGATAAATCTTTGTGAAGACATGGAAATAAATATTGTTTTGAAAGCTATAGCCCAGGGCCTGGAGAGATGCTCAGTGGGTAAGAGCATGTACTGTTCTTCCAAAAGACATGAAAACAGTTCCCAGCATCCATATCAGGCAGCCTTTAACTCCAGCTCCAGCTCCAGGGGATCCAGCTCCCTCTTTTGGCCTCCCTGGGGGACTACACACACACACACACACACACACACACACACACACACACACACACACCATATACAAACATTTATGTACATAATTAGAGACAAAAACCCAATATTTTAAGAAAATGTTTATCTGAGAGGCTCAGTGAGCATTGTTGGGTTTATTCAGTATGGTATTTATTTATTTTTTGGTAATCTTAAATTTAGTGGATTGTAAGTACAGGATAAGTTCTACTGTGCAGCATGTAAAATGTGACATGAACCTAAGGAATAGAGAATGCAGTGACAGCTGCCATTGATAAGTCTGACTTAGAGAGTATGTTGAGGGAAGAAAGGCTACAGGCCATATGCCATAAAAGAGTCATGGCCTATGTACAAGCTCAGGTAGTAAGAAGACAGAGAACAAAGGAGATGGTTAGATATGAGTGGACAATGTAAGAAACCTAAAGAGTGGTTGCGATGTCTTCTTCCTTGATTACAGAAGACACAGAACCTAGGCAGGTACAGGTGAAGTCACAGGTCTCTCTACTTGGGTTATGTCCAGTCTCTGAAGTGTCTGTCCTTCCTTTCCTCTTCAGCGTTTTCCCTGATCCGTCTGTTGCTGGTAAAAACTTAGTTCCAGGGCTGGTGAGATGGCTGGGTGATTAAGAGGTCCTGAGTTTAATTCCCAGCAACAACATGGTGCCTCACAACCATCTTTAATGTGATCTGATGCTCTTTTCTGGTGTGTCTAAAGATAGCTACAGTGTACTCATATAAATTAAAAAGAAAAAAAAAAGAACTTAGTTCCAGTACCCAGTAGATTGTGGGAATAGGTATAACAGCTTTGACAGAACATTGTAGTAAACACTCAATCTTGACTAACTCAGTTCTAAACAGGAACAGAGTTTGAAAAACCCAGAGCAACAACACATTCATCGACTATACTTGTATTTTGTATTTTGTGCTTCTAGAAAGATGAGATCAACTGGGGTAGAGAGCAGAAGCCAGGTTCTGCGCATCTCCCAAAACTGTTCCCTGAGGCTGCACTGCAACTGGGCAGTGTAAAAAGTGTGTTAGTTGCCAAAGTTCTGATAGTGCTCAACGTTTTCATAGTTCTCAAAGTTCAAAGATTCTTCATCAAGACCATCAGTCCAGGCAACCAGGTTGTCTGCTTCCTCTTCCCAGGATTCTCTTGAGTCGTCATGTTCTTCTGGCAAGCTTTTCTCTGGCCACTCCTGAGGTAGGTCATAAAACCTTGGTTCACCTTCTGTTTCATTGTCAATAGAAAGTTCAGCTATGGTGGGAAACACGAAAAACATAAATTATGGGACTTAGTGGGAAAAACAATGAGAGATCTAACACTAACAACCGTCTAATGATGGCATACAACTTTTTAAACATTCCTTTTATAGAAAATATTTTGTTTGTGTATGTTCATGTGTGTGCGTGTTTGTGTTTATGGATGTGAATGCAGTGCCTATACAACCAGAATGAATGTTGGATCTCCTGGAGCTGGAGTGACAGGTGATTTTGAGCTGCCATATGGGTGCTGGGAACCACTGCTGTAGTAAGAGTGGTAAGGTCTCTTGACTGCGAAGCCATCTCTCCAGCCCTCCTGCTGTTTAAAACTTTGAAAATGACACATTTTACAGCTGTCTTTGTCATACTCACTTTTCTTTTCTCTCGACCTTTTCATTACTCTAACCAACATTGACAACCCATGCGCTGGCTTACAGTCACATTTTAGGAAGAGGTATTCTGCCAGCCATCTTGCTGAGACCGAAGGTGCATTCTTTCCCAGCCCCAGCTTCAAGGTTATCACAAGCCTTATGACACTGTGAGATATTCTGAAATTCCTGGCACACAGCCACTGTGGAATGGTAAGTGTGCATTGTGGTAATTTGTTTGTTATACAGCAACTGAAGCCCTAGGATTGCAAGACCAAGAGAGAAGTCTTGTGAGAGCTCTGGGGGAATGTTCAGAGAGAACAGTAAGGGCTAAGTACACCTTATGAGAAAGGTGAAAAACCAGAGGTGTTTTGGATTTTTTTGGAATATTTACTTATACATAGCGAAATATCTTGTGATGGCCCAAGCTTAAACACAAAACGTATTTGTGCTTGGGGGAGGATGAATACCTAAAGGTAATTCCATACAATGTCTTAAATACTTTTATACATGGAACGATGTGGCGATATATTGACACTCAAAAGTTCAGGAGCATTTCCGGCGTCAGGGGTGCTCATCCTATATCTGAGTTGTGTGGAAAAAGATGCCTTGGTGCTGGAATGTTAAGAGGAGGGAATTGTGTTTGGAGAGGAATGTGAAGAAACAATGTACTTTTCTAAACATTAAAATAATGCAGAGAATGAAGAGATGTGACCTACTATATGGAGGGACAAGGGTAAGAGGTGTCACTAAAAAAGACAGACAAGTATGAGAAAACCAAAGAGCCTTAGTTTCACCGCAAAGGAAATGGGGAGGTGGGATTTAAATGGGGATAAAAAGGATTTAAAATCTACTCACAACAGCAGATGGGAGCTTTGGGGGCCAGTCTGACAAGGCATGGACAGACACTATGTGGACAGGCAGACACCATAGGACATCCACTATACCTATTGCCTTCAATAAGAGAACTCATCTCCATCTGAAAATGGTGGCACTGCTGGAAGGCGGAGACTGCATGGAGGATAGAAACCTTAGGAAGAAAGCAGAGAAGGCGGGAGGGACTGCATCTTACCAGCCCTATGGGTCCTTTATTATGTGGGGAGTCGTAAAAGGAGGTGACAGGACACATAGTCACTCAAAGGAGGAATTCTGAGTGTACTTGAAGGAGGAAGAAGAGAAGTTACTGCTGAGGAAAAAAGGAAGTCAGTCAGGACAGTGAGAGGCGGCCGGGGAGAGTGGGCGATGGTGTGGGCTCCCTGGAGAACTGGGGCGTGAAGGCTGCTGTTGTGTCTGACATTCATATATTGAGACTGTTTAACAAACACTCGGAGGCAGCAACTTTGATAGAGCTTTTTAGTATCTTCCAGTCTACAAGGAATCTCTGCATACACTGAGCCACGTAGTCATGAGACTCCTGTGAGACTCCAGTTGTTAGAAAGCATACTTACAGAGCCTCTTCTGAGAACACAGCCCTAGCTGAGCGTGAAGGAGCTGACTCCCGAGCAGACAGTGTGGATGGAGTCTAGTCCTAAGTCCTGTGACCCCCACATGTCCAGCTGTTTCCTCCTTCCTAGGTGACTTCTGTTTTTGTTACCAACTCTCTGACCCTCTCATGACCTATATTTCATTATCCCAACTACACATATTTTCACTGAAAAAGATTGATTTGTAAACACCCAAACTTGTGGCTAACACTATGCTTTCCCTTTCAACCATGTTGTTGGTATCTCTGCATGAATATCAAGTCAGTTTCCAAGCAGTTTTGGTTCTGGCTCCTTTTGTTCCCCCACAGTTTGAAACTTTGGCTTTAACTTTTCAAATTGTGTATTCACGTATCAAGAAGCAGTAAGCTTGAAAATATAAAAAGTAGTCCAATTTTAAAGCCTGTAATTCCTGTGTCATTGGTTTATTGAACAGTTTTTGGTAGAGTTGAAGCGTGCTTTTTAAACCCCATGTACTCAAACTTACATGAGCTGAGCAATAATGTACGTTTATTATTATAAATAAACACTTAGATATAAAAGGAAAAGAACCAAGCTGAATCCAACTTACTTGGAGATGGGTAGACACCTAGCCCTTCGTTGTAGAGATCCCTGCTGCCCTGAGCCATTACTTTTTGTCTAGCAGTTTGCCACTTTGAGAGTATAAACCTGCAAAAGAGGAAAAGAGAGGCATCGATAAACTATGGGGAGTTATTCCTTTCTAATCTCTTCTCTGAAAGATTTTGGGCACATTGCAATTATTTTCCTAAGTGTGTAGAACACATTCTCCCAGGAAACAATCTGAGCTTAGTGTTTTGTACAGGTATTTTTAGGTCTGTGTTTGGTTTGTTGGTATGTAATTATTTAGGTTATCCAATTGTTTTCTTTCTTTTTTTCCCCTGCAGTACTGGGGATCAAACCCAATACCTCACGGATGCTGCAGCAGTGCTGTGGCATCAAGCTGCCACATCAGCCTGGCCATGAACTCAGAGACCTGCCTGCCTCTGCCTCCTGAGTGCTGGGATTAAAGGTGTGCACCACTGGTGTGCCACTGTCTATTATTTTTAATTAAGTCTCATTTCAGGACATTTGTTCATTGGATTTATTGGTTTGAGAGCTTTATTTCAGAAAGATACAGTTATTGGATGTAGAGTTCCAGGTTTGACAGTTGCAAGCACTTGAAGGTTGTTCATTCATTATATTTTGCCTTCATGTTTTCTGACATAATGTTATGGGTTGTTATCATTCATTCTCTGCTTATGAATTAAAAATCCTTTGCTAGTTTGTAGTATCTGTGTGTGTGTGTGTGTGTGTGTGTGTGTGTGTGTGCAAGTGTGTGCACGTGTATGTGCACGTGTGTTTTATGGTGCTTGGGTTCAAACATAGGGTCTCATTCTTGCCAAATAAGTACTTTATTGATGAGCCATACACCCCAGCCACCTTTGCAAGTTTAAGATTTTTCTCATCTCTTGGCTTTAAACAGTTTGATTAGGGTAGACTTTGGTATTTCTTAATATTACCTTTCTTGGGATTCATGAGGTTTCCAGGTATGTGACTTTAAGAGTTTTATTAAATTTGGAAAATTATTTCAGCCTTAATAGTTGCTTCAAATATCTTTCTGTCCCTTCTTCTGAGCCCAACCAATTATGTGCATCCTCTTTTGTCTGATAAAGTCTGAGGTTCACTCATGCTCCTCAGCCTTTCTGGTCTTTTCCCCTCTCTACTGGAAGTTTATGTGAGGCTAGTTCTTTAAAATATCAAGTTAAATTAACATACAAATAGGTTTCATTTGCATATATACCTATATATGACATATATCATTAAACTTTGTTTACATCTATCCCCTTATGTGTTCCTCATACCCTGATTATTATTGGAATTTTGATGGAGTTTGTGTTGGGTCTATAGATGACTTTTGGTAATTTAGTCATTTTCTCAAATGTTAATTTGGCCAACTTGGGACTATAGAAGTTCTTTGCTATCCTCTAATGACTTCTGTAATTTCTTTAGTCTCTTAAAGTTTCTATCATAGAGACCACTCTCTTCCTCGGGTTTATTCCTAAGTATTTTATTTTTATTAGGAATAGAGTTTTGCCTGAGTTTTTCCCTTAGTATATTGGTATACAGAAAGGTCATTTTTGTTTTTTGCATGTTGGTTTTGTGTTCTACTACTTCGATGAAAATGTTTATCTCATTTAAGAGTATTCTTGTCTTTGGAGTCTAGGATCATGCTATTTTCAAGAAGGGAAATTCTCATTTTTTTTCTTTCCTATTTGTACCTCTTCTCTTTCTTTTCTTATGATTTTAGCTAAGGCATCACACACTCTTTTTTTAAAATTTTTTTATTTTATGTATATGAGTATACTGTAGCTGTCTTCAGACACACCAGAAGAGGGCATCAGATCCCATTACAGATGGTTGTGAGCCACCATGTAGTTGTTGGGAACTGAACTCAGGACCTCTGGAAGAGCAGTCAGTGCTCTTAACTGCTGAACCATCTCTCCAGCCCCATCAAACACTATTTTAAATTCTTGTCTCACTTCCTCATTTTCAGAGGAAATGCCTTTTGTTTTCTCCCACTTAGTGTAAGGGTGACTTTAGGTAGAATGAGTTTGGTAGCATTTCATTTGCATTTGATTCTATGAAATTTAAAGAATTTTCTTGCTGGTTTCTTCAGTGACTCCGTTAATAGTACACTGTTTCACCTCCAGTTATTTGTGTCATTTTCTTTCTTGTAACTGAGATCTATTTTTATGGCCCTGTGATCTGATGAGGTACAAGACATTATTTTGCTCTTTCATGTTTGATAAAACTTGCTTTGTAGCCCAGAATATGATCTCTTTTCATGAAGGGTCCATGGACTTCTGAGACAACTGTCTGTTCTCTATTTGCCAGATGAAATACTCTGTGGTTATCTGTTAAACCATTTGATGTATAGCATAGTTTAACTCTGACACTATTTTGTTTTGACTTTGCATGTTCCATCTAAAGTTTTGGGCTATCAAGGTTAACCATGATTATTGTATTAGGGCCCATTTGACTTTTAAGCTCAATGCTTTATGAAACTCAGCATCCTAATACTGGAGGTACATGGATTTATGAGTGCTATAGCTTGATATTTGTGCATATTTTAACCACATTTAGTGGTCCTTATTGCCTCTAATGTTTTTTAGAAGTATATTTTATAGATATCAGCATAGTTACATAGCTTGGTTTTGACTCTTATTCTTTGATTCTCTGTAATGTCTGCCAGTGAGGTGCTTTATTTTAGAAATTGGATGGATAGTTGGATATTATTTTATTTTTTAAAGGGAGTTATGTGGTCTGTGTCTGTTGCTGAGTTGAGGCCATTTACCTTTAAGATTATTATTTAAAAATGCTTATTAATACTTACAATGTTGCCAGTTGTTTTTACTGTTTTCTTGGATCATTGTTTGGTCTATTGTTTCTCCCCTGTTAGCAAGGGGTTTGTGATGCTCTGTGTGCTGAATATGATGGGGTCCTTCATTGCTCTCCTCCATTCATTACACTACTCTCTCCTGGCAAATATTGTTTCTGTTCCTCTGTTCCCAGTGTTCCTTTAAGTCCCGTCTGCAGTGCTTGGGTCAGAGTGATCATGGACTGCCTTAGTTTGTGCCCGTCTAGAAATGTTCTTACTTCTCCAGCTTTACTGGATTCAGTACTGTTGGTTGGCAGTTACTTCCAGAGCTTGAGATAATGTTGCTCCATGCTGTCCTGGCTTTGTGGGTTACAGATGAGAGCTTTGACAGGATTCTTATGGTAGGTCAGTTTGTGTTTTCTGTTTCACCTCTCTAATGTGTGCGCATGAGTGCAGGCCAGAGGACAACCTTGGGGGCCATTCTCAGGAATGTAATCTACCTCTTTTGAGACAGGGACTTTTTTTTGACCTTCATCAATTAGGCTTCATGGGCAGGCTAGTGAGTGTTAGGATTTTCCTGTCTCTACCTCCTAAGCTTTCAGTTATAACCATGTGCTACTGTGGCTGGCATTTTTTATATGAGTTCTGAGGATCAAATTCAGGTTCTTTTGTTTGGAAGGTAAATATTTTACCAACTTAGCCATGCCCACTACTCCCTACCTTTCCAGTTTTAATGTTGTTTCTTCCCTGCTATCTATTTTTCATATCTTGACTAAGTCATGGACAGGTATTCCCCCACCCCACCTCTGGTCATTTCTCTGTGGTTTTAAGCACCCCTCGGTTTTAGATGTCCACTTATTTTTCTAGATTTAGAAGTTTTTCCACTCTAACTTCATTGAACAGATTAAAAGATTCTTGGTTAGTTAGGCCTTTTGATCATATCTCAGAGTTTCTGGGTACTGTGTGCTGGGAGCCAAACCCATGAAATTACCTGCTTTTCTGAAAAAACCTAGTCAGTTAAAGTACAAGGTTAAGAAAGGACGTTCATGGTCCCAGGAACTCAAAGAACAGCTGGAATTTTTTGGGAGCCAGTTATGACAGTGGGATGCTCTTGGGCAATGAGGATACAACAGTTGGATGGTCTTAGACAATGAGGATTCAATAGTGGCATAGCCCTAAGCAATGACCTTGCCTAAACTTCCCGTTTTGCTGTGTCTTTATAACCTGCCTCCTGAAATTAAAGTTAGAGAGCTTGATTAGAACCCTAGACTTGTTCTCCTCCTTTGTGTCTCTTGTCTTTTTATTCTTTTGCCCCCTTCCCTAGGGTCTCCTTGAATCCCACCGCAGGCTAGGGCAACTGTGGACATGCCTTTTCCCCCCCTTTATGGATATTTAAGTACAGTGTTGTCAGCCCTGTACATCTCTGATATTCTTTTTTTTTTTCTGGGCTGAGTGTATTAGTGATAAATTCCACTCTATTTTTACCTGGCTGTTTAAGTTTTTTATTTTCAATGTTGTCCCTGTCTTTTTTTATTTAGTGCACTGTGAAGTTCACTGAAGATTTCTTCTGCAGTGACTTTCTAGCCTCCCCATAGAAGAGGGTGTGTTTTAATGGAATTTCAAGTTATAAATACACAATTATATAAATTTTAATGTATCAATAAAGTTTAATACATATGTAAACTTTTTGGAGACAAGATCTATTTAATCCATCTTAATCTTAAACTCATAATCCCCTGCCTCAGCCTCCCAACTGCTGGGATTCCAAATGCACACCGCATACAGTATGCATTTTTACCATATTGATCTATGCTTATTTATAGGTAATCTCTGTTCTTTCATACATCTTCTATTTATTTCTTTATCATTTTCATTGTTTTATTTTAACTGAAAATAAATTCCCTTCCACATGACATATTTTGATTATGGTTTCCCCTTCCTCATATATCCTCCTAGTTCTTTCCCTATCTTCCCACCACCTCTCTCTCTCTCTCTCTCTCTCTCTCTCTCTCTCTCTCTCTCTCTCTCTCTTTCAAACAAGCAGACAAATAAGAAAACAAACCAAAAGGGAACAAAACAGAAAGAAAAAAAGAAACAAAGAAAAATCATGAGAAGTACATACACATGAACAGAAAACTCATAAAACCACAATACCAGAAACTACAATATATAAGCAACAGATCAGTAAAGCTAAAAATAAAAATGCCAGGCAAAGCATTATGAGACAAAGTAAAACCTCCAAAAGGATTACTGAGTCCATTTTGAGTTGGCCGTCTGTGACCAGATGTGGATATTGCTGCTTCATATCTGTTAACTCCATCAGTAACTGCTCTGGGTTCAAATCTCCTGCTCATGTTCATAACAAGTTTTTTGTTTTGTTTTTTTGTGTGGGAGATTTCTGAGCTTTTTTATCTTCCTTTAGATGTGGTTGTGCTTTGTTATAACATGTAATTCAGAATTCAGTACCTTTGACTCAGCTTAAACCTTCCATGACTTGTTTTAGGTTCTCACGGCTCCAGGATAGCCGTTTCCTGGGGACTAGACATGACCTTTCTTAAATTTAGCCAATGTTTATTCTCTCTCTCTGACAAGGTCTGAATGAAAATAACAGGCAGCTTACAAAAAAAAAAAAAATAGGATTTCACTTTCTTTAGGGTAAATATGACTTCAGAAAACTCTAAAAATTGATGTATACCTTTTCATCCTGCTGATAATCCTCTGTTTTAAAGAAAGTCTAATTTAAAATAATTGATCACACATTCATGTTCGTATGTATGCATGAGGTGTACATAACGTACAGAGGAAGCAGAGGTGCAGGTCAGAGGACAACTTCTGAGCAGCGGCTCTCCCCTTCTACCTAGTTGAGTCAGGGCCCATCTTGTTTCTGCTGCTCCAGACTAGCTGTCCTAAAACCTGGGCAATTCTCCTGTCTCCGCCTCCAGGCTCACTGAAGGTGTGCTGGGATTACAGATGTGTACCCCTGCACCAGGCTGCTTTCATGGAGTCCAGGGATGGAACTGAGGTCATCAGGTTTGTGCAGTGAGTGCTTTCACAGTTGGCTGCCATTGCTCTTTGATTTGACCATTGCAGTGGTGTCATGAGGCAGCACTTGGGAAGCAGAGGCAGGAGAAACAAGGGAGCAAAGTCAGACCCAGATAGGTCAAGGGCAGCCTGTGCCAATGACAGTGTTTCCAAGCTAAATTATAAAAATGAAATGTTTGCCGTTGCTAAAGAAACGCAAATTAGATTACAATGACACAAAATACTATAAAAAAACCCTTAATACGTGCTTATTTAAGGATTCTTACATAATTTCAGGATTACCGTAAATTACAACAAGTTCCTAAGAGTAGGTTTATGCTCATAGTGGGAATCATGGAATTATTTTGTCGTCTTATGAACACCCCGACGTTTGGTAACATGCCTTAATGAGATTTCTTGTCTTCTTTCTCATTCTCCTACTAAAATACAATTTAATATGCGTAAGGGAACAGAATCCTCTTTCCTTGCATCTCAGGGAGTGGGAAGGAGAAAAGGAAGAAGTGAGGGAGGGGAGAAAGAAAAGGAGAGAGACCAGAGCAGGCCAGCGCCCTTCAGACGTGGAGCAGAATCAAACAGGAACAGAAGAGCCTCCTACGCGGAAGGAACAGCAGAAACCTCAGGCTGTGCTCTTTAGGTCAGGATCTACAAAATCCTCAGCACAACCACACAGCCACAGGAAATCGGTGAAACCAGCTACCTCCACAAGAAGACCAGGAAGAAATTAAGAATCTATTAAAAGATATTTACGTCACTGGATACGTTTACCTTTGGAAGGAGAGCACGCTGCTCAGGAGAGCAGCAGCCCTCTTCTGAGATGGAACAATTTCACATGCCAGATGAAGCCTGCTCTCAGAGGTTAGGGAATAAACTGCAATCCACTTCTGCCTCCACCTTTTTGGAATCACACCTTCTCCCAGTTCCAGCCCGGCCCCGGGCCCTCAGAGTCAGCACTGGTGCTTAGCTGTGGCACTGCAGGCCAAGGTGCAAATCTCAGCAAATCTCAGATGTGGAACCTCAGAGAGCTCAACCTTTATCTCCTTTAATCCTTCTCTACAGTTTTATGACATGCTGATACTTTGCAATTTCTTCAACAGTTTCACAGGCAAATGGAAGACGTTAGGGAAGGTTGAACACCACTAGGTGTCAAAAGTGGATAGAGGGAAAGAGGATCAGAGCCACGTGCACTCTCATCAAGAGCATCTAAAGAGAGAGAACGTGCTGGCTTGGGAGGGAAGGCCTTTTGCTCTCTTCGCCTCTCTTTGTTTTGTGGACTGCAGGTCACACCCAGGGCCTTGGGAATGCTAGGCAAGTGTCCTGCCACTTGGACTTTGCAGCACATGACTCAAACTCACGAAGTAGCTGGTACTGGCCTTGAATTTTTGACTCTCCTGTCCCCATTTCCCAAGGGCAGGGACTGTGTGTGTGCCACTATGCCTGGAAGAACTCAGTTTTTTAAAAGAATCTTTTTTCCTTCCTTGAGTCTTTTTTTTTTTTTTTTTCCTTATCTATAGTTTAGAATATGAGCAATTGTCTACACTGATGCCAATTCTCTCTTTAAACACAAGATGGCACTCAAGGTCTAATCTTTGGGGAATAAAAAAAACTGAATTTCCTTAAAAATACACCACTGTGTAATTATGTAAACCTGTAAGAACGATATTTAAACCAAATCACTCTGAAAGGACAGCGCAAACACACATGAAGTGTGTTAAATGAATGTGTTTCTATGTAACTGGAGGAAAAGGGGATCAGCTGTGCCAAGAGAAAGATGATTTGTGGTTTATGTGTTTAAATACACACGACCAAAAAAAAAAAAAAAAAATCCAAACAAACTGAAAAAAAAACCCCACAATCAGTTAAAATCATTTGTAAGCATAATACAGATTAACTTCATAAATCAAAATACAAGACAGCTGAGTCCAGAGTGTGCTCTTTAAATACAAGAAAGGTTTATATTGATATGTGACATGACACAGGTATTCATCTCCTTTTCAATACACCAAAGTGAGAGGAAAAGTAAATCTTGATGTTGATACACACAGGCAAATATCTTTCCTTAAAGGTGGATGTAATATGCTCTTGTCTGTACACAGATAGGATATATATGTATATATACTTACTGAAACTTTAAATCTTCAGTAAGTACATACTAGTAGGAAAGTAGGAACTACATGTTTAAATTTTCAAATAAAGTTTGTGCTTATAAACACAATTTGGTTGATCTCCGTGCCTTATTTTTTTTTTTTCCAACTGGTAAACTAGAGAAAATTCTTCTATAGAATTTTCTAGATCAAAATGTCAGAGGTGGTAATCTAGTTGAAAGTGGAGGTCAGGAGCCTGGGTTGGATGCTGTGCACTGGGGCAGGCTGGTGATGGATGTGGAGTTAGCTCTGCCTCTGTGGGATGCTGATGCATATCTTTGTGTGCTACACTTGAGCTCTGCCTGTCAACTCCAGTACGACATTAGGGATGAGGCCTAGTGATCGAATACTAATCCTGTTCCGTCTATGCCTCTTTCTTATCTTCTCTTGCTGGAACAAAATACCTGACATAATCAGCTTAAAAAGAAAAAGAGGTTTCTTTGTGGATCATGGTTTCAGTCTATGGTTGGTTGGTCCTATCACTTTGAGTCTTTGACAAGGCAGGACATTATAGCAGCAAAACAAAGCTGCTTACTTCATGGTGTTCAGAGAACAAAAAGAAGAGTGGACTGGGGTATCAGTGTTCCCTCCAAAAGCATGGCCCAATGATGTAACTTCCTTTTACAAGGCCCCACCTTCTGAAGGTCCCACCAACTCCTGGCAACACCACAGACCAAGCCTTTAGCATGATCTACTGGTTTTCTTTACTGTTGCTGTGATAAAATACCATGACCAAAAGCAGACAACTTGTAGAGGAGAGGGTTTATTTGGCTTACAAGTTACAGTCTGTCATCAGGGAAAGTGAAAGCAGGAACTCACGGCAAGAGCCTGCAGACAGGAACTGAAGCAGAAGGCATGGAGGAACACTGGGTTTGCTAAGCTGCTTTCTTTTTTCACCCAGAGCCACCTGCCCAGGGTTGGTGCCACCCCTGAAGGCCCTCCTCTAACAATTAACTATCAAGAAAAGGCCCCACAGATGTACAGGTGGGCAGGTGGGCAATCTGATGGAGGCATTTTCCCAGTGAAAGTTTCTCTTTCCAGATGACTTTGGTTTGTATCATGTTGAGTTAAAACCAAGTGAGACTCATGATCTTTAGGGAACAGGTAAGATTCAGACTGTAGCAATCTGCTGTGTGTGTACAGGAGCAATGTTGGTTTTTTGTTGTTGTTGTTGTTGTTGTTGTTGTTGTTTGTTTGTTTGTTTGTTTCTCAAGACAGGGTTTCTCTGTGTAGCCCTGGCCGTCCTGGAACTCACTCAGTAGACCAGGCTGGCCTTGAACTCAGAAATCCACCTGCCTCTGCCTCCCAAGTGCTGAGATTAAAGGCGTGCACCACCACTCCCTGGCAGGAGCAACATTCTTTTAAGAGACTATATACTGAAGGTAAAGCTGTACCAGAAGTAATGGCTTAGATAACTTGCTGGCTGTCAGAGCTTAGACTCTGGATTGAGATTGTTTCTGTTGCTAGATGCATTGTAATGATACAGTTGTAATCATTCACTGCAGTGTACAGCAGTTTTACATGTGCATAACAAGAGCACTCTAAAGAACAGTCTTTGTTATTGATTTTATGTGTTCACTACTTCTCTTGAGAAAATAAGTACAACCCACAGATTGGATGTTAGATTCATTTTTTTTCCCATGTCTTAGAAATAAGGCATTTATGAATATTCAAATGAACAGTCAAGGTAGTGTTTTAAAAGGCTTCAGAAATGAACACTAAATTACATGATTAATTAGTGAATATTTATGAGCTGATTATGATAATGAGTATATATTAGCAGTAACCAAAATACATGTAAGAGTTTAAAATTTGCATAAAATATTTATGACAGTCATATTTTCAGTTTTAAATCCCTATTTATAAACTATTCCCTAGATAGAACTCTCCAAACAGAACCATGGTCTATATCTACAACATAGACATTAAATTTCAGGTTTTTCTAAAATTAATTTTATTTAATTCTAATATTAAATGTTGAGATAAGATACATATACATTTTTTCAAAAAAAATTAACTGAGTACCTATTATGTGCTGTTCACTACACTAAGCATTAGGGATGCTTATTCCAATGCCCCTATCGTGGGTACTTCCCCATGACCATGTCTGGACAGCATGGGCCCTGATAGAGACACTATAAGACAAGTGATGGGGGAGCTGAGACATCTGAGCACAGAAGGGACAGTTTCATATGAAGAGATGTGTTCTGGATTCATGCCACCCTTGTGGGATGCTGTGCCAGGCTAAAGAGAGATGGAGCAGAGAGGGCAAATTGCAGACATAATGGTACTAGCTACATGTGGTCAGCTATGTGTTATTCTCTAACTTGAGATAAATTTACATTTCTTACATATTTCTGCTAGGGACTATTTTCATTCTGTGGAAAGCTGGGGTGGGGTATATTCCCCATTCCTCAGGAACTAATGTCTTTTGAATGTTCAAATGCTAAACTTTTAAATATGTGGTATCATTCAAGAAGCTCAATGTAAAACAGCTTTGCAAGGAAGGGAGTGTTATGACCAGAGCAGCACAGACTGAGAGGGTAAAAACCCCACCAAGATCTGCCTGACTCCTCTCCTGTTAGTACCAAGGAAAGGTTTTCCATCTGTGAAAGGAACACGAGCCAGAGAAGAAGCACAAAGAGCAGTAGCAAGTCTTATGGCATATCTGTGTGCTAGGTGGCGTTAGAAGCATTTACATATATTGAAACATTGTCTGAATACATAAGCAACTCTAGACCTCTTTGGGGGGCAGCTGCTATTGAACAAATACAACTGAGGCACAAAGGAGTCAAGACCTGATGCTCAAGGTTCCAGAGGTACTATCCAGACAGACCAGCACTTAACGTACCAACCTCACAGGCATCTTTTTGACTCAGGCCAAGACTTAACTCAGGGTACCAGTAAAGGCTCTGCAGGGAGAGATATTCCAAGTAGAAGACACCAATGGGGAAGAAGCCTTAGGTTTCCACATAAGAAAGAGAAACATAATTGCGTATGGTATTGCTGGATGAGAGCAGTGAGCAGGGAGAACAGCAGAAGAAGGCAGAGGTAGGTGAAGAAGAGAGTCTTTCCTTAACACTATGCAAACAAGTGTCTCAGTTTGTGTTTTTCTTTCTAATGAACTAATAAATGAATAATTAATAAGGATGGAGCCACTGTCCTGAGTCGTGGTAAGGAGCTACACCACGGAGCCACACCACGGAGCCACATCTCCAACTCTGTTTTTTTTTTTTTTTTTTTTTTTTTTATAACCAGAAAATATCAGTGTAAGAAAGGCATTCAGACAGGCTCAGTGGTACACATTTGTAATCCCTGAACTCAAGAGGCTGAAGCCGAAGGACCTTGAGTTTGAGGTTAGACTGGGTTACAAAGTTAGGAAGTTAGTTCAAAGCCAGTCTTGTCTCAAGAAATCAGGGGCTGGGCATTTAGCTCAGTGATGGAGGGCTTGTCTAACTGCACTTTTCCACATATTCTGCAGTTTGATGAACATTAAGATTTGATGATGATTATCTGGAAAAAAGCTGAATTTCACTATTCCTTAGGCGTTTACTTTACTTGCACTCTTTGCACGTACAAATATCTATGGCACTACGTGATGCACATAAATGTGACGTCTTTTCAAAATTGTATTCAAAGAGATTCCCCCCCACTTAATTAATAAGATGCAAATAGCATCTGATCTGTATATATTCTCATCAGCCACCAGATGGCGTAAGGTGTGTGGGCATTTCATTCTGACAGGGTCATGGCACATAACTTGGCTCTATAAACTCAAAATAATGTATTCTGAAGTGCTCTAGCACTCAGACAGCTCACTTGTTTTAGCCACATGTAGAATTGAGTGACTAAGTTGAAATTGACCGGGTCCTCGTTTTTCTAAGTCTCGGGGTTCTGTGAGATGCCAGCACTCCAGAAGGAAGCAATGCAAACAAGGGAAAGAAAACAGCTCTGTTACAGGAAATCAGAGAGGAAGTCATGTCAAAGCAATAGCTATCTTAGATTCTGAGTAAGTTTTTCAACTCCAAGAGAAACTTGAAACATGCTTTCAAGAAAAAGACATGTTTGCCCTCCTTCAAACTTAGCGTAATACACTTTTCTCCTTCCTATAATTTATGCTGAAAGGCTAAAGAGTAATACAGAAACTTTTCTTCACTTTGGTCCAAAGAGGCGTTGTTGCTGAGGTTTGGGCAACAAAAGGCTAGAAGAACCTACTTGACTTTTACTCAAATAAAGTGCATTGTTTAATGATCCTGTATTCCCATCAGAAAACCACAGGCTCCTGACTGTGTATGGCAGGAGCTGAAGTGTGAGATGAAAATGGGGAGGGTGTCAAGGTCTTCCCTTCCCAAGCCTCACAGCAGCACAGCTGCTGAGCACCGTGAAGAAAGTGCACTGTTCACATGCTCTCTTTCTGATCACACACACACACACACACACACACACACACACACACACACGAAAAATAAAAGGGAGACTGGGGGGTGGGGGGAAGGAAGAGACCTAGCAGAAAAATGGGCAGGGAGAGAAAGAGTTTATTTAATATGGTCTGAGTATATATTTTATTTGAATGAAAAAAATTGTTATGAAACCCATCATTTTGTCCAGTGAATGCACATTTACTTTGGTGTGCAGGGGGAGCTCATGTATACCTGTGTTTACATGCGTGGGGGTGTGCATGTGTACGGAGGCTACTGGTTGACTTCTGATGTCTTTCCTGATTGTTTCACTAAGGTAAGGTCCCTTGCTTAACCTGAAGCTCTCCAATTTGGTTAGTAGAGAAAGTAATCCAGCTTGACAGAACCCTCTATCTCTGTCTTCTGAGTACAGGGATTACAGGAGGGTCACTTGGTCTACCTGGTATTTACACGGTTCTGGGGATCTGTACTCTGGCCTTTATATTTGAATAACAAGCACTTTATTCCCAGATTCAATAAAAAATTTAAATCACACAAGAGTATGTGTACACACACACACACACACACACACACACACACACGATTCCTGAATGAGATATCTTTGAGAAAACAAAGTCAGAGCTAGGAGAAAGATGAAATGGTAGCCAGTGATAACTCACTTGGGAGAGGACAGGCTGGGCTCCTCACTGTGGCTTATGCCCTAGTTCCCTGTTCATTAGCTTTCCTACCTGAGTTCCCGTGGAAGGAAATGGTGCTTTCTTATCATTGTTCTCATGCTTACAAAAGGCAAAGGCTGCTATTCCCAGGACATCTGCCAATGGCTCAGCAGACAGTAGAGAGCAGAAAAACCAACACTCAAGGTCACGCTATGATGCATTCAAGGCAATTGGAAGGTCTTACTTCGACTCCCACTGCGATAGATACTGCCGATCCTGCTGCTTCCATTTGTAATACTGTCCCATGAAATGTGGATCTCCAACAACTGAAATAAAGTGATTAAAGAAAGAAGTATTTATATACACTCCTTAATATCATTCAGAGTTGAGGGTAGTTCACGTCTCATTAAGTTGATATGTGGCAATTGCACACACTGTATAGTTCATGTTACAATGCTCAGGGACTTTGCAAATGTTTTCTTTTTATTGGAACTGTGTAATACTCAATATTGTTGGAAATAAGTAGATTGTGACTTGGAAATTGTTTTCATTATAATGACATTCGTTTATATATCATTTATACAGTTAAATAAAATTTATGAGAGACCATTGTTTTAGACTGAAGTCCTGTACTAGGTCCCAATACTAATGCAAGATGGAGTCCCTCAAGCCAGACAGTGGTGGTACTTTAATCCCAGCACTTTAATCCCAGCACTATGGAGGCAGAGAAGGTACATCTTGGAGTCTGAGGCTAGCCTAATCTATACAGTAAGTTCTAGAACAGCCAGAGCTACAGAGAAACCATATATATATATATATATGTATATATGATAAAAGTGGAGTTTTATTTTCACAATGTCATGCATTCTTGGGGCAAGCAAAAGAATCCCCAAACAAACCCGACTTATGGCAAGCAACTGGAAGGGTCAGTGGGATGAGCAAGTCCCTCTATACTCCTCTTCCAAGAAAACTAACCTGGTTGTTTCCTGGTTCCTACTCTTTAGTTAAAATGCTACCTAACTCATGATTCACTAATAAAAGCCAATTCTGTGTTTAAACTTGCAGAAACTTTGTATCATAGTAATGGCAATAAAGTATTAAGATAACTCATGGAGACCACAGCTTCAATAACTTAGCAGTTTTCTAATTTAGCTGGTCAAGTGAAAAATTAAGTCTTGGGGTTGGAAGTATCAGTCTTCCCATTTCTACTCTGAAAACCATTATTTTGTTTTGTTTCCAGTTCCAGGAAAATCCAGGCCCTGTGTAAACCAAATCAAGGCAGGGCATCTGTATCCCAGAGACACTTCCAATCTTGATCATATCATCCACAGAGAAAGACTATCAAACAGATGGTTCTCCTGGCATGAGGGAGCCCTTTGGCAACCCTGCTGTGACACTGAACCCTCCTTTGGCTGATGTCAAGGGTTCCAGTAGCCTCCCTTGGGCTCGAGCGGCCTCCCTTGATCTGAACACTGGGAGTTGCCTCTGGTCCGGTTCTGGATCCATGCCAGTCAAGTCCATCCCTCTCCTGAGGAGCCAGCCTCTAATGCTGGGAGGCAGATCTTAAGAAAGCCTCGACTTCTTTAACTTTTTCTTAGAATCTGGTATTGCTAGAGACAATCATCTTCACTAGTCTCATGAGAATCACAGTTGATGTTCCTATTCAAATTTCTGTCCAGAAGCTGGAGAAATGGGTTCATGCTTAAGAGCACTTCCAGAGGATCCAGATTCAATTCCCAGCACCCACATGAAGCTCACAACTGCCTATAGTTCCAACTCCAGGGCTTCTAACACCTCTGGCTTCCATTAGTAGACATGTGTGAGTATACAAAGTAAAACAAAACAAGACTCCTTTATATCCAGGGCAGGTTATTAGGTTCGGGAGCAGAGCACCGGGATTCCATCCCAGCAACCCAAACATCAGGATTTTTATTTTATTTAGTTTGAATAGTACAGATACAAGTAGACTTTCTGGCCTCCTGTGTGCAGCAGTTCCATCTGCCCAGCTCATGTCTTCACTAGGGTGTTTTGAAATCATGTTACCTTACTGGCTCACAAGTTTGTGGTTACTTACAAGTTTATGCTGCCAATCAAAGTCACACAAAATATACTGAAGTGTACTCTAAACCTACATCACATGTTTTCTCCTCCTCTGTCCTCCCCTTCTTAAGTCTGAGTTTTTAGATGAACCACTTAGCTAGATGCTCTCTGCTAGTCTCGTTATCTGGAGTCTTTACTCTTTCATTGCAATGCGATGCCATTTGCTTTTGATAGAGAAATTACATGATTTTCACCAGCAACCTTCCTATACACTCTAGCTTTGTTCTTTCTCAGATCCACATAAGGACACACAACCACACTGTCTTCCAGGCCTCATTAGACCCTTTGTGCTGGCACTGGGGGAAATACATCCTTTCCATTAAAGAAGCAAATCTCAGCTCTCTAAGAATTCTTGGTGAAGAGTCGTCTTTCTTTTTCATGATTATTATATGTAACAGTAGTGGATTTATTTTTCCCAAGCTGAGTTTTTCTTTCTCTGTATAGCCCTGGCTATCCTGGAACTCCTTTCATAGTCAAGGATGGTTGAACTTGCAGAAATCTACCTGCCTCTGCCTCTCTCGAGTGTTGGGATTAAAGGCATTTGCCACCACCACTTGGCTTGGAATTTTTACTATAGGCACATTCATGTAAAGTAACTGGACGGGTGCTCTTATACTGCTCAGACAAACAGACTAGAAGCATTCAAGAGTGTCTTCTTATCAACCATCTTCAACTTAACAAGGACAATATTAAAAAATTTGCTAAGGTTCTATTTAAAGATAACTCATATCTTTCTGTACGGTCTTTAAAATGGATTTTTCCTGCATTATGTATGTGAGTCTGTGGCAGGCAGTCTCCACCTTACAACCCCAAAGTGACCATGTTACCTCTCCAGGAAGTCCACACATGTTATACTGATTCCGGCTTCTCTATTTTATCTCAGAGGACAAGAACAGTTCTTTTCTACAGACTTTTACATTTCTCACATTTCACCTCTGTTTTGTTGTTGTTTCTTTGTTTGTTTTGCTCAGCTGTCTTGCACCACCTGCCTGTAATCTCCTTAGAAAGCTTACCCACAATGCTTATCTTCTTGTCTCCAGGACAGTCAACTGTCCAATGACTGATGCTGACAAGAGGAAACCCAGGAAGGATGGGGCAGGAGAGAGACAAAGGGGAAGGGAGGCCTTGAAATTTGTACCTTAAGTTCTAGAGGGTGAAATTGCTGCCTCATGGTGCTTGTGGAACAGTTTTGTAAGCTATGGCAGAGAAGCGTCCCCTCCACGGCTTTCTCTTAATTCTTTCTCTTCCATAATGTAATTCTTTTTTCTTGAAAATTACAGTGTTGCTTCCATTCTGGGATTTGTTTGTTTTTGCAGTAGTGGGGATAGAACCCAGGACCTGGTGCCTCCCTACACTTTTTTTTTTTTTCCACAATGAGGCAGGAAAGAAAGGCAGAGAAAGTGTGTGTGTGTGTGTGTGCGTGCGTGTGTGTGTGTGTGTGTGTGTGTGTGTGCACATGTGTGTAGGAATGGGGTGGGGGATGAGAAGAGAGAAATACTCCTCTCCTTGGAATTTAGTTGAAGCCCCTTGCCAGCAGGAAACCAAGAATGCCCAATTAATGACTGCTTAAAGCCTTTCTCCCTTCCCAGCTGTAAACCTGTAATTTTCTAGGAATCCCACCAGAAACCCCATTTGCAGGGAAAGGACACATGTGTACTAAACTCCTAGCACAACCCTAGAGACTCTGGTTTCTCTTTATCAGATTATAATTCCATCCAGTCTTCCTCCTGAACCACTGTACAATCTCATTTACCAAACAGAACAAAAGGGGGCCAGGATCCTCCCGAGCAACCTTTGAGATGTAACTTGAGAGTCACCAAAATGGTTCATGTGGATAATACAGAGACAATGGCCATGCTCCTTTGAGAAGCCCGTGCCTTCTTATTTTTTCTGCTTTCTCTTGAGAAACTTGGAACCCACTCTGGTGTGTCTGTCTTGTAACTCTCATGCTTAAATCTGTTAAAATGTCTTTAACAAACGTTAAACAACATTACCTCATCCTTGGCATTGAAGCCAGGCATCCTGCTTTGGCCTGATTTATGTCTCTCAAAATCTAGGAAAATTCAGGTTGTTGTGTGGCAATTTGTCCCCCTACCACTGACAATGATGTACCTACCACTTGTCCTATGTATGGAGAAGTTGACTTAAAAGTTGCCCATCTTCTCTGCATGCACTGTCAAATCTGGAAAAGACAGTACAGCTTCCACTAGTGTGTTTTCTTTACATACAATACTATCTCACTTGACCACAGAGCACCTAAAAGTCGGGTGAATATTCTTTGCTCATTGATAAGAATGAAAGATGGCATTCCATTAGGTAAGCCACTCACTTCAATTTACTTACCTGTATGTCGCAAAACTAGCATGGGGCTAAGGAGTCCTAACTTCTGACATCATGGTGATCCCACCTGTGGCTTGCAAGTTATAGTCACCCGGGGAGCTTTCAAAAACTACCACTACCCAGTCCTACTGCCAACCCTGATGGAATTGGTTTAGGTGTGCCCTTTGTGTCGGAATTTTTACAAGCTCCTCAGGTGGCTCTAATGAGCAATTGTGGCTGAGAGGCTCCGCTCTGCAAGCAGGCGCACTGCCTCTTGCCTGGAAGGAAGGGCCTTTGGAAGACTCAAAAGAATGAAAGTCTCCTGGGGTGAAAGCAAGCACCCCCTGATGCCAGAGGCTGTTTGGTTTGCCTGCTGACAGCAACAAGTACCAGGAAGCCTCCACTCAGCGCCGCACAGCACGCTGCTCTGCTCGGAGGAATTCCTTTCCTGGAACGTAAGCATTTCCGTATGGGGATCGTATTCTGTCGTTAAAGAGCTGTTCCTACAACCATATGCATGGGTTTTCTCTCTGCCAAACCCTTTATTTGACATTTTATAGTGACGGGCAGAGAACAGTGGGGTCACTGGTACATTCTCTATCTGATTTCCTGTGACTGTGAATGAAAGTGACATGCATTTCAAAAATTCGGCTTATCCTCCAGTGTTTGAATGTAAATCTCACACTATGCTATGATAATATGTTGTCATATTATAAAGGCAGAATAGTGTCATAGGAAGGAAGTGTAGAGCCAGCAGTATAGTCCAAGTTTCCGGACCACAGTGCTAATAACTGAGAGTAGGCATGTATATTGAATGCTGTGTATATATGTATATATATGAATAGTGCTTCAGCCCTATGATGTATGTGATTATTTGCATTCTATAAACAAGGCAACTGGGCCAAGAAGGGCAATTGACTTACCAATGTCACACCTTAGGTAGTTAATGACAGCAAAGATAAGCCATGGGAACTGCCTCCAGAATTTACTTTCTTTATCAGTTTGTAATATTTTCTCCTATGTAGATGACTTTAGCTAAATCACCTGGTTTCTCCTAGTCTTATTTTCTCATCTAAAGACAAAGGGGGCTAGAAGACTGTCTAGCCCCTCAGGCAGATGTATGGCTTTTGTGACATATATTAAGGTGTTCAGGAAATAAATATTATTTGAACAAACCAATCAATGATGAACTGAGGATGGTTAAAAGCATAGTGTATACAGACACACGCTAAGACTGTATTATAAAATAATACACTCATAATTGTTATGAAATTGATATCTAGACATAGCTTTTGTGGCTCAAAAATATGAAAAAGCGTTAACACCTAAATCAAAGTTCAACAACCTCCTAACCGTAAAATACAAAGCTCTTAGAAAAGCTCATGAGATTTTAATAATCTCAGCAGCGATAAGAATATAAATGTATAAATGAAGTTAAAAGAGGTTTCCTTTGTCTTTCCGAGTCATTGAAGAAGCATTCTGCAATCTAAAAGCTTTATCTTCATTACTGCCAGGAAATTAGGCCATTAAAAAAAAGAGTGTTGGCTCTCATCCAGCTGAACTATCAAAAGACAACATGGCCAGCAGAGTCTGTCAGGTTTACATTTACATTTTTAAATTAGGTGCTGGGTTTTTTTTTTTGAAGGGAGACTCTTAGAGCATTTTTATAATGATTCCATGGGAAGAAGAGGCAGTGGGCTTGTGAAATCTGCCATCCAGGGTTAGATTCAAAGTCTCAGAAATTCTTCTGGGCTACAGATAACTGTTCCCAGGCTCCTGCTTTCCCAGAGGATGAGTTACAGACAGTTAGCGACAGGCAGATGAAGAAATAACATAATTCAGCAAGCTGGAGTCAAATGCTTTGGAGGGAGGAATCACTATCAGGGGATCATCATAATTTCCCTCCATTTCAAAATCATTTTTTTTTATTAAGAAGCAATCATTCCCAAACCTTCTGAAGTTTTGGCATGATTGCATCTTTTGCCTAGGGTTGGGTTTCTAAGGCCCCCTATGTTTTACATGCTACCATCTGGCAGAAATCCATTTGTTTGTTTGTTTGGGGGAATTTGCCTCCTAGTCCCTAGAGCTAATATCTCTCAATGCCAGGTTTTTACAACAAATATTTATTGTCTCCAGATCCATCTCTGTCCCTCCATATTTTGCACACACAAACACACACACATAGAGTAAGACCTTGAAATGAACTGATTGGCTAAAGGTGCTGGTCACCAAACTTTTAAAATTAAATACCCATGGACTCGAATATCAGAAATAAAAATTTTCTGAACTGACAGCATTACTAAAATCTGTGTATCATAATGCACTTTGACTTTTTATTTTACAACCACTAGTGTGTGAGGATGATAACATAAAATCACAAAATAATTAATAACTAACTTCCTGAAAGACCATGTGATTTCTTAAACGTTATCTTATTAGGTCTTGTAACTGCTAAGCATAGCAGTACTCTTGCCTTAACTTATGCCTAAAAAAGAATAAATACAAACTTTTGCTGTAGTTGGGAAATCAATACAATGAGATGATGAACCATGAGACCCAAAAATCAAAGCAGTGACCACAAGGGAAGAGATGAGCAGAAAGAGTATGATATTGCATGAGGTAAACCAAGAATACAAAAACAAGAAAGATTAAGAGGCGTAGCGTTGTTTTAAAAATTCTTAGGCTGAAGAAAATGCAGAAATAGTGAGCTGCCAGTACCCAAAGAAGGAAGGAGGGACAGGTTTGGGAGTGGGAGGGTGAACTGGGTTCAGGATACCTTAAATGGCAAGCTTGCACAATATGCAGGTGAGTCTCATGACAGCACATCAAGAGAGTCTGCGTAGAGATATGGTTTTGGCAGTCACTGACTAAGGAAGAACGTGGTAGGGCCTCTCAGAGAGTGGGAGGAGGATAGAGGAAAGAAAGAAGCAGAGGAATACTTAGAAAGAAAGAAGAAACCTCACAGGTACAGGGTATTGTACACATCAAGGAGAATGTAGGCGGTAACGGCTATAAAAGAACAGGGCTATAAAAAGTCAGCACAGACTCTGAGATCTGCAGCCCCTTCTAAATCTCACAATGTCCAATGCCATTTTGGCAGGAGGGCTGGGACAAAGCCACATTTTTCCTTGTGTGTGAAGACTGGATAGCCTACTTCGAGGCAAACAATGACATACACTCTAAAAGTCCAGTTAAATGGAACCAGTTGTCTAGCTCTTGGAGTCTGTTTTTGTGGTCCCCAGAAAATGTTTTCTTACATTGATGTAACTAAACAACCCTCAGCTCTCATGTTTTCTGGCTGTGGTTTGCTCTGCACACTGGCTCTGGCATAGAGGATAACTGTGTTTGAAATGGAAAGGTCCACCCTGCTGTGAACACTTCTTTCTGGGGCGAAGGCCTTAAGTAAACCTCATAAGATTAAGAACTCAATCAATTGCCTACTCTTCCTTCTGGCTTTTAAATAGACTTCAGATTGGGGGCTCTTCACAAAGAAGAGCTAAATTGCTAGTTGTTGAGTGAAGAGTATAGTATAGACAGTCAATAGAACCGTTTACTGCTCTTGCAGAGCAGATATGTGTCAATTAGTCTTGAGATGAGAGCAAGACAAACCAAGAAAAATTAAGAGATTAAAAGATTAAAAAGGACACAGAATAAATAAGGTAGCATCAACTCACATGGATTTTTGGAGTGTTTTGCGATTTTTGTTGTGGCTATCTCAGACCATGTCTTGTAGTAGTCATTAAATGAAATTGTTTTAATTACTCTGAAAATATAAACAAAAGGCCATATTTAATGTGTAAATTTGTCCTTAAAATGATTTGATCAGAGCATACAACTCTGCTAATATCACACCAAACTAGACTGATACAAAACTTAGGATGCTCTCTCCTCCTCCTCCTCTCCTCCTCTTCTTCTTCATCTTCCTTTCCTCCTCCTCCCCTTCTCCTACTCTTTCTTTCCTCCTTCTCTTCCTCTTTTCTTCCTCCTTCTCCTCTCCTCCTCCTCCTTCTCTTTTTCCTCCTCCTCTTCCTCCTCCTCCTCTGTCTTCTTCTTTTCTTATTTCTTTTCATCCCTTTGAGACCAGAAATTTGTGTCCGTGGCAGGTCTTGATCTCTGTGTATCCCAGGCTGGCCCGAAACTCCCAATTCTCCTGTTTCAGCCTCTTGTGTGCTGGGATTACAGGTACATGCCACAGTGCTAGGCATTAGACATGCATCTCTAAGACTCATACACTTAATACATGGATCAAAAACATTGATTTCACCATTGACAAGTATAACAAATAAATGTCCACCTATGTGCACATTTATCTATACTGTAAAAAGGAACTATAACTTTAAGACAACTGCCTTTCATGCCAATATATAAAAGGAACTTTAAGGGAAGCATTATACTTGTATTTTTATTCTGTAATAAATTTTCTTAAATACCATATCAGATGTATTATGATTGTTTTTATTTCCTCTTCGTAGGGAGAATAAAAGCATCAGACTGTAGATTAGTTTTTACACAGCATCTAACTACTGTTGACATGGAGAGACTCTCCCTTCTCTTCCTTCTTCCACACTTTTCTCTCCGTTAGTGTCATTGGGACCCTAACAGAGGAGTGAAGGTTGTGTAGGTAAAGCAGCTGTGGAACACTCTAAATCACTGCATCTCTACATATTTTTTTACTATGAACTTGTTGAACACAGCGAGTCACAGCTCTGTAAATAAAATATCACTCAGAGATAATGTTCAGCCATGTGAAATCACCAGCTAACTGGTTCGGGTAGATGCTTAAGAGTCAGGTGTAATAGCCCTTATGTCTGTTTTCCAGTTTAACTTCTCGGTTCTTTGGACAGAGAAACACATTTTCAGTTAAAACAAATATGTTGATACTATTTTTTTTTTTTTTATGGGTCAGCTGTAAGTTCCTTAAGGTAAATATTTGAGTCAATTCTGAAAGTAATGGAGCAATCTTTAAATGGACCAGTGCCTTCATCTGCTACAGTTTGTGACACCTAATTTTAAGACTAACAGGTTTTAAATATGTTATTACTTTTCCAATCATATGTAAGTAGAGTTCTGAAATGGGGTGAAAATCAATTAACCATCACTATTACTGCTTCCAGTGTGGCTGGCCAAGCTTCACACTACTGAAGGAAATGCTAAAGTAACGTAAATTTGCATGAATTTGCCCCCCCCCCCCGGAATGTTTCAGCAATTTGCAGTGGGGGTAAGGAAATGAAAGGCTGCCCTATATCTGCTGCATGAAAATCTTGGGATCAATTTGCAATCACAGTTCACTTAGCAGACAACAATGACCCAAGAGGAAGGAAACTGTCAACACACGTCTCACTGAAAAAAAAAAAAAAAAAAACCATCCCTAGGCACAATGGTCTCCATTGTCTTTTGTCTGTTTGAGGATGACCCATGACCCTCTCCCTTCCCAGGGGTGTCCTGTTCAGTTTCAAACTGCTAGCCCTCCAGGGATTTCTTTTCTTTCTTGCAGAATAATTAAAAATATTACCCTAAAAGGTGTAACTATGGTTAGCTTGAATACACAGAGAAGAATATCTTAAATATTTGCATTTCCAATTCTATAAAGCAAAAAGTTCTTTAAAATAAAAGGGCAGTAACTGTATTTACTATCATTTAGACAGTCTATGAAGCTAATAAGGAGATGAATGGCATAAAAATGTTTGTAGTTCCCACCAATACCAAGAACATACTGAACACTGTCTCCGACTGAAAAAAGGAGGAAATGTAAATTTGTAAGTTTAAACTGGACACCAGAGCTGATTTTTCTGTTGAAATAAGACATATCCCTGGGTGAGTGAAGGGAACAGCTTTCTCTACTCCCATAATAAGGTGCTGCATGGTTCAACATTTAGATAATTTGATGCATTGACCATACTTTTTTAGAAGTGGCAATAAACAAAAGAATTTGGAGGAGGGTAATAAAACTTTTGTTTCAAAGTCATCAGGGAGTCATTTGGGGTGCAGTGTCTGCAGAAAGGAAGGAGGCATCCTAGACTCAGGAACAGCCTCAGCCATATTTGGCAGGGGTAGGGTATGATGTTCATATGCACACAGAGGCTCTTCGAGTAAGGGAAGATAGGGATGGGGTAGCTGAATTCAGTGGAGAGTTCTGACCGAGAGCAGCTGGAAGCCGTTCCAGTAAGAGAAGCTTGGTTGTACAGGCTGCACTCTTTTGCGTGCAGACAGAGAGTAGTTGAAATTGGTTGACAAGCGTGGTTTATCAGAATGAAGAGCCATCAGTGGTTCCCAAATTGCAAATTAAAGAAGAAGCTGGAGCTTGAGCAGGGGTTTCCTCAGGGGTTCACAGATGGGGGGGGGGTTTCTAGAAGACTAAATGTAGGGTCAGTTAAGAAATAGTAATGAAGGTGTGAGCTACCTTAGAATTAACAGGGGTGGGAGCATTTGAATTGTTTTGAGGAAGGTAATACAACTTTTTTTTGCTTGAAAGTCATCAGGGGGTCATTTAGGGTGGTATCTGTAGAAAGGAAAGAGGCATCCTCGGCTCAGAAACAGCCTCAGCCATATTGGGGGCTAGGGTTAGGAGCAGGTACAGACAAAAACAACATAACACTGAAGAAAGAACTGACTGGTAACCTGGCGTGTGAGCCGTTCAGGAATGTTGGGGTCAGATACTTTCCTGAAGCCCAGGAGACTAGTTTTCTATTAAAAGAAAACTTTGTGTGGGACCAAAGTAAATTATGAATGTAATTTTAGGTGTGGCTTTAGGTGACACTACGACAGAAGAGCCAAAATGACCTTTATGGGTCTGATAGTAAAATTTGAAACGGAAAAGAGAGATTGACAGATGAAGCCATTGAGGAAACCAATCTTCAAAACAGTGGTTAGAAGAGAAAGAGAGGACACCAACTTAAAGGGAGCCAGTGATGGGAAAAGGCGGGTTCACTGCCTGCAAGAAGAAGTTAATGGTGATGCTTGTTTTACAGAAGTAACGCCCAGCTCGAACTTTGTCTGGTTGAAAGCTTCTCCTGCACCACCAACTAGTGCTTAGCATCATGGTTAAGACTGCAGGATCTGGGATTAGTGGGGTGACCCCTCTGGCATGCTTAGTTATTGGCTGTGTTATTGGCTGTGACATAACAGGGGAGTTATGTCACCTTTGCATGCATATTTCCTCATCGCTAAAAGAGAGGGGGCTTTTCTCAAGAGGTCATCATAGGTATTCAGTGAGGTCACACATGAAAAGAGCCAAGTTTAGCACGTCATCATCACGCAGTCACTTGTCTTCTGAGCTGGCTTCCCATGGTGTCTCAATATTTCATCACTTCTCAAAGGCTGTAAACTGTTTTCCTACCTTCTATTCTTTAGACCAAAGAGGGTGATGCCTCTGTTTCCAAGTGATGTTTGTCATCTAGTTCTAGAGGATAAAGTCTCAGTGCTTTCGAACAAAACTTGAGGCTCTTCATCAGCTGGCCACGCCCAGCTCCGTCTTCTTGCAGTGTCTCATTGCTCTCTTCAGAGCCCCCATCTTGTGGGAGTTCCTGTAAATCTTGACTATTCTATAATATTTCACTTCTGTTTCTGTGGAAATTTTTCTAATTAGAGATCACCCCATCTTCTTTTCATCCCATACTCTTACTCATCAAAGTCTGGGTTGAGTCAAACAATTGTGTATGACTGATGCCATAGGGGACACCCCGGGGGTTTGCCTCCTCAGTTTCTCTCATGCTCTCCCCAGCACAACATGTGGAGACTCAGTTCTAAATGAGAGCACTGTTGAGAGCTCAGGCTGTCTGACCAGGGCATTTATTTCAGTAATAGGAACAGGAATTACAAAGATTAAACTAGGACTGGCGTGGTGGCTCTGTGTGTAAGGACATTTGCCACACAAGTTTGAGGACGAGGACCCAAGTTCAGGTCCCAGCATTGATGTAAAAACTTTGGCATGGCTGTTTGTACCTGCAGTCCCAACATGGTTGCGGGTCTAAGACAATAAAATGGCTAGGGCTTCTGGGCTAGCCAGCCTAGTCAAAAAGTGGCAAGCTCCAGGTTCAGTGAGAGGCCTTGTCTCTGGTGATAAGACAGAGAATGATAGAGCAATCCACCCAGTGTCTTCTCTTGGTTTCCACGTGAATGTGCACACATACATACACGTGCACATGTGCACATGCACACACACATGCATATCAACATGAGCACGCATGTATTCTCATATGATCAGAGCGAGGCTCACTGCAACATTGAAGTACAGCACATGTTGGTATCAGGTCAGCCCAGTTTGTTTTGCCTGTCTCGCTAGTCTTGCCCTTTTACGCTCCTAGGAAAGTGTTAGAAGTAGCTTGTAAGGCTCTGGGGGAAAAACCATCATATATAACATGGAGTCTTTCAAGCAACAAGTGCTGGCTGTTTCTCATCCTTATGTCTTTCAAATTTTGTCTCAGAAATACTTTGAAGATCTTGGTATAGGTGTCATATCTTTTGTTACATTGTGATACTCTTACAGTGACAGCCTTTTCTTGCTAGTGGCACACCCCTATAAACTCAGCACTGGGGACACTGAGACTAGAAGATGGTATGTTATCTCAGAGACTTTCCTTTCCTATTCGGTTAGTTGTGTGTATATAGAAATGTAGCTTATTTAAAAATATTCCTCCTGTCCCTAGAGTCTTCGCTATCTGTATTTTACTTACCAGTTCTCAAGTTCTCTGTACTTACTTGGTTTTAACTATGGACATACTCAGGTCATTGGTAAGAAACTAATCTGTAGTAGTCCCCTCTCTCCTTAGCCATGGTTTTACTCTCTGTAGTTTAGTTACCTGCGGTTAACTCAGGCACAAAAATGTTAAGTGGAAAACTCTAGAAAAAACCATTTTGTAAGTTTTAAATCGCTCACAGTTTAAGCATCAGGATGACTCTTGTGCCATTTCTCTCTATCAGCTGGAAGGAGACTCAGCTTCTCACCCAGTGTATCCACTCTCAATGTGCTTCCTGCCCATCTATCACCCAATAGCCATTTAGATGATCAGACAGACTGCTGCAGTGGTAATCTATATCACCATGCCTGTAAAACTCACCTTGCTTCACTTTTTCCCTAGGCATCCATCAACTCCCATCATGACAGGGAGAGTGAGAGTTAATCTATGTTTTATTGAAAAGGTCAATAAAATAGTTTAAGAGAGAGATACTACATTCACAGTACTTTATTACAGTATGTTGTCATAATTGTCCTGTTTCAGATTACTTATTTTTTAAGGTTTATTTATTTAACTTTATGAATATGAGTGTTTTGCCTGCATTCATGTACTGTATACCATGTGTGTTCCTGGTGTCTCCAGAAGTCAGAAGAAGGCATTGTATTCTCTGGAACTGGAGTTAGTGATGGTTGGGAGCTACCATGTAGGTGCTTGGAATAGTACCCAGGTCCTCTGGCAAGAGCAGCATGTACCCTAAACTGCTGAGCCACATCTCTAGTCCTGTGTCCCAAAACATCTTTTAAAAGGTCAAAGAGAATCAGGCAGCAACACTTATTGCTCTCTCTTCTTCTGCAATGTGACCAGCAGCCACCATGATCATGACTGTGAGCTTGAATAAACCCTTCCTTCGTTAAGGATTCTTGTGAGGTGTATTGTTACAGTCACAAGACAAGTGACTAAAACAGATGTATAGGGGAATATGTATATTTTCCCTCCTTCCCAGTTTGGTATACTATGTATAGGGTCTTGGAATTTGCTCATTGCCTATGAATGAGCAAGGACTACCTACTGTGGTTAACAGTTGTTGGGACATAGGCTTTTTTTGCATCATCCTCTGTAAAGAAAGCCTTTGCTCCCCAGTCCACAGGAGAGTTCTTGTCCTGCTTTGATGGGAGGCAGAGGCAGAGGCAGGTGAATTTCTATGAGTTTGAAGCTAGCCTGATCTACAAAGTGAGTTCCGGGATGGAAAGGGCTATACAAAGAAACGCTGCCTCAAAAAACAAAAACAAAAACAAAAACAAAAACAAAGAAACAAAACCAAAGAGACCTCAAGTCTGGGCTCCCTGTGTTCCTTTCCATGTCCTGTCAAGAAAGCTATTTCTGCTCAATATTGCCTTGTCATCTTGGACACAGTGCCATCATGCTTATTATATTGTATCAATGCAACTCAACAACAACAACAACAAACAGTCACAATTCAACAAGACACCAAATTGCATGCACATACAAAATGTGGGTACAGAAACTAGTGATTTGGTTCTAAAAAAACATTATAGACTTCTAAAGGAAGCCTAGAAAGAAAAGAAAAGGCTGTAGGGGAAGAAGCTTCTGCTCAAAGTGACTCATTTAAATAGAACTCACTCTGACCTTAGAATTCTTCAGATTCCTTCTTAGCTACACTACTAGTATTTTCCCTGTGGCCTTGGGCTTCTGGTGGAAGATGTTTCCTACACTGTCCTTGTCCCTGCTGTCTCTCTTGCAAAAGAGCTCTGCATTCTAGAATACAAGGCTCATGAGTTTAGGGATCACATATTGTAAGGGTGTGTCCTCAACATTGGGGTATAGTGCTTGCTATAGTACAATATGTTCAGAGAATGAATTTTAAAGATACAGATAAAGTACCTGTCCTTCCATGGGTGGAAAAGCCTGCCATGCAACTGATGAGTGGTATTCTGGACAATATGCATGAATTTCAGCTGATTGTACATGGTCAACGTCAACAGAAACCCTGATAAACCCAAGATTCTTGAGAGAAGGCCAGTTGCACAGCTTTTGAGCTAAATTTGAAGCAAACATTAACTAAATACTGGCCAGGATAATGGAATCAGGCTGGGTCCATTCTGGGGTTCCAGAAAATGGTGATGAGACATAGCTTGCAGAGGCTTGAAAAGGCAAAATCATAAGGCCACAGTCTTTTCTTCCCGCCCACAGGTGATAAAGCACAGCACATCTGGTGCCGTGGGTCAAACAAACTTGTTTAGGGGAGCAAAAACACGTGGCTTGCTATCTTTTATAAACAACAGTCTCCAGTATTTCAGGAAGTATCTGCCTTTGGGCAAGTAGGGCTTGCAGGTAAATTTTGGCCCTTACATCCCCTAGTTCAACACTGACAAAACATCCCTGCTACATTCTATGCAGCTGATCATACTCTGCTTGAGTTTTGTCTTGCCTTTTGTATTCAGAGGCTAACCTCTGGAATACATTTCTATACATACGCATTTCTTCCTGCTCATGAAGGCAATGCGAATCTCCAACCCAATGGATTGGATGTCATAATGTTAAGAGCAGTATATCTCTTTGAATAACCTCTCCAAGACCTCGTTGTGATGCCTTATTTCAAACTAAAATGTAGGAGCCATCATAGTGCCTCAGTGGGCCTGAGTTCAACCCTTGGGGACCCTGGGGGGGAAAAGCTGATGTAGTAATATGCATCTGTGACTCCAGCCCTCTTAAAGACAAACGAGAGGCAGACAGGGGAATCACCCTGAAGCTCACGGGCCCTCTTTCCTGAGTATACCATTCGGCAGCAGAAATAAGAGAGATCCAAAGACCCTGCCTCATCAAGGTTAAAAAGAGGACTTAGAATAACTCCTAAAAGTTGTCTTCTTATCTTCAAATGAATGGCATGCCCCCCCCCATCTCATACACACACCACCTGAACACACAAACACCAATAAATAAATAAATAAATAAATAAATAAATAAATAAATAACAAGTGACCCAAAAAGAGAAGGGAAAATTGAACGTAGCATATCAGGAGTAAACATGGATTGTTACTGAAGTCCTGACTCGCTAGCCCCAATGCTGTCCTATCTGAAGGCTTCTCTAGAGAATTCAGAGCTGCACAAAGGGAGCTTGGTAAACCAGACCTGATTTTGGGTCATTTGTCTTTGTCTATGTTCAGAGGAACTGCTGAAACCAAACCAGAGACAATCTTCTGATCAGGTCCTCTGGTCAATTGCTGGTCAATGCTGGCACTCTGTGATGGATACTGCAAATAGTTAAACCACGAGCAGAAAGAACTTTGGCTGTTCCAGCAATATTCGTGTTTTATAGATGATAAAACCACATGTGTGCACTTGACAGTGCTCAACAGAGTGTGTTCTGTGCAGGATGGGGAAGGTGCTCTAGACTCATGACATGCTAGGCAGACAGCAAGGCCTTCACTAAACCCCAGCCAAGCAGACCTCTCTCTCTGGACTGTACATGATCTTTCTACACGTTTTCAGGACCATGCCATAAGCAGAAGCTACTTAAGTGGCTGAAGTTTGCTTACCTTTACTATAATTGCCAGTCAGGGAAACCTGGGCTAAATCAAGCTCGACGATTTCCACACTAGCTAATTGGCTTTAAGTTTAGAGCTCAAGAACGTAAGGGCTGGAACACTTTTTGCCAAGTATTTACAATTTAGAAGACTCTATAGATTGCATCTTGCTCAGCTCCTCAAAGCCAACCTAACGCTACACTGTCAGGCTATTCTTTAAAAGGTACACTGGGGGCTGGAGAGATGGCTCAAGGCTCTAGGGTTTTGCTGCTATTCCAGAGGACCAGTTTTTGTTCCCAACAAGAAATCACTGTAAAGCCCATAATCTCTTAGAATTCCCCATTGAGGGCAGGGATCTGACATCTTCTTCTGGTCTCTCTGGGCACTGTGTTCATGTGATCCTCAGCTCCCATGTACATGGAATTAAGAATCAAAATATAAAATCTATAAAAAGACAGACAGACAGACAGACTCTGATAATAACTCAGTTTTCTTAGCTACAGTTACCCTTATGTTTTTCTAGAATGCTTGGAGTTTTATGATCTATAATGGTTTATGCTTATTCTATCAACAGCACATTTTCCATTTAAAAACTACAAATAAAAATAGACCAGTTCATTACAGATACACTGAAGTTAGATTTAATAGAAAGAGCTCAACAATTTCCCACATTCTTCCAAAAAAACATTTATTATAAGAGAAACAAAGAATTCCCTTTCTAAATTAAAAGACATAAAACGCAGGGCTGGGGAGAAGACTCGGCAGTTAAGAGCACTTGCTGGTCTGGCAAAGGCTAAGAATTCACTTCCCAGCAGCCACATTAGGTGACTCAACCCCCTGAAACCACAGCTTCAGAGGATCTGGTGCTCTGTTTTGTCCTCTACAGACATCTACATTCACATAAATAAAATAAACATAAAATTTTTAAAACGTTTTCATTATAAACTGTAAGAACAGTATCATTTAGTATTGGTTTGGGTTGAGAACTGACAGAGATATCTATCAAGAAAACCATACCTGATGTCCTCCCGTGGCTTTTCAGCTAACACCAGGCTGCCCTCTCTTTCTGCAAAGAGAAAGGAGGAAAGAATTCTGGTGACTTGGAGTCTGAATAGGTGTTGCTCTGTGTTTTCTTCCAGAACCTCAATAAAATCCCAGCAAAGGGATAAAATTATAATGTGAAATATCGAGAAAGTCAAAGGAAAATGGTAAAAACAAACAAACAAACAAACCAACCAACCAACCAACCAGGATGGAAAGCAGAGGTCAAAGGGCAACTGTCCTGGTAGGTCCTGGAAGTCTGAAACCTAAATGCAGAGAGAGGAAAGGTCAATAGTCAGCAAATAGAACTGCACTCCAGAACTTGGGAAGAAACTCAGAAACCAAGGATGTCAGATAACTCTCAGAGGAGAGACCAGAGGCAGAGCACGGACCTGCACTTAACCATCCTCACCCAGAGAACCACATGGATTGCTTGCCCAGAGATGGAGGAGGATGCCTGAGCCAGGGAGACTCAGGGCTGAAGAGCACAGGCGTGTGTAGGACTGAAATCAGGGAATAAGTAAAAAGTCACCCTAAACAGTAAGACTCCTGACCTCCCCTTGTCTGGCTCCCAGAATCTGTCCCCTATGCCATAACTCTGGACTATTTCTCATGGCCAGGTAGGTTCTCATTACAGCAAAGCCAGCAACAAGGTCCAGCTTGATGCAGAACTTCCACTCTTTCTAATAAGATTTGTCATTGTATTTCCATTACATGAATGGACAATTAAAGATCATCAGACATTTGATCTCCCAATAAGAAAAATATAAATACATTTTCCTAAGAAGTCTCTTGATATATAATCATTACTATACCAACAAAGACATGAGTAATAGAGAAAAAATATGTTTTTAAAATCAGAGGATTAGACAGTAGGACTTGTAGGCTTAGATATTTCAAAACCTACTTCAATAGGGTTCTTAAACACCTCCCTTCTAGCCCACCACCCACCAGAGGTAGTGAAAAGAAAATGTTAATAGGACAAAAGGGGGATGTGAACTTGTTTAGAAATAGTTTTTTTTCTTTTTTGCTTGATTTCAGTCCTTGTTGTCAGGATATCAGCCGTTTGGTTCACATGAATCAGCAGCGGTAGGTAGCTCCATCCACTCACAAATACTATTCTTCAATCAGCAATAGCAGTTCAATCCAGAAGAAACCGGTAGGCATTGCCAATGGGCTTGAGTCCCCAGAAGAGGTGAGAAGCCACCAAAATATCAGAAGTTCTTTGGTGAATTTCTCTCTATGAAGTCACAACAAATTATCAGGGAAGAAGGCAAGGTGAAGCAATGCCACAGTCAGTGAAAGTGAGAGTCAGCAAAGCCCAATGAAGACCAGCAAAGAGTGGCAAGGTGAACCCATGCCACAGCGTTGTCCACTGTCTGTTGAGTGATACTTACACCCTTTCCAAACTTCACACGTCCTCCCAAGCATCTGCTTCAGCAAAACACTACATGACCCTTTTCCAGGAGGCTTCCAGAAAACACCATGTATCGGTTCTCAGCAAAATATCCTCCCATATGTCTGCTTCAGCAAAAACATCCTCTCATAATACAGTCTCCAAAAAAACAGCACAGGACACAACTGAGTCTCCAAAGAAACCAGAAACTTCCACTTCAAAGGCCAACATCAAAATATAGCTGATATAGAGGAGATCACAGAAAAAAGAGAAAGGAGAGACAGCATAAAACAAGCCACATAAAAAGAATTCCCTAGAACCACAATGGTTCCAGTTCGATATTTCCATGGCTTATTTAACATACAGTGAGAAAGAAAAAGATAAAATATAGCAAGGAATGCTGGTAAGAAATCAATGATCACAGTGAATGAGGAGATTTCTTTTTTTTTTTTTTTTAAATACCCCTGGGAAAAAAGGATAAGTCACATGTGAAGAACTGCAAATCTGAGAGCATCTGTCAAGTGATGCAGACAAATCTAGCTGCAGATGTTGGTGAGACAGTGAAGCCTCCAAGTAGAGTCAGTGGAGGAGAGATTCCATTTTTGTCATGCAGCATCTGGGTCCTTTTACTGTTAACAACTGAGCTATCCTGATGGCCTGAGATTGGGAACGAACCAAAGGTTAGAAAGACTCTTAGTGGCCTGTCACAGACCCTGGGTGAGGGAAGGCACAGAGGGGAAGTTGTGGAGAGTAGGAGGACCTGAAGGTGAATGCACCAGGAGACTCATTCAGGCTTGGGACTATAGGAGGAAGAGAGATAGCTCTATCCTTGGTGTCCAGGAATACAGATCATCAACTAAGAATGCCTAGAGTTTGATGGCTTTGAGCCTGAGTCAGAAGCAGGTCAAATTCTAAAGCCACATAGTTGTCATCCACTGCTGCAGAGCCTGAGGATTCTGAAGTTCATAGCAGCTTTTCCCCAGCAGAGGGATCAATACTCAGGGAATCTTGAAAGTAGAGTGTTGTCATTACTTCCTACACTTTTTAACATACCTAGAAGAGAGACACCCCCTTGGCTGCAGGGTCACCCAGAACATAAGATCTGGGAAGTCATGGGAAGCCAAAAGACTGACCCCCATCTAGCCTGAAGAATGAAAACTAGGCCGAGGTGTCTGATACTGAAAGGAGGAAAATGGCTTCTGTGGAGACAACTCTGATGGATATCATGAGTTTGTCCAGTACAGACTTAGCAGCAACAGCAAACACCAAAGGGACACAAGGTCAGCTGACCAGCCCTTGCTCAGAACTAGCAGGCTCCAGTGTATTAGGACCCAGTAATCAATCAGCTACTCCCTCCCCTCAGCCTTGTTCTGTTCTTTTTAGTGTGATTCCCTGATTTACCTAAATATTTTAAAGGAGTTTAATTTGTTGTATCTTTTAAATTTTTAATGTTTTTTGTTTCTCCCTTCATATATTTATCTAATTCTGTTTATTTTTTCACTACTGAGTATTTTCTTTATTTTTTTTCCTTTTTCTTTTTGCTCGTTGTATTTTCTCTGTACCCACCACCTACATTTAGTAGTACTTTGATTTTGACTTATTGACATTTTTCCTAAAACACTGATGGTTTTATTATTATTCTCCTTCTTACATTTATCTAATTTTGTTTTTGATGACCATCTTAGGATCAAATTTGGCAGCAGATAGGCAGACATGGCACTGGAGAAGTAGCTGAAATTTATATGGTGATACAGCAACCATGGTAGAGAGAGAGAAAGAGAGAGGGAGAGAGAAAGAGAGAGAGAGAGAGAGAGAGGAAAAAGGGGGAGGAGAGAGAGAGAGAGAGAGAGAGAGAGAGAGAGAGAGAGAGAGAGAACCTGACATGGGCTTTTGAAACCTTAAAGCCCAGTCCCAGTAACATAGCTCCTCCAAAAAGGTCATGCAAGCCTCTTCCAACAGTGACACACCTGCTAATTTTTCCCAAACAGTTCTACTAACTAGGGAGCAAGCACTCAAACATACGAGCCTCTGAGGGCCGTTCTCATTCAAATCACTGCATCCTATATGATCGTCTTTTCTCTCCCTGTCTTTAATGCTCTTTGCCATTCTCCAAATTCTCTCCTTCATGTGTTTAACCTTGCTTCTCACCAGCTTTCCCTTTCTCCTTTTCAAATTTCATTTATTTATCATTTCCACACTTAACTGATTTGTAGCTTCATAGCACAAGCTATAAGAGTTTTGTTATTTTGGGTTTTGTGGTCATTGGTGGGTATTAGTGAATTACAATTGACTTCGAGTGCTATGTTAGTTGCATATTTCCTTGTTGAACAAATACATGGCAAAAGCAACTTAAGAAAGGAAGGGTTTGGTTTGACTCACAGTTTGAGAATATAGTTCACAGTGGCAAGGAAGGCATGATGGAAGAAGCTGGAGACAGCAGGGCACATGGCATGCACAATCAGTGAATGAGGAATGCTAGTACTTAGCCCCCTTTCTTTTATTCAGTCTAGCAGCCAGGGTAGTCAATTAACCTAATCTAGAAAATCTCTCATATATATGCCTAGAGATTTATCTCTGAGGTAACTCTAGATCCCGTCAAGCTGACCACACACATACACACACCCTTCACATACACACATGGACACAGATGTGTATACATATACATACACAGGTACACATACACAAATAAATACATCACCATAAGTGCATTTCCATATGTTATTTGTTGATGTTGCTAGCACAGGAGTTTATTTCTTCCTAGCTGAGTGTTATTGAAGAGATTACATGTCTACTGTCAAAACCCAGAAGCATTTACTAACCAACAGATGCATATACTGTGACCCAGAAATGCAAGAGACTAGAAAAGGAAAGTTCTACAAAAGTTCTTAACTCCTCAATTCCTAAAATGAAAGATGTTGAAGTAAGAAAGATTTCAGATGACAATTTCAAAGGTTTTGTTATAGATTCTGCTTAGACCCAACATGACTCAAACACCAGATCAACAGAAAACAAAAATTTATTGTAATCAAGCCACTATTGATAGATCAGGGACATAGAACAGACTTGGAGACTGAACTGTGACCCAGAGACAGAATGTTACAGAGATTTTAAGCTTGAAAACCACAAACATCTATGTTAAGTTACAGTTACAATTTTCCACCAATCAGGATTTAGAAACAGGAAACTTTCTTAGGAACATTTCCCTATGTGGTACATGTATCCTGTTTCTCATTGGTTGGGGAGGTGACTTGTGGTGGGGTGACTTGCCTAGCATTCATGTCTCAAGTTGCCAAGCAGGATGTCAGTTATCCACATACAAGTGTCTCTCTGCCAAGCAGGATGTCAGTTACCTAGGGAGGTTTTTGGAAACTTAGCCTTTATTTGATCCCTATTCAATATGAAAATTTTTCTCAAAATGGCTTCAGTTTGGTTCCTTCTTACAGGTTTTGGGGTGAAATTGATCAGTGACTCGAGAGACAAGCAAGCAGATGAATTCAGTCCAGACCCAGAAAAGAAAATGAGCAACAGAGAATGAAGTGTCAAAATATGGATTAGAAATCAGGCATAGAGTCGAAAAAAAGTCAGCAACATGGAAGAAAATTTCAGCAAGGAAATTGAGATTCTTAAAAAGACAAGTTTTGAAAGTGAAACACTTAACAAACCAAAAACAAACAAACAAACAAACAAACAAAAAAAAAAAAACCCAAAAACACACAGTGGAAAACACAAATAGAATCAACCAAGCAGAAGAAAGGATATCAGGACAGGTCGATAAAACACTGTGCTAGTAAGGAATGTATCAAATGGGGATGGGATAGCATGACTGTTGGGAGCCTACCCCTAGCAGAAAGCGGCTATCATCTTTACAGCCATCTTGGACCATATACCCTGACAAGAGACTTGTTTTCAACAGCCTACAACAGCTGAGCACACTCTGATAAACATCTTGTTTTTCTCACATACCTTGTTTTGTTGTTTTGTGCCCCCAGCTGCAAGGCGCACGTGGTAAAGTGTCTTCAGCTGCATTCCTCTGCTTGTGCTTATATAGACCCATGCTTTCCTTTCAGTAAACGGGACTTGATCACACACCCTGTCTTGTCTCCATTCTTCGTGTCTCTTGCCCCTCCATCCCCACTCTCTCTCTTGCTAGACCCTGTTGACTGACCCTGGGACCCAAGCATGGGGCAGTGTGGGCCAGATCACATGACCATGGCATTTAGTGATACAGAAACAGACCAGGCCAGAGAGATGTTCAGTATGAGCTTCTGCACAAGCTTGGTGACCTGGGTTTGAGGCCCAGAGCCCACATAAAGGTGGACAGAGAGATCCAACTCCATCCTCTCATCCCCACATACATTTAGTGGCATGTGCAGAATGACACTGCACACCCCACAATAATAATATGTGAAGTTGAAACCGAGAAAAACAAAACTAAGAATACAAAGAATAAAAGAAAGCATAGAGAATCATTTAAAAATGATAACAGAAAATTTCCCAAAACTAGAGGAAGAAAATCACATTTTCACACAAGAAGCATTTAGAATCCTAAGTGAATATGACCAGAGAAGAGCTTCATGACACATACTCAAGATGTCAAAAATAAAAGCAACGGCTCATCAAGAACTTAAGAGAGTGACACCCAAGAGGCCAAGTGTCAGGTCTGTCAATGATCTACTTCAATCCTAGACAGAAATTGCCTACCAAGACTGCTATATCCACCGATGCTATTTTTAAAATGATAGAGAAATTAATACATTTAAAGATAAGTACAAATAAAGCAGCACTGCCAAAGACACTTATAGGAATTTTACACACAGAGGAATGAGAAAGGCATTCTTTATCATGAGAGGATGGGAAAGAACACATTTCAGGGAGAGATTGATGGAATGAAGGAGAACTAGGAAGGAATCCACCATGTTCCACAGGAAGGCAGCAAATTCTTAATACTAACTGAGGAAACAATCTAGCCAATCAGCAAAACAATAATCAAATTACAGAAAGTAGGAAATCTCTATACAATAAAATGAAATGTAAATGGCTTCAGCTCACTAATACAGAAACACAGACTGTTTGTATTTAAAAAGCTAGATGCAAACTTCTGTTGTCTCTAAGAAACACACCTTAGTAGAAAACACCCACAGGCTGAAAATCATAGAGTAAAAAGCAATCAAGTGAATAAAAACTAAAATTATCTTGCATAGACATTCTGATGACAGATAACTGACTTACACTGCATTGAGTCAGAAGAGATAAAAAATGGCATTATATATTACTAAAGAAAACAATCCACCAAGAATATAAAACAGTTATAAATATAACCACCAAGAACGTGACTCTTAATTTTTTAAAACAAACACAAATGAATATAAAGGATAGAGCAGCCCTGATATGATAAAATGGATCATTTCATTATTTCACTCATCTCTAGATTTATCCAAACTTGAAATTCCAGAGTTAATCTATATCATTGATCAAAGGAACTTAACAAATAGCTGCAGAATATTTCATCCATAAAAACAGAATATCCTCTTGTCAGCAGCCTACTGTACTCTCTATAGGTAAGTAGACCACATTCTAGTCTGCAAATCAAGCTTTACCAAATACAAAACAGTCAAAATAATTTCATATATTATTAGATTATAGTGCAGTTAAAGTAGAAATCAATAGCAAGAAAGACTAAATAGAGACTGAACAATACACTTCCCAAAGGACCATTGAAGAAACAACACATCCTAATCCAGAAGCATCAGATGGAGAGAAACAATAAAGATCAGGGCAGAAATTAATGAAATGGGGGCTAAAAGAATAATGAATAAAATTAATCAAGATACACAGATCCCTAGCCAAATAACCAAAATAGAGAGAACATCCAAATTAATAAAATGAGGTATAAAAAGGGTTAATATGAATTCCAATGGGGGGGGGGCAGAGAATTATTAAGGAGTACTTTGGAAATTTACACTTTCAAAAAATCTTGGAAATCTAGAAGAAATAGAAATTCTTACACACATATGACTTACCAAAATAGAGTCAAGAAGATTTAAGCCACTTAAACAGATCCACAGCAGTCAAGGATCTGGGCAGTAGTTAATATAAGAACAATGCAAAATAAGGAAAAGTCTAGGTCCAGATGAACTCACTGCCAGGTTTTATCAGACTTTCAGTGAAAGTTAATACTCTTCAAACTGTTTCATGATGTAGGAAGGGAAGGAACACTATGAAAGTCATTCTACAAGGTAGTTATGACTGTGATACCAAAACTGCATAAGGATACAGCAAAGAAAGAACACTACAGATCAATTTCCTAGATGAACACACATTTCAAAATTCTCAAATATTTCTTGCAAAGAACATTGGAAAACACATTGTGAGATGTGAGGTCATCTCACACTGTGATTGTCCTAGTTAGCTTTAACTGTCAACTTGACCCAGCCCAGAGTCACCTAAAAGGAGAAGCCTCAATTGAGACATTGCCTGTATCGCATGGTCGTGGGTACATCTGTGGAGGACTGTCTTATTACCATCGTGTGTGGTGCCATTCCCTGGGCATGGAGCCCTGGGGTGTCTAAGAAAGCTAGACCAGCAGGAGCTTGAGTAAGCCAAGAAACACCACGGTTTCTGCTTCAAGCTCCTGGTTGACTTCCTGCTCTGCTTTCCCTCAAGAACAATAGACTGAGACCTGAAAGTGTAAGACACATAAACCCTTCCCTACCCTATACTTCTTTTGGTGAGAGTATCAAATCACAGCAACAGAGATCAAGTGAGAACAATGACCAAATTGATTTCTTCCACAGATGCTAAGTTGGCTAAACATCTACAAGTCTATAAGCATAACTTAGACATAAATAGACTTAAGGACAGAAGCTATGTCATCATTTCAATAATAAAAAAGAAAAAAACCCTACAAGCAAGTTCAACATTTCTTCATGATAAAAGTCTTTAAAAAAGTAGGAAAAAGGAGTGGAGAGTTGGTTCAGTGAGTAAGAGCAAGTGCTGCTCTGGTAGAGAACCTAGTTCTAGTCTTGGCACCCATGTGGTGGCTCACAACTATGTGTAACTCCAGTTTCAAGGGATCTAATGACCTCTCCTGGTCCTGGCAAGCACCAGGCATGCACGTGGTACACAGACATATATGCAGGCAAGTGCTCATACACTTAAAATAAAAATAAACCTTTTTTTAAAAGTTCAAAACCCTAGGAATATTTTGTGTGTGGTGGTACCTGCTTTTGATGCACTTGGGAGGCAGAGGTAGGAGGTCTACATAGTGAGGTCCATGTCAGTGCAGTGAGACATGACAGGAAGGGGAGGGACAGGGAGAGAGAGACCAGGGATACAACAAACATATAGCAACATAATAAAGGTTATATGAAAAACCTATAGCCAACATTAAGCTAGACAGGTAAAACAGAGGTTTTCTTTACAACTTAGAATGAGACAAGGATGCCTAACCTACACATGTAGTTTTCTTTTCAACATAGGTCTCAAAGCCTTAGGTTGGAGCAAAAAGACACCAAAAGGAGGCTGAAGAATGCTGGCTGCTCTACCAGAAGACTCAGGTCTAATTCCCAGCACCCACACGGTGATTCACAACCACCTTTAACTCTCTTCTGGACTTCTTGGGTACACTGCATGCATACTGTGCACAGGCATTCATGCAGGTAAAACACCAGTTCACATAGAATGAAATAAAATTATAAGTTTCCAGCCAACTTTAATCTTTGCTGAAGACCCTAAATACACCATCAGAAAGACTTTAAACAAAGCAACAGCATGCAAAAGCACCTAGAAAATTAATAACTGTATTAGTATATTAGAATTCTTTTGTTACTGTGACTAAATACCCTGATGGGGAGCAATAGTTTAAAGGGCAAAGAGGCTTGTTTTTGGCTTACTGTTCCAGAACAACAAAATCTCAGTACGGCGGGAAAGACATGGCAACAGTCAGGGAAAGGCAGCAAGGAGCAGGAAGCTAGCTCATTATTTTGCATCCATGCTCAGAAATAAGAGAACAGGAAGTGGGGCCAGGCCATAGAACCTCAAAGCTCACCCACGGTGGGGTACTTCCTCCAGTGAGGATCTACCTTCCAAAACGTCTTATAACTTTCTTAGTAAGTGCCATCAGCTGGGGACCAAGTATCCAGCAAACACCTATGTATGAGGGCAAGTTCACATGCAAATACAACTATAACCTTTGTATATACTAATGGTGAATTTGCTGAAAAAGAAATCTAAAAAAAAATTATGATTGGTTCAAAAATAACAGAAAAATACTAATCAAAGGAGAGAAAAGCTTTCCGCAATAAAAAATTTAAGACACTGAAGGAAAAAAAAACTTAAGAAAAATAGAAAAATCTCCTGTGACCATGGATAGGCTTAAATAATGTGAAAAATACCTATGCCACTGAAAATAATCTACATATTTATGGAAATTCCTACCAAAATTCCAATGACATTCTTCACAGAACTAGAAAACTCTATTCTAAAATTCACATGGAAGGTGGTGGGGAACATAGTGGGAGAGAACAACTGAAAACTGGCTAATGGCACACATGTTTGAGGACACCTCGGTGAAACAAAACACGTTACTTTGCACAATAACTTAAGAAATCAATAAGAACAAAAATAAGAAAAGATTATTATTAAATATCTTATCTAGAGTCTGTTTGACCAGAAAGTTTAGAGGGAGAATAGGATAGTTTTATGAACGCAAGGGAAAGAAAAGTAGATCAGTTATGTTAGGCTTCTGTCTACAAGCATAGCAGAGTATCATTAGCAGTGTCAGAGATTGGTTCTTGCCCAAGGGATGAGTCTCAAGTTGGGCCAATCATTGGTTGGCCATTGTGGAAGAGTTGCGAAGAAGGATTGGGAGACCAGAATGGGATAGGGACTCCACAAGAAGACCAACAGAGTCAACTATCCTGAATCATTTTGAGCTCCTATTGACTGAACTACTAACCAAAGAGCAAGCATCAGCTGGACCTAGACCCCCTACACATATGTAGCAGATCTGTAGCATGGTATTCATGCGGGTCCCCCAACTACTGGAGTGGGAGCTGTGTCCGACTCTGTTGCCTGTCTGTGGATCCCATGCCCCTAAGTGGACTGCCTTGTCTGGCCTTACTGGGACAGGATGTACCTAGTCCTTCAGTGACTTGAGGTGCCAGAATGGCTTGGTGCCTAGGGGGACTTCCCCCTTCTCAGAGGGGAAAGGGGAAGGTGGAAGGTGGGAGGAACTATGTGTATCAGGTGTGGGAGGAAAGGCAGGGGCTGTGATCAGGATGTAAAGTAAGTAAGTAAGTAAATGTAAAAAAGAAAAAGAAAATTAGGTCAGGCCATTTGAGTCAATAAAAGAAAGATAATCACCATGTTTGAACTCTGGGGAATATTCACAAAATCATATTAATATAACCAAAACTATGAAACAGAAGAAGTATAGATGTGAAAAGTAACATAAGAGGCAAATCTTTTGTGTTTCATAAGATAAAGTCTATAAACAACAACTGAAACTATAACCCTCAGAAATAACTAGCTGGAAGGCTGATCAGGAACACGATGGTCTACACTAGAAAAAAGTCAAGACAAGGCTGCCCTGTCTCTCCCTATCTATTCAATATAGTACCTGGAGTTCTAGCCAGAGTAATTAGACAACTAAAGGAGATCAAGGGGATACAAATGTGAAAGGAAGCAGTCCAAGTATCACTATTCACAGATGATGTGATAGTATACATAAGTGACTCTAAAATTCTACCAAAGAACTCCTACACTGATAAACACCTTCAGTAAAGTAACTGAATGCAAAATTAACTGAAATAAACTAGTGGCCCCTCTTTATAAATGAAAAACAGTCTGAGAAAGAAATTAGGGAAACAACACCCTTTACAATAGCCACAAATCATATAAAATATCTTGGTGTAACTCTAACCAAGCAAGTAAAAGACCCGTCTGACAAGATACCATGCTACACTTCACAGACCCAAAGAAGCTAAAGAATAAAGAAGGCCCAACGGAGGAAGCTTGAATGCTACTTAGAAGGGGGAATAAAATACTTATAGAAGGCAGAGGGAGGAAGGGAGCTGGTTGGGAGAGAAGGGGAAGCAGGATCAGGTGTAGGGAGAGACAGGAGAGAGGGCCAGAGGGCCAGGAAAATGAATAGAAATCTGTAGGTGCCTGATGCGTGTGGTGTGTGTGTGTGTGTGTGTGTGTGTGTGTGTGTGTGTGTGTGCGTGTAGGGTTGGGGGGAATCTTTTGGATGTGCCAGAGACCTAGAATGGCAAAGGCTCCCAGGAGTCAATGTGAATGACCTATGATGAGACACTTAACAGTGGGGATATGAAATCTGAAGAGGCCACCTCTTATAGCCCGGCATGACCTTCATTGGAGGTATAATGACACCATCCCACTTACAAAACTTTCAACCCAAAATTTGTCCCGTCTAAAAGAAATGCAGGGCAAAGATGAAGTAGAGTCTGGAGGAATGGCTAACCGATAACTGGCCCAATTTGAGACCCATCCCATGGGCAAGCACCAATCCCTGACACTATTAATGATACTCTGTTATGTTGTAGACAGAAGCCCAGCATGGCTGTCCTCTGAGGGGCTCCAGCCATCAGCTGAGTGAAACAGATGCAGAGACTCATAGTCAAACATTGATTGGAGCTTGGGGATTCTTACTGAAGAATTGGGGAAAGGATTGAAGGCCCTGGAGAGGATAGGAACTCCACAGGAAGACCAACAGAGTCAACTAACCCAGACTGTTTAGGGCTTTCAGAGATTGAGCCAACAACCAAAGAACATACATAGGCTGGACCTAGGCCCCCTGCTCATATGTAGCAGATGTGCAGCTCAGTATCCATGTGGGTCCCCCAACAACTGGAGTAGGGGGCTGTCCCTAAAGCTGTTGCCTGTGTGAAATCCATTGTCTGGTCTCAGTGGGAGAGGATGTGCTTAACCTGAAGAGACTTGATGTGCCATGATGGGGGGGACAGCTCCCCCCCACACCCCATAGAGGAGAAAGAGATGGGGGATGGAGGGGGAGGGGGAGGGGGGAGGGGGAGGGGGAGGGGGGAGGGGGAGGGGGAGGGAGAGAAATAAAGAAAAGAAAAAGAGTTAAGTTCACTGTGTTGCCGCCTCCAGGGGGCAGCACTCGTGGATGACTGCCACAGGCTTGGAAGGTCCTGAAGGACTATATTCAAAACTGAGTTCTATTTTTTGTCTTTCAAAGCTGTAAATATGTTTCTTTGATGAAAATATAAACCCAACATTTCAGTTAAAACTAACAACTTAGACGCTTTGCTGAAAAGTTCCTGGCCTACATGAGATGCTCAAACACAAAAAAGAGGCAAAGAAGCTGTGCAGTGAGTGCATGGCCTCAGCAAGAAGACTCACACGGAGGCCTGCTGCAGTGCCTCTTCCCCACACCTCTGAGACAGGATGCGGGTGCAAAACGCTGCCATCTCTGGGTCTCAGGGATGCTTTTGAAGCTTCTGTTCTGTGACAAGTGAGCAGAGCCACTAGATTTCTTTTTTCCTTGATGTCTAGAAAATACATTTTCTAGAGAAAAGAGAATTTCTACAACTACCCTCTACTGCTCCATGCCTCTTCATATGTAAAAATACAAAATACATAAAACAAAATGAAGACTTGTAATTCTATGAGATTTCATCAGCTTGCTGTGCAGAGAAAATTTTCTTTAAAGTTACTCTATGTTATAACAATTTAAAAAAATTAGTGAACATATTGGAAGCTTGAACTGAAGAATCAAATGTTTACTGCATTTTCCTAACTATAAATGAAACAGAATGTGTTTGAATATATACCAGAGGAGGGGGTGGCAGGGCGCTTACTCACTCCATTTTAGACATGGTACTTATATGTGGACTTGTTTGAAAATCCATGTCCAGTAGGAATTAATTTCAAAACCAAATTGTCTTAGAGATTCTATGATTAAAGAGCACGTGGGAGGGTTATTGAGTCTACACTTCCACATTGTAGTCTGTTTCTGAAGGAAGTCAGGACAGGAACTCAAACAGGACAGGATCCTGGAGGCCGAGGCTGATGCAGAGGCCATGGGGCGGGTGCTGCTTGCTGGCTTGCTCCCCATGGCTTGCTTTGCCTGCTTTCTTATAGAACCTAGGACTACCAGCCACGGAGTGGAAACACCAACAATGGGCTGGGCCCTCTGCCCAAGGATCACTAATTAAGAAAATGCCTTACAGCCAGATCTTATGGAGGCATTTTCTCAGTTGAGGTTCCCTCCTTTAACTCTATAACTCTAGCTTGTGTGTCAACTTGATGTAAGATGAGCCAGCACACAAGCTTGAAAAAATATATCGTATAAAAAAGGATTGCAATCCCTCTGACTTTCATGATTCCCTTTACTCAGATGTTAATTCATCTGCCAGTTATATATGCTAGTTTACTGACTCATCTGTCAGCTTATTATATTATAGTTTGTTCAGAGTAGCATCTGAAATTTATGATGATCTTCCTTTATCAGAAGCTACAAAGCAATCACTATATTGGAGTTAGTTACTATTTGCTCAGTTTTTCTATTTTTATACGCAAGCTTTTCCTTTGACCATGGATTTTTAAAAATGATATAAACCTTATGATTAAAATGTCAAAGCAAGCACGGCACTCTGAAGATGAACATCCTTTTGATCATCTGGGCACTCAGAGAGAGACCAAACTTCACAAGGACAGCTTGAGAAACAGCAAAGTTCACAGAGCCAATCTGAAATCCTGTTCTGACAAGCTAGAAGGCAGCAGGGATCAGTCTGGAAGGCCAGCTGCTGCTACTCATTGGCTCCTTCCAGACCTTTCTTTCTCTTAAATTTCATGACTAACAAGTGTAATTTGGAAGGTTTGAATGGCTTCTTGTCCAATTTCTGCCTTAGCCAGGAAACAAGGCTTTTTGCTAACAGTCGAAAATTACCATTTAATTCTACTAAATCAACACACTGGTGGTTATAAAAAAATATGATTTTGATGGGGAGTTTAATACCTGGCCAACTGGTCTCATCCATCCTTTTAAGCAACTTGAGTTAGAAAGCTGCTCCTTCTTCTTGGCTATTTAGGACTTGTGGGATGCTGTTTACTACTAAGGATGCAACATCAGCAGCATTTGCTTCTAGAGATGGTCAGCTACTGATAGATAATTCATTGTGCAAACTAGTACCCTATAAGTAAAAGAGCTCACTAGGAACCGTGCTTTCAGGATGCTATCAGGCAGCCTGGGCGTGTGTTAGCACCCTAGATCAGAGCGATTGGTTACAAGGACATGAAAAAGTCACCATGTTATTCACAAACAAGCTTGAGCTCAGAGCTTGAGTCACTGTATAGGCTAGACAAACACTGAAGTCATTTTGGGAGAGTCTGGAGAATGAGCAACATTTGCTTATTTATCTACATATTACAGGGCAGGCTGGGGCTTAGGATAAACTAATTCCAGACACTGACAATTGAGAAAAACATCTCTAATATAGTCAAGATATATTCTGGTACAAGGTTGGACCAAGCCTGTAAATATTGGACCCGAGTGGCTTCTGTCTATGGGCCTAGGGCAGGTTGATTGTGAGCATCAGGGCCACAGTTTTCTGGAGCCACACATAAGAAATCTTTCTTTTGCAGGACATCTCTTTAAATGTCTCAAGAGTGTTTTCATTGCTGCCTTTGATCTTGCATTAGCTTAAGCAGAGTATTAGCCATAGGAAATTTAATGGTCCATGTGGAGTACACAAGTATTTCAAATGAATGCCCTCCACCAGGAGAGGGTAAAGCTCTGAACACTCATTTGGTAGAAGCACAATCCCTACTGTTGGTTTGTATTAAGTAAATAGTTCCCCTAGGAACCTCTTCATTGAGTTGAATTTGGCTATCACATTGGCCTTCTATTTTACACATGTACATTCTTATGATGAGTTGACACTAAACAAGTGATTGCATTCACTCCATTAAACTTGGAATCAGGATAGACTGGGAAGGACTGCATGAATTCTCCGGTGCTATGTGGGCTTCAACTAGTCCCTTCATCCTTGGATTCCACCCCAAGGATGAGGCGATGAAGACAAGATGATTAAGCCCCTTGCAAACTCTAAGTAAACTATGAAGTCAGATCTGGACCTAAGTGCGTGGGAATGTTTGTCTTTTCATTCACTCATTCAGCTACTATACTGGACACTGAGGACATAGTTCTAAGCTAAAGTGAATGCTTCCAGAGATGGTAAAGTGAGCTGCCTCATATTTCTCATGTATTGACTCAGATTTGTATGGTCTAAAATATGACAATAATTCTTCCTATGACTTTCCTGGATCTCTTTACTAGTATTTTAAATGTATAATATAAAAGTGAGGATTTTCACAGTCTTTATAGGACCATTTTGTAAGTGTTAACAAGCAGTTCCTGCTGGATGCAGTTTTCACACAAGACCACATAGATGTACTTCTGTCTAATGGAGAGCTGAGCAAGCTTCGTGTCCCTTCCTCCTCCTGGTGTATAGAGGAAGCTGCTGCCTCCAAATCAGCACACGCTTCTACCAATCTCAGAAAGTCATTCCTTTTATGTGGTCCTAGACATTACTCCCAGAATAGCCAAGACAGCAAGTCAGCCGATGCGCACCAACTGGCTTTGATTTCTACTACACATTTCACTAGCACATGCACATAAAATAGTGACAACTAGTGAAGACCTGTTTGGTTCATTGCCAGATGTTGGGTGGTTTGACTGGCTTTTCTGAGTGTTGGTCGTTGGACAACTGTAAGGATGCTGTCTACCCATGAAGAACAAAAGGAGTCTCAGGGTGACCCCCAGTCTCAATTGTCAGCCTGATGAGATCTAGAATCACCCAGGAGATGGGCCCTGGACATGTCCGTGAGGGAGTATCGTGGTTAGGTAAACTGAGATGAAGAGATTCACTCACTGTGGTTTGCACTATTGCTAAAGCAAGCCCAGCACCCGTATTCATTGCTCTCTGCCCCTTGACTGTGACTGGTGATAATCCCAACTGTGAGTTGAAATACACCCTTTCTTAAGTTGCTTTTGTCAGAGTACTTTGTTACAGCAATAAGAATAATCATACATAAATTTGGTGCTGATAAGTGGGGGCTTTGCTGTGAGAATCCTGACCATGTTGTTCTTAGGTCTTTGGAACTGGTTTGAAGGAGAACCGTAAAAGTTTGGAGCTTGGGGCCAGCTCTTTGATGCTGCTAGAAGAGTTTAAATAAGCTATTCTGAAGGCTACTTGAAAGACAAGAATGACCAGAGACACATACGGACAGTGTGGGCCAAGCCTGTGAGGTATCAGAAGGGAACAAGGACTCAAGCAGGAACTGGGATGGGCCATTCCTCTGATATTTTGGCCTAGAATCTGAATTCATTCTGCTGTGTCCTGAGAACTTGAGTGAAGTTGAATTTAAAGTTAATGGACTAACTTGTTTGACAGGGGAAATTTCACGACAGAAGAGTATTTAGGCTGGTGCAGAGAAAACAACTATCATTGTACAGAGATGAGCACCACTGGAAGCAGCTCATGTTTCAGTGGGACAGTGGGAAAGATGTCCCATGGGTAAAACCTCACTCATCAGAGGCTAGGCCTTGTGAAGATCCAAATTCATTTGAAGGAAGAAGGCTTAAACCAAAGGTGTTCCCTGGCACTAGGTCGAGAGATGCAAGATTGAGGGAGTCACAAAGTCTTGATCCATAGTTTCAGACAGTGTGGAAAGCAAGACAGTGTGGCAGGGTTGGAGCCCCTGCAAACACACCCTGGGGTGGGCATTAAAGGTGGAGCCTAAGTTACAAGAGAGATGTCAGGATGTTGGGGATGTTAGGACCATGGGATGTCTACAAAAGCAAGCTATAGGTATAGACTAAAGCTGGTATTAAAGATTCTATATATGCTACAGGCATCAGGGTGAGAAGAGTCCAGGGGTACATAAAGCCCAGATTTGGCTTCTGGAGCCTAGGTGATGCAATCACAAACTCCAGATACTATACATAGGGGTGCAGGATTTGGTGTTTGTTCTACTGGATTTATATATTGCTTTGAGTTGATCATTCCTTATTATGCCCCTATTCTTCCCTTTTGGAATATGAATGCTTATTCTGCACTGTTGTGTATTAGAAGTATTAAACTTGTTTTTATTTTGTAGGTATTAACAGTTGAGTGGTTTTGTTGAGTCTCCAGTGAAGTGAGAACTTTGGACTATTAAATTGGTGGGATTGTTAGTGACCATGGGGACTTTTGAACTTGGATTGTATTTTGCTTTATGAGATGAGCATGAGAGGTTAGGGTCAAGAGGTGGAAGATACTGGTTTAAAGCATTGTAATTGCTGTTATATTAATGAGGGGCAGAACTGCAAAGGTTAATCTTTATTGTCAAATTGAGGTCTAGAATCATCTAGAAGATGGACCTCTGGGCATGCCTGTGTGATGGTCTCTTGATTAGCGTAATTGAAGTGGACAAAACCATACACTGTGGGTGGCACCATTCTCTGGGGGGTGGGTCCTAGACTGCATACAAAGGAGAAAGCTGACTGAACACCAGCATTCATGACTCTCTGCTTCTTGACTGCACAAACAACATGACCAGCTGCCTAATGCTTCTGTCCCTATGACTTCCTCACCACAATAGACTGTCACCTCCAACTGTAATCTTGAGTAAGCCCTTTTTTCCTTAAATTGCATTTGTGAGATTATTTTATCACATAAATGGGGAAAGTAAGACAGCCAGTGTTCTTGTTTATTTGTTTTTATTTGAGTCAAGATCTTGCTGCATAGCAAAGACTAGCCTTGAACTCAGTGTCTTTTGGTCTTTGCTTCCCAAGTACTGGAATGGTAAATATGTACCACCATACTTAGCTTTGATTTCCAGTTTACCCTATATCAGGGCAAACTTGGAATCTAATGTATAGAGTCATTTATTGTAGGGAATTCTTTAAACCCATTCACTAGTATATGGATATAACTTCACCCTAGAGAGTATTTGTAATGAGGGTGTACTATGCATCAGTAAAGGTTAAGTGCTATGTACTCTTCATTCATCTTAACAGTTATTTACTGAGAGCCAGTGCTATTCTAGAGACTGTATCAGGATGGTACAGCATACTAGGTCCAGAGTGAATACTGCTGCCAAGAGTGAAGCTATGCTATTCCTCCATGCATTAATCGACTTCAAAAGTGCCAGCCAAAGCTGGAAGAACTCTGAAGAAAAAGAACACATATCTGTGCAGATATTGGAGGAGACTTCTAATTAATACTACTAAATTTGTATCTGACCAGAAAGCCTATGAAGGAGGAAAAATTGAACTTGGCCATGATGGTACAAGCTTTTACAAGCCTCCTGAATGGACTGGGAAGTGTGACGTCTTAGAAGGAACGTGAGGATGGAACTAACAAAAATATGGGAGAAGAGTATTCAAAGTGATCCAAGCCTGCTGGCTGGAGAGGCAATTGTACTAGTTTGCAAGGTTGCTGCATGATTCTAGGAGGGGCAGGAGAGGTAAGAAAGAATTATGTCTCACTGCTTGCCTGTGGGAAAGCCCTCTGGGCTCTGCTTGCTGGAGACACAATGCAGGCAAACGAAGGTGGAAGGAGCCAGCACAAAGAGTGAAGGATGCTGGCAGGGACCCAAGGATATCAATAACTAAGTAGAAGACTGGATGGCTTCCAATGTCCTTCCCACAGGACTATTAGAAAGACTATCTGGGAAAGAAATGCCCAGGAAGAAAATGCTGAATATTTTGTTAAACAAGAGAAAAGGAGGCCAAGGCCAGCCACATCTGGGGTACTACAAGGCAACATCTGGGGTACTACAAGTAGAGTCTGGGAAACATCCATTACAGATGTGAGAAGTCAAGTTAGATGCTGTAGGATAACGGGTAGATGAAATTTAATTGACAGCCTCTGTCTCTGCCACTTACATGACTACAGCATGGAAATACACTGGGTTTAAGATCATTGGTGATCTTGTAAAAAGGAACATAGCGTGCAAGCAAGATGGCTCCACAGGTAAAGTCTTTTGATAGAAAAGGTAACTGAAGACCACACATGAGGTCAACATTTGGTATCTTCATACACACACACACACACACACACACACACACACACACACCAGCCTGATAACATGAGCTGAATTACAGTGGAAGGGGAGCTGACTCCTTCAAGTGCTCCTCTCATCTCTACACATGCATTGCACTGTGCAAGCCCACTCATGAAAACCACACACTAAAAATTAAATTAGATTAAAAAATTAAAAGGATCACATTGATGGGTTTGATAAATAGCTATAGGAGAGGCAATTTAATGTTATTCCATTACTGAAGATGGATACAGAAAATATTAAAATATCTGTTACATGTCACTTATTTGCTAAATCACTCATTTGCTTTAAATGTTTTATGTGTAGATGATAATTGCCAAGGAAAAGTATGGAAGCAATTCTTACTTGGTGATGCTGGCGGTAAAAGTTCCTTAATTACTATTTTATACATAGACTTATCTTTAAGCAATAGTTGGGCTGCTTCCAAGTTCACTGGATTTTTTAGGCTAGGGTAAGAAAGCAACATCTAAAAGAAAACACAGCAAACAAGTTTAAATTAAAATTTTCTTGGACTAACAAGACAAACCAATGCATACAAAATCAACAAACATAGCAAGTGCCTACTATGTACAGCCCTGGAGATAGGTACATGATGATATAAAACACAGGACAGCTGGGTGGTGGTGGCACATGTCTTTATTCCCAGAACTTGGGAGGCAGAGGCAGGTGGATCTCCGAGTTCAAGGCCAGCCTACAGAGTGATTTGCAGGATAGCCAGGGTTACACAGAGAAACCCTGTCTTGAAACAAACAAACAAACAAACAAACACACAAACACCAAATCACTATCTTGGTTTTATGCTGTGTATTCATTGAAGCACTGGGATCAAAGCAAAAGATTTTTTCCTATAACATTCATTCCTATCACATAAATTTAAAGTGGACTTTTATGTAAAGCATTAGAGAACAGTAAAAAACTCCCAATACATACTAATGGAAGACCACATTAGATCATGGCTAAACACACATGTACTGGAGCTTACACACACGTCTATATCCCTTTTGGGTCATTAATTGATTAATTTACTATCAGTAGTAATTTTTATGATTGTTATCACTACCACAAATTGTCATATTATAAGATACAATCTTATAATCTCTGTGTATTTAGGTGGAAAATTCAGGATGAAGGACTAGTTTCCAGAGTTAACCAGGTCGGAAGCCGAGCATCAGCAGGCTGGGTTCCTGTGAGAAGACTCTGGACGTAGCACCTTCCATGTTCTTCCAAGCATGAGGTTGGCTGAATTTAGTTCCTTGCAGCTGTAGGATTCAGGATCTCATTGCTCAGATTGTTAGCTGTGTGCCTCTGCCCCTACAGAGGTATCTTCAGTCCTTGCCGTTGACATTCAACGTCTCGGGGTCAGCCATGATATGAGAGGTCCTCTCTGAGCTTGAAATCTGACTTCTCCTTTGGTCACTTCCTCTCATCTGTTTTTACTCTTCTACCTTCTAATGCTAAGAGACCATGAACACTTTGCACAATATAAACTAATATTCTTCTCTTAAGGTTATCTGACTGATAAGCAAAAAAATCTGTATGTATTCCATTCACAGGAGTGCATAGGTTAGTGTCTCAGGGGATCCACTTTAAAATTCTGCATACCACAGAGTCCATGCACTTGGGCCAGACAGAGGGCCCGGTGGTGACCAAAATTCCTCTGCTAGATCATGATTTGTTTATTGATAACCTCAAATTTCTTTTTGCTTTACCCTAAACTGCAAATGTATATTTAATAATTTAATATTTTGAACACTGCATGCTATACTATGCAGGCTAATAAAACACAGTTAAAAGAATCTCTTCACACATTCCTACTTGTGCCATTTGGTTTTGTTAGTCAACTTGACCCAAAGTAGGGCCATCTGGGAAGAGGGAATCTCAAATGAGGAACTGCCTCCATCAGCTTCTGTGGGCAAGCCTGTGGTGCATTTTCGTGATGAATGATTGATCTGGGAGGCCCAGCCCACTGTAGGTAGCGTAAACCTCTGGGCAGGTGTTTCTGGGCTGTATCAAGGTGAGCAAACCTTGAGGAACAAGCACTCTTCCACAGTCTCTGCTTCAGCCCCTGACTCCAGGTTTCTGCCTTGAGTTCCTGCCGTGAGTTTCCTCAGTGATGGACTGTGATCAGAAAATGTAAGTCAAAGAAACCCTTTCATCTCTGTGTGAATTTTGGTTAATGTTTATCACAGCAACAGAGAAACGGACGAGGACACTGCTCTCATACTGAAATGTAGATGCAGGGAAACGTGAACTATTGTGGCTTAAAAGTTATGAAAACAGTCAGGTAGCAAGCAAAGATGGTTCAGTGGGTAAGGGTGCTTGCCACCAAGCCTGGCCACCTAAGTTTGATTCCTAGAACCCAGTGTGGAAGGAGCATTGAGTCCCACAAGTTGTCCTCTGACTTCCACGTGTGTTTCATGGCCTGCCACCCCTAAATAAAGAGACAAATGTAAGAAAGTTAAAAGTGAAAGTTATGAAAATATCATGTGTGGTGGAACACGAATACTCTTTGGGAGATGGAAGCAAGAGATGGTGAGTTGGAGGCCATAGTGAGATCTTACTTCAAAAACAAACAAACAAACAAACAAACAAACAAACAACAATAGAGCAGCAGAAATGGTTCATGGGTAAAGGTGCTTACTGCCAAGCTTCACTCCTTGAGTTTGCTCCCCAGGCCCACATGGTGAAAGGGAAGAAACTTTTCCAGGAAGTTGTCTTTTGACCTCCACATGCATACTGTAGACATACACACAGTAAACAGTAAACACACACAGAAAACCATAAGCAAAATAAGCAAAAATTATGGAAATTATAGCAGACATTCACTAATGAAAGTAATCATTTGACATCTGATGTTTCTAAAAATTCTCCGTTATTATTGGAGTTTTCTCTTTGGGAAGCACATTCAAGCTACATTTCCATGATCATAATAATTGCCTAAATAAGGATTCAGTGTGAATCCCACTATTCCTTTCAAAGTGGGTGGAAAGCAGATGAAACTTCTTTTCATGAGCAAGCTCTTGGTCTCTGGCTGCAGGGAGAATCTCAGTCATCGAGGCACGCCTGGCAAATGTTATTTGGTATTTTCTCATTGACTGACGTGTGAGGGGGTAACATAAGATGGAGGTATATGCTTCTAAAGATGTGTGCCCCATGGTGATGATGACATTTGGGAACCAGACATTGATCTGATGAGAGAGTATGTTTGGCTTCATTATTCATCAGGTTGGCTTCATTATTCATCAGGTTTGATACAAACTTAGAGGAGAGAGCAGGTAGTATTGTTTGGAACACAGAAGAAAGCTGAATATGTTAAGGCGTAGCCAGTGGCTCACCTATGAGGCAGGGGAGGCTAGGGAACCATGAAATAGTCATGAGGAGCTGTGTTCAGTGTTAGAAGCAGAATAAAACCTGACTGTTTCTCCACAATTGAAAACCCTCGATTCCCACCCCCCCCTATAAAATGTGTATCCTTTGATTGTGAAAGGCTTTTAACTATCAATTTAAAAAATAATTCTGCAGCTAAAGATCCACTCTCTAGTTCCTGATGAAGAAATTTTGATTGACACAGCTTGCTCCAATCCTTTGAGCATTTAAATATGCTCCATACATGTTAACCCTTATGTGATGAGTATGTGGGAGAATTAAATATGTTAAAGTGTTAAGTTAGGCATGGTGGTACATGCCTGTAATTCCAGCCCCCAGGACAGGGAGGCAGCAGAATCATGAGTTCAATGCCAGCTTGGTACTACACAGTGAGGCCCCATATTATAGAAAATCACACACCGTTACAATAACTGTATTCTTACCTGTATATCAAGTAAGATGCTGAGCACTGTATAACTAGTTTTCCACTTGGCAGGCTTGTCCAAAATGTTTATACTGGGTTTACCGGTATATGGGTCTACTGTATTAAAATAATTAATATTATCATTCAAAAATTATAAAGCATCATAATGACACATCAAGACAAGTAGTGCTTCTATTCTTTCTTTCTTGCTATTTCTTACAACGATAAACACTGGATATTCAGAATCTACCAGCTTTTGTGTTTAACGTATAGGCTCCTGTGTAGTAATTTCATACTATAAATTTCAAATTTAGAACTTTTTTTTTAATGAGGCTTGTGTGTATGTGTGTGATTCATGTCTGTGTGCATATGGGTGTGTATGCCTGTGAATAACCAGAAACCAGAGGAAGAGGCCAGGTATCCTGTCCTATTTGTCTTCATCTTACCTCTCTGAAGGAGGGTCTCTCATTGAGCCTGGTGGTTGGCTGGTGGTCAGTAAGCCTCAGCAAGCCTCTTACCAGGACCCACCCCCCAGTGCTGGTGTAATATGCACGTATAACTGCGGCTGGAGCTTTCTGTGGGTGCTCAGGGGCCAAAGTCAGGTCCTGCTGCTTGCATGAGCTTCGGAACTACATTTTCATTACAAAAATAATACTTGGGAGGAAAAAAGTATGCAAGAAAATAGAAAGTAAAATATGAATGTTCATTGCCTAATAATTCTACTGAAGCTGCATTGATCTATAGTCTTCCTTCTGTATAAATACTCATAAGTGCTCATGTGCTTATGTAAAATGATATTTTTTACAGTTTTTCAAGGTGTTTTTTGAATTTAGAATACATTTGCATCTTATTTCTAGGTGTATTTATTAAAGTTTACTTCCATACATTTATTGGTGTGTGTGGGGGTGTGCAATGCATGGTCAGAGGTCAGAGGTCAGAGGATAACTTGTGGGAGTTGGATGTCTCCTCACACCATGTGGGTTTGGGGGATTGTCAGGCTGGTCAGCAATGCTGGCCTCCAGATAAGTTTATTAAAAAGAGATGTAAGTGCCTACTATGTGCCAAGCAATGATGATTCTAGGGACACTACAGTGACCAAGAAGGTCCAGATTTCACGGGTCTTCCTTTTTCTATATAGGGGAAAGATGTAGGATAAAGGAAGTTTCACTTAATATTTTTCTACATAAAAAAATTCATATGTTCACAGACAGTGTGATTATAGTGGGTTCTCTGTATACATGGGTTCAGAATCCATGGATTCAACCCAGGATCAACAATATTTACAAAAAAAATTCATACTGACTTGTGCAGGCTTTTTTCTTGCCATTATTTTTGAAACAATATAACATGTTAACCATACACATAGCATTGTCATTGTTAAGTAATTCAGAGATGATTTGAAGTGTATACCAGAGGCTGCAACAGGCTATGGGTTAAGCATACTAGGAACAAGCATCCTTCAATATAACATACTGTTGTGCTACTGTGTATAGACTATGAATAATCTATAAACTTGGAGTTTTAGCTCATAGGGATATATGTATGTTATAGCTGATTAGAAATTGTCAAATCACTTCCCTAAAAAGTCACCATTATGTCAAGGGATAATGTCTGCCCAAGCCTACTAAAATTGAGTTTTAATGTCTTTTAACATTTTGTAAACAGAGGTGATAAACCACAATATTTTGTGTTTTAATTTGCATCTATTTTTTCATAATGCAATTGTTTTGTTGTGTTTTCTCTATCTGGTGTTTGTTGGTAGATTTCATGCCATTTTCTGTTAGTTCACAAGAGTTTTCTTACTGTGGTATAGATAGTATGTCCTGTGTACCATAGATGTTTCCCAAGTTTGCAGAATGCAGTGTTGTTATTTTTTAGTTTGTTTATAATGTGTGTAGCTACAGAGATTTTAAAATAAAGTTTATGTAATATAAATGTCATGGTTTTTAGTAGTTTCACGGAACAACTTCCATACAAACCTACAAAGAGCTACATTACATTGTCAGCTTCCTTAGAATTCAATTAAAAACAATGCAATGCTTCAGGAAATTGTTTCATGTATAAACAATCCAGCACAGCAAGCTAACACATTTTTACTCTCAAAGGTTAAGTTAGCTGGTGTATCATTTTTATAAAGTAAAAAAAAAAAAATTACATTTAACTAAAACAATAAATGATGCATGATTTTGTGTATTATTCAGCTATTTAAAACAATCTTTTACAGAATGCATACAAATGCAGAAAACAGGCCAGGGAGATGGGCTCCTGAGTTAAGAGCATGGCTGAGTCTGGTTCCCAGCACTCACACAGAGTGGCTCATAGCTGCATGTAACTCTACATCCAAGGGATCCAAACCCCTCTTCTGGTCTCCACAGGTACCACACATGTGCATGACCATCCCCTTCCATATATACATAATTGAAAACAAAAAAAAATTTAATGCAGGCAAAAGACCAGGCTGCTTAAAGTAAAGCTAGATTCAAAATTACATCTCAACTATGTAGGAAAATGTGTACATGGGAAAATGAGAATGAATTTAGTAAAATATTGAAAATGATTTTAGTAACTATTAGAATTCAAACAGATTGCCAGTTTTTCTGCTTTTTAACATTTCCACCAATGAATATTCTTAGTTTAATTATAAGTTGCTAACAGGGAAAAGAACATAGTTATTACACACACACACACACAGACACACACACACACACACACACACGTACACACACGAATAGGATTGCATAGACAAAGCCAAAAAAGGCAAAATGGGAAGAATCTCACTTAGTTCTTACCATTTGGATGAAAAGGAATTGTTACAAATTTCACAACTGGAGGAACAAAGTTGTACTCTTCTGAAAAATCTAATGTCAGGTGGAAAACAAGTCCTGTAATATAGAAATGAATGATGCTATTGAACACTGGAGGTCTTTCTATGATTAAACCTATTCATAATTTTCTTATTTTTTCATTAAATGTCATTTTCTGTTTTACATTTATTTTTACATTATTTATGTTTATTTCTCTCTATGGAACATGTGCATGCCCCCCCCCCCCCTTGTGTGTGTATGTATGTGTCGGGAGCTAACTTGCCAGAGTTAGTTCTCACTTTCTACCACATGGGGTCCAGGGATGGACCTCATATCATCAGGCTTGGCCGCAAGTGCTTTTGCTGAGCCATCTCACCGATTTCCTCATGATTTTCTTAAATTCCTATGCAGTGCATAGACTAGTTTGTGTTGTGGACTAGACTCTTTACCATCTAACTGCACTAAGTTTCAGTCTCCCACAGCTCTGTCCATTCAGTACCGCTGTCTCCTTCACACTGCCTCCTCCCAGAGTGGCTGACCTCACCCTTCCCAGAATCTGCCTGTAGCATGGATGTTGTTCTCCTTTTGAACTTGGCCAATGCTCACATGTCAGGTCAAAAGTTGCTTCCTTAGAAAGCCTTCCCGACTTCTGCACGTGTGATTGCTGATCCTTCTTCTGTCTTTGTCATTCTCTTCAAAATCCATAGCAACAGCTATAGTATTGTCATTGTTGCTTTACATGCTTGTCTCACCTATGCCACCCCAAGGGTCTCTTTTAAATAAATAGATGGAATAACTCATGACTATTACAGTTTATAGTGGGCCATTTCCTTGAGGATTTGACTTCTGGAAGTTTAGGGAGAAACCATAATGGGAAAACCAAGAAATAACTGTGGAAAGCTGAAGTAACAGGAATTTCGATTGGTGTTCTCTGATCTCCTGAAGATTGTTGGTAGACATTCTTGACAAATGTATTTCTTGTGTTTGCTTCTTAAAATACAGTAACATTAGGGATGGGAGTGAGGTCCTGGATTTGATCCTTACTCTTTGTCTCTCTCTCTCTGTATCTCTGTCTTGTTCCTTCTCCCCTCTTTCTTCCACCCCTCTCTTTCTTTCTCCCTCCCTTCTCTTTGTTCTCTCTGTAAGACAGATCAATCTTAAAAACACAAACCTTCACAAACTGAATTCCGAAGACCTTCAATCTCAGCCTTCCAACTCATCATATTGTTACTTACAGGAAAAGCAATAACACCCTGTCATAGAAGTAAATAAATAAATATAAATAAATAAATAAATAATACCCTGTCATAGAAATAAATAAATAAATAAATAATACCCTGTCATAGAAATAAATAAATAAATAAATAAATAAATAATACCCTGTCATATAAATAAATAAATAAACGCAGGCTGAAAGACTTATCACAGTTTTGAAAATCAGATTACATTGATCAGGTCATATTGAATTTCAAAATTTGACTTTTTTCTTAATAGTTTATTTCTTGATATAAGGAGGTGTTGCATGCCTTAAGTTAAGGTAGGTGTCAGGAAACACATAAAATAATAGTAAATTAAAAGCAAATTCCTGAGAATAGAAATAACTGGTGGGACGAGAAGGAAGGCTGGGCTGTGTGTCTCTGCCATATGTGTGTAGGGCGTGGTCATTTACGATCCCAATTGGAAAAGAAGGGAATAGTTGGAAATTCGAAAATGTGTTTTTTCCTGAAGGTTTCTGATGATGATTCGGATGTCACATGGAAGGCAAGATGTAGGAACCCTTTCATTAAAATTTCCAAACTCAACTCCATTACCTATGTTCATGAGTTGGATTTTTTTCTTGTAATATGAAAGGGAATATAAAACCAATTGTTTTTCTAGTTCTGGGATTTGTTTGGTTTTGGCAATGGATAAGTACATAAAAATATGTTCAATAGTGAAAGAGTAAAATCCAGTGTGAAGCTCTAAAGGGTCTGTTCCCAAATGCCATTCTAACTGTGTGGGAGTTCATTGGAATGTATTTACTTTCAGTCTGGTTAATTCTGATGTGTAAATTTTTTTTTAAAAAAATTCATTTTCATATTAAACTTTCTAAAACTTGATTTAAGAAAATAAAATTAAAATTTCAAGATGACTTTTTTTTTTTTTTAAAAAACTGTAACCAGCTTTATTAAAGATACTTTTCATAAACAATCATGGCATTTCAGGCAGGACATGGGCAGACAATCAACAATATACAAGAACTTCCAAATTCCCTTCTTGTATAGACTACCAAAATCAGAAAGCCACTATGAAACCCATGAAATCTTCATTCAGTGCTTTGAAAATGGGGAGTGGCTCAGAGTGAGGGTTGACACTTCACATTAAGGATGTTTAACAACTTTTCACAAGCCGACCCTGACTTTCAGAAAATGAACATGGCAGAATTATCAATCTGAAGATCCACAATCTTTTATAAAAGGAACCAGTGCTCTTCTGAGAACACTCAATGATGTCACTGTAAAGTCCACATCACCCAATAGACTGGAAAACCAATTTGGGGCCCAGGTTCCAACAGGTCTCTGGTCTTAAGGTTATTAAGTCTCTGTTGATGGTACGGGGGGCGGGGGGGAGAGCATATGAAAGTGAATTTAGAGTTTCCTCAGACCACAAGGCATCTTGTGCCTTGGTGGCCACCTATGTCACAACCAGGATGTCTCTCCTGGAAGCTAACAGGAGCCTTTCAAAATTATCAAGGAAAGAGGTTTACTGTCCTCAATCCAGCTTGGGAAATATTTTGTTAGTGACACATGATCCTTCCCCCCGCCCCCCCCCAACAATGAAGTGTTCTGTGTGCTAACAATATAGCTTTAAAAAAAAAAAGTAAAACAAAATTCTGCATTTTTATAAAACTTGATAAAAATAGTATTTCAAACTGTACGGTCACCAGAAGTACACAGTTATCAAAAATGCACACAGTCACTTGGCATCTCCAGCACCTTCAGCTTTCTGTGCCTGGTCTGTTTTGGCATCTCCATTTTCTGCAGGGTTATTTGCATCCTTACCAGCATCGGCTTTCCCCTTCTTTCCCTTGGGTACCTTCTCTCCCTTCCTTGCAGGGGCCGTTTTAGCTTGGACTCTGGCTTTGGAGGAGCAGGTTTAGCAGACAACCTTGCAGATCTTCTCTGTGGCTCGTCCTTCACCTTGGCTTTGTCTCCTTTAGCATCATCCCCTTCAGCCTTTCTTTTGGGCATGGCGGCGGCAGGGGACGTCGGCGCTGAACATGGTATACAGTGGCGCGTGGGTTTGGTTCATCCGGGGGTCATCCTCGCTGCTTCTTCACACTGCTTCTCAAGATTATTCTTGTATATAAAAAACAAACTTTCCCTGCGCTCAAGAATTGTCACTATGAAGAAACAAAAATGAGCTTCACAGAAAAACTTCGCAGCTATGCTGAGTGTGCTTAAGTTCCGCAAATTCTTTCTGAGTCAGCATAGTGAATACCTATGCTAGATGACTGCCAGGGTGAGCACTGTATTTGTCTGTATGCATTATCTGTACTGATGTAAACCATCACTGAATTCTATTATGCCAGAGAACAATAGTGTCTAGACTGAACAGAAATGTTATTCAACATGAGGTCATGCATCTGTAATGTTTATATATAGCTGATCTTAAGCATATCTGAGGAGAGCTTTTTTTCTTTTTTAATGTGTTTATAGTAGGAATAAAATAGAGCATGTATTATGAACTACCACCAACAGAGCTATTGTTAGCACCTCTGTACACACTCTTCTATGGATGGCTTTGTTTCTAAGTTTGCTCTTTTTTTTTTCTCCTCATCCTCTATTTTTTATTTCACATATATTAGTCCATAGCACAAATGAATGCCAATAACTTCACCAGTGGCATTGGAAGAAAGGGTAATTTTTCTTCTACATTAAAATTAGAAGGCAAAGACATAAGAAAAAAAGGTACTGGAAAGTATACAGTAGAACACAAAGATTAAAAACAAAGGATCAGAAAATGATGTAGTGTGCTGGTTGTGGTGTCAGGAGGCAGGAGGATTTCTGAGTTCAAGGACAGCCTGCAAAGAGAGTTTCAGGACAGCTAGGACAGTTATACAAAGAAACCCTCTTTTGAAAAGCCAAAACAAACCCAACAAAATAAAGAAGGAAGGGAAGGAGGAGGAGAAGGAAGAGGAAGAAGAGGAGAAGATGAAGAAGAGGAAGAAGAGAAACAGGAGGAGGAGGATCCTGATCTTGGGATCTTATCTATAATGAATCTTTCTAAGAATTACGTTTGCTGGTCAGAAAACAAGCCACTCCTTAGTTTACAGTATTAATGAGTACAACCTGAACCTGCCAGTCTGTGCTTGACATACTCTGATACTCAGGGCTTCAGCTCACAAGAAATTGCCCTGCACAATGTATTTAAAATTGTTATCCATCATTATTTTGAAACAGTAGTTATTAAAGAATACTGTAGTTGAAAAGTTGGTGTAATTAAATCATGGTTTACAGAATAAACACGGACTAACCTGCTTCTTAAACAGCATCACTGGGTGTAACAGATCTCTCCGTACCACTGTACTTACCTTTCTTATATTCTGTTGTAACTGTAACTCCTTGAAGTCTCTTTCCAGCAAGATGTAAGCTTTGGAGTACATAGTGAAATTGTTACCTGTCTTGGAACTCATTAGGTTTACTCAGGGCAGAGCTCTTGACTGAGGACTCTGGTCACCCTCTGACCCCTGGTTAAACAGTTACTCACTCCCCAGTCAAATGACTGCTAAATTTAGGAATTAACAGTGACTTTATCTTTTCTACCCCTGACTCCTCCAGATGGGAACTTCCTGAAGGAAGACTGAGGATCCTATCTGTGTTGTCTCAGCTTCCACCCCAAGACAAACTTGGGGATAACTCGAGAGATGCTGGTGTTGTTGGCAGGCCAAGAGGGAAAGGCAAATCCCGAAGCAGCACTGCCAAGTTCTCTTTCTACCTGACAAATGGAGGTTGTGTCAGCTCAGCTGGACAAAGCAAACCAGTTGCCAAGCAACAGTCCTCTGGAGGCGGTGCGAGCTTGTTGCCTCTCATCTAATCAGCGATGGGACTGTAGGTCCTCTCAGCCAATCGATGAACAGTTTCATTGCGGAAGGCCAATGAAGTCAGCATTCAGGATGACATCATCCACCCCTCAGTGCACCAGGACACCGCTGGTGTAGAGGGTCTTCCTTGCACCCCAGGACTTGGACTGTAAATCACAGAAGCTTCTCATGAGTGTCTTCCCTGCACCCCAGGACTTGGACTGTAAATCACAGAAGCTTCTCATGAGTGTCTGTCCACCATGAACCTTTCTCTTTGACTGTCAGGTAATGAAACTATATGACCGGTACCCGGCCCATCACCCAGCTGCTCTTTGCAAAAACCTTCCAAATTTCTGAAGTTGAAATTCCAATTTCTAAAGCTAAAACCATTCCTGCTTCCCAACTAGGCTTCTACCCCCTATTTATTTACCCCCTTTCCAGGCTGGATAGTTGAAGCAATCCTGGCTCTCTTCCTCTTGAGAGTTTACACACACTCACCAAACTTCACTCAAGTTAACAGCCTTGTCTCTTGCCTATACACAGACCATCCTCTCTCAAAGGATCACCTGCCATAGATTTAAACTAATATGGGAGTGTGTAGTTCCTGCTTTAAGTCCTGAATGGGTCCCAGCTACCTCGCAAGATCATTTTGTATCCATCTTCAGCATTTTAAGTGTCGACTAACTTCTATACTAGCATTTCTCTCATCCTGCTTCACACTTGAGCCGCCCCAGGTACGAAACTACCATGCCATTTTCCCATGTGTACCAGCCTGCCTGACTCCAGCCATCCCCTCTACCTAGATTTCCTTCCTATTTTCTGATGATCAGTTCTTACCCTTTTGTTGGAGGTGTTGGTAAATCTGAGCAATGGTCTACTAACTGGCCACCGGCACACCTTGAAGCTTTATAACTCACTTAGCTGCTGGCTTCTGGGAGAAGTGTTGTAGTTGTAAAGGTTTCTGATTGGAGAAAGGACTGGGGCTTTGGTAATGGGAGCAAGTAAGAGAAAGTATATGTATGTGCATACATGCCTCTGTGTGTGTGTGTGTGTGTGTGTGTGTGTGTGTGTGTGTGATATGTGCCTGTGTGTGTGTGTGCCTGTGTGTTTAGCATCTGGTAAAGATGTAGGTACTGCCTAAGTTTGCTACAGCAATTAGCATTGGCTGTTCATATACACAAATCACTTGAAATTGGAAACTTACAAGAAGAGGCCAATCTGAAAATAGTCTTGTCTACATGGCACTGCTATCTTTGTATTAAAAAGTTAGGTATTATTATTATTATTATTATTATTATTATATGTGTATAGGTATATACGCCTGTGTGTATGTATGTGTGTGTTGGGAATTGAACCCTGGTCTTCGGGAAGAGGAGCCAGTGCTTTTAACCATTGAAAAATCTCCCCCGCTCCCAAATGTTAGTTTTAATATACATTTCACACATATCATTGATGTCATGATTGTACTATATATCATAAGCTGTATTCTTCTCTGTTGTATTCACCAGATTTATACTGGTGTTTTTGTTTTGGGGCTGTATTAGGTTGGGTGGTTTGGTTTTGTTTCTGTCAACCTGATTGTTACAAGCTAGCATCATCTAAGAAAAGGGAACCTCACCTGAAAAAAACACTCCATCAGATTGCCTGTAGGTAAGACTGCAGAGTGTTTTCTTGATTAGTGGTTGATATGGGATGGAGGTCCAGCCCATGTGGATGATACTACCACTGGGCAGGTTGTCTTAGGTTGTGTAAGAAAGCAGGCTGAGCAAGTCATGGGGAGAAAGCCAGTAAGCTGCACTCCCCAATGGCTTCTGCATCCATTCCTGCCTATGGACTCATGTCTTGAGTTTCAGTTCTGAATTCCCTTAGTGGAAGACTATAAGATGTAAGATAAAATAATCCCTTCTATTCCAAGTTGTTTTTATCACCCTCTCATCCCACCAAAACTTCCCATATTTCCCTCATCATTCCTTTCCAAACTCATAGACTGTTTTTTCCCACTAATTGTTATTACTTGTGTGTGTGTGTGTGTGTGTGTGTGTGTATCTCTATCTGCTATTGAGTCTATATAATATTGCTTGTATGTATGTTTTTAGGGCTGATGTTTGGCTTGAGACCAACCAGTTAGTCCCTGGGGAGGACTACTTCTCTGGCTCCCAGCTTTAAAGCTGCCTGTAGTTCTTTGTTAAGGTTGAGGTATCTTGGGGGGCTTTTCTCTATCCAGTTTGGCCTGTTCTGTGGTATTTGCCTTGTTCTGTTCATATTTTGATGGTCAGGTTAGTGAGACTTTATCAGTATAGCTTCTGATGTTACTGGGAGACATAATCTCCCAGAAAGCTCAGTTTCCATAACCTTAGGTGTGGGAGTGTTTCATAGCTGTATTCACTGGATTTGGGCTCAGCAGTTCTACATTTGGTTGTGGTTTTCTGTAACGGACTCCATCTGTTGCAAAGAGAAATTTTCTTGGTGAGAGGTGCAGACTATAGCTTTCTGTAAGTACAGGAACAAATGTTTATAAATAGGTAGTATTACACTAGTTTAGTAAATTAGTGCTTGTAGATTAATTATTCTCCAATAGTTATGACTTCACTAGCACTGGGTAGTTAGCCAGGTTTCCAATACCTGAAATGATACTTCTTTTGTTGAATGGGTCTTAAGTCCAATTAGAGAGCTATTGGTTACTGCCAAGCTATTTATGCCACTGTTGCAGCAATAGGATTATGATGGCACCATGCTGGTCGTTGATGTGATTCATAGGCATCATAGCTAAGTAGGACTATTGGTTGCATCCCTACTCTGGAAGCTTGCAAGGTGCCTTCTGGTACCATGGAAGCTAGACCTCAGAGAAGGGACATTCAGTTCAGTTTCAGCTGAGGGGTCTCTGAATTCTATTTCTGAAGTGCATGGTGTCTTTAATGACAGAGACTTACCTTCCACCTCTGGGAACTAACCAAGGCCAACACCAATAGACTGTATGTTTTGGGAGTCTCTTAGACAGCCTTGGCTAACAACTCAAAGGAGGGTTTCTCATGTCTGGGGTTTTCTTAAGTGATCTTTAACTCTTGGGGAAGCATTGCCACACCAAATGAGAAAAGTTACTCTGTCTGTATTGTTATAAGACTAAATCATATGCATTATGAATTTTTAGAATTGAATAGTTAATAGTATCTTTTCAGACATCCATGTCATCATTTTATCCACCCTCCCTTCTCTTGTACTTATTCTCTCCCTGTTCCCTAAGGAGCGCTCTTCCCATTTCCCCTGTCAGATCACATGTATCCTGATACTTCCCTTTATCCTCTTTCCACCTTCTCTGTATTTACCTCCCTGACTCTCCTTAAGGAGACTCCGTTTTCCCATTCTCTGATCAGATCATTTTTTCCTCCCTCTATTACTCTCTAACCCCCTTATCCTGGCAACAGTCCCACTTACCTGGTTTTTATAGTTATTGCATGCTATACACTCACATCTGAAGATGTGAAGCTAGGTGTTGTGTTTTATAATAAAAGAAAAAGAAGCCAGGGATATGTTTGGTGGAGGCACAGTATGGTGCAGGGGAGTGGGGTGCCTCTGTAGGCCCATGCTGAGGCATCCCTTCCCCCTCAGGTACCAGCCATAGGATGGTAGAGTTTATTTAGGACATGGGGAGGGGGAGTTGAGAGAGTAGAGATAGAGAAAGGCAGAGAGAGACACAGAGAGACAGAGAGGTAGGGAGACAGAGAGGGAGAGCAAGAGAGGGAGGGACACAGAGAGAGAGTGTTGTAGAGGAGTAGAGGCTGGCTGCTAGCACTTGGAGAAAGAGAGGGGGAGGGGAATAGGGAGAGAAAGGATAGCAGGAAGAGAGCAAAAAAGCAAGAGAAGCAGTGAGGAGGGGCAAGCGGGACCCTTTTATAGTGAGTCAGGCACACTTGGCTGTTGCCAGGTAAGAAATCCTAACTAGGAACCTCCAATGAGAGAAACCATGTGACGTTTGTCCTTCTGGGTTTGGGTTGCCTTACTCCAAATGGTCTTTTCTACTTCTATCCATATACCTGGCATGTTCATGATTTCATTTTTCTTTAGAGCTGAAGAGTATCTCATAGTGTAAACACATGACATTTCATTATCTGTTTGCTGGCTGTAGGGCTTTTAGGTTGTTTCTATTTCCTAGATACTGTGAATAGAGCAACAAGGAGCATGGCTGTATCTGTGGAGGGTATTTCAAGGCCTTGGGGGACATATGCTAAGGAGCAGAGTTGGTGGAGCACAAGGTAGATTTATTTTAGAGAAGCCACTACCCTAATTTCAGCACTGGCTGCATCGGCTTGTAATCCCAACAATAAATGAGGGTTACCTTTTTGCCCACAATCCCTCCAGCATTTGCTGTCAGTAGTTCCATTGATCTTTGCCATTCTGAATGGGGCAAGATGAAATCGCAAGGTTTTTTTTTTTTTTTTTTTTTGAGTTGTGTGTTCTTTGTTATTTGTATAGCTGGCAATGATTCGTTCCCATTTTGTTGGAATATTTACTAAATTGATTCTTTCTTTAGCTGTATAGAAGCCTTTTAGTTTGATCAAGTCCTACTTGTCAGTTGTCGGCATTTATTACTGGGCAAGTGGAGTCTTATTCAAGAAGTCCTTTCCTAAACCATTACCATGCAGGGCACTGCTCAAGTTTTCTTCTAGCAGTTTCGGTATGTCAAGCTTAGGTCTTTGATCTGATGTGGAGTTAGTTTTTATGTGAGATGGTACATGAAGACCTAATTTCATTTCTTTGCATGTGGACACTCAGTTTTCCTGACACCATTTGTTGAAGATCGTTCTTTTCTCTGAAGTATGGTTTTGATGTCCTTGTCAAATATTAAGTAACTGAAGCTATGTGTGCTTATGTTTGGGTCTTCATGTCTTCACGTTTGTTCCATTAGTCTACTTGACTGGTTTTGTGCCAATACCACATTGTTTTTATTACTGTGGCTCAGTAATATATCTTAAGATCTGGAATGGGAATCCCTCTAGCATCGTGGTTTATTTTGTTTGTTTGTTTGTTTTTGTTTCTCCCTCAGGATTATTTTAGTCTCTCTTTCTCTTAATCTCTCTCTCTCTCTCTCTCTCTCTCTCTCTCTCTCTCTCTCTCTCTCTCTCTCTCTGTGTGTGTGTGTGTTTCCATGTCAATTTTAGGGTAGTTTTTTTTTTTTCTATTTCTGTAGAGTGAGTTGGGGGACTGTGGTTGAGATTGCATTGAATCTGGAAAAAGCTTTTGGTAGAACAGTAGTCATTTTCTCAATGTTAATTCTACCAACTCAAGAGTATGGGGTATCTTTCCATTTTTTAGTGTCTTTATCTCTTTCTTTAGAGGTTTAAAGGTTTCAATTGTAGAGTCCTTCCCTTCCCTGGTTGGGTTTATTTCTAGATATTTTATTTTCTTTGAGGCTATTAGGAATGGGAATGTGTCCATGATCCCCTCCTCTGGATGTTTGTTGTTGGGGTATAGAGGTGCTATTGATTCCTATGACTTGATTCTGAATCCTACCTATTGATACATTTGTCATTTTTTGAAGGTTTCTGGTAGAATTTTGGGGATCATTAATGTATAGTATCATGGCATCTACAAACAGGAATAGTTAGACTTCTTTGTTTCCTGTTTGTATCCTTTTAATTTTCTCGTTTTGCCTTTTTGCTCCAGCTACTACTTTGAGCACAATATTGAAAAAGCAGTGCAAGATAGTGGACATGTTTGTCTTGCTTCTGATGTCCATGAGATTACTTCAAGGTTTGCTTCATTAAAAAAAATATATTAGATATGCCTTTCTTGTACATAGCTCTTATTGTTCTGATATATGCTCCCCTTAGCTCTATATTCTCTAAAACTTTTATCATAAAAACATGTTGGATTTTGTCAAAGGTCTTGTATGCATTTACTGAAATGATCACGTGATTTTTGTATTTATCTCCATTCATGTGGTTTACTGTATCTATTGACTTCTGTATGTTGAAACACCACTGCACTTCTAGGATAAAGCCAATTTGGTCAAGGCGCATAATCCTTTTGATGTATATCTGTATTCTGTTTAAAATTTTTATTGAGCATTTTTGAGTTTATATTCATCAGATATTGGTCTGTGGTCTTTTTCCTTGTGTTTCTACCTGGTTTTGGTATTAGAGTGATACTGGCTTCATGGAAGGAGTTGGGAGTGCTCCTTCTTTTTCCTTTTCTTTCTTGTTTTTCTTCTCTTCTCTTCTCTTCTCTTCTCTTCTCTTCTCTTCTCTTCTCTCCTCTCCTCTCCTCTCCTCTCCTCTCCTCTCCTCTCCCCTCCCCTCCCCTCCCCTCCCCTCCCCTCCCCTCCCTTCTGTCTCTCTTCTCCTCTCCCTTCTGTCTCTCTTTTCCTTCCTTCCTTCCTTCCTTCCTTCCTTCCTTCCTTCCTTCCTTCCTTCCTTTCTTTCTTTCTTTCTTTCTTTCCTACTTTTCATTTTTGGCTCACTTAAAAAAAGACTGAATATAGATCTTCTTTGAAAGTCTGGTAGAATTTTGCTGTCAATCAATCTATTCTTGGAAATTTTTTTTAAAAAGCTAGAATACTTTTTAATACTATTTGAATCTCCTCACTTGTTAGGAAACTGTTAAGGTTATTGACATCATAGTTTTATTTGGCTGCCTCTAGAAAATCATTAATTTCTTTTAGGTTTTCCAGCCTAATTGTTTCAAAAATAGTGCCTCATAATATTCTAATTTCTTTGGTGTCTATTGTAATGTTTTCCTGTTCTTTTCTGCTTCTATTGTTGTCATTGATTTTGTTTGTTTTGTTTTGGTTAGTTGTGCCAAAGGCCTCTCAACTTTGTTTATCTCCTCTAAGAACCAGCTCTTAGATTTGTTGATTCTTTGTATTGTTTTTTTTTGTATTTTATTTATTTGTTGTTTGTATTTTATTTTATTGCCATTGATTGGGTTTAGATTTTGTTTGTTCTTGTTTTTCCAGATTTTTTGGTTGAGCCATTAAGACATTTATTTGGGCTTTTTTTTTTTTTTTTAAAGTAGACATTTTGAGATATAAATTCTTCTTGCAGGACTGCTTTCAATGTGTCCCAGAGGTTTGTTATAATGTATTATGTTTTCATTTTCATTTAGTTCCAGGAAATATTTTATTTTCTTGATTTCCTTTTTGACAAATTCATTAGCTAGTTGTTTAATCTTCATGAATTTGTGTATTTACTAGAAGGGTTTTTTTTTTTTTAATTGTTGTTGTTGTTTGTTTCCAGTTTAAAATTTTTCTGCATTGTCAGATAGGATACAAGGAATGATTTCAATCTTTTTTTATTTGTAAAGATTTGTTTTGTGTCCCAGGATATGGTTTATTTTTAGAAAAGCTCCCACGTGCTGCTGAGTAGAAGGAATAGTCTTTGGCATTTGAATAGAATGTAGGTCTCTGTTAAGTCCATTTGATGTAGGATATCAATTAATTTTTGTGTTTCTGTTTGTTGCTGTGGTTGTTTTGTCCAGATAATCTGTCTATTGGAGAAAGTAAAATATTGAAATCACTTACTATTAATAGATTGATGTTAATCTGTGTCTGTAATTTCAGTAGTAGATTTTTTTTTTTTTTTTTATGAAATTGGGCTCCCCTGAATTTGGTGCATATATGTTTAGGAAAGCAATGTGGTCTTGATTAAGTGTTCCCTTAGTTATAGTGTTCCTCTTTATCTGTTCTGATTAGCTCTAGTGTGAAGTCTGTTTTGTTAGATATCAGAAGAATCACACATGCTTGCTTCCTGGATCCATTTGGTTAAAGTGGCTTTTGTTTTTTGTTCTGCATCCTTTTATTCTAAGGTGGTGCTTATCTTTAAAACTATGGTGTGTTTCTTATAGGCAGGTAGATGGATTTGGTTTCTTTTGTTTTGTTTTGTTTTGTTTTTTGAGAAGGGGTTTCTCTGTGTAGCCCTGTTGCCCAGAATTTACTCTGTAGACCAGGCTGGCTTTTAACTCAGAGACCCACCTGGCTCTGACTCCCCAGCACTGAGATTAAAGGGATACACCATCACTGCCTGGCAGCATTTGGTTTCTTGATCTATCCAGTCAGTCTATGTCTTTGATTAAAGAATTGAGGCCATTGACATTTAAAATTATTGCTGTAATACATGGAGTGTTGTTGGTCTTAGTGGTAATTTTCATTTTAATAATTATGGCTTTGTATTTTTTCCATGGTCTCCCTGCTGTGCTCACCCTCCCCCCAACCCCCTTAAGCATGAAATAATGCTGCTTTTATTTTCCTTAGGTTTGGTTTGTTGAATATAATTTTCTTTAGGCTGTTTATGTCATTGAAATAAATTCTGTCTCCTTTAATTATTGCAGATAGTTTTGCTGGGTATAGTATTTTGGGTTGATTACCACAATCTTTAGGACTTAAAATGAATTGCTCCAGGCTCCCCTGACTTTCAGATTTTCATTGAGAAATCAATTGTTATTCTGATGGATTTTCCTTTATATGAGACTTGTGTTTTATTTGTTCTTTTGTTTTGCTTTTTTTTCTCTTGTAGCTTTCAATACACTGTCTTTGTTATATATACTTAATATCTTAACTATAATATACCTAGGGAATTTCTTTTCTGGTTTTGTCTGTTTAGTGTTCTATATGCTTGCATTTGTATGAGTATATATTTTCTTAGTTTGGGGAAATTTTTTTCTATGATCTTGTTAAAGATCTGGTCTATGCCATTGATTTAGGATTTTTCTCCCTTATCTATGCCTATAATTTGAAGGTTTTTTCCCCCATGGTGTCCAATATTTTCTGTGTGATCTTTTCCTGTATTTTTTCATGTTCCTAGTTTATTTGGTCTTGAGCAATGGTTTTCAACCTTCTTACACCTCAAATGTCCTGACCCTTTAATACAGTTCTTCATGTTGTGAACTCCAACCATAAAATTATTTTTGTTGCTACTTCATAACTGTAATTTTGCTATTGTCATGAATCATAAATGTAAATAACTAATATGCAGGATATATTTTCACTGTTACAAATTGAACATAATTAAAGCATAGAGGTTGATTCCAAAAACAATATGTAATTTTGTATTGTAATACTTGTTTCTAATTACAAATAAATGAAATTTTGTCTTTGCAGCATGGTGTAGCATAGTTAACAGTGTAAATATAGTTACAGTAAATTACATTGTTGCATTTTGCAACATTATGTGCAAAAAGTCAACATTACTGAGAAAGACAAGATTGCTTTATTCTCACTAGATCAGAAATTCTCTGGCGGCCTTTGGAAGGCACAACAAAGATCATTTTCTACAAGATGTTTGCTTCTGTATTTAGATTTGATAACTAACAAGCTGGAAAAGCCTGTTTCACAGAGATACACTGTTGGAAATGGAAGGAGGAGGCCTAACACAGACATGGACAGAACAGGGTCTGAATGCAAACTCTTGATCCAGAATTGTGTAACTGGCACTGTGGAGAAATCAACTTTCTTTGTATCACTGTTAGTAAGCCCAGCTGACTCCTCTGCACTGTCTTGGGAACATTTTCAGCTTTGACTGTGAATGAGTTTCTGAAAAGTGCAAACAGGATATCAGGTAGACTTGGAAAATTTGATGAGATTTTGTCTGTAAGGTAATTTCTGTGAAAGAACACAGAAATTAGCATTGCAATCCTTTTCTCTGACCCAAGGTCATGTTCCTCAAAGACTGCAGATAAGGTAGGCAACATAAAAGTTTTAAGTCCTCCCCACACCTTTTGTTTTGCCAAAGCTGAAGCTTCATTTGGAATGATTGGATCTTTTCAGACAAAATGAAGCAGGTTGTGTTTGGTCCTTGCAGTGACAAATTTAACTCATTCACAATGACAAAGGTGTCATTCAAGTAAGCTATTTACCTTTATCTCATGTCTTAGTTAGTTTTACTGCTGTCAACAGATACCATGGCCAAGGTAACTCTTACAAGAACAACATTTAATTGGGGCTGGCTTACAGGTCAGAGATTCAGTACATTATCATCAAAACGGGGACTTAGCAACATCTAAGCAGACATGGTGTAGGAGGAGCTGAGAGTTCTATATCTTCAGCTAAAGCCTGCTAGCAGAATACTGCTTCCAGGCAGCTAGGATGAGGGTCTTAAAGCCCACACCCACAGTGACAAACTTACTTCAACAGGGCTACACTTTCTGATAGTGCCACTCCCTGGGCTGAGCATATACAAACCATCACATCACTGAAAAGTGCTTCTAACCTATGATTTTTCTTTCTGATTAAAAGGTATTTTGAGTTTATCACAAATCTCCAAAACATGTTTTAAAACTTTTTCTCTCCACAACCATCTTACTTCACTGTGAAATAGTAGATGCTTGTTTGCCAAATCCAACTAATTGCACAGTTACCAAAAGAGTCGACAGTTTAAAGTGCTTGCCTTTTCAAAATCACAGAACTTATGACACTTTTTCGGTACTTCTTGTTACGCTTGTGTCAGCATCTTCATTGCTAATATTTACTGGTGATTCATACAGTGAGTTCTGATGACTCTCAATGACTCAACCAGGCAGTGAAATCCAGATGGCCATCCTAGCATAGCTGGAGCATTGTCTGTATAAACACCACATACCTTTTCCTAAGAGATCTTACGCTCTTTCAGAAATTAACCAACTGTATCAAATATATCATGTGCAGTAGTTGTTGTCTCAGGAGGTTTGCAAAAATGAAACTCATTTTTAAAGTTGCTATCATTAATACACCTCATGTCAGCCAGTAAGCGTGAACAGTTTGCAATATCTGCAGATTCATTGAGCTGGATACTAAATATTGGAAGTGGAGTATATTTAATTTCCTGGATTACCTGATCAAGAATATTATCAGACAGGTCATCTATTCTGTGGACAGTGTCCACAGTTAGATAAGGTTAGATAAGTGCAGTTAGATAAGAAAACTGTACTCAATTGCATAACAAATTCATCTCCGATCATAACTCAAACAATATTTTTGGCTTCTGGCAATAATAAATCCTCAGCAATGATATGAGGTTTCATAGCTCTGGTTATTCTGAGTGCCATTAAAAATGGGTGCTAAATTTTGTTTGTGGTACTGGCCACCAGTGTCAAGTCTGGCTTTCTTGAGTCCATCAGCTTTGCTTCTAAATGTCCTTGCTGTCAAAGGTTGGACGCTTGTTATCAAAATGAGTTTTAGTTTGTTTGGTTTCATATATTCAATTGATAGAACTTCACAACAAAGAACATTATAGTTTCTCAATTCCTGCTGAAATTTCTGAGGTAAAACCATAGTGTAAAAAAAAAAAAAAATCCTTACTATATTTTTTCTTAACATTCTTCTCTACATGATCTATTGTCATGGGATATTTTCCTATTAAAATAATATATTTCAATAGTCTTTATGACAGATGATACATGACAGAGTTCAGTCAGTATTGTTCATTAAAGTTTCCTATATGTTTATTTTTTTTTAACATACTTGTTACTATCACATGAGGGCAGTAGTCACACCAACCACAGATAAATATAAAAAGACCAAAGAGCAACACCCAGATTAAGTTAGTATATGTATGGTTGGTATATATACACATGAACATGCACCACACACACAAACACACACAATGCAATAGTAGATGATATTACAGTACATGATTTTACATTTACACAGTAATTATAATTCATGTATTTTTTTTTTTTACCTCCAAATACTGCTACTTTCAACATAATAGCTATTCTCTACTCATGTGTGACTGTTCTGCATAAGTAAGTACATTATGGCACCAACACTGTCTCACATGCCTGTATTTGTTTCACCTGTCTGAGATGGGTTCCTGGGATGATATTGTCATGCCAGGTACTCATATATGGGAGTATCTGCATGGGAATACCTACCTGGAAATGGATAGAGGACTGCTGTCTCAGTTCCTAACACTATTGAAAATAATTGTTTTCCAATAGCCTTAGGTGACTCCTGTGAAAGGGTCATTCAGTTCCTCAAAAGAAGTTGAGGAATACTGGTCTCGACCCTCTATTTTATCCTTGAGACTTGATACTCTGCCTTCTGTGTGATCTCTTCTATACATAAGGCTTTCCTTTGAGTTTTTTTTAGATGGGATATTGGGTTTTTAAATTCCATTTTCATTTCAGTTTGGATCCTCTTCAGTGTTTTCATCTCCTAATTGAATTCCATTCTCAAGTCTTGGATTGGTTTTGTCATTTCCATCAGCTGCATGCTTGTGTTTTCCTGGGCATCACTCAGACGGTTATTCTCCTTAAGCTCTTCCTCCTTGATTCCATTGAGCTGCTTCTTTCTGTTTTCTTTAAACTCCTTGAATTCTTTGATGAGGATTATGATTCTTTTAAATTCTATATCCTGGAATTCATCTAAGTAATTACCATTGGCAAGTATTTCTACAGGGCTGGTAGGATTTGGGGGGAAGATGCTGGCTCGATATTTCATGTTGTTTGGTATTTTTGCAATGAGATCTGGGCATGTGGACTTCCTTTGTTAGTTCTGAGTTTGTTATGGATGAAGCATGTTGTGGGAAAAGAGACACTGTGTTGGGTCTGGAGGTTGGAAATGGCTTGGGTGGGACAGTGGGACTGAGGGTAGATAGGCTGAGAGTCCTGTGGTTTGGCAGATAGTCAGGGAAGATCATGAACAAGCCTAGAGTTCCCCTGCAAAGAAGGCAGGGAAGGCCAGATTAAGCTGTTGCACTGGTTATGGGATCCAGGATAAATCTAATGGGTTGTAGAAAAATGAGAATTGAGTGTTCTGGGGTATTCACCAGGCTAGACCCTGGAAAAGAGTGTAGGAAATAAATTGAACTTATGGGTGGTTGTAAGCAGGGGGCTAGGTCTTGGGAGAAACCTAGAGGTTGGCTAGAGGCAGGAAAAGTGGAACCAGCCTGTTAGCTTTCGTAGTTCTCTCTCACTAAATTGCCCATCCAGAAAGGGCAGACCATCACTATGTGGAAGAATGCCCATCCCTAACTTGGTACTAAAGGTGTGTCCTGATTACACATTGTCCATTCATTAAGAACCATCTCTGATTTCTGTAACCTACTAACACACACACACACACACACACACACACACACACACACACACTATATATATATAACATATATATATATATGTATATACATACATATAGTGTATATATGTGTGTGTATATATATGTTCTTATATATTGCTCATTGCTCAACATGCTTAGCCATTGGGAAATAGTTCATTATATGTTGTACTTAGTATTTTTATCCCATTGGGTGGAAAGGAAATTAAAGTAGGGCCTTCTAAGACTTGTAATTTCATTGTATCCTCCTAAAAATGGGCCTCCATGTTTGAAAGGTAAGGTTTGTATTTTACTTTTATGACAGGCATAGATATACACAGACGACACACACAATCCTTGTGGTATCTTCAGGGTTGTGAACAGGATGGATTTTGTTCTGTGGTTAAGTTAAAGGGGACACTTGCCTTTGAGAGGAGGAACTTTTGTGGTATGAACATAATTGACTCAAGTCAGCTCTAATGGGACTAGGGTCTTCCAGAAGTCAGTGATCCAGAAGATGCAGGCGGATCCATGCATGGCAGATTCTCTTTTGCTAGCATTGGAAATAGATGGTGGGGGCAGTATCCAAGAATGTCAGGGGGCAACTGGGAGCAGCAACAAGAGACTCAGAGTGGCTGTTCACTAACTGTAAATCATGGAGCTCTGCCACACTTCCATGAGTTTGGAGGGGGCTTGAATTCCAGATCATAACAGTCCACCCTATAAGACCCAGAGCAGATAATGACATCAGGTCATGCCTGGATCAGGTTGATGGAACTGTTGTGATCAATGGGTGCTATGTTAAGATGGTAAGTTATATGCAGTTTTGAGTTTGCTTCATCTGAAATTCTTAGGACTAGAACTGTTTTCCATGTTTTTTTTTTTTTTTGTTTTTTTTTTTTTTTGACTTTGGAACATTTATATGTCCTCCGCTGGGCCAGCACTTCTAGCTCTCAAGTCTGAAGTCCAAAATGCACCAAGATCTGAAGCTGATCCGCTGGTAAATCAGAAAGTTTCGGATTTTGAAGCCCTTCACAGTTTGGATGTTTGTATTAAGGATGCTCAACTTTATTTCATATTCATATTATTGTATCAATATTGATCAAGTCCAGCTTCTATCCAGAGGACACAACCAAGATGCATTGTATCCTGGAAAGCTGGTCAGTTACTGACCTGTGTTTATCTTGCTTTACTGCAAAAAGAACTTAAAACCAGTGGGTAGCTCTTCCTTCCTGGCCTTAGACAAGGAAGGGGATAAATATGGATGAGCAATCTTTAAAACTCAAGATCAGCTGCAGCTCACATACAAATTCTCACCATCCTTGGTGAGCCAGGCAACAGACAGTGTAATTGTTTGACGTATGCAATGGGACTGAAGCTGTCTCCAGCTTTGAAACCAGGCATCCCATCCCCCAACTCCTTCTTTTAAAAAATAATTCTTTCCCTTGGGACCTGAACAGATGTTTTCATTTTACTTCAACGAAAAGACTGTTTTCCTCATCCACCAGGAATATGTCCCAGTACAAAGTGCTAACCTCGTTTGGATTTGAACCCCCATCCTCAAGAGCAAAAGGAGGTGGACGCTCGCCAAGTGTCAGCTCAGCTGCGAGAAGTGTTTTAAATCATGTTTTGACGTATGTTACGCTGTTAACCAGAAAACTCAGGGCAGCGTACAGCACACATGCTTCTAGTCACGGGCTCCAAATCACATGATCTCTTCTTTGTCTTGAAGACCTTTTGATGTGCATTCCCAATATTGAGTTTCTCTGCTTTTAATAATCTTATATTCCTTCCTCAATATAAATGTCACGAAAAGTACCCAACGCTAATCTTCAAAGATCAAACAGGAAGAAAGAGGTGGGCAGACGAGCTCAGTGGCTTGAATTCCTGAAATTTCTCATTTAAAAAAAATTTATTTTCACTAATAAAAGCCTTAGTTGAAGATGCACTTGGTTCCTCTTTTCAAAGATGGAGCCCCCAGATTTCAGAATTATTTAGCAAAATAATTTGATCTCTCCCTGTGAGGTACCTGGGACACAAGACCACTAATCTTTATTTAGAGCTTCTCAGAATCAATACACACTGGCTTTTATTCTCTCATCTTTGCTTTGGTTAGTGTGACCAACAGTTCTGGTGTACCTGCCACAAAGGACTTGGCAGTGCTAACCTGGAAGAATCCTTTGCAAACTGGCTTGGTTTGTCATGGTAGCTTCTTCAGCACCAAAGTACTTTTTCATCTTCTTTTCTTTTTTAGTGGGAATTGTGTAATAACTCGATAAAAGCCATTCACTTGTTTTAGAACTTGGCTATTAAAAAGCACCCAATTTATTTCCTATGACAGGCCGGCACTAAAACCCCCACAAAGAAAGTTATGAAAGTCATGCTCAGAATCATGTTTGGGGAAGATGCTGAAGGTGTCTGTGATGAAGGTATGCACGGTCTGCCAGGAACACTACATGTGCTGAAGTGTTTTAGGAGAACTGGGTCTCTTTCATTTCCCCACCGGAAAACACCATCTGTTGAGAGACACAGCATTTACAATATCTGAGTAAAGTTGTGGATGGGCATTTAAAAGGCACAATTATTTCAGGCTTCCTTTATGAATGTCACTTTAATATACATTTCCTTGGTGTTTTTAGTCGCCCTCTAGAGGTAGTCCCAGAAATTCAACATTGGTGAGGCTTTGAGGTGGTAGTCAGCTTTGCAAGGGTAGGGGACAGCATATGGTTTAGGGACAGCTTAGAGATGCTTCTCAAAGCTGTTTTTACTTACTGTGTGCTTGTGAGGATGAGTTAGAAGGGAGATGATAGAAACTATTGATGGGTGGAGCCCACCCCCACCTCTCAGTGTCAGGGCTGGGTGTTCTACATTATAACAAAAGCATGAATAAATAGAATATTTTGAGCTCTACTAACTTTACTTGAGGATGATGTATCCCTTTATAAAAATTGTGTAAAACGTGAGCAATTGTAACATCACTATTTTTGAGTAACTACCACATCCCAGATACTACCTTGTTCATATATATAATTACATCTGTATCTACATGTACATATGCAGATACATTCTCACTAAATGTTTTGAAAGATTGCTATTACCAAAAAAAAAAAAATGCTATCAAATTGTATAGACTGAATTTTATGCCAGGCTTTTTCCGTACAGATGCCATGATTTAGCTCTTTGCTATGAAGCAATTACAGGTTCAGGGAAAGAAACAATGGTTCAGGAATGAACTGAGTAATGATCATATGTCTGTGAATGAGTGATGAGATAACATGACCCTTGTTTTTCTTTGGTGGCATTGGTGATTGGGTCAGGTCCCCAAGTTCACTAAGCATGCTCCTTACCACTTAGCTGTCCTCTCAGCCCAGAATCCCTTTAACCACAATGCTGAACTTAGACCATTCCTTAGATAAGGAAATAGAGTACCTACCTAATTACGAGGGACCAGCCAGCTGCTCCTGTCCTAGTGTAGTTAAAAATATAAGTTTTGATTCTTTCATTAAGAAAAAGAAAGCCAGGATATGGTGATCCGTGTCATGGATATGGTGCTGCGTGTCATGGATGTGGTGCTCCGTGTCATGGATGTGGTGCTCCGTGTCATGGATGTGGTGCTCCGTGTCATGGATGTGGTGCTCCGTGTCATGGATATGGTGCTCCGTGTCATGGATATTGTGCCCCATGTCATGGATATGGTGCTCCGTGTCATGGATATGGTGCTCCGTGTCATGGATATGGTGCTGCGTGTCATGGATATGGTGCTCCGTGTCATGGATGTGGTGCTCCGTGTCATGGATATGGTGCTCCGTGTCATGGATATTGTGCCCCATGTCATGGATATGGTGCTCCGTGTCATGGATATGGTGCTCCGTGTCATGGATATGGTGCTCCGTGTCATGGATATGGTGCTCCGTGTCATGGATGTGGTGCTCCGTGTCATGGATGTGGTGCTCCGTGTCATGGATGTGGTGCTCGGTGTCATGGATGTGGTGCTCCGTGTCATGGATGTGGTGCTCCGTGTCATGGATGTGGTGCTCCGTGTCATGGATGTGGTGCTCCGTGTCATGGATATTGTGCCCCGTGTCATGGATATGGTGCTCCGTGTCATGGATATGGTGCTCCGTGTCATGGATATGGTGCTGCGTGTCATGGATATGGTGCTCCGTGTCATGGATATGGTGCTCCGTGTCATGGATATGGTGCTCCGTGTCATGGATATGGTGCTCCGTGTCATGGATATGGTGCTCCGTGTCATGGATATTGTGCCCCATGTCATGGATATGGTGCTCCGTGTCATGGATATGGTGCTCCGTGTCGTGGATATGGTGCTCCGTGTCGTGGATATGGTGCTCTGTGTCACATCCAAGAACTTAGACACCTTTGAGGATATGTTCTGCAGTGGTCTTGATGGGTTGTAATTTTTAGGTGATTGTGATAATAACCAAACTGAACAAAGATTGCTATAGCACAGGGGTGCCCAATAAATGGCACTGACCATTAGTCTTTCCTGACTGAGTTATAGGTTGTCTAGAATGTTGAAGTTCTTTATTTTTAAATGACTTATTTTAGAATATTTTTATTGACGCTTTTGGTACACAATATACTCTGATCACAGTTTTCCCTCTTCAACCCCTTTCAGATCCTTCCCACTTCCCCACATTCCCAATCCCACGTCCTTTACTTCTCTTTCCATTTAGAAAACAAACAGCAAACAAAGGAAGCAAATCAGAATTTAAAAAGAAAAAGAAATAACAGAAGAAACACACACAAAAACAAAACCCTTAAAAACAAAATCAGAAACAGTAGGATACAAATAAAAGACCAGTGAGACCAAAAAAAAAAAAAAGAGAATATTGCCTAAACACAGCAACATGAGACCAAAAGTCTACAAAAATATCATTGAGTTTATTTTGTGTTTTCTGCCCATCTACTGCTGGGCCTGGGGCTTACTCTTAAGTGTGATTAATAAACCCAGAGAGACTCCATTGGGGAAAACTAATTTTTTCTTTGCAAGTGCATAACAGTTGGAGATAGCTTCTTGGTTAGGGATGGGAGCTCATGTCCACCTTCTCCCTTTCAGTGCTGGGACCTCCTCTGACTTGGATGTAGGCCCTGTACACACCACAGTCTCTGTGAGTTCATCTGTAGATCTGTCCTGTTGGGTCTGAAAGACACTGCTTTCTTTGTTTCATCCATCCTGTATGTCTCACACAATAGACTCCTCTTCTGCATAGCTCCCTGGGGGGAGCAGATTGATGAAGGCATCCCATTTAGGACTGAGTGTTCAACTTCTTCCACTCTCTGTCCAAGTACAGTCATTGTTCAGTTGTGGGTTTCTGCGTTGGTTCCTGTCTACTGGAAGGAGAAGCTTCTCTGATGACGACTGAGTAAGATACTCATCTATGAGTGTGACATCAGGAGATATTTTATTGTTATGGTCCTTTAACAGACCAATAGATATTCGCTTTTTCCTTGGGCCCCTGGCCTATCTAGGCTGGGGCTTTTGACCACCTGAGCAGTGTCAGGGATGGGTTCCACCTTGTGGGGTTGGCCTTAAATCCAATCAGAGAGTAGTTTGTTACTCTCTCAACATTGGTGCCACTGTTGCTCCCAGCATGACATGAAGGCAGGTCACCATTATAGATCCCAGGTTTTGTAGTTGGGTTGGTGCTTGCCTTTCTCCTCTGGTAGCATCCGGAAGGCTCTAAGTACACACCAGCTTGACTTCGCTGTGTTTAAAGTGATATTTATGTGATATCTTCAGCAATAGGGCCTTACCATCAGTTTATGGAGAGCAACCAAGAGCTATGATGACAGCCTAGGCTGTGTGTGTGTGTGGGGGGGGGGGGGGGCGTTTACAAGTATTTTAGTGAGAATTTTTGCATCCATATAAATTGTCCATATTAAAATGTTCTGTAATTCTCTTTCTTTATTGGACCTTTGTGTAGTTTTGGTATCATAGTAATTATTGTCATGTAAAATATATTAGAAAATGTTTCTTCAGTTTTTATTTTATAGAAAAATTTGATCAATACTGGTGTTAATTCTTCTTCAAAGGTTCAGTAGGAATCTGCATTGCATCCATCTGGCCCCCCCTTTCTTTTTCTGGTTGAGAAATTTTAGTGACTGGTTCTATTTTACTAGGGGTTATGGGTCTGTTTAAATTGCTCATCTTCCTGATTTAACTTTGGTAGGTTGTTATCAAGAAATTAATCCATTTCTTTTAGATTTTACAGTTTGGTGGAATACAGATTTTTATAGTATGTCCTTATGATTCTCCAGAGTTCCACTTTGTCTGATGTCCTCCTTTAAATCTCTTATTTTATGAATTTGGATGTTCTCTCTGTGTCTTTTAGTTAATTCATATAAATGTTTATCAATCTTATTGATTTTCTCAAAGCACCAACTCTTGATTTTATTGATTTATTAATTTCTTAAATTTATTTCAGCCCTGAGTTTGATTAATTCTTGCCATTTATTATTTTTGTGTGTTATTTATTCTTTCTGTTTACAGCTTTCAGGTGTGCCATTAAGTTGCTACTATGAGATCTCTTCAATTTTTTTATATAGGCATTTAGTGCTATGAACTTCCTTGTTAGAAACACCTTCATTGTGTGCCATTGGATTGGGTATTTGTATTTTCATTCTGCTTGAAATAGGTTTTAATTTCCTTCTTAATTTCTGTCTTGACACATTTTTGTTGTCATTGTTTAGCCAGTAGTGAGTTCTTTAGGTTCTATGAGTTTGTATATTTATGCCTTTTCTGTTGCTGATATTCAGTTTTAATTCATGATTGTTAGATAGGATTAAGGGTGTTATTTCAATTAGGGGATACATTTTTAAAAAGCACCCTAGAATCAAATGAAACCAAAAGTACAACTTATCAAAACATTTAGGATGCAGTGAAGGTAATTCTAGGGAAAAATGTATAGGTGTGAGTATTTATGTTAAAAAACAAGGGCTGTTTCAAATATTGTAATCATGTCCCTTGAGGTGTTAGGAAAATAAGAAAAGGGACGCCTAAAAGCAGTAGACAGAAAAAAAAAAAAAGGATCAGGATAGAAATTAGTGAAAGTCACACTAAAAGAGTGGTCCAAGGAATCAGGGAAATATTTAATGTTTTGAAAAAATAGACAAGATTGAATGACTCTTAACCAAAAGAAAGAGGTCCAAATTAATAAAATTAGGTGAAAGGGAACATAACTATAGATTCCAGTTAAATATAGAGATTTAACAGGCAGCACTTTTAATGCTTATATTCCAAAAATATTAAAAAACATCTGTAAAAAATGGATAAAATCTTCCAGACAACTCTGACCAACCAAAAATTAAATCAAGATTTAACTTAATAGATCTGTAACAGGCAATAAGGTTGAAGTGGTAACAGAGTCTTCTAATAAGTAAAAGCCCAGGACCAGGTGGGTTCACAGATATATCCTATCAACCTTAAAAAAAAAAATTAGTACCCCTGATTCTCAAATTTTCTATCTAACAAACTCCCCACCATGGAGCTTAAGATGCCCTTATTTCAATTGTTGTCAAAGAGACTCCTAAAACATTACCTGCCATGGCTGGTTTTCCTTAGTAGCCTGCCCCCCCACACCAGGTAGAAGGTTAAGTCTCTATTGCTGAAGAGTCTGTACACTTCAGAAACAGGACCCAGAGGCCACTGAGCTGGACTCAAAAGCTTCCATCCTGATGACCAGGTTCTATGGTACCAGAAAGCACTGTGCAAGCTTTCCAAAGGAAACAAGCAAGCAACAGTTTTACCTTCTTGTAACAGCCATGAACCATGACTACAATCAGCATGGCACCATAGCCCTAAGGGTGTGGTAGTGGCATGCATATCCTGGTAGTGACCAATAGCTCTCTAATTGAACTAAAGACCTGCTACTCTGAGATTCCACCTCACCTTAGTGAAAATGGCTATTGCTGAGAAAACAAATGCTGCTGAGAATTTGGGAAAGAGGAACACTTAGACTTTGCTGGTGTGAATGCAGACTAATGCCTCTACTGTGGGAGTTGAAATGGAAGTTCCTTGTAGAACTACAAATAGAGTGACCCTATGCTCCAGCTATATGGCACTCCTAGTTGTATCTCCAAAGGAATATGCATCAGTACACCAAGAGATGTTTGCACAGCCATGCTGATTACTGTATGGTTCATAATTTCTCAAACATGGAACCAACCCAAATGCCATCCAAGGGGAATGCATAAAGAAAATGTGGTATATGTATACCATTGGGTTTTATTTATGTCCTTTGCAGGAAATGGATTTATCATCACATTAAGTGAAACAAAGACTCAGAAAGACAACTATCCACCTTTCTTTTATATGTAAAATTTAGATTTAAATATATGATTATATGACATATTAATGAGATTAAGATAGAAGGCATAGATGGAGGACATGAAAGGGAAATGAGAAAGGATAACAAATACTACATACTTCTCATAAGTGTGCATATGTGTGCATATCTATCTTCTATCTATCTATCTATCTATCTATCTATCTATCTATCTATCTATCTATCATTTTTCTACTCATCCATTATCTATTGTCTATCAACTACCATATGACTAAAATCAGAAGGGGAGCCATTTTTGGGGAGAAGGAGACTGTTGGGAAGGGTGGGAGAGTCAATAGAGGAATTTTATAGGGGCTGGTTGTGGGCAAAGTGCAATGACATACGTTTAAAAATGTTATAATGACACCCACTATTTAGTACACTGCTTTAGAGTGATTAATATTATATTCTGGAGCCCTTCTCACGACTATGTGAACTTCATTGCCTCCAAACAGGTGGAAATTGATCCAGGCTCTACAGTCAGGTTTGGCCTCAGAACGTGTATTGACAATAGCCATGAACTGATCAGCAATGTGGCTAAGGCTGGATGAGTTATCGTGTCTTAGTTAGGGCTCTTGTTTTCTCTGTACCATGAGACAGGTGTCCTTCAGCTACCCCACACAGGGAAGCCACAGGACACTCACCTCTGCTGACAGACATGGCTGACACCTGTTGCTGGCATGAGTTCCATTTTGCCTCCAAGGCCTGAAGAATCGGAGCACTGATCTATAACTTTGTGTAGATAGTCCTTTTTTTTTCCTTTTGGTGATTTTTATTGGATATTTTATTTATTTACATTTCAGATGTTATCCCGTTTCCCCAAACCCCCCAGACATCCTCTATCCCATCTCCCCTTCTCCTGCTTCTATGAGGGTGTACCCCCTCACTCACCCACTCCCACCTCCCCACCCTTGAATTCCCTCCACACTGGGACATCCAGCCTTCACTGGACCAAGGACCTCCTCTCCCACCTATGCCCAACAAGGCCATCCTCCCTTATATAGTAGCTAGTCCTTTTAATGTCTAAGTTTATAGTCAAGAGTATGGGTCCATGAAAACTGACACATAGGCCCATTCTCCTCCCATCAAACATTCCCCGAGTTTTCATTTCTGCATATCATGTTAGTATCTTTTAAAAAGGTCTAGGCAGTGTCCTATCAAATTTTCAGGCAGTGTTTTTCTCTGTAGCAGATGAGAACATTCATTCGCATAGTCACTTAGGGAAGGGTCTAGCTCTTGCCTGGCCTGCTCAGCCATGGTCATGCTACTTATTTATTAACAAGCAACTTTTACGTGATTAGAACTCAACTAGTCATAAATATGTCAGCAGTCTGTCTTCCTTTACATCTCCATGGTTTTAAATCCTCCCATACTAACATCCCAGAGGATTGTCTTGACTTTGAATGCTTTGATAGTTTGTAAGGTTCACTCTCCTGAGGTTTTCAGTGACCCAGCCCTCTTGGCATTTATGGTAACAAACTTCAGGTGCAGCTCTGACTTGGGCTGCAGAACCCTTTGTGTGTCCTCCCTCACTCCTTTTCCTTCTCTGATCTGGAATTTACTCTTAGCATTTGAGCCATGAGCTGAAAAAAAAAAAAAAAAAAAAAAAAAAAAAAAAAAAAAAAAAGCTATTCTGGATCTCTCTTGCTGTCCTAAGCAATAGGCCTGTAGCTCCCTGGAGAACCAGTCCTGTACAGACTGATAGACTGCAGCTGATACAAGAAGCAAGAATGACCACTTCCTCCAACTGTCACAGGAAGACTGAGGAGAAAGGGTTCTCTGGATGGCTTCTGGAATGATGTGGACTAGGGGGTGGCCTTACCCTACCAACAAGATTCCATGTGTTTAGAGACTTTCTTTTCTTTCTTTCTTTCTTTCTTTCTTTCTTTCTTTCTTTCTTTCTTTCTTTCTTCCTTTCTCTTTTTTCTTTTCTTCAGCATGAAAGAAATTCTTTTCATTTTTTTCAACCATCAGTTTAGAAGTCTAAAAAACTGTACTAAAAAAATGACTTCTATGAGCTTGATCATATGAAGGGAAACACATTTAGCCAGGATCCAAGAAGATGAGCACTTTCTTCTTCCCTTCCTCCCTCTCTCCCTCCCTCTGTTCCTCCCTTTCTCCCTCTCTCCCTTTCTCCTGCCCTCCCACCCTCCCTAGATCGATCTCTCCCTCCTTCTTGCCTAAGTGCAAGAAGTGCAGAAGATGCAGAGCCTCTTAGGACTTTCAGGCTGCCTTCAGTCATAGACCTATAGCCAGTGCTGTATTTATTTCTTTGAAAAATGTATTTATCTTTATTACTGTGTGGGGCGGCACATGCCATGGCACATATGAGGTGGTAAAAGAGACTTTGTCGAGGCCATTCCTTTCTTCCACCTTTACATTGATTCCAGGGGACAGACAAAGGCTGCCAGGCTTTCAAGACAAGAGCCATGGCTTCTGAGCCATCTTACTGGCTCATTATTCATTTTCTATTCAAGTGAATAACTACAGAAAAATATAATTTTGGGGAGGGTTATTAGTGATCTTACCCCTAACTTCCCAAATTCTAGGCAATCGCTTTACCAACTGAGCTATATAGCCCTAGCTTCAGAAAAATGTAACTGATTTTCAACCTTGGTCCTATGGTTTTGAGTGACTACGTTTTCTTGAAGAGGAGTAAGTTCTTGTGTACCGTTACATCATTAAAGGTCAAAAAGCCACGCATCTCCACCCGATTCCTTCCAGTCTTAAAGTTTTAAAGATCAACTTCAATGTCTGTCAGAATCACGTGGAAGATTCTTTTTTGTTTATTTTATATTTATCTATTTGTCAATATAGGATTTCTCTGTGTAGCTCTGGCAGTCCTGGAACTCACTCTGTAGACTAGGCTGGCCTTGAACTCATAGAGATCCACCTGCCTCTGTTGGGATTAAGGTGTGTGCCACCGCCACTCTGCACATGGAAGATTTTTAAAACACAAATTACTTGGGTTCTACTTTTAGAAATGTACCTTTAGTACTTGAGTCAAGGAAGGACTTGATACTTTACATTGCTGACAAGCTCCTGGCTCTCTTGGTAGCTGGCTCTGGAAGGAACATTAAAGTAGCTAAGCATCTTTGAAAGGCACGTAGAGAGAGAGCTCTTGTCCTGTGAGTGTCTAGTGCTTAATAGACTGTGATATGCTGGTGCTGGGAACCTGCATATGTTGGTGGTTAGGAACTAGGGGATCAAGGGACTCAGGGTTGAGGGGAGTCTGGAGAGACAGAAAGAGTAAGGAAGAATGAAGAGCAGAGCCAGGCCTTCAAGTGTGAGGTAGAACCCCATATGGACCTCAGTGTGTTGAGATGTAGTTGCTTTGTGGAGTCTGATGGTTGCCGTGATAACAAGAGCTGTACTTGAAACTGATGGTGAAGGCCCTGACAGTCTTCTTGTGTTTCCCTCTGTGTTAAACATCAAAGATGAACACGCCCTTTCAACTTTCATAACAATACTCATTTTCCTTGACAATGTGTATTCATTGCTGGATGGGGAGATTTTTTGAGGGGGGGCAATTTGGGGTATAGTGATAAATTATGTCAACGAAATGGCTGCATCTCTTTTACCAACATGGTTGGAACCCAAGTTGGACATGATAGGATATGTTCTTTAGAGACCAAATGCATGAGTTTTGTCAAGTTCATATGGAAACTTCAAGACAGAAAATAATACAAATTAAGTCCTATTTCCAATTGTTTACATTCCATTATAAATATATCATTTTGATTTTAAAAGATCAAAGCTTGCCATCCATTGGCAGATTATACTGCTAGGTTATGAAATCATCAGGATTCTTCTTTGTCCTTTGGTCACTAACAAAACAATGTGCAAATCTGGTTTCTTTTGTAGTCCTGGGGCGTGGACCTAGGGCATCATAAATGCTAGCCTAGTGCTGTATATCACTGAGCTGTATCCACAGCCCTGCGAGTTTATCTTTAAAATTTTACTTAAAGTATCATTTAATTGAAGTAAGACAAAAATAAGAATTGTGATTCCTCTTTCTAAGAAATGTCAATCATTAGAAATAATGGGAAGATTTCCAAATGTTCCTGTGACACCAATATTCAGGACATATTTTAGAGTAAACATTTTAATAAACAGCAGCATAAAATAATCAGTGTTTAATATCATCTCTGGTGGTGAAATACAAATGCATATATCCTCAATATAAAATAGTGTGTTGGTCATTACAAGTCCATGCTTGTCTCTTTGGAATGCCCACAAGAACAAATCAAACATTAAGCGATACAGTGATTAAATGCATGCAGTGAGGCTAAAGAAAAATGTGGCAATGTGAGCTACCTGAACATTGTCATTACATAGGTGAAGAAAATCTACACTGAGTTAAAAGTAAGTAAAGGAAATAAGAAAAACAGACCAGGTATAAAAATGCAGATATATTTTCACTTCCGTGATACCAACCATTAACAGTTTTGTGCGGAGGAAAAAAAACTGACAGTAAAATCACCTTACCAAAAAAAAAAAACATTGTCAACAAAGGGAAAGAGATTTTTGTTCAGCTTGTGGAGAAGGGTACCTTTTAGTACAAAAGAGGCTGCGTGCGGCAGCAACCACAGTGCTGTTTTAATACAATATAACAAGTGGTTTTGAGATTCAGTTTGCTCACCTTAATGGCTTCAGTTATTATAAAAAGGCTTAAAAATAAATGTTATAGTTCTTTATAAAAAACTAAGTTGAATTTATTTATTTATTTTTTAACCATAAAAATGACTTTCCAGAGAAGGTATCTTACTGGCTCATGGAATGCTAGTCCCCCTTTAAGGGACTCCTTGAAAACTCAGATTCACTGAGACTGTGTTTACTAAAAATAAATATTCTTGGAAAACAATTGATTGTCATATGATATATAGAATTGTGGTTTGAGGCGTCATCACTAAACAGTTGCATAGCAACAAAAGGATACAAATCTTCTCCTCTACTCCACTTGAAGAAATGTTACATAGAATCAGCTTATTCGCGCCACAAAATAGGTCTAAATTTATTGCTCAGTAAATCTGAATATAGCCAACTCTTTTGAGTTCACAGTACCTATAAGTTCATGCTTGCTTGGTAAAACGTAGGCACGTTTTGGTAGGCAGATTTCCTTTATCCCTTATGTAAATTCTACCTTTAAAAGCAGAAACATCAGGATCTTCCTAACTCTTAAATTCCCCTCATGAAATATTTCTAGCATTTATTGTGCATCTTATACGTCTCTATAGCTTTAAAATAAAAGCAAGACTTGCTGACTTTTTTTTTTCTTAGAATAAAGGAGTTATTTTTTTTTAACAAAAGAAAAATCAAATAAAAAAATTCCTTTCTATGTAGAACTTGAATCTCACAAGGATTCTAAACATGGTAAAAGGTGGTTGGCAAATAAATGCCAGGATGGGCACACTTGATGTCACCCCTTGAGGAAGGCAAGAAGGACCAAATTGCTTGTTTGCCAAGTTAAGGAATTTGGAGTTTTGTAACCTTTGTGTGAACTCAGCATGTTTTTAGACATCTGCTTTGCGAAATAGGGTGTTTTGTCTTTGGATTTCAGCTAGCTCTATGAATACAATGTTACAATTCTTAGTGCCGGAATATAATTGGTGAACATCTCCAGGAAAAGCACTGAGAGTTTAAATTTACTAGCCTCTGGTACCATCACAGGGTCTCCTCCTGCTCATTGTCTGCTGATAGTAAGCACTTCTGAGACCTGGGCCAGCCTGTAAACAAGCCACAAGGCATGCGTGTGGTTATGCTTGTCTCTAGCATCACACTGTTTGCAGCAAGAATGATCCAGGGATGCTCCTATAGAGGCCGACTAAAAGAGCAGCGAAGCAATCCTTGTTCTTCTTCAATGGCTACTGATCCAGGCTGAGGGACCATTTTCCTGACTGTGCCTCCTTGGGTGCCCCATTCCTAAAGCAATAACCTAAATGGTAATCCACGACCATTTCCAGCATCCAAATCCACCTTTTCTAGGACCTGTGTAAACATATTGTAGAAAAGGGGACTGTGGCAAAGGCCTTCGTGAGAAGAGGAAGGTCACACAGAGATGCTCTACACCATCTCGGAGAAACCTGGCTACTGAGAGGACATCTGTGAACATGACTCATCTGGATGGCTCATTTCTATGAGATTTAAAATGTAGCCTAAAGTTCCCTCTGTGGTACTAAACACTACTTCCATTCAAACATGCCTAGAGTCTAAGCTGAATCAACATAGTTTCTGAACATCTGTCCTGAAGTAGAGACAGCAGGTAGACAAATGCTACAGTATGTACATTTTGGGGGTAGATCAGTCATGGTGACCAAAGGCAACACACAGAGAGAGCACCATTGGACTTTCTTTTTTGGTTAGCTATTTAATTACTATGTTCTGTTCCTCTTCATTGGCTTTGCAGTTTTCAGTCCTTGAAATAAATGGTTTGTTCCCGACAACATATCCTACACCCTGATGGAGCGTAAATCCCACAATGCATTAGTTTTTCTGGCTGGTGTCTTTCCCGTAAGACACAGTTAAAACTTCACAGAAGATACTGGTTGCAATGTCTGCTAAATGAGAACCTTCAATAAAAACATTTGAATATAAATCTTTTCTGCCACCTTCTAGTTTTTCCGGGATAGTGTATTTACAAAAGTCACACATTTTACACTTCTGCAGAAATCATAGATTCGGTGTGCCCATGGATATTGGAGTCCCCAAGCAAAGATGGTTGCTTTGAGTCTATTTTGTAGGGTTTTTGAGATTTGTTGCCAAAAACAGTGATACCCATTCCACCAGGGTGATTTGGAATTGACATGTGGGGTAGCAAAGGAACGTTTGCTTCCTGATTGGATCCTGATGAGGGCAAGCTGGCTACATGGCCAGTGCTGGTCGAGCCACTGGCGCTGCTTGGGGACCGACTCTTTGGAGGTGGGCAGTGCTGAATCACCCTGGGAGGCCCTGCAGGCTGGTAGTGGGCAGCTGGGAAGGCTGCATATCCAGGAGGTATTGGGTATCCGTTGATGGGGATGAAGCGCTGGTTCTGAGGTATTGCTGGGCCAATGAAACCAGCGATTTGACCCTGTGGTGTAATCCCCTGGCTCGGGAACATGTAATTGGGAAATCGGGGATTGCTGAGGTTACTCACAGGGCTGGCACTGAGGGAGGTGGTCTGCGTGGTGGCGTTTCCACCCGAGGGGGTGGTAGAGCTGGTGTGACTAGAGAGGCCCTCCCAGGATCGAAGCCGGACGTGGATGTCTTTAAAGCGTGGTCTCCTGGAAGGAATCTCATTCCAGCACTCAGTCATGAGGCTGTACATTCGCGGTGGGCAGTCTTCAGAACATGGTAAGAGCTGTCGTTTCCGCACCATTTCAATCACTTCCTGATTACTAAACCCATAATATGGCTGGAGTCCAAAGCTAAAAATCTCCCACAACACAACCCCGAAAGACCAGATATCGGAATCAGAGGAGAATTTGCCGTACATGATGGCCTCAGGGGGCATCCAGCGGATGGGCAGTGAAGACTTACTTTGCACCCTATAGTAATCAGCAGAGTAAATTTCTCTGGAAAGCCCAAGGTCTGAAATCTTTACATGTAGTTGCTCTCCAATTAAAATGTTGCGAGCTGCAAGGTCCTTGTGTACAAAGAAGTGACTAGACAGGTACTCCATGCCAGCTGCGATCTGAATTGCGATGTGTAAGAAATCTCCATGGTCCAGGCTGGATTTGACCGTCCCGTCTTCATCACTGCTACAGCCGACATCGGAATGTGGGGATCGCATGATGAGGAACTCGTGGAGATCTCCCTGGTTCATATACTCAAAGAGCATACACACAGGTTGTTCCTGGGTGACGGCACCGAGGAGGCATACAATATTGGGATGGTGTAGTTCAGCCATGAGAGAGGCTTCCTGCTGAAATTCTGTCCACTGCTGGGGGTTGTTATAGTCTTTTAAGGTTTTGATAGCCACTAGCTGCGCATGGTCCATGCCTGGGAGGTAGAGATGGCCCTTATAGATTTTTCCAAAGGTACATTCACCCAATTCTTCCATGAAACGCACAGCAGAAAGAGGCAGCTCCTTAGCCTTGCTCTGTAAGAAAGGGAAAGTGTGGGTTAAAACCCTTCTTAAAGCAAGACATACTGGCACTGAAAGGGAGGGGGCATACATCAAAGATGGGCAGATGGGATACTCGTGCTGAAGGTAACGGTATGATGCTTGCCATTCTCTGTGGAACAAAGCTTGTTTATGTAGTCCTGTCCATTATAGGACTGAAAAGACTCTGGTGTCTCCCTGGATACCAGATGGAGTTTAATACCTGTTGAAGAAGCTGGGTATGGTGGCAAAAAACAAACAAACAAACAAACAAAACAAAAAGAAAAAAACCAAAAAACCCCACAACAAAACAAAACAAACAAACAAACAAAAAAAAAAACCAAACCAGAGCAAAAATCTCCAAAGATTAAACAAAGAAGTAAACAGGAAAGGCAGAGAAGGGGACGTAGACCCAGTCCTGGTGGCTTTTACTCGCCATCCTAGCATTCAGAAAGCAGAGGTAGAACTATCAGGAGTTTAATGGGAGCCCGGGCCAAACCCCAGTCTAAACAAAAGCTGGGAATGTCACTCAAGGGTTAAGAGTCTTCATTTGTAAGACCCTAAGTTTAATTCCTAGGCAAAAAAAAAAAAAGGAAAAAGAGAGAGCTTTCTATGTGGAGACATGGGATGGCCTCTAAAACCCTACTGCAAAGCAGCTAAAATGTCATACATGACCTTGGTAGAAAAGAGAGGAAATAGAACTTGTCTGTATTTCTTTGCATATGCAGCAGAAAATTTAGAAAGCTGTTAAAAGGAGACTCAGAACAGCAATGGATCTAAGCAGGAATTTGAAAGAAAGGAAGTGCAGGTAGAGGTTTTCCACCTCACGTTCTTCAATACTTTAACATTTTAGGACTAGATTAAATAACATTAATTAGCAGGGTGGTTAATCTGTCCATCTAATAATCAGGGATTTCTTTCCTGCCATTATAGAATCTAACTACTATTTTGTTTACGTGACCTAGATCAGTGGTTCTAAACCTTCTGACTGCTGCCACCTTTAATAACAGTTCCACAGGTACTGGTGATCCTCGACCATAACATTGCTTTTGCTGTTACTTCATAACTGCAGCTCTGCTACTGTCAATGACTCATCATGTAAATATTTGTGTTTTCTGATGGTCTTAAGTGACTCCTATGAATGGGTCTCTTTACAACCAAAGGGGTGGCTACCCACAGATGGAGAACCACTGATATAACAGGTAGAAAGTAATTAATTTTGCTACTGAGTGGTGTCTCGGTTCCTAAGACCATCAGAAATATATATTTTCCCATGGTCTCCACACACAGGTTAAAAACCATTGGTCTAGATTGTTTCTTTCTGCTTTTTTTTGGTTCAGTTGAATCTAGGGCCTCATGCATGCTAAAAACACACTACCACCTCCCTCCATCCGAAGCCTCTAGGGTGTGATTTGGTGGGAACCGCTGGACTTCCTGTGGGAGAGAAGGTGTGGCCATGGAGAAATACAACCAATTACACTGTCTCTCTTGGCCATAGCATGGGGCGATATGACTTTTTCTGGTACGAGTAACCCAAGCTGAGTCCTTCCTGCGTGACACTGAGAGGAGCATTCCAATGAGAGCTGATGGTAATAAAATAACCCACGGGGATCCAACAGATGCCCTGGCCTCTCCAACAGCACAGTCTGTGTGAATAATTTTTAGAACTGAATAAGATTTCCAGGTCTTGATGATAAGAGAAGGGTATGGGACTGAGCACTAAAATCTCTCTCAGGAAAAATGAGAATCAGGAGGTAAATTAATGGACTATCAGAACCGGAGTGCCCTCTTTACACAGCTTTCAAGTTAACCCATGGCAGACAAAGTGTAATCCAGGGAGTTTTGAACTCAAGCAAAAGCCCTATGTTTTGGAGTTTGCATCTTGGGTCTGCTGTTTTCTACACATACTAACTACTTCCCGAACAGCACTTAACCAATGTTAACTGACTTAACACAGGCCTGCAGGGTTACGCAGTATGTGGCAGCCAATGATAACCTTGATTGCTTTCTGTTGACTTCTCCACAGCCACCCAGAAGTAGATTAAGATTTGTGAATGATTTAGATCCACACACAGCCTTAATTAGTTCTACAGAGTCCTTCTAATTCCCTTTATTATTATTTTTAAAAAACTGTGTTCTAGGCATCTTTTGTCAGACTTTCTCTGTTCTGTTATAGTCATTGAGCTTCTTTTAAAAGTTTTCTTTAAACTGATGTAGAGTTCATTTGCATCTTGAAGGCACCTGAGATGCTGAGTTGCCCTTGACTGCTCCTCTTTCTCAGATGTGTGGGTGGAGGCAGAGATCAGGTGAGGCAGAGAGAAGAGCAGGCCAAATTTCTGGGAAAAGGAAGGAAAAGGGTGACCAGGACCATGGCAATGGCCTGGCCTATCACCCTCCCTACCCCTAACTCTGAAGTCTTTGGAGCTGCCCCTCCCCTTCCCTGAGTTAAGCAAACTCCTTTTCTCTCATTCACCTTTGTAAGAGGTTAGGGTTAGGGTTATTCTGTTATTTTACAGGTGAAGAAGGGCGGGAGAAGACAGAGGGAATGTTCAGGGCAGCCATTCTGAATGAAGCTTTGGCCAGTAAGGCCAGGCAGAAGATGGCCCCAGAGGCTGAGCAGGTCTCTTAGACTTTTTGGGAGCAGGGAACAATGGCCCTGCACTCTAGGGTGCTGTAAACAGTTCTTTCTTCCTATTCACACATACACAAGGCTACATTTGACCCAGCTGTATCTTGTCACATGTCATCAGCACAGGTAAGCTAGGCAGACGTGCAGCTTAGTGTATGTTCTCTAACTTACCCAAGGAAGGGTTTACTAGAGTCACCCAAACCAGCTTCAGGTGTTTGCTCTGGGCAGGAGTAGGGCAGCCCTTGCACTGGCAGACTTCAGCAACACCTTCCTTTTGAACACCTGTGCGGCAGCCAGCCCAGAAAGCCGCCCGAAACACCAACTCGAAGCTTGGTTTCAGGGGAGCCATTTATGCAGTGATTTGCATTTTAAAAAATGCTCAGATTACTTGGTACAAATGAATCTTAACTACAGACCCATTTTCAAATTTTACATAAATCCTAAACTAGTTAAAAAATCATAAAACCCCTTAAAAGAAGCCGTCAGTAGACTGCTTGGAGATGGCAGGAAATTAGCTGTATTGTTAAGGAACAGATGGTTTATATTATACAAACCCTTTAGGCTAAACTTGTTTAGGTCTGGCATATTGTAAATTATATTTTAGTAATGAAAGTGAAATGACCTCGGCTTGACCTCAAGTGGGGTTTGTCTGTTTGAACCAATGCAGTGGAAAACTATGAAAGAAAATGAAGTCATAAAGTTTTGGCAGTTCAATTTTGGCTCATTTCAAGTTAAGGGGTTATAAATCTGTTTAGTTTTTGTTTGACAAGTATTTGTCATACAGGGATGTACAAAATGTAAAGAAGTGTAAAATACACACGAGGCATGGTGCCAAAGTAAACTAAGTACAAAGGCACCCTGGAAAGAACAGGGTCTTGGGCTCCTATCTCTCCATCACTCCCTCCATTAGTTAAATGACAAGATGGGCTGCGTTTATTATATGCTGTAAGGCAATTAAGTACCTTAAAACCGAAACAGGCTTTCAGTTTAAATGTTAACATTTTTACTTCTCAAAGTAAACACACATCTGCCTCAGTTCAGCTTTAAAAATTATATAATTTTTGAAGGAGGGGGAGGGGAGAAGCTGATGCAGAAGTTGATACATTGGCCAGGGTCTGATAGGGCTTCTTCCCCCAGTCATTTATAGAAAGCCACTGGACTAGCATGGAAATGAGCTCTCTGCAGACAAGAAAGAGAAGGGAATTTAAATCTGGTATGTGTCTGGTCTAGGTCTGGCTAAGACACTGATCCTGAGGTCAGGATGATGATGGTGAGTTTTTGACTGAGGGATGAGCAGTAAGTAGGGGTGTCCCTTTCCCTACCCCTTAATGTGTGATATGGAACTGGTAAGCCATGGGCAGAGTTTTAAAACTATTTTTCATATGGAGATGGGCACAGATGGGTAGCAAGCATCATCTCAGTGACTTTATCTTTCTACCTTGGGGAAGGTTCGCCTCAGGTGAGAATCTGGTTGAAATGGTGCTTCAGGCAGGGCGGGTGATGATAGCTTGTTTTCTCTTCCTCCTTTTGCGTAGGTGACTAGATTACCCTAGGAAGTGAGGTAAGAGTCCATGTGGCCCTCTCCATCTATAATATGAAGCTCTATTGAAGACCTTTTACTTCTCTGCACTGGACAGAGCTACAGTGTAATATGGGAGCAAAAGTCAGCCCCCAGCAGAAAGGGGGCTCCATTGTCTACTAATGGACAACTGAAGTTCATATCCACATGTTTACCCTAAAGCTTCTCTCTGCAGCCCCTGCCTTCTTTGTCACTCAGGGCAAAGCCTCTTCTCATGTTTTGATGACCAGGCCAACTGCAACCCCATGGTGTTTTGTTTTAGAAGCAGATTGTACCTAAACACAGGCACTTGCAAGGACAGAGAAGGTTTCCACACCATGTCATTTGTGCTTGCCCATCTTAAGAGAGATGAGATGGTCTCTGGCCCTATCAACATGAGAGGCGTAGTTTTGGTAGTGGGATGTAGGAAGAGGGCATTACCCTCTTTGGCAGCACAGTTTTCTCTGAGATCTGCCTGCCTTGGGGACAGACTCCTTTCTGACTCTCAGGTACCAATCAATCAGCATATCTCTACTATGCAGGCATCAGACCTGCCTGGACAGTGCACCTGTTAGAGCAGTTCTGACCCAGGCAAGGTACAGAAAAAGATGCTTTGAAATGCCAGGTGGAAGAAGTTACTGACCAGTGAATAGCTCCTGGCTTATGTGCTATACTATAATGTATTAATATACCTTGTGGTATTAACGAGATCCGGGGTTCTTGATATAGCTTGAGTTATGCCTTCAATGTAAAGCCAGTTACTTAAAATGCATTTTATTGGCTGGTTACATCTTGCCACATAACTGATCTAATTTACATTAATATACTGACTCTTATGTTAACATAGATTAATTAGTATCTACTAATTAATACTATAATTAGTATCTACTAATACTCTTGAATAGCCAGAGTTTACATGCTGACTTGTGTGTGAGAGGAAACACAATCCTACATTAATGGCATAATCTCAGCCTATAGAAGCCAAATATTGAATCCTTGTCATGTGCTAAACATCAAGAGCATAATAATGGCTGATTATGTATATACACACAAATACATATACAATATACACATATACACACATATACACACATATACACACATATACACATATACAATATACACATATACACATATACACACATACACACATACACACATATACATACACACATACACACATATACACATACACACATATACACATATACACACACACATATATATATATGTTTCTTTATATGTTAGGCTCGGATGCCTGAGTAGTTGGTTAGTAGAGTCTCAGTTCAGCTTTCAGAAGTCCTTTGCCAATTACTCCACCATGCTTCCTTATCTCTCTGTCATAAGTACCTTTTCTAAAACTGGATTCAATCCTTATCATAGTCTTCTAGGGTTCATCCTATGATTTCTCCATTTCATGAATGATACAGTAAGACTTTTTGGCAGTTAGCACAACCCTTACATGATGGAGCAAAAATTCAAATCCAGGTAGGTGTGATCCCAAAGTTTGAACACTTTTCTGGAAAAGGGCTGTGGAATTTTCCCTTGATATCTGAAAGGGTCTCCGTTTTTAAACCATGACAACTACTGGTAGGCGAATGAAATATCCAAAGCTGAAGAATGTTCTGGTCTCTGAGCTCCACCTTATACATTGATGTTCTGTTGATTACTGGGTATGTGAACAGAACTTAGGGATAGCACCTTTGACCAAATGAGCACAAGATCCTGGGAGAACATTTAATGGGAGGTGCCTTAGCACACATACCCAGCTTGCCTTCGGAGCCTTTTCCTGAATGTTTTCTTGGTTCTTAGGTAAACAATGTTAGGTTTGTGAAACAGTTGACTCCACTCGTAAAACAGACATGACTACATTCTAAAAACTCAGATGCCAGCCTTTGGGAAGATTATGAATAGTTTCAAAGACTACGGATGAACTAAGAGGCTTCAGGCTTGTGCAATCAAATTCTAGTGGGAGGTTGAACCCAGACTTTGCCACATTTGATCTGTATCTCCCTGAAAGGGGCCTAACTTTAGCATTGTTTCTTTTCTCTGTAGTGTAACTATCTAATCATGTAAGTATTTGGTGGTGACCAGTATTGATTGTGGGGGAGTTTCTTTATAATGCCATGGTAAAACGTCTTTTCTACACAGAAAAGCAACAAACAGATATCTGTATTTTCTTTTTTAAAAATAGGGATGTGTGTATGTATGTATATACATGCATGCATATGAGTGTAGGTACTTGTATTCAGAAGAGGATGTCTAATCCTCTGGACTGGAGTTGCAGAAAGCTGTGAACTACATAACAAAGGACAAGAAACTGAACTCCTATCTAACTGCAAGAGTAGTACATGCTCCTAACTACCACGCCACCTCTGCAGCTCCTGCTCTTCATCTCCAGTCACTAATTTAATTAGTGATCTCCAGTTACTAATTTTGATACTAGACTAATTACTCTGTGGTCCTATGGGCTCATGTGTATCAACAAATATGAAAATTAAAACAGTGGATGAAAAGAGGAAGTCTCTGGATCCTGGACACACATAGATCTGGGTTGGAGGCTTGCCTTTTCCTGTTGGCTGTGGGACTTGGGAGAATACTAATCTCAAACTTCATTTTTTTTTTTCACCCAAACTAAGACTCAAATGAGAGTTTCTTCCTGAGGAAGTTATGCAAAGTCTGTGGAGATACCATAGCCACTCACACCTCAGTGATGAAGTACACCAGTCAGGCCTTTCAGGATCCCTGTTGATGCAGCTCATTTCTTTGAAGAAGTTTCTGAATGGGGCTCTCCAACTGAGATAAGGGGATGGATGCCCTAATGCATTCTGGGAGTGAGGCAGGAATTTATACCACCTGGATGGACACCAGCAAAATTGCAGCTGCCCAAAGAGTTAGGTCTAAGTCTTAACTCTGATTCTCTTGCCTCTATTTCTTCCTAGTTGTGCTGGGGGCCTGCTGAGACCTTTTGTTTTCCTCTAAACCCCTGCTGCCCTATTCAGAGCAGCTGGCTTCAGAAAAGTTTGTAGTTATCACTGGAACCAAAAATAATAGGAATTTCTAGCTGTTTCTACCTTCAAGGTGCCAGAGACATTACCTCAAAGTGTCAGAAACATTCTTCTTAAGTACTATTTTTATCTTTCCTTCACAGGTGAGAAAATAAAGGTTCAGAGAAGTGTTGAGTAAGTGATCTGTTTAAGATCTCATGCCAGTAGATAATGGAGCCAAGATCTGTAATCCAATCTTTCTACCTCTTAAGTCCCAGCTCTTTGAAGACTATCATACTACCTCCTAGCAATACGCTGGGGTTGGGGTGTGTATGAATGTGTGTGTGTTGTGTGTGTGTGTGTGTCTAGAACAGTTGGGCTCAGACGATGGGGACTCTGGGCAGGATGAACCTCAGAACTTGAGATTTATTCTTCCAAGTTGTCGTTTTACAGGCCCACCAGAGAACAGAATGAGACAGAGAAAATAGAAAAGAGATGTTTCCCCCAGGGAAGTGAAGAAGCAACTGAAAGGGAAACAAGAGGAAGGAGACAGGAGAAAAGGCAAGGGGAAAGGATCTTAAATTGTGGTTAAGACTGCCAGATGCTTCTTTGACATTCAAGAGGATGGGGATATGAAGGGGACATGGAGGTGACACTGTATTAAATCACACCATCAGTGGGATCTAGAAGCTGTCTCAATAGGATGGTGAGCTAGGAAAATTTGGGAGACTAGGTGGAGAAGGCTCTTTTCTTAAAAAAAAAAAAAAAAAAAAAGAACACCACCACCAACAACAAAAACAAACAAACAAACATAGTATGTGGGTGTTTACCCTGCAAGCATGTTTGTGTACCATGTGCATGTCTGATGTCCATGGAAGCCAAAAAAAGGCATCAGATGCCCTGGAACTAGAGTCACCAGTAGTTATGAGATGCCATGTGGGTGCTGGGAACTGGAACCAGTTCCTCTGAAGAGCAGCAGGTACTCTTAAGTGCTGAACCATATCTCCTGCCCCTGACTGGGAAAGTTATCAAGAACAGTTTGTTGCTAAATGGTGTGACACCTGGAAAGGACAGGTGTTCAGAAACAGCAGCCAGATCACAGCAGGACTTTGAAGACCTAGCAAAAGAGATGGGTCCAAATATAGACAAAAAAATCTCAGTGCATTCAGTTGATACCTTGGCTGAAGAGGAAAATCAGAAGTGTGGCCTAGAAGTTAAAAAAACAGCAGCTGGCTGCAAGAAACAGGGGTGAACTGGTCTGAGCCCTTCAGCTTCACAAAGCCGGGCAGCTCCGGCTCTTCCATCACTCAGGAGCTGGAGGAGTTTGGCCTTGGAGCTACTTGAACTTGGGCTGCAACCTGCCTAGGCCCACCTCCTCTTGTGCCATTTTAATCTCCCAGCCTCTCCACTGGCCTAACTAACCTGAGTCAGGTAAGGAGGCTGAATGTCTTCTGTCCCCGCCGAGGAACATATTCCACAGACTGTGTCTCTCTCCCTCCTTCCCTCCCTCCCTCCCCCCACCTCCAGTCTCTACACAGAGAGGATAGTCTGTTTTTGAGGATTGAGGGTTTAGGGAAGTAGAGGCAGAGGGAAAGAATCAGAGAGGTCACTTTCTAGGTTCTTCATTTTCTAGAGTACGCTACCAAACCAAAGCACCTAAAGAAAGAAAACAACTAAAACTCTCATAAACTATAACATTCATAAATACAGGAAAAATTTGTTTACTTTGGGCACTGCTTGAAAACACATTAAAAAATTAATCAGCTTAAAATCTTTTGCTGCGGTGGCGGGGGAAGGAAAATGAACAAACCCGGCCCTTTCCCCAGACAGAGCCTACTTTTTTCCCTGAAGAGCTGAGAACATGGTGTAGGGCTAGGAGGCTTCTTAGAGACTCTGTGCCATGGGAGGGTAGCTCCAGGGAGAATGTCCCGTTGCCTCCTGTTTGCCCATGCCTCTGCTAAGCCACCTCTCTGGTGAACTGGGGGCTATCAAGAACCCCCCTTTTTTTCCTGCATCCCACCCTACCTCTCTGGGGCCCAGGTCCACCTCACAGCCAGTCTGTCTACTGGTGCTGCTTACTGGTGTCTTCTGGGAAGGGGGATCGGTTTCTAATCTCCAGAAGTCTCTCCTTAATCCAAACACTGGGGGGGGTGGGGGGGGGATGTCAGTGAGGAAAGATGGAAACAGATAGTTTCCATCTTGAAAGGCATGTTCAGGTGGATAAATAAGAATCTTGGGGGTCTCTGCTTTTTTAATAGGAAAAAGAAAAATTTGAAGAAGGCCAGGACAGGCCAGTATTGATCCCTCAGTCCCCTTTCATCCCTGGTTTCAAATGTCCTCTCTGTTTGGCTCTGCTAGCATGCTTGGTCTCATGGCTTTCCCTTCTTTCTTATGTGTGTCCCTTCCTCTTAGGTTTTTAAAGGCACATGCAATATTTATATGGCAGTGACTTTCAAAGAAGTCTTAGAGATTGACTGTTTGCATTTTGGAATTTTCTTGAAGGAGTACAAAGCCCTTTGTGCTTCACTCAGGAAAGGCACTCACTCGGTAAGACCCAAAACAAACAACTTGGAAACCCAGAGCCAAATCTCTTAGGACAGTAAATGGGAGAAAGATACCATTTATTTTGTTGCTTCTTTTCCCCTCCCCCAGCACAGTCAAGTACTTGAGCCAGCCCTACTTCCTGGCTTGGTCCAGAAGAGTTTGTGAGCCATTTGCTGGCTAAATTCCAAATCCCATATTGGAGACATCCCCACACTGGGAAATTTTGTAAGGAACACATCAAAAATTAGTCAGACACAATGAAAACAACGTCTGCCCCATGGAGTCCATGCCAATATCTCTTACCAATGTCTCTTTGATCATGGAGGGCAGAGAAGGGTTATTACTCTGGCCGCATTCTACATGTTCCTCCTGGGTTACATCACTTTTAACTCTGGCCTCTTCAAGCTTTCTGAGGAGCCAGGGGTGCCTCTGGCTACCCAGCATATGCCAGCCAAGTGTATCCACTGATCATTTCTTCCCACTTTTGTGAATGAATTACTTTGCAAAAACTTTATGTGTTGGTGAAACCAAATGTTTAGAGTTGGAAAACCTAGTCACATTTTTATACCCACAGATTATTGATCCTTTGATGTTGACTGTGATGTTTCATTGTTTTTTGGGTATGTATGTGTCTAGGTTTCCATATTTTTACAATAGCATAATAGTATCTACTTTATGTAATACCTATGAAGATCAAATGTCATGGAAATAAAAACCCCTAGTGTTAGCAATCAGTCACCTCTACAGACAGCTGAAAGGGACCCCCTTCCCCATCCCCACAACAATGTCAGCAATCAGGTATCTTCCTAGCCAGCTCCTGAGGGACCTGGTGAAAACAAGTCACGTTATCACTAGCTGCCCAGAGGTTACACATTGTTGCATGTCCCCTTGTGCGTGTGCCACGACTCGATTAAAAAGTCCTGTTTTCCCTTTCCCCACTCACTCTTCCCTCCTCCCACAAGCAGCCTCTGTCCCACCTTCCTACTTGATAATAAATAATTAATAAATCTCCTACTTGAAACTTGTTGCATGGTATGATTTTGTTGGGATTCATCGCCTAGTTCCATCACTCAGAATATACATTTTGGTAATTTGTATCAATCACTATATACTAACATTTTCTCTTTATGCCATAAAGGCCTCTGAATTCTTTATCTGAAAAACTGTTAATTCAGAGATTCCTGCTTCTTAGAGACTGTGTGTTACAAGCAAGCTTCCACTAAGAATGGATTTAAGGTAATGGGCAAGGTTAATCTACAAAATGGATATATTTATTTTCTGAACAGAAGTCACCTCCTATGGATTCCAGGACAGTAGTCAGGACTGTGTCTGAAGGACAGTGGCTACTCCATGCACTTCCCATTGCAACCAACTAATTGAGTGACACAGAGATGATAGGAAAGAATCTCCCAGAACAATGGCTGCTGCATGGGAATCTTTCTATACAAAAGTACTTTCAAAGCCCACCGTTCCTCTGAGAATGTGCAGCAATACCAGCCCTTCTCTTTCCTTCCTCTTGTAGTAGTATTACCTAAAAATGGAGTATGGCATAACATTAAACACTATAATGCATGCAAACCAGCTAGCCAGAATCCGGGATTTCAAAAGCACTGAACCTCAATTCTCACCACCCTGAGTATACATGACACAAACTGACCTCTAAGGTATTAAACTTATATTTCCTTTTTAAAGTCAGTGGTAGACAGGCTGAGACTCCTACCTTCGGAGAATATGGAGACTGAAGTGGCCACCTGCTGTAACCAGGCAGGACTTCCAGAGAAGGGAGGGGACATCAACCCACCCACCAAACCTTCATCTTGAAATCTGTCCTGCCTACAAGATGCGTAGAAATAAAGATGTAGCAGACACTGATGGAACAGCCAAACCAATGACTTCCCCAACCTGAGACCCATCCCATGTGGGAGAGCCAGCCCCTGACACTAATAATGATACTCGGCTATGCTTGCAGACAGGAGCCTAGCATGGCCGTCTCCCTTCCCCTAACAGGACTGCCTGTTTGGGCATCAGTGGGAGAGGATGTACCTAGTGCTGTACCAATGGATATCCCAGAGCAGGGAGCACAAGGAGGGCTTCCCCTTCTCTGAGGAGAAGGGGAGAGGGTAATTGGGGGAGGGATTTGTAAGGGTGGGACTGGGAGGAATGAAGAGGGCTGCCATCAGGATGTAAAAGTGAATAAATAAATAAATTAATGAAAAAATTAATGAAAAATATTTTGAATAAAGTGGGAAAAGAGCTAAAAATAAGTGGTAGAAATTTATACTTAACTAGTGAGCAGTAGTTTGGCTTAAGAAACAATGTTTGAAAGTAAATTTTTCACATGTAAAGAACCTGAAAACCAACAAATATGACTTTGTAACTGCAAATGTGTTTTGAAGACTTACTTTAAAAAAAAAAAACAAAAAACTTTACAACATGAAGCAAAATAAAATAAATAATATTAGACGCGATAGTCTTTATAATTCTATTATACTTAATAAGCAAAAAGACAAGTTAATTTGAGTGTGAAGACATTAGTTTTTCTAAAAGTTTATTATCAAGGTCAAAAGAATAATGTGGTCCCTAACACAGAGAGGAGCCAATAGTTGTTGCATGCATGGTCCTCTGGAGTTGGAACAAGATGAAAAGCTAATCATTTGGAAGCAAGAACTCTAAACTGTTCAAATGAGCCTCTGCAGAAGGGCCTGGGACTGAGACGCTGGCCTTCCTGAGAGGAAGTGATTTTGGACCACAGTGCAGGATCTAGAATAGCAGCTGCATTCAGAGCAAAGCCAGCAACCCTGGGATGCTCACCAGGACCCTGAGCAGCCTACATTTTGAAAGATGTGTTGAAAAGCAACAAGGGGGTGGGGGGTGTAATGTAGCAGAGAGGGGGAAGGCTCAGGTGGACTATCATAGAACAACTTCAAAGAGGGCCGGGAGGAAAACATTTCTATTAAAAGATGCTTTAAGCAAAGGAAAGTAGATTTAAATTAAGCATTAAAAAGATTTCTTTAAAAAGTCATAGTGAAAAGTACATGACATATAATTTACCATCCTAATCATTCAAAATTATATAGTATAGTATAACAGATTTCTATATTCATTCCATGTACCATAAAACTGGCAAGTTTGTAAACAGTGTTAGATCCCCCTTTTCTTTCACTTTGGTTAAAGAAGCATGGAATTCCCTTCTTTGAATTTGAAAACCAGCTCACACTCTGAGCCCTGTGGGCCTGGCAGAGAGCCCTTCTGGCCAGTTGGCTCCAGTGTAGGGTTGTGGTCTGGCTTGCCCTACACTCCTGAGCTGCCCCTGGCAAAGGCAGAGTTATAGGGTTATTTTCTGTGTTTGCTGAACTCTGCCCGTGCCTCTCTTTTAAGCAGGAGAGTTATAGCAGGTCATTCTCCCCTGACACATGCTACTCATCTTACCTTGGGCTTGTATGCATTCAGCATGGACATCTCCACATTTTGTCCTCTGACAGGTTTTGGCTGCCTTTGGACTGGTGGTGATGAAGACTTCTGGTTATTTCGGCACACACAGATGAAGAAGAAGAGGAAGGCAATAGCCAGGGGAATGGCCACACTTGGCACCAGAATGTACAAGATTTCCATTTTACTCTTCTCTTTGGAATCTTTGGAATCTGGGTGCAGGAAAAAAAAAAGCAAGTGTTATACTGGTTAAAACAAAAAATGTATAATATTACATTGCAAAGTTTAAACGATTTATTCTATGTACACAAATTCACAGTGAGAGAAAAAGAATCTAATACTTGTTATGTTTCGTTTCTATCAAACCCTCAACATAGTTTAAGTGAAGTTTAAAAGTTTAAAGTTCAAAATGTTTGAAACTTGCAGAGGAACATTATGGAGGTTCTGGATGTGTGAGGGGGGGAACCTCTGATGTTGCTCCTCTCCAGCAGCAGCTGACCTGTATTTCTCTCACACCTTAGAAGTTAAATGACACGTGAACCTACTGTGTATATGTGTATATACTGTATATATGAAGCTTTAATGCAGACCACAGGGCTTTTCTCCATTGGCTGTCAGCCCAGATCAAACACGACAGAGTGGTGCTCCTGAGTTTCAAGGTGTCCCTGCCTTGGGGATTAGGGATATGCATGCAGGGCCAGCCCTGAATCTTCCAGGATCAACATGACTGCAGAATCCTGGTCCTGGCCTCAGAGGATGCAGCCTTGAGAATGTGAGGGCCTCTAGGCAGGCTGGGTTCAGTGTCTGGTGAGCTGTGCAACTCAAGCTAATCATTTGGCAATCTGGGTCTCACTTTCTCTCATCTAGAAGAGAAGTAAGTGTTCTGGAGGGTGTCTACAAGTCCCTCCAACACAGAAGTGCTGTATAACTTGACACTTTTTGAAACCCCAGAATTTGTCTTGAATGGTTTCATATGAACCCAGTAACTGCAAGTGCTAACACTTTGAAGTATAATTTTGAAATCTTATACATCCATTTTACTATTGCTTGGCAAAGAATTTAATATATGTAGAAGGATATGAGGTATGCCTTTCTTTTTATTAATTTGAACCTGACCAGTAAAGCCAAAAGCTTTGAGCAGATGTCATCATTAATGAATTATTTGTCTGATAAAATAAACACACGAATTATGGGACGGTAATTAGAGGGGTTACGATACTGGCATACCCTGACCACCAAGATCAGCTGTCTTTCTTTAGCAAAACCTGAAGTGTGAACATTCTGACTGACACAAAATTCAGAGAAGCTTATTTACTCTGTGGAAGAATCAACATGCTTCCATTTGGCTATCCTTCCACTCCTTCAACAAATGTGAGCCACTGTACGCCAAGAACTGGTCTTGAAACTGGGAGTGTAGAATGAATTACTGAATAACTTCTGTGTTTAAAAATCTCACAGTCTTATAAGGAAATAGAGATGATGCTATTATAATAAGTTGTTGTAAATGCAGATGCATAAAATATAAGTAAAATGACAATGGGACCCCAAGAGGGTCCCTTTAAACAAAGAGGTCTCTAGGCACACTCGGGTGATAATAGTCCTTACTCTTCCACTTTCCCTGAGACCCTTTGGTGAGATATCACAGTACTGATCCTTCTTCTCAAATACGTTTAGCATGAAACCTTAGGAAGGAGCCCCTTAAACTGGATTTTGAGAACATTCACTTTGTGTTAACACTCCTGAAAGCTTGGGGAAGGACTTATATCTAGTTATCAAGCACAATGAAAATAGCAGTTTTACTATATTTATTTTTCTACTGGCACAAGTCACGCTTCTTATCACTATTACTATGAACTAAGGACTTTTCAAAATGAACTCATCTCATGGTGACAACCAACTCCATGGGAAAAACAACATGCATATCCCTATTTTTATAATGAAGAATCCGAAGGCCAGAATAGCTAAGCTACTTGCTAGACTGAGGGCATAAGCTGGCAGGTCAGAGGCTGGGTGCCTCCCAATAACGTCTGCTCCATGCCCTCAGATCTAGCATGACCCTGTGCTACCAATGGTGGAATGCTTGATTGTGCGCACCTATGTTGTCATGGTGGGAGCCATGAGGAGAGCCTGCAAGGTAGGGAGTGTGGCAACAAAGTTCTAAGCTCCATACTTTCCACTATGATGTGTAAATAGGAAACTCAGGAACCGCCAAAGCTCACACTAACACTATAATTTTCTCTAATGGCGATTGTGTTTCTATGTCTGGGGATAGGTGAATGGAGGAATATGTACCACAGGGTCTAATGTGAGCATGTGTATACACAGACCATGTACACACAAGTTAGAGGCAATTTGGCAGTGTAAAGGAAGCATATATTTTTAAAGTCAGCTACTTCTGAATACTGTCCTTGTCATCATCTAGGTCAAGTTGAGCCAGCTTAGCCATGCTATGTATATGCCATGATATGTAAAATGAAAAAACAAACAAACAAACAAACAAACAAAAACTACGAATTTTATAGGTTGCAATAAGCATAGTCATATGGAAAGTACCTGTTCTAGTGCCTGTTGCAACTCAAGAGTCTTCCTTTAGAGACAAGGGAATTGTGGGATAAACATTTGGAGCTGGAAAGTCCAAATAACCTTAAGCAAAAAATCACCCTCTCTGATCTCCACCTCTTCCTGTATTAAACAGGTATAATAATAGCTAGTCTTCCAGTCTTATTTGGTTCATGTGAGACTCAAATGGGATCAGGTTCATGAAAGAACCCTGGATAATTGAAAATTGCTATTCGGCTGTTGGATGCTATATTATTAACATTATAGAATTTCTCTGTGTGAGCTGGTGATCCCTGCTGTTATTCTTGGATTTTTCTGTGAAATCATCATGAGCGTAACGATTACAAAAGAACAAGGCTAATTTACTACTAATGCAATGCGAGTTATTTCTCCAGCCCAGAGTTTTAGCAACAAGAGAAAGTAGAGTCTCACCTGTCTGCCAACAAAGGAATCTATTCTACATTCATTCTCTATCAGATTAGGCACGGAAGGAAGGCCTTTTATTGTAAATGGGCGGTCTGGGAAAAATGCTCCTGTGGGCCTGTTGGAGAATAAACTTCAAGAGGCTAAATCCTTTTAACACAGCCAGACTTGGCTCCTCTGCTTACACAGAGGACTCATGGAGAACAGCAGGCAGAGTTTTCTTGCCAAGTGCACCAGTCCCAAGGGACAATAGGTGGTCATGTTGGGAGAGATGGAAGATAGGCTCAGAGAACTCAAGACTTCAAAGTCATTCCTCCCAGATTGCCACTGTATGTATCCTTTTGGTTAGAAGGGGATCTAGTCGCAGCAGCAGCAGCAGCAGCAGCAGCAGCAGCAGCAGCAGCAGCAGCAGCAGCAGCAGCAACAACAACAACAACAAGCCTTAAAAAAAAGATGCTCTACAGAACAGCAATCAGCCTTTGTGAAAAAATTATAAAACTAACTACTATCTGGGCATTATATTAAAAAAATTCTTGTGTGTGTGTGTGTGTGTGTGTGTGTGTGTGTGTGTGTGTGTGTGTGTGTGGTGTATTTGTGCCACAGTGTGCCTTTGGAGTCAGAGAATGGAGAAAATTGGTCCTTAAACCTTATGGGTCCTGAGAATCAAACTCAGGTCTTCATGCTTGATGCTAAGTGCCTTTATCCGTGGATGCATTTCTCCTGGCCCTGTCTGGCCTTTACAATGTAAGCAGTTTCACTCCCCATTTTAACCTGGCACTTTAGCATGACCTCAGTTTACACGCTAAGACCTTAGAGCTAAGGAAGGATAAACGATATTCAAAAGCTAGACAGTAGCAGAGTCCTCTGCCACCAACACTGTCATGCTTCCTAAATGAAGACACAAACAGTTACCCACAGTATCAGATCGGGATGATGGTCATCATTTGGATGCCAAGATTCCCTATCAATGAGGATTCCCATCTAAGGGGATCATACTAAGCACAGACACACACAGCACACTGGAGCGAAAAGGCCATTGCTCTTACTGTTCACTTGATGTACCATATACCTCAACCACACTGCAGAGAAATTGGCTAGACATTAGAATGGTGAAGATTTTGAAAACTTTAGGATAACTTTAAAAATTATATGCACTTGTTACATTATGTAGAGTACTTGAGATTTTTGGAACCAGCAATGTAGGCGAGATCATGTGGTTAATTTCTTTTCTTTTCTTTTCTTTTCCTTTCTTTTCTTCTCTTTCTTTCCTTCTTTCTTTTTCTTTCTTTCTTTTTTAAATTAACAGCTTGGTATCACACACCTGACATGCCTATTTTACTTTTACAATACTATTCAATACTTTGATCAGTAACTAAATATAATAGAGAAAATACCCCCCTTTTATCTAGGTGCTTAAAGCAAGGTAAACATGATTTCTTATTTAAGAGGGACTTTTGTAAGCTGAAATTATCATCTAAAATGGTAATCCTGAGTTAAAACAAAATGCACTATTTTTTTTTTAAACAGTGGGAAGAAATTATGTAGAACCTTAGAATTCAAAGGAAATGAAACGAGTCTTAAAGAGTCATCTGAAAAAGTTGTAAAAATCATAGAAAACAGGAATCACTACCATGTATCTGAAAACCATGGAAAAGTGGGGATGTAACATGCAGATGGCTGTATTGGTGATAGTTTAATACATGCCTAGGAGCCAAGGGAGAAGGAAACATAATTAGGCCTTCAGCTGGCAGGCATGCCCAGCATTTAAGGCCCTGACTTGAGGCTAGATACACCCAGAACATACTGTTTATTCTCAGATGAATCCTGTGCGCAAAAGTGGAATAGCGCCTATCAGCGACGAAACTGATTCCTCTGCAGTTAATGTCTTAGTTACACTGAGGGAATGCAGCCCATTTGTGAGCAGTCAGGGAAAATCTTAGTAAATGGAATCTGTACAAGTTTACTAAAGCTAACCTCAGGGCTCTATTCCCTCCTTCTGTGTAAAAGAAAAAAGAAACAAAAAACAACAATGGGTGATCTTTCTTAATAAGGAAGAGAGTTCCAAATTTAGTTTAGACTGAAACTAACCATTGTTTAAGCATATAGCTTAATGAAGATAAATGTATTATCAGGCAAATGGCATCAAGAAATTTTTCATTTTGCAAAATTGAAACTTCTATCCATCCCTGTTCCTCGACCCAACCTTGGCAATCACCTTCCTACTTTCCATTTTGACAAATTTGACTACTTTTCATTCTCACGCAGATGGGATCATATAGCACTTATTTTGTGGCTCTCTTATCCTTGAATAATGTCCTCATAGTTTATCATATTGTACCAATAATAGAATTTCCTTCATTTTAAAACTGAACAGTATTCTATGGCATGCATGTACCATGTCCCCTTAGTCTTAGGGTTTCAATTGCTGTGATAAAACACTAGGGCAACAAGCAACTTGGGGTGGAAAGAGCTTATTTCATCTTACAGCCTGTAGGTCATCATTCAGGGAAGTCAGGGCAGGAGCTTTTGCAGAGTCCATGGGAGAACATTCCTTCCATGCTTGCTCATGATTTGCTCAGCCTGCTTTCTTATAGCACCGAGGGCCACTAGCGTATGGATGGCATCACCCACAGTGAACTGGGCCTACCCACATTAGTCATCAACTGTCAGTCAAGAAAACATATTATAGGCCAATCTATCAGTGATATTTTCTCAATTGAGTTTTTCCCCTTCCAAATAACTCTTAGCTTGTGTCAAGTTGACATAAAACTAGCCAAACATTGTTCATCCATTCATGAGTACTTGGGATACTGTAGTGAACATGGGTGTTTAATACCTCTTGGAGACCCTGCCTTCAATTCTTTTGAAATAAATACCTACAAATCAGACTGGCGGGTTATATGTGAATCCTGGTTTTACTTTTCAAAGAGACCTCTGTATTCTTCTACATGGTAGGCGTTCATTCTGCATTTCCGCACCACTGCCCAGAGATTCTAATTTTCCCAGTTTCCCACTCACACTTGTTATTGATTTGAGGGGAAGTGAGGAATACTGGCCATGTTGATAGGCATGAAGTGGTGATTCTGTGGCATTGATTTGTATTCTCTAGTGAGAAGGGACACTGAGCATCTTGCCATATGTTTGTTAGCCATTGGTAGATCTCTGGAGAAAGATACGTTTGAGGCCTTTGCTCATGGTCTTCCTGGGCTTTGAGTGGAAATATTGACTAGGTTTTAAAAGTTAAATCTCTTTCACTTTTGATAGACCTATTAGAGAGTAATAAATCCAGTATATTCAAACTCTGGGAACTTATTTGACTGAGTATCTTGGCTGATGCATGCCATCCCTATGTGTGATAAGGAGGGTGGGGTGGTAGAAGCCCTGGGGGGATTTGTAATTTGCCATGTGCTTTTAACTAATATTGTTAAACAGCAAACCAGGATGAATTATAGAGGGCTACTACATTTTAAAGGAACTGCCTGTTCACTTTATCAGTTTCCTTCTCCCTCTTTAAGGTGGCTGAGCCTAGGGACTAAAATCATGCACTCAAATCATCAGTTGAAATTTATATATAAATACTAGAATTTGCATTTTGGCTGAAGGAAAGACCTTGCTCATACAATTTATGATTTACAAAGTCCAAACAGTGATATAACTCATTCCCTTCCCCTCAAAGGATGTTAGTACATCTCACTGGCAAGTTCGTGGATCAGGTGGAGCATGCACAGCGTGATGAAATTGCCCTAAGAACATCACGTATGGCCTTCCAGGCAGCCTTATGGCAGCCTCTGCTGTCAACACTCAGATAAAACTAAGCACGCCATGGACCACTCCTGCTCACCCTGGCTATAAAACACTACATGATGTCTTCTACTCTAAAGAGGTGTCTCCTATTTTGAGAAAGCCAGCGATATGGCAGAGGAAGAGGATGGGTAAGGAAAAGGATGAGCTACGTGTCTTATAGGCCAAAGAGAAAACCAGGTTAGGATGAGACATTTCAAATCTGGAGTGCCGAGGTGGGGCTAGGGACTGTGCATGCTCGGCAAGTACTCAAGCTCTACACCCACCATACCCTCGGCTCATCAGTGTTGGTTTCTGTGATACAGAAGAAGACCTGGGAGTGCTAGAAACCACCTCATTTCAAGAGTAGAACAATAGTTCTATCACTGGAGGTACCTGACAGTGTTTACACAGAGACCGGCGAGTCTCATGGTCCTCTCAAGGTTCTCAGATTTTATAAATTTGAGTCAACAGAACTTGCTCAGGACCCTACAAAACTCCAGATTCCTACAAAGCAATGCCAAATCAATGCATTCCCAGGGATCTCACACTGCTAGATCCACTTCACTCTTTTTTGATCCAGCGCCATGCTGAAGATAACTTCTCTAAGCACCATCAATGGGGACCCCTGATCTCTAGCTTCCACAGCTAGTCAGAGAGAACAGCAGTGGATGGATGCAGGCAAAGCATGTGGGAGGCAAGTTTCTTCTTTCCTGGCTCCATGTTCTTGAGAACATACCTGTTTAAACAATTACCCAAGCTCCCCTTAGTCTGCCTGAGCTTTTGCTTCCTATTGAAAGCATGGATGATGGCTACCAAGTCAATATCAACCATCACTGGGGAATATCAGAATCCTGTCATCAAACAGACTCAACGAGAGCCTGGAGAGATAGCACAGTGGTTAGGAGCACAGGCTGCTCTTCTAGAAGACCTGGGTTCAATTCTCAGAAACCACATGGCAGCTCACAACTGCTTGAAACTTCAGTTCAGGGAATTGGACACCCTCACATGGACATAAATGCAAGCAAAACTCCAATGCACAAAAAATAAAATAAAATAAAATAAAAACAGAGGTAATAAGCATTTTATCTTGGCATGGGTCCAAAGAGTGATGTTTTTGTAAAGTTTATTTCAAGATCAGCTATACAACAGGTCAACAACTGAGCACACCATAGGCATAGTTAAAAATCAACAGGGCCTGGTGATGTAGCTCAGTGGTTAAGAACATGGACTGCTGCAAAGGACCTCAGTTCAGTTCCTAGCGCTGGTGTGGGTTGGCTCATAGCCATCTATCTGTAACTCTACCTTTGAGGAATCTGATTCCCTCTCCTAAACTCTGTGGGCGCACACACACACATTTACATATGCAGATCCACATATGTGCACAGGTGTACCCGTAATTAAAAAATAAAGCTAACATTCATTTTTGTAGCACATATAATAAAACTGGAATGATACAGAGAAGTGCCAGGATGTCATGCAAATCTGTGAAGCATTAAATATTTATTTAAATATTTAAATAAATTTAAATATTTATTTAAATATTTAAAACCATCACCACCTAACAACAACAACAACCACCTAGCCTTAAACTAAGCCATCATCATCACTACCAACACCAAAACCCACATTATTTTATGGCTGAAAATATAATGTAGCTGAGCAGTTTGTTTTGGGCCACTAATGTTTGTTTCTTTGTTGAAAATACAAAAAGACTAGAAACTAAAGTACGTTTTAAAAATCTATAGCACTAAAATAGCTCTGCTAGAACGCCACAGACTACAAAAGACGTGTCTCCATCCCTTGCCACCATCCAGCTCGCTGTAATGTTCAATTTTGGTTTAAAGAAATGGCTGAGTGACAAATTGCCTCGCAAAAGGTCTTGTATGAAATACGGGAGAAGGCTGCTGACAGAGTGAGTTAAAAGCTGCAGTGTTCGAAATCTGGAAAACATCTGCCCTGCCTAGAGTGGTAAACTACCCCACTGTCAAAAATGGCCTGTGACAAAGCAGAACCCAAGGGGGGAGTTTGTGAGGTTGTTGGGACAAGTCAAGGCTAGTCAAGTACAGAACCCAACAACGGTGCCCTTTGGCAAACTGTTGCAAGCCAAGATGCTAAAAGGAAAGACAGAAGCAATGGGCCAGGTACAACCACTTCACCAGCAGCCGCTTGGCTTCCTACTTTTCTCACAGTGGGCACTGGCAAAAGCTGAGCCGCTGCTTAGTACCCCAGCTTGGTAGAGGTGAGACCTTTACATAAGGAGAAACAGATAACATGTAGCAGGTTTGATGCAGTCAAAGAGAGGGTGGGGTTTGAACATGTAAACACTAACACAAACGGGGTTCTGCCTCCCCGTAAACCCCCAAACAGCAAGCCTCTACCCACCTCCGCCAACAGAGGGCTCAACCAGTGGAGAATGGAGAAAGAAGCAAGGGGACAAACAGCTACAGGGAAAGGCTAGAGCTTTCTGAAGGGCACACCAAGAGGTGGGTATCCCCCACTACTCTACTCCAGAGTTGAGGAGAAAAGCTGCAGCAAGGGCTGAGGCCACTCACTGAAGTGGCGCCCAGGTGCCGGTTGGAAAGAACACGGACACAATATTTCCTTTTCAGTTTAGTTTCTGATTAGTTCCCACCCCACTCAAAGCTCACTGTGTAGAAGGTAGCCAGGGGACAGAGGTGACATACAAGCAGTGAAGCTCTGCAGGCAGATCTGCAGAGCAAGACCCACTCTGAAAACTGGATGTCCTATCAGGAGACTAGAAATGGGACACAGTGGTGAAAGGGCAAAGGTCAATGTCATTATAACTACAGGCTCCTTTTCACATCCTTGGAGCTGTGAATAAAGAAATCAATGGACAGTATCCCAAAGGCACAGGATGGTGAAAGAGCAAAGGAAAATGGTAAGAGAGTGACCATTCCTCCAAAAGGAGCCTGAGTTTGCTCTTGAAACAGGTTTGGCACGACGGACAGAGGGCAGGAGGGGTCCCGTGGCCTGTTTTATCTTAGGAAAACAAATATCTCCTTAGCCTCTCCATCATTAAAATGAAGATGGTCCCTTATCTTGTGGTTACTGATAGAATGAAATTAACCAATACAACATACCTTATTGAGCACCAATTGAGTCTGAAGCCAGATCCTGGTATAAGAATCCAGCAAGGTATTCACAGGTAGCAATCATTGTGATGATACCAAGCACAACTCATTAGCTCGAAAAGTGTAAGGACGGCAGATACAGTGACATCACCCAGCTAAGGGGTTAATGTGATTCTACACCTCTAATTTGATTCTCTTACTAGACTGTATGTTTCCTTAAGGCATGGTCTGTCTACTCATTCACAGTCAGAAGCACAGAAGCTCAACACAGACTGGCGTCAGTGGATGACAGATTTCCTAATGTCAGAAATGCCCGGGACATGAATGACAAACAGGGAGAATGAGAGGTGAGGTCTTGCTCAAACTATCATTCATCCTTAAAAAAGAAAATGCTTCCTCTAGAAATTCTCTATGTATTCTAATGCCTAGAAAATGCACCCAATCCAGCACAGGCAAATCCCTGAATTCTAAATAGCTGTGTCAGGCTGAACTTAATATTATATTCTATTATAGAGTAAAAATATACAGGTAAATAAATCCTCAACAAACTTCAAGTGTTGATATTTTAGAAAGTGCAACAAATGTCTGTATTTTCTGCTTAAAGTTTACACTATTTCTTTAAGACTTAGTTGAAACTAAAACAAAAATTTTCAGTTGGAAAATGAGAAATCCCATGATAATTTTGAAATTCCCTTAACTTTGACCAAACTAGAGAATGAAGACCATTCCCTTGAAATTCTATCCTACTTGAGACAGAGAAGGAAAATGACTCATTTCCAATCTATCCCACACCATAGAGCTCATTGCAAGATAAAGAATTATTTTATACTCATATGTGTGTGTGCATGTGTGGCTGTGTGTATATGCACATGCACATACCATGTCATGTATGTGGAGGTCAGAGCACAACTTGCAGGAGTCCTTCCACCATGTGGGTCCCAGGAATAGAACCTAGTGGCAAGAGCCTTTACCCTCTGAGACACCTTTTCAGTCCAAGAGTTCTTCTTGAGCTATCTGTTTGTCTATCTATCTATCTATCTATCTATCTATCTATCTATCTATCTATCTATCTTCATCATCTATCTCCACATGTGCTCACATATATGAATATATATATACATACATACATATATGCATACACATATAGTCACAGAACTTAGAAAACAGATTGTAGGTGAGACATGGTTCTATTTTTTAGCTATGTGACCTTAGACAAAGTATTTAACATCTTGGAATCTCAGTGTGTGTGTGTATGTGTGTGTGTTTAAATGTCCTTACTCAGAGGCTAGAATTACTTATTCCTGAGGTGATGCATACAAACTCTTCTTATAGTTTTTAGCTAATTCTAAGGACAATAAATGGATAATATATTACTACTTAATATTGTCATTCTATAGTCTATAATTATATAATATAGAAAAAGATTCTTTACTCTGGCACCAGCATTATTAACATCATTCTTTATGTGGTTATTCTGGGTCTCTTAGGGTGCCTAATATATGCTAGTACCATCCTTTATTCTCATGACCATAGTGATAGCCAAAATATCTACAGACATTGCCAAGTGTTCTCTGGGTGGCAAAATTGCCCCTGGTTAAGAAATACTGGTGTAGAACAAAGAACAATGGTTCTAGAGGAGGGAGACTTGGCTTCTGTTAATTGGTGAACTTGGGTGGGTCCTATCACTGCTCTGAGCCTTGGTTTCTCAAACAGTAGGTTAGCACTGGATTGTTGTGGGTAGCCCAGCCCATCAGTAGTGCTTGACTAACATGACAACATGTCTGAGGCCTTAGATTCAATGCTAAGAACCAGGAAAGGAAAGGAGACAGAGTGAGAGGGAATAGTGTTGGAGAATTCTCATTTATCTTTTATGTTTGTTTTTTTTTTTTTTTTGCAAGGATGCAAGAAAAACATTTGGGTGTTGGATGCTGTCTAGCTGTTACAAAAGTAGGGTTCCCTTGTAACCACCCTGTTAGGGAGGACCTGCCCAAGGGCCTTGATATTTGCTGGCTCTCTTCTGACTTCCACACTAGGGAGCCACTGCATCTTGGCAGGTTTTTACTGGTCACATGACAAAGATTCTCTGTTCCTTTAATGGGTGAATATGTGGCTTAGACTGAAGAGTTCAAGAGGTAGCATGCTCTTTCAAAATAGAAAAAAAACTTTAAAAAATCCTAAGAGGCAGAAACTGTCTCACCTCTAGACTTAATGTTCGCCTAAATTTACAGCCCTTGGACATGAATTAACCAGTCCTACACATTGTGACTAGGCTGTTCACAAATTGATATCAAGAAAGAAACGCACTATGCCCTTCCAGCACCACTGACTAACTGATACTATGAAATGCTGAGTTTTTATGACAGTGTTCTTCCTGAGCAAAGTCTAGAACCTGCACGGTAGAGTCCAGAGATTGAGCCTTCTGTGGTTCTTGCATATTTTTAAAATTGTATTTGTCTAAGTCTTCTAGATAAGTGCCAGAGCGGTGTCTGTTAGAAGAACACAACCCTGAGTTTAGTCAGAGCTGCAAGCCAGGGATAGGGTTTCAGGTCCAGCCCTATCAGTGTCTGGCTGCATGTTATAGACAAGTCCTTTGACCTTTCTGAACCTCATCAGCACATACCAGAACCACCTTCTCCATATCATAATTATGAATTTTAAATGGAGTTGAAATCCTTAAGCCTCAAGCATCCTGAAGGCACATAGTAGGTACTCTATAGATATAAGCAATCTGAGGTATCCAAATAGCACATGAGTCTCTGGATAAGATTTTAAACAAATCTTCCAATTTGGGGGCAACTGACGTTCTGAACAGCATTAGTTAGAAACTAAAAACCAGACATCAGTTAGAAAAAGTCAGGGTTGGTTGTGCATGCTTAGAAACTCCCAGTACTCAGAAGATGAGGAAGAGGAGTTCTTAAGTTCAAAGCCAGCCTGAAATACATAACAAGACCCTGCCTCAAAAACAGAAAGCAATTCATCTTAAGGGTAAGGTATTATTTATCTAGATGGGACAAATAATGTATTTCCTATTAGTAGTATTTGGTTCAGGTTCCACCATAGTTCTCTTCCTGTGATTTTCTTCCTCTATGCAAAAAGCTAAGTAAGCCCTGGAGTCACCCTTGAGTCTTCTCTTGTCTTCCACATCTGACCAACCAGTGACCCTGTTATCATCAGTTTCCAGATACTCCTTCAACCTGCCCACAGGCCACTGCCTCCTTCCCCTCTCTTCCTGCAAAAGTTGTCTGTTTCTGCTCATTGAGCTGTCAGCCTTCTGCTCAGAACACAGTGCTTGCCCATGCACCCAGCATCAGGCTACTATCCCACGAAGCCTCTATTTCATCAGTCCTCTTGGGGCCTCATCTATTCCTCCTTGTTCTGGGACCCACTCCTCATTCTTTCAGGATGTGCTAGGCATCTCTCAGGGCCCTGCCTGTCTCCACTCCCCGATAAGCCTGTAGTGGGTTTACAACTAATGCCTCTGAGGAATGGCTTGCAGTATCATCTGTTCAGACACCCAGCTCCTTAGGACTATGTCATCTGTTTTCCGTGACTGTCCATTTTGTTCATTACCACTCTGTAGCTGTGGCTCTGGCTTTCTCAGCAGTGACATCCCAGCTCCCCCACTGTGCTGGGAAGCCCATTCCACCTGCCCATGGACCATAAAGTTGAATCGGCTCCAAAATAGCTTTCAGCTCTAGGGTTTTCTCACCAACATTCCCATCCTCTCTCATACTTCACAATCATCCAGTAGACATGAACAGACTGACAGCAACTTCATTTTCCTTCCAGACATCCATACTCTTCTGCATCGTTAGTGGTCAAGTCAAAGATCACAACTTAGTAGACTGCCCTTGGTCACTGAGCAATGACTGCAGATTCATCCTGGGTGATTTCAGTGAGACAGAACAGTTTCCTCACTGCTTCCAATAGACCTGCATGCCAAGACAGTTTCTATGTCTATGGACTTCCTGGGGAAAAGGATCTTTTCTACAGGAATGACTGTGATTGGCTATCTGACCCTGTGCTTCTGGAGAGGGCACCACACACCACAGAGCACTGCTGTGCAGTGACTCCAGGTGCTCCTTGAGAGTGGCACTGGTGTCTGTTAGGAAGTGTATGTGCAGACAGCTAGACTTATGTATGTTGGAGATATTCTGCTTGAGAGACCATGATCAAAAGAATTCACCCTCCTAGGCCTTCTACATGGGGACCTGGATATTTGAAAGGTGGCTGAATACATTAGAGCCAATAACTTCTATTTACCACATGCTGGGATGTCACACAGGTCAGACTTAAAGTTTTCATCCAAGGTAAAGCACCAGGGAGCTTCCTTCTGGTTGCCAGGGTTGCGACAGTAGGAGTGACCTCCGTTGAGCTCCGGAAAACGCAGGGCGGTGAAGCTGTGTGTGTGTGGGTACTGAGAATTCCATGGCTGGCACTGGCGCCCTGACTTGGTCACACTGACGGTTCCCCGGTAGTCTACACCTGTGCTATTGTAGCATTTGTGATCTGAAAAACATGAAAGAAAAGCCCAGACTGCTAGTAAGAAACAGAAAGGGACTTGTCCTCCCTAGCAACAGTTTGGGTATAGGGAGGGGTGGACTAAGGACCTTGCAGGTCTCCCGCCCTGCAGATCAGTGCAGGAGTATGCTGGGCTTGGACTCAGGGCCTGCCTTGTACTCACATTCCTGGGAGGATTTAAAGCTTATGCTTCAGGAATAAAATGACCCTCTGCAGTGTTTTAACTGGGGAATACAGAAAGAAATGGGATTGGGGAGGCAGCTGGGCACAAGCAGGATTTCTCATGGTTCAGGAGTTAGTGGCTCAAGGGATATTCAAGGCAAACTTTTTCTTCCATTCTGACTGGGGTTGGGGTGCGTCTTAGAAAGTCTAGCGATAACTCATGAAAAGTCTACTAGGGGCAGCCTGTGCTTCAAGTAGGAGTTGAGCTGTTTGTGCTGACGGTATGAGTGGCCTGTGAGAAAGCAGGCTGTCTTACATGGTCCTCCAGCTGGCCACAGGGTAAAAAATAAACGGTATACAATAACTACAAAAGTGGCATTAACTTCCAAAGAAAATTAATTCTAGATGAAAGGCAAACAGGCAGAGGGACAACCTACTGTCTGGAGTGGGGACAGGACAGGAGACAGACACGTCTTTATGTGTATTTATCAAGTGTGGTCCAGCACACATAAAGCATGAGCACACCTGATATCTTCCCAGGGTTGTACAGCTTCACTCCTTTCTATAGCACCCCTGTTATCCCCAAAGTGAACTCCACATCCACCATGCAGTCCCTCCCACCACTGCAACCTCAGAACCTCAACTTTGCTTCATATCTCAATGAGTCTGTCTATTATGGACACTTCATATAACTGGAATCATGCAGTGGTTTCTTGTGTTAGCATTATATTTTCAAGTTTCGCCCAGTTGTGGCATACGTCTGCATTTCGTTCCTTTCATAGATGGTATTTCCATACGTGGACATGCCGTCGTTTGTTTGATAAAAACAAAACAAAACAACAAAACAAAACAGTTATTTTGGAACAAGGTCTCTACTATACCAGGCTGGTCCTGAACTCACAACGTAGAGAAGGATGGCTTTGAACGGATGATGCTCAGTGCTGGGACTACAGACATATATCACTCAGTTCTCAGTTTACATGATTCTGGGGATGAGCCAGGGCTCTGTGCATGCCCTCCAAGCACTCTAACAACTGAGCTACACCCCCACCACCTCTTGTGGATGGTTCTATCACATATGTTCTTAAAACAAATTTATTTTTATGTATTTGTGTGTCTTGCCTGTGTGTATATGTGTACATTGCATTCCTGCTGGTGCCTCTGAGTTCAGAAGAGGGAATTGGGTCCCTCAGAACTAAACTTAAGGACAGTTGTGAGCTGCCAGGTGTGTGCTGGGAACTCCTCTGCAAGAATAGGGGGTGCCGCTGACTGCTGATAATCTCCAGCCTGTGTTGTGAATAATTTTACATGAATTTCCATTTGAAGACCCGTTTCTAATTCTTCCAATTACATGTTCAGGAGTGGAATTGCTGGGCCATTTAGTAATTCTGTATTTAGGTTATTTAAAAAAAAAAAAAAAACAGATCGATTTTTTTTTTTTTTTTTTTGGTCGTCTTCATGAAGCTTCTTCGAGGTAATTCTATTTAATATAGCACAGAATGCTCAGGCATGGTATTCAACTCCCTAGAAGGTTAGTGGTCAGTGGGTACTGTCGCTGTCCCAGTATGAACAGTTACTGTGAGTCGGCTCCAGATCTACCACTTACTTTTGTTTATAGGATCCGCCATGGGGATACCAATCCGTATGCAGTTTGCAGCTTCCGGGCTCTCCGGCTGCGGGAGATCCTCACAGTTTGGCAACTTCAGCCTCATCAAAATCATGGGATTTGATCTGGCAAAAATGTACTCTGTCTGACACAGGACGTTTTCCAGCACTTCACATTCATCACGACACAAGTCACGGGGCTTTGGGACAGATGAGGTTTCGTCACAGTATGGGAAGGCGTAGTGGCACAGGGAAGGGATGGCGAACTGAGAACACTTATCAGATAAATGGCTGGAGGTGCCAATCATGGTGAAGGCAGCTGAAAAACAAACAGAGTTATTAACTCCCAGGGGCCAGGGTTTATCTCTGCCGTTATCCAGTCAACAGATACCAGGGAGAAACACACTGCGGGGAATCTGCTGGGCTGAAGCCCACAAGGCCAAGGGAAGGAGATTCATTTCAGATGTCTAAGCAGCTCACTTTCACTGGCTTGAAAAAATCATTTTGACTACAAAGTTAGAAAAACAGGATTGAATTACACATGTACCATTTCCTAATAAAAAGAATTAATTGGGTTAAAGTACAATATATTTTTCTTTGTTTCTCTCTCTCTACAGAGAGTGTTTCCCTCTGTACTCTTTTTTAGAAAAAAAAAAATTAATTTTCTCAGGCTCTAAGACATCTGACAGCCCAAGGTCAGCGCTTGTTTCAGGCAAGGTTGAGCGGAGCATAGCACTGCATTGCCAGATGGCAAGAGTTGTCTACTGGCTTTGGACTATTTGTTTCAGTTCATCGTGGCTTGAATACTTTCTATTGCATCTTCGGAAAATTAGGCAATACACCAGAAGACCACAATTCAATTGTCCCAGTATGCATCTTGAGATCTTGGGGTCTGTTAGCCTAACCTCACACTGCACAGGGCATTGTCCCAGTATGCATTGTGCGATCTCAGGGTCTGTTAGCCTAACCTCACACTGTAGGGCATCTATACCAAAAGTGCACCAGCCCTGTAGGCCCTGCCCCCCCCACAAGAGGCTGGTTACATTGTTTCACAAAGTGCGTTCCTTGGACCATTAAGCCGAAAGCATATTAAGTGCTTCTGAGAAGGGCCACAGAGGCTAACAAGTCTGGGAAACATTGGGTCAAACAAAATGAAATGAGTTTTTCAAAAACAAAATGGAACTGTAATACTTTTCAGCAAGCTGATACCCACTGAACATATGCAAGAGAGGGCTATTATACATTGTTTACCAAATATTTATATCAGAACGCCATTTATTTAATGTGTATCTTTATTTTAAAGTGTGTCCAAATGCTCTTGGACTGGGAGGAAACCCTGGGCTCAGTGGCTCTTCTTTGTCCAGCCTGTGTCTACTCTTGTTCTCAACCCACCCCCACCCCCACTCCGAGGGCTTCAGCAAAAGCAACTTAACTTCCTGTCCTTGTTTTTGGTTTAACAGTTCCCTCAGCTGCTTCTCCGTTCTGTCAAGTTGCTCGGAGAACAGAATTTCTAGCCCTTTCTCCCGCCCATGTTTCTGTCATGGATTTATCCATCTCTCTCTTAAAATCCTCAAGTAAAAGTGGTGCAAAATGGTGCATGGTGGTCCACACCTCCCTCCCTCTTGTATTAGGAAGTGTTTCACTGTAGAACATGGAGAATAGCAGTTTCCTGATGTCTCTGTAACGACAGATCTGGGATGAATGTTCTAGTCCAAGTTTGTTCCTTCCTAGTCTACACCATACTGCTTCCAAATGCAAGCTCTGTGAGGCTAGTAGAGACACACCTGGCTCCTTCACACTCTCTTATCCCCAAGTGTCCAGTCTGGTCCCAGAATACTGAAAGCACTCAGTAATATTTATTGAGTGTTTGCATGAATGTGAGACTTCTCGAAGCTTCCTTTTCCTCCCAAGACTAACCTCTAATAAATTATTTTAATGTAAATTCCAGAGCACAGAGATCACATCTTATACCTCTTTATGGTCCCACTCCCAACCCTAAGCTTAGCCTAATTCTCTGTCAGGAAAGAAGCCCAGAAAAACTTCTGGCAAGAAAAATAGTTAAGCAAGGCTAAGTATCATTTCTTTGATGTTACCTACCTGTGATCTGATTTTCTATTTCCCCCTGCATATGCAAAGACTCCATGTACACGGTGCGGTTGCCAATAAATCGTGCACACGCAATGCCTCGGTATGGCTGACAGAATCCATCTTCTTCATACTCATCTCTAAAAACAAAGCACAATGATTCTTAGCACAGAACTACCCCCACACCGGTCACTTGGGCTGCGCAATGCTGCAAATGGTCACGAGGGGGCGCAGTTGGGCACCATATAATGAAGACTAAACTTACAGAATCCTTTTTTTTTTTTTTTAAATCAGTTCTCAAACATCCCTTAAAACATCTGTTGGTCACATTGGTCAAGTTTCCTACACCCCCAGAAAATCATCCTGAAGCGCAAAATCATCCTTAAATATGGGAAAGAACTTTTATTTTTGCAGCTGGTGGTGGGCTGGAAGATGATGTAGCCCTGGGATCGAAGAGAAAACAAGCTGGAAATCTGGGCACATGCTCTACAGATTTTTGTTTTCTAAGTGCAGATTATTTCTGCTCCATTTGCTACAAAGGCGTGCGCACATTAGCCACAGGATCCACAGCAACTGACATGTTAATTAGGAGATCCACAGGGTAGGAAGTTGGTACAGCTGGGAGGGAGGGAGGACAGTTGAGTTTCATGGCTCCTCACTGGCTAAGACTTGTCCTGCTTACCTACAAGAGGCCAGAGCAAGCCACAGACCAAAAGGTTTGAGATCAGCCACTAAATCCAAGGAACTCCAGAGCGAACATCAATAGACACCTTACCTCTATGACCATTAAAACTTTAAAAAAAAAAAGAAAGAAAGAAAGAAAGAAAGAGAGAAAGAAAGAAAGAAAGAAAGAGAAAAAAGGCACAATAATTTTGCTGCTTTAAAATTATAATAATAAGTGAACAAGGAAAGTAGACTTTATCTTGAAGACAGGCAATGACAAGAAAGCTGCAGTGCCACAAGTCATAGGACAGGAGGCCAGGATTCAAGATGGACATTCCACTCCCACCAAAGTCTTCAGTGAGGATACACAAGACAGAGAGGGTAGAGTCAGGGGGTGGAATAACAGATGTAGGTTACCCTGAAGACAGCATGCTATATCTCTTGAGTTCACCTTTACCCTAGTTCTTCTCCTCTGGCTGATGTCAACACGTAACACCCTTTTTGCATCTTTTGGCTTCTTCTACGTTAGAAGACAGGGTACCAAAATGCTCTTTCTGTGTTCTTTAGGCAGGCTGGCCCAGACCTGTGCATCATGGTCCTTGCCTTTAAAACAGAGGTTCTAACTGGCCTCTTTGCCCTATAGGTATAAGCTATATAACCCCATCAAATAATACAAAAGCTTATTATTTGCCTATGTATTAATTTAGCAGTGCTGGAGATGGAACTAGGGCCTCATACAAGCTAGGTAAGTACTTACCACTGAGCTATGGCCCCAGACACATTGATTTTGTTTATGACTAGTCTGAATTTGTTGTCCAGCCCCACTTTGAAGGTGTAATAGTTCTACTGCAGTCTGTCAAGTGACTGGGAGCTACCATGACTGGCTGCTAGAAGTCCCTTGAGACTAGAGATGGTACATTACTGTTACTAATATATTTATGGTGAACTCAGAGGACATTCAAAAAGGAGACATTTGTTAAGTGCTTATTTTTTTCTCTTTGTTTCTCACACACTTTCTCCCTCCTCCCCCCACCCCTCTTTCACTATGGCTGTGAGCAGTGCTATAGAACTAGCCTTCCTTGCCTACAGTTTCCTATTCCTATTCCTACAAGACTAGCAGGCTCAGAGTAGCTGCCAAATGGGTGAAAAGCCATGAGACAGGAGCCTCATTCTCTGTAGCTTCCTACACCAAGTCTCTGGATGAATCAGTTTGAAGGTAAGGATGAGCCGAACATCTTAGGTTCACTCTGAGATAGTTTGTATAGTAAAGCCTTGAAAACTTCAAACACATGACCAAGGAGCATGCCATTCGTTTGCCTGACAGAAGGACCTGCAACTCCAGGGCTGCACAGTTCCTCAGGCACCCTACGTGTTTACTTTCATAAATCCTACAGTAATGGTGAAGCCTGTTTTTGGCTTAAATCTTACCTGGGTTGTAAAATTAACCCAACTTTTATTGGGCAACTAATACTATAAACCTATAGGGAAAAAGAAGGCTCTGCATGACCTTAAGTTTGTTTCTGGAAACCTAAGTGCAGAGACCAGAGTCTGCCCCGACCCACACCACTCCTGCTAGCCCAGGCCTTCCTCTCCTGTTCCCCCACATTAGTGGAGCCTGAATGTTTAAAGCATCGCCTTGAGAACAGTTTCCCTCCCTATGTTAAACTCTTAAGGCTTTCATTTATATCTCTTGGGAGGACAAAATTTTGGAACTACCCCCAGATATAAATCCTTAACCCACTGAGAGTTTCTATAGTTTATGACTGAAGCTTAGGCTAAACTTCTTACCACTTTTCAAGTTCAAGACTCCTAAAAAGACTGAATATTTCTTCTTTTTCAAACTAAAGTGAGAAGCAACTCGTTGGCTGCCCGTTTCCTATCATCTGTTCACAGTTGTAGATATACTGAATGTTTTTCTTATGCCCAGAACTTCTGCATTTTTGATCAGTCTCTCTGGGACAGAGATTTTTTTCTTTTTAATCCCAAACCAAAAACAAGCAAGTGAGCATGCAATGCATCTAAGCAACTTTCAGCCCTGCCTCTATGTAAGGCTTTTCTGCAGGAACACTCGAGATGGCTCAGCTACTATAGCTGCTACCTACAAGCTGGACCATCTGAGGTCTATCAACCCTTGGAAACTCCCTGTCTCCACCATCTAGGTAGAAGAAGAAAGCTGACTTCACAATGTTGTCCTTTAACAACAGGAATGTGGTAGCATGCATACCCATGTACACCACACATGCAGCAGCAGCAACAACGACAGCAGCAGCAGCAGCAGCAGCAGCAGCATCCCCTCTGGAAGCTTTGGAAAGATCAGTACATGGGACTGGAGAGATGGCTCAGCAGTTAGGATTACTGACTACTCTTCTAGAGGAGCCTGGTTCAGTTCCCAGCATGTGAGCATGGTAGCTCACAATTATTTGTATTCATACAGGCAAAACATCAATGCACATAAAATAAAAACAAGTTTAAAAAAAGAGAGAGAGAGAAAAGTTCAGCACTTCCTATTCCTTGGGCCCCACCTCCCACCTATGAGGTCAGACTGTCTGGGGCTGAGCCTCTAGAATCTATTTTGCTCCAAGCAACACCACCCAGTTCCTCCACTTCTTTATGGAGGGATCACTCCAGCTCAGAGAAGTTAAGTGATTCCCTGGGATATACAAAGGCAGTAAGTGACAGCCAGGATTGAAACCACACTTACAAGCTCAGGCCACTTTACTGTGTTGTCAGGTCTGTAACAGTTCTGTGCCTCAGGACTGCTGTGAACTAAATCTATTCACAAGACTTTTTAGCAAGTTTTTATTCTGTATGAGGCACTGCGGATTTCATATGCTTATAAAATACATGTCAAGCCATTTAATAGACAATAGGATTATGAAGAATGTAGAGGTATGACTGCTCCCATTTTGGAAAATGAGAGAACATGACGAGGAACAGCTATGTGCAGCCAGCTCTGCCTTCCCTTTACAGTGTGAGTAGCAGCCGTGGGGCCCGCTGGTCTCCTAACAATCAAGACCCAGCCACCCCTTTCTTTTGCATTTAGCAGTGGGATAGCTCCTAGCATGCACTTCTCCTGATCGTGTCTCTTGCTTCCCACCTAAAAAAAAGGATGCACCAAGGTAGTACAGTCAGGGTGCTGTCATGGAGTCATGCCGTGATCTATCAGGAAGCAAATGACATTGGGAAAGGGCACCAGAAACCCACTGTTGCCACCTGGATGGTGACTGCATGCTGGGTGATGGGTGTCCTGTGTCTCGCAAAGGTCCTTCAGACCAGATGCTGGGTCCTCAGCTTTGACCACCAGCCCAGTTCCTGTGTGGGATTCAGCAGAGCAAGGGCTTGCCCTTTTCCAGTGTGAAGGACACGGGGCTACACAAAGGGAAAAGGCAGTAGTGGGTGGACTGTCTCTCCAGGATGCTCCAGGGCAAAGGCAGGCAGTGCTGCTCTGTAAGGTCCACATGGTACCAGCCAGTGCTGGCCAATTTGCCTGCTCCTTCTTGCTCTGCCAGCTTCTCTTGCAGCACAGACTCTTCTCTTAAAAGTTTCAAGGCACAGTGAGCTGCTCTGTTTGTGTAGTTTGGACTCTCTGTGAAACCTGTGAAACCCTCTATTATCTTTTTATCTGTCTCGTCATTTCCACTCACACATCTTTGGAACTCTCTTGGAAAAGTCAGGCATCTCCTACCTTTCCCTAACATCTTGATCAAACCATCCCCATAAGTTTTAATTTGTCATCTGCACACTACTCACCCTTCCATGACTCAGCATCAGGACCAGAGCAGACTGAGCTAGATTAATCATCCTGGAAACCCTCTTCAAACTCCATCGTAACACAGGGGCAAGGACAAGGGTGTGTCTAATAGGTAGTTACCATATGGATTCTGGATGATAAATTTCACTTTAAAAGTTGCTTGGGGCAGGGAGGAAACAAGACCAGTTAAAATGATTAGCTTTCCTGAGTGAGAAGAAAAGGAATACAGAGGTATTTTGCTAACTCTAGAGCATAACCTAAGAGATTAAGGTTAAGAATGCATAAAGCCTTGTCCACAGCATTCACAGCAGCTAAAGGCTGGAAACATCTCAGCATTAATGAGCAGATGAATGGACAGAGAAAGTGTGACAGATTCCTAGGGAGACAGTATTTGGCAAGTCATATATATATATATATATATATATATATATATATATATATATTACATATATATGTATATATACACACACACATATATACACATATACGTATATATATGCATATATATACATGTATATATGTGTGTGTGTTGTGTGTGTGTGTGTGTGTTCAAAGAAAAGGAAATGTGTATGCTAAGAAATATTCGCGCTCCATATCAACCAATGTTGACTGATGAATGGATACATCTGTCTGTTTTTCTATCTATCTATCTATCTATCTATCTATCTATCTATCTATCTATCTATCCCTTTATATATCAACCAAGTTTGATGAATGTGTGTGTGTGTGTGTGTGTGTATAAACAGTACTTGGAGATGAAAAATAATGAAATCCTGTCATTTGTGGCAACATGGGTTGACGTGAAGGACATAAGACACATAAGCCAGGCATATGGCATGCTCTTGCTTTTGCATGGAAGCTAAATGAGTTGAGCCTAAAGAATAAAGGGTGGAATTGTGGTCACCATAGATAGGCTGTTGGTTTGGGTGCAATAAAGAAAAATTGGTGATTGTGTACAGAACACAGCTAGAAGGGGGAATAAGATCCAGTGTTCTCTTTGCAAAGTGGCATGTCTCCAGCTAAGTGACGTATTTTTATAATTCAGCATAGCTAGAAGAAAGAATTTTAAATGTTCCCAATACAAAACAGAAAAATGATAAATGAGACCCAGGGTCTGGTCTGATGTATACAGTACACACTGTATACATGTATTAAAACAACATGGAACACTCCATAAATACTCATAATTATGTGTCAATTAAAATCTTTTTAGGAAGGGTGAAACATGATCTCACTAAGACTCCAAGTGAAGATGCCAAACCATTCCCGGGTAAACAGAAGCTCCCCAGAGAAGTGAAGAATCAGTTATGATCAAATGTAATGTCCAGAATTACTGCCTGTCCTGGAACGTCTTCATTTCCCCAAGAGGAAACAGGGTAACATGTGCTAGGCAGGCTGTTGGCCAGGAGGAAGTGACATAATACGTCTTATCAGCTTTAACAGTACGTATCAAGACACACAACTTTTGGTGAAGTGGCATCTGGACAGATGTAGAGAGAGCAAGCGGGTGGGGATAAGGTGAAGGTTGGTAGTCTCAAGCAGGCTTTAGCTTGGGATAGTTGCAAGAAAGTGATGGGTGAGATGTAAGAACCTCTAGGTTCTCTCACAGACCCTGCTTTTTAAAGACCAGTCTGCATGTGAGCATCAAAGAGAAGGATGTGTTAACATACCTGACCTCTAGGGTCAACATTCAAAGTGAGCCAATCATGACATGTCAGCCCAGGGGCCTGATGGCTAACCCAGGAGATCAGTGGCTATTAGGCTGGGACTCTGCAAGCCCTAATATCCCCCATGGGTCACTGGAATGCCACTGTGAGCACAAGAAGTTCTAAGGTGACAGTGTCGACTGCTATGAATGGTTCCCATCACTGGACACAGACAGTGAACATTTGTCCCCTTCGAGGAGCTGGCCTGAGCTCCATTCCACATCATGGATTTTGCTTTAAAAAAAATTAAATCAAATTTTAAGGTTTTTCCTCCTCTTGGCTAGGAACCATTAAAACAAACAGAAGAGTACTGTTCTGCCATAGTGTCCAGAAACACACGTCACGGTGACTGTGTCTAACTCAGTGGTGGGAAGGTCCAGGCTGTGCTTTAGGGTGGGGCTGGGAATTCATGGCTGCAGTGTGCTTGGAAGGAGAGCAGAATTCCCTGGGCTCGTAGCTCACAAATGTAATCCAAAGGAAAATGAGGCATGTAATGTATTTAGTTCCTATTTAAGGACACATTTAAAACCATAGGACCGCACGGGTGCAGTATTAAAAAAATAGGGAGACACAAATGGGAACAAGGGGGCTCTGCTTCTCCAGTTAACTGAGGTTTCCGTGGTCAGGTACACTTCACCTTCTCAGAGGTTCTTAGGTGTTTCCAGTTTTCCTGCTGTGAGGGGCTCCTTCACCTCTGATGTCAGGCTGATGCCGGGAAGGCAGAGGTGACATTTAGAGCCCTGCCAAGCACAGGGCCCCCACGTTCTATCAGAAATTCTTCACTTAAGCTTTGGTGTGTCTCCAATAACAAACAAACCAAATCATCCCCTAAAATCTCCCACTGAGGATAACAGGACTTTTGGAATATTATGTAACTCACACAAGCCTATCCGGGTAGATTTTCTACCACAGACACTACTAGGATTTGATTTGATTTCCCCTGCTTTTTCTTTTATGTCTTTGGCCATGGACTGAAATACTTGGTTTGAGGAAAGAGTGGCAAAAGAACCTCAGGAACTTCTTAGAGTTTTAAGGCATCTTACTGCTCAAAAGTAGGGCGAAGCCCACTCTGTGGTTTTATTTTCCATTTCATCTCAGTTTTGTCTCCCACTCCTGCTGATGGTAGGTACAAAGGGCTTCAGACAAAGCAATGGAAAACCAAAGGCATATCCAGTCCCTGGATCCCCAGAAGGCAACAGAGAGAGACCACATCAAACTTAGAATGTCAAGGTTGGAAAGGACAGGTTCTTCCTGGCAGCCGGGGATGACCCAGGAAAATGGTTTGATACCCTCTTGACCCAGGACACCCCACAAAAACCATACAGTGAAGAGGCTTAGCTCTTTGTGTTCACTTTAAGACCATCTGTGAACCTTGCCCAAGCCCTCAAGGGTATATGTTTTCAAAGTAGCACAAGTATCTAAAAGATGTCATTTGAAATAAGCGACATGTGTGCCATCCCAACAGTACAATGGTAGAGGTGGACAGTATACATAGGCCAAGCCATGGGCTTGAACACAGAGTTGGTGGCCTCAAGGCAGGGCTGAAATTTTGCTACACATGCTTAAGGGTTGTGTAGACTGCCAAGCCTGGGAAGTTTCTGGTCAGTGACAAAGCCCGCAAACTGTGCTCCCTGTTCGCACATGAGGTCTCTGCCTCATGATGATCCTCACCAGAAAGGGACCCAGAGTGTAGGTAACACAGAAGAAAAGATATTCCATCAGACACTGAAGAAGAGCACCTGGATCCCACCCCTCTTACCTATTCATGGACTTGTCCCTTCCCTGCTGGCCTTCTTACCATACTAATGAGTGATAGCATCTCTCAACAGTGAACACACTCACCAGCTCATGACCCTGCTCAGCTGTCTCTACATTTTTCTTCAGCTTTTGATAGCAAAATTTCTCTTTAAAAAGCCCACTCCTAGCCCCTAGTTCTCCCATGGCTTAGACAGTCCAGTCTTCTGAATGAGCTTTCCCTTGACCCCAGTGACCAGCAGCAGCCTTGGACTCAGCTGACCCTTCCATTAGGAGGCGCTCCCAGAATTCTGTTCTTTTTCATTCATTTGTTTCTTTTAAGATCCCGGTTGTGAGACCTGGGCTCAAGGCTCAGACTTCTTTCTGTCCTTGTCTCTGCTCCACTCCTTTGATTTAAACAACCAGCTCTCAACTGATAACTGCTAAAGACTCAACCTCCCATCTCCAGTGAACACTACTCTTTAAACCTCAGCCTCCATTTGAATATCTGAACGGACTCAAGGATTAACATATCTGAACGGAAATCTCTGGCTCACTCTGAGACTGTCATTGAGTGTTTACTCAACCAGTAAATAACTTCTTCCTTCTAATGTTTTTAGTCAGAACTTTCTACGTCCTTTTGATACTACATGTCTCTTATACCTGAGTCCACATGGTCAGCCTATGCTTCCATCATCTCTCTACAATGATCCCCCCAGATCTGCCTCGAATGGTCTTTTCTGGTTGAGGACACTGTTCTTTGTGTGTGTGTGGGGGGGGGGGTGGGCGAGGTGAGGGGGCAGTGGGCTGTGTCAGGAAACTTGGTAAGGTTGAGTAGGTTTGGAAACCCTGGCACCCACCTGAGGAATCTGAGGACTCCCAGTGGAATTCCTGGCCTAGAACAGAGTTCTCCATGCTAGTGAGGTATCTAGATGGCCCTTGAGGGTTTAGCCAATGAGCTTCCCTTCCCAAACATTCCTTCCTGCAAAAAGTATTTAATCCCTGGTCCACCCTGAGGAAGTGGTATGTACCTATTTTCCACATTGAACAGTGAATAAACAGTATGTCTCTCTCATCAAGAACTGCCGTGGGGAGCATGGAGGAAGCCTTCATCTATAGGGCCTTGCCTCCTAAGTCTTCCAAGGAAGGCCCCTCCATGTTCCCAGACATTCACTCCCTGAGCTAAGCTGGAGTTCCACCTCCCCCCAACCCCCCAGCCTCATTGCAGGCCCTCGGGCTCCCTTCATTCTAGACTCCCCTTGATTTCCAAGGACATCTGGATGTCTGGGAGTTTGGGAACCCCTGACCCTTCAGCCTCAGCCTGTGTTCTCACCCATGCTGAGGCCACTGTCCTAGGCTGCATTTTCCTCCCCCCCCCCCAGTGGTGTATCTGTACTTCCCACAAGTCCAGCATCCGATGTTGCGCTTGCTCTGAGTTTTGTCTGCCCAGAACCACTTGTGTGTTTGTGTGTGTATGTGTGTGTCAGTGTGAGTACATGCATGTGTGTGAGTGTATGTGTGTGAATATGTGAATTTGTGTCAGTGTGAATATGTGCATATGAGTGTATATGTATGTGTGTGTGAGTGTGTATATGTGTGTGTGCTTGTATATGAGTATGTGTGTGTGAGTGCATGTTTTGAGTATGTGTGAATATATGTTTGTATGTGTGTTTATGTGTGAGTGAGTCTCTCTCTCTCTCTCTCTCTCTCTCTCTCTCTCTCTCTTTCTCTCTCTCTCTCTCTCTCTCTCTGTGTGTGTGTGTGTGTGTGTGTGTGTGTGTTTGTGTGAATATGTGTTTGTGTCTGGACAGGGCAAACTTTACTCTAGATCAAGAGGGTGTGCTCAGAAAGCAGGAAGTCCATTTGGCTTTTATTCTAACTCAGGTGGTGACTGTGTCTTTTCCCCATTGGCTGGGGTCTGACCTCAGAGTCTTAATTCAATTGGCTAGTCTGAAAAGAATTGGCATACAGGAAATGAAGGAAGGAGAAAGAGGTCACCGCTCCAGGCTATCAAATTCTTGGAATACAGCAGTGGTCCTTTGTGTAAATAAAGATTTTACTAATGGGGGATGGGAGAGTGTAAAAATTTGTATAAGAGTCCTACAATGTTTTAGGGGAAATAAAAAGATTTGAATCCCTTCTCTTACATACAAGTTTTGTAGAATTTGATAGAAAAGACTCATATTTGTTATATCTTACAACCCCTTTGATATTTCTTACAACCCCCCCTCTTTTAAACCACTTTTTCTTCAAACTCATTAAGACATTACTCACCCTTTTTAAAAAGCCTATCTTGGAGTAAGAATCCTTGCTCAATAATCCTGAGTTAGGCCCCTAGTACAAAGAAGGAATTATTCCATCGATTTCATCTGCATGGTTTAAAGAACAACCACCTTCCTAGGAGCAGTTCCTCAGCCAGGAGGTTGAGCTGGAGCCACTGGATTGTTAGGAAGGACACTATTCTCCCTGCAAGGATCTTTCCAGAAGCCTCAGATCTGATCTCTTCCTGCATCCCTGGAACCTTCTTCAAGGCCCCTGTCCCACCTTGGTCTGTTCTTACAGAGCAGCTGTGGGGTGCCTTTCAGGACATTGATCTATTCTGCTCAAAGGCTTCTCTTCCCAGGCTGAGTCCCATGTGCCATCACTGCTGCCCTCAGGCCCCACCACTTCTCTTGACCACGAGAGAAGCTATGTGCTACAACTCAGCACCACCGAGCCCACTCTAGAATGGTACTCTGGAATTGCTTATTATGTATACACGATCCATGCAGATAGAAATGTTGGCCATTGCTATCTTCCTACAACTTGTTGATCGGAAACAATTATTTGATAAATGAACTAAATCTCTCTTTTTAGTTTCTGCTCAGTAGAAGCAAAGAGTCTATGCTCATTTAGAATTCTGTAATACAGTCAATTTCTCTATGACCTTCTCTCTCCCCATCTAATTTATCATACCTTTGGCTTTACCCAACAGTGGATGAGAGTTTTTAAACACAGCAGATTTTAACTTAATTATTAAGTCAGCATCCAAAGCACTTTTTTGGATTTGTCTGTCCCTGGATCAAGTCCCTACCACCTCCAGTCTGTTCATCACTGTTCATCAAGGGAATTTCTCTCCTTGTCTACCCTCCAAAGGCCACCAAAGGGTCCTCTATAGTAGAAATTGTGTCACCCCTGAGGCCAAAGCCTCTACAAATCATACTTCTTGTTCTTAGGTGACTCAAATGAATTTCTTAGTTCACATAGTTTTCAAGTTAAAACATGTTCTTCTCTTCCTCCTGCATTTCTTCTACCTTCCAAGTTACCAGCATGTCCTTTGGTGCTCAGCAATACACTACACCTTTATATATGTTAAAGACCCCTTCCACTTTTATTGCGAATGTCTTTTGTCTAGGCATTTATGAAAATGATTTATTGTTCTGTACCAGAAGCAAGCAAGAATGTGAAAGTAAGATGCTTCATGCCAGGACCCTCTAAAGATATATAATCCACATTTCATATTGGGAGGAACTGAAGAAATCATTAAGTCTTGCCCCAAGTTTTTTAATGTTTCCACTTTAAAAAATATTATTACAAAGCTGACAACAATGTATGTGTGTGGTGGTTTGAATGGGAATGGCCCCCATAGGCTCATGAGTTTGAGTGCATGGCCTATATGGAGTGGCACAATTAGGAGGTGTGGCCTTGTTGGACAAAGTGTGACCTTGTTGGAGGGAGTGTGTCACTGTGAAGGTAGGCTTTGAGTTCTCCTATGTTCAAGCTATGCCCAGTAACATATAGTCTCCTTATGCTGTCTGCAGATCAAAAAGATGTCAAACTCTAGGCTCCTCCAGCACCATGTCTGTCTACACACTACCCTGCTTCTTGCCATGATGATATGGGTCTAAACCTCTGAAACTGTAAGCCAGCCCCAGTGAAATGTTGTCCTTTATAAGAGTTGGCTGTAGTCATGGTGTCTCTTTTCAGCAATGGATCCCAAATTGAGACAATATAGAAATGTGATCACATATGATTTAGTGAGAAAGATAACACAAAACTTATAAATTACATGTTCACATCTAGCTCTGTGTTTAGATGAGAAAAGAGTTCAGATGGGAAAGCTCTATTTTAGTAGAGTCCTCAACCTCAAAACTGTCCAGGGTCACAGCAGTGACATAGCATATAGACTAGGGAGCTGAGAAAACATGCTTGACAAGGGGTTAGCCTTTGCTAACCACCCAGTGTGTACTCTTTCCTACTATGGACAGCTCAGACTCAGGCGAGCGAGAGGACCTGGTAGAATATGATGAAGAAGGCTTTTTGGAGGAGAAGTGAGGGAGAATTGTAAAGGCAGACAGGGAGCAGATCGAGAATAAGAAAGAAAACAAGAAAAGATGGAAGGAAAGATCCAGGCCCACAGTCTGGCTTGCTCCACAGTCCCTCTATCCAGGGAGGACTGTTCTCACTCCCAGATAATGACAGGAAAAATGCTGGCCAAGTAAGTTCCAAGCTTTTCCAGGGCATTACCTAACTGAAGCAGGATGCTTGCTCTGAACTTGGCATTGCTGTGTGGAAAAGTCACTGGGCTGGAAATCAGAAGAACGCAGTCCTGCACTCACTTTGGCTGCCATCAACCTTGCTGAGGTCACTCAGCCCCTTTTGTCCTCAGCCACTTCATGTGTGTGCCCTGTAATCTGAACCACACATGTCCTTTCTGATTCCAATGTTCTTTCCAAGTTGAACATTTCATGGTTACTCTAGTTGAAAAGCTCAGCATGTCCCAGCAAGATGGCCACCAGCTGCTTCTGAGCTGGCCTTTCTACCTCTACTCCTAGCTCCACTCATCTTCTTTGCTGTGGTAGAAGGGAACACCTAGTATGTATGATATTAGACCACTCTTTCTCACAACTGTTCCATGGCTGTCTACTGCAAAGTCCCTTGGTGAAAGTCTGATCACATAGTAGTCACAGGGCCTAAGCCACATCTTCAGTATTCTCGAGGCCCTAGAATGTAAGAGCAGCTTGTAACAGCAGTTGCTAAATATACCATCTAGACTTTTGTATTGCTTGCTTCTTGCCAGCATGTCCACTCTTGCTTTCCATCACCTGGTTTACTGTCCTTATCCTTTCATTCCTGTGTAGTTCTCCCTCCTTGAAGATGCTTTCCTGAAGCCACTAGTGGTCCATGAGAAGAGATGCATTCTTTAGTATCTAGCACAGAAACTTTGTTCTACTATGATAACCTGCTGAGAGGCCTGTTCCCAAACTGGGCAGAACATTCCCCCAAAGCAGCAGATATTATTACCTTCCTGGAGCCCCACGTCAGCCCCAGCTGACTCTCCACTCTCCACAGAGCCTAGTACACACAGCCTGGCCTGTAGAAGGCACTGGTAAATGTGTATGAAATTGCAGTCTGTGCCTTTCCAGTCACAGTTACAAAGATTTCTGCCAAACTCCAACACCATCAGCCTTCAGCAAGCCCTCCTCTGAATACTGTCCCAAGCTGCCGACAAAGCAGACCCCGTCTCCAATCCTTGAGATCCTTCTAGACTCTCCATGCGTCCCACATCCCTGAGGTGGTTCTCTGCAGAGTTGGCAGGTTAAATGCAGTTCCCCTGCTTCTCGTCCCCTTCCACTGATTTTTCTAACTACAAGTGAGAGGACTCCCCAGTCCCCGGGGTCCAGGCTGGTGTTGGACAGGGCTTGTAGCACAGAGTCAGATCTGACTCCACATGGATATTATGTTAAGCATCACTAAACAGCCCTAACCTATCAACTCCTTCCTTTGTAGGCATTTCCAGTTGGACTGTTTTTAGGCCGAAAAAGACAGGTTTGTGAAAAGACATAAACATCTATGGTGAGAGGTGACATATGTTTTCTCCTAGTGAAAGCAAGGGACTCCCGTAGATTCTGCAGTTTTTGGACAGTGCATAAAATCCATCTCGTAGGCAATTAATCTCCTGGCAGGCTTTGAGTGAAGCAATTACTCCATGTTTTTCTTTGTCATCATTCGGAAGTTTAACACTGAATCTATCTACTTGATTCCTGTCTAGAGAGCCAAAGGCTGCCTTAAAACCTCTGCAGCACGCATATGTAAAATCACTCAGTGTTCACACGTTTGATTTAAATATTGACACATTTTTTCATTAGAACATTAAACCCTTAGCTTTAGTCATCTTAAATGCTTTCCAGGAGACTGACTTCCCTACAAGAATGGCTCCTAGTAACTCAATCCAAACTTTGCAAGCCCGAGAACCTCACCGTGGCCTGCTATTGTGCTCTTTTTCTGTGGTGAGGCAGCTGTGACTGGTTAGAACCAGCACTGGAAACAGTATTCAGAGTGTTCTTGGCAGATTTCTTACATCGTTATTCAATATGAACTGCAAATCATATGCTCATAGTTATGAGAATGTCAGGAAACTCCTAGTGTTCATGCTTTGTTTGACAAAACGATCAGAGTAGTGCTGGAAGGCAGAGGCATCCTGGGCTTGCAACAGAGAGGAAAGGAGCCCTCCCATGGCCAGCAGGTTTGGAGAAGTTGGTAATTCAGTCATCTATGACAAGAGGGCGGCTCCACACTGATAGACGCACAGCTTGTGGTCCTGATTAGTCCACGATGTGTGTCAAGGTGACCAGAGCTTTGGGAGGCAGCGCAAGAAGGCTCTTTGTATCTTGCTCACTTCAGCTCAACTGAGCTTCAGAGCAGGCTCAGCAAACTGTTTACATTTGTGTGTGTGTGTGTGTGTGTGTGTGTGTGTGCACATGTGTGTGTGTAGGTCAAAAGACAACCTTCAGAGAGTCAGTTTTCTCTTTTCTCCAAATGGATCAAACACAGGTTATCAAATTTAGTGACAAGTGCATCTGCCTGCTGGGTGCTTTCTGTCTCTTTCTGTCTTCTCTTCTCTCCCTGTCTTCTTCCCTCTTTTCTTTCCCTCCCTCTTCCCTCTCTCCCTCCCTTTTCCCTCCCTCTCTCCCTCCCTTTTTTCTTCTTCCTCTCCTCTTCTCTCCTCCCCTCCCCTCCCCTCCTCGCCTCTCCTCTCCTTGCCTCTCCTCTCCTCTCCTCTCCTCTCTCCTCCCTTTCTTTCTACTGTTGAGTTATGCCCCAGTCTCTGTACTACATTCTTACAAGACACCATATGGGAATTCTCATTCTGCCCTTGCTTCTTCTAAACCTCGATTTTTATTTTTAGTGGCTACATTTAATACTTAGGTTAGACCCAACTTTTCATTGTTTATAAAAACATTGAGATGAATGTCATTGCATAGTGTTACATATAACTATTTTATAATAATAATAATAATAATAATAGTTATTGTATTATAATAATAACTAACTAATAATAACGAATGACTATAATAATAATAACTAATAGTAGTTATTATTATATGTAATAATATAATAAAATAATGTTAGCATTGTTTTTTAGTAGACATTTAAGGAGCCTAATAGATCTTCCAAAGAGTACACAATTAGCTAGGTGACAAAATAAGGTTCAAATTTAGCTTTTTCAAGTCAGTGTCCTATCAGGACAGGCACGTGGCACAAAGACTCCAAATTGCAGTACTAATAATGTATTTAAACACAACATATTAGAAAGAGGCTTACTGAATAGAAAAATAAAACTGAAAGCATGTACAATGGAAGAAGAAGGCAGGGGCCCCTCCACGAAGAACAGCAGTCCTTGATTTGGTTTTTGATTGTGTTTACTACCCTATGGTTAATGATTTCAGGGATACAAGAGTAATCTAATAACCACTTTTATAATGTGCCTTATCTGCAGGATCTCCACTGTCCCCCTGAGACTTGCAGACTTAAAAAATATCTTTAGGAAGATGTGATGGGGGTATGAGGAAGGGGTCTTCTTCCTGCACATGGGGATGGCACCATAGTTCACAGTACTTTTTGCCCCAGTGGTCCTCAACCTTCCTAATGCAGTGACCCTTTAATACACCAATATTATTTTCACTGCTACTTCAAAACTGTAATTTTGTCACTGTTATGAATTGTAATGTACACGTTTTTGGAGATAGAGGTTTGTTAGAGGGGTCATGACCCACATGTTGAAAACTGCTGCTCTACTGGCTCATTGGGGGAAGAATTGTAGAAAAAAATATCAGTGACATTAAAGATGTTCATGCCTCCAAGTCTTTTTGCTGAAGAGGGAGGAGCTGCCTGCTTTCATTTCTACTTTACTAAGTTCACCAGAACATCCAGAGATGAGCTGAGAACTAGATAACTAGATGCTACAAGGCTTTACATAAACTGCTATTCACTGACATCAAAGAGACCTGGTCACTGAGAACTAAATTCAGGTCAGAGCAGAATGATTGATGAAACTAGAGGAATGACCCGGTATGGGAGATGACTCCGGGCAACATAAGAACATTCTTCTCAAAGGCTCAAAGGGCAGCCACATCTACAGACATGCACACTCATCAAGGTCTTTCTTCTCTCTTTGTCTTCAGTATCCTGGCACCCAGTATTTACAGGGAGATTGTGATATGCTGTTTACAGTCTTAGGGACATAGAAGATCCTCTGTCTTAAGACTTAAACATTCAATGTTACTGTTGGACATCTAAATGAGTGAGTGAAAGAATAAACATCAAAACAAGAAATAGGAGGGATATAGCATTGGAGGAGTCCATCAGTGGCTCCTTGGGAAGTGGGAAGAAGAAAAGGCAATGGCAGCCAAAGGCTGAAGGATTGAAAAGAAAAGGGCAATCAGCCCTTTCCTCTTAGCCTTCCCTGAGTCGTGTGGTTAGTTAAAGCTCCACCAGGTTAAACGATGCAGATGATCCCTGTTGCTTTTTAAAATAGTAGGAATTCCATAACATAATCTGACCTCTTAGGAAGCTCATTCATGGAAACCAGTTTTTCCAGCTTCATTTCCAGTTCTGACAAAACAGAGAGAATCAGATGGAGAATTCCTGCCTGGAGCCAGCTGGTGCATACAGGGACAGCTGTGCAAGGTAGCCTTGGTGACCTTTACTTTATCCTCTGTTCAAGCACCTTTAATTGGGTACCTGGTCTGTGACAGGTGGCGGCAGATGGTACAGGTTCTGACTTCAAGGGACCCCAGGCTTAACGAAAGAGGAACAGTAAGCCATGATACACGGTACAAAAGCTGTTTTCTCATAAGGTCTTCTTCCTAAGACTAATAAGGAAGTAACAGGAAGGTTAGCAGTTGAAGCCCAGCCTGCTCACACCGAATGGCCACCTTAACTAGCAACCATTCTAGGTGCTAAGGCTCAGTGGTGGAGCAAGGCCTAGGCATGGGGGTGGGGTGGAACATAAACATTTTGGGCCTTGCAATGACAGAGACAGAGTCTGGAAGAATTTAAACATGAGCAAAACCAATTAGAGCAAGTTCCTATTGTTTTGCTCTGCAGTACTGTGATAAAGTATAAGGAATTCAAGTCTCTGAAGAAAGAAATCGAAGATCTCAGAAGATGGAAAGATCTCCCATGCTCGTGGATTGGCAGGATTAATATAGTAAAAATGGCCATCTTACCAAAAGCAATCTACAGATTCAGTGCAATCCCCATCAAAATTCCAACCTAATTCTTCACAGAGATAGAGAAAATTTCAACTTCATCTGGAATAACAAAAACCTCAGGATAGTGAAACCTATTGTCAACAAAAAGAGAACTTCTGGGGGAATCAGCATCCTGACCTCAAGCTGTATTGTAGAGCAATAGTGATTAAAAACCGAATGTTATTGGTACAGAGACAGACAAGGAGATCAATGGAATAGAGTTGAAGACCCAGAAATAAACCTTCACACCTATGGTTACTTGATCTCTGACAAAGAAGCCAAAACTATCCAGTAGAAAAAAAGAAAGCATTTTCAACAAATGGTACTGGTTCAACTGGTGGTCGGCATGTAGAAGAATGCAAATTGATCCATTTTTATCTCCTTGTACAAAGCTCAAGTCCAAGTGGATCAAGAACCCCACATAAAACCAGATACACTGAATCTAATAGGAGAGAAAGTGGGAAAGAGCCTCAAATACATTGGCACAGGGGAAATTTTCCTGAACAGAACATCAATGGCTCAGGCTCTAAGATTAACAATTGACAAATAGGACCTTTAAAATTGAAAGGCTTCTGTAAGGCAAAGGACACTGTCAATAGGACAAAACAGCAACCAACAGATTGGGAAAAGATCTTTAATAACCCTATATCCGATAGAGGGCAAATATACAAAATATACAAAGAACCCAAGAAGTTAGACTTCAGAGAACCAAATAACCCTATTTAAAAATGGGGAATAGAGCTAAACAAAGAATTATCAATTGAGGAATCTTGAATGGCTGAGAAGCACTTAAAGAAATGTTCAACATCCTTAGTCATCAGGGAAATGCAAATCAAAAGTACCCTGAGATTCTACCTTAAACCAATCAGAATGGCTAAGACCAAAAACATAGGGATGGTACATGCTGGTGAGAATATGAAGACAGGGAAACACTCCTCCATTATTGGTGGGATTACAAGCTAGTAAAATCACTTTGGAAAACAATCTGGTGTTTCCTCAGAAAAATTGGAAATAGTTCTACCTGAAGACCCAGCTATACCACTCCTGGGCATATACCCAAAAGATGCTCTAACATATAACAAGGACAGGTGCTCTCATATGTTCATAGCCACCTTATTTATAATAGAAGCTGAACACAACCCATGTGGGATCATGAACGGTAGCTTGGTCCCTGGTTGAGCTAAGGCTCAAATCTCTGAAGACCTTGAAGGGACGGTAGGTGCTTTGCTTGTTTCTGGGCACCAGGACCCTGTCACTAGACACATCCCCACACAGATTTGTAGCCATCAGTCATGTAAGGACAACACCCCAAGTCCCTCCACTTGTAGAGGATGTGACCTGTGGTCACCTAGGCTCAAGACAGATCTCTGTTTTAATGAGGTACCTAAAGTCCTGGAGGGCTTAGCCAATAAACTCTCCTTCACAGACATTCCTTCCTGCAAAAGGTATTTAACCTCAGGCCCACCCTGAGAAGTGGGATATGGTTTTACACATTTACCCTCCACCATGACAATAAATGCCTTAAAACCATGGACTACCTCTTTTTATCGGGATTGGCCATAGGGAGCCATAATGATGGCCGTTGCCTACAGAGCCACTGTCTAATCTCCCATAGACAGCCTCTCCAGCTCCCTGTCATCAAGCCAAACCAAGCCCAAGCCAAGTCCGCCACCATCAAGCCAAGGACTTTCCCTGCTGGACCAGCTAGAGCCCCACTTTCCTCTATAGCCCTGGGCTAGATCCAGCCCACAGGCCCTCACTTCACTCTCAACTTTTCTGTGGCTTCCAGCAGTGCTTGGATGCCCAAGAGCCTGAGAACTAGACAGCCCCAACCTTGTCACAAGCCTAGGGACCCCCAAGCCATCTCTGGCTGTCTTGTGCCTCAGACAATGCTTCCCCACTCCTGGAACGGTGCCCTGAGGCTTCCCTTCAGCCCAACAGCCACCCAACGACAGTGTGGGATAATCGTGGTCAGCTTCCCGTGTTCTGTCTTCCCAATTGGCCAAGCCCTGTGGTGGAGCAAACATGGGACCCATAACCCTACAAACCTAGATGTCCCTCAACCAAAGAATGGATACAGAAAATGTGTTACATTTACATAATGTCATATCATTCAGCTATTAAAAACAATAACTTTATGAAATTCAAAGACAAATGGATGGAATTAGAAAATATCATCCTGAGTGAGGTAACCCAGACATAAAAGAACACATGTATGTACTCACTGATAAGTGGATATTAGCCCAGAAGCTCAGAATACTCATATGATACAACTGACAGACCATACGCAGCTTAACAAGAAGGAAGACCAAAGAAGTGGGAACAAAATAATCACAGGAGTAGAGGGAGGGAGGAACCTGGGAGGTAGAGGGAAGGGGAAGGGCAAAATGGGGAACAGGATCAGGTATGGAAAGAGACAGGAGAGAAGTCCAGAGAGTCAGAAAAATGAATAGAAACATGTAGTAGTGGGGGTGGGGTGGGGATTGGGGGGTGGCCACTAGAAAGTCCAAGATGCCAGAGAAGCAAGAGGTTCTCAGGAACCAACAAGAACAACATTAGCCAAAATACCAACAGAAGGGAGATAGAACCTGTAGAGACCACCTCCAGTAGATAGGTGCGGCCTCCAGTTGAGGGATTGGGTCACCCACCCATCTCAATATTTTTAACCCAGAATTGTTCCTATATAAAGGAAATGGAGCAGAGACTGAAGAAAAAACCATCCAGAGTCTGCCCACCTTGGGATCTATTCCATCGGTAGTAGACACCAAACTCTGACACTATTGCTGATGCCAAGAAGTGCTTGCTGACAAGAGCCTGGTATAGCTGTCCCTTTTAGAGACTCTGCCAACACCTGACTAATACAGATGCAGATACTCATAGCCAACCATTGGACTGAGCCTGGGGAAGGACTGAAAGAGCTAAAGGTGATTGCAACCCCATAGGAAGAACAACAATATCAACTAAATGGATCCCCCCCCCCCCCCCCCAGCTCCCAGGGACTAAACCACAAACCAAAGAGTATACATGGATGGGTCCATGGCTCCAGCCACATATGTAGCAGAGAACTGCCTTATCTGGCATCAATGAGAAGAGAGGCATTTGGTCCTGTGGAGGCTTGTTGACCCAGCAAAAGAGAATGATAGAGGGGTGAAGTGGGAGTGAGTGGATAGGTGGAAGAGCACTCTCTGAGAGGCAAAGGGGAAGGGGATGAGTGGTTTGTGGAGAGGAGACTGGGAAGGGGGATGAACAACATTTGAGTTGTACATAAATAAAAATAACAAGAAGAAAAAGAAGAAGAGGAGGAGGGGGGAGGATAAGAAAGGGAAGGAGGAAGAGAAAGAGGAAGAAGGAGAAGAAGAGGAAGAAGAAGGAGAAGAAGAGAAAGAAGGAGGAGGAGGAAGAAGAGGAGGAGGAAGAAGAAGAGGAGGAGGAAGAGGAGGAAGAGGAGGAAGAAGAGGAGGAAGAGGAAGAGAAGGAGGAGGAGGAGGAGGAGGAGGAAGAGGAGGAGGAGGAGGAGGAGTGGCAGCAGCAGCTTGAACCTACAGTGCCCAGAAGAAGCAAGGGCCTTAGGCACAGATAAACAAGTCCTAGCAACCAAACCTTCACTCTGGCATCTCACTCCCATGGCATTAAGTAACTGCTTAGCTATTCCAAGCACTCATTTCTCCCTTTCCAAAATCAGAATGCTATTATGCACCTCACAGGGCTTACCTGCCGCTCCATGGACCTAGGTATTTCCGGGACTGTACTCCAGTGCTCCACCCCATCGCTCTCAAAGAGCTTTCAAGTTCGGTAAGAATGAGAAAATGACTACAGGGGTGTGACTCACCTTCCTTCTACTGCCTCATAGGAAAATTCTGCCAAAGGGAAATGGGCTGGAGGGAAGCAGTAAAAGAAGCTACATTCCCCCAGTGAACAAGCAATAAATGCCAACATTCTTATCCTGCCAGGGCAGTGTTCCACCTGGAGGCTAAGTAGGGTCAGGCACAAGCTCTGAAAAGAACTTCAACTGAAGTGTCTCTGCAAGGGAGAAAACAAGCATCCCCCATGATCACCTCAGGGATAAGGCTGGTTGGGGCCAGAAGAGTTATTTTGGACCTAGACCACACTGGCCTGCAGGTGTCACCCAGGCACAAATCCTTCCTTAATTTACATAAACAGGAACAGCAGACACACCCACACCTCCCGGTGAGTTGGGAGGAGGACAGGGCTTCAATGTGCCCTCTTCATTCCTACCCACAACCTCGCCCACGACACACTGATGCTCACATGGGCTTCTCAGTTCCCCCTCACCTGGTGAAGATCCAAGTAAGGGTTAGAATCAGGCCTGCCTACTCTTAATCGCTCTGTTTTGTAATAAAAAATAATTCAAATTTCTTGTGGATATTAAAGATTTATAAGTGCGGTGCAATTTTAGTTTGGCTGCTTTGATGATTTTTTTATGAAGACAAAATTCTGGCAAGCTATGTCCTTGACTAGAAAGCAGGCTGAGTGTGTATTTGTGATGAAAATAATTCGGGAAGGGATGCCTGACATAAGGACCCAGGACAGAAAATGCAGCTTTGTAGGCAGAGGGGACACACAAGGTGAGGAGGCACCACATACCTGCTAGGGTGACACTGGGACATTTTCAAACTCTGCGGTCTCAGTTGCTCGTCCTTGATTTACTTGGCTCTGCATTGCTTGTACCACAGGCTGTTTTGAGTATGGCAAGCAAAACCCACACAATGATAACAGAACCATCAGGTACGTAGCCCATCCTGGGCAGGCTGCTTTGAGAAAAGGGCAAATCCAAGAGATCTCAATTCTTACATAATCCTAAAACATTTTGGAAAATGTGATTTCTATCCTTTTCTCCCATCACTTGATGGTTTGAGAAAAGAATTTTTTTTTCCCTAACCCAAACCACATTGAAAGTGGACGCAGCAGATAATGCTGAGAGTAGCTTCTTGCCTACATAACATTTTCCAAGTATTATCTCATTGAGTCTCAGGATCATGCTAAGAAGTAAACATTTTAAAGATGAGCAAAAGGCCGGGGAAGAAATCAAAGAACCTTTGTTTATCCAGCGGCTATTGGTTGGCAAGGTGGGAACTCCATACCAGAGGTGCTAAGCCACTTTCTCTCCCCCTGGCCTCTGCCCTCAGTTTTTTCTTGATTGAATCTTCAGACCGTTTGTCCTTTATTTTATGCCCCTGAGAATGGTTTAGCAGATGATTACTTAGGCACACTGATCCACGGAGCCATTGCTGACTGTGTCTGTTATTAAAGCCAACACGGAGGACTTACTGTCAGGCACTGTCCTATGCCTCAGAGAAAGAGCCAAACTCGACTTTGGCTTAACCTCTACCTGTAAGGAGGACATGATCTTCCCTGAGAGAGAAAGATATGAAATGTTGGAATAGTTAGAGGAAGTATCTATTAAAGTCTGTAGCCTGGAATCTAAGTATCCAAAATATAGCACAAGGAACTTCCTCATAGGCTGGGGTTTTTCAGTGAGGAGAACCTGGAGCTTCCTCTCAGTCATAGCCAGACCCTCAGTTCAGATAACAGTTCTTCATACCAGAGACTGGCTGAGGCCAATGTAAAGAGTAGCTAAGATATTTAAAATGTCCTTTAACTTTTAAGCACATAGACGTGTAAATACATATATGTGTATGTGTGTGTGTGTGTGTGTGTGTGTGTGTGTGTGTATACACTACTGTGCTCTCTTGCTGGATATCAATCCTGGCAAGAGAGGACATCTGTGAGCATCAGAGGTTCAGTCACATTTTGGACAAAGTGACACCACAATGTCAGTTAAAAGCATGGAGGACGAGCCGCCTTCAGCATGCCATACTGCTTTTGTATTCTTTGTGAGGTAATACTCATTTTCAAAATGGCACTCTTTCATGTGGCTTCCCTAAAAGTGCAGCCTGGCAATTTAAAGAGCTCAAGCAGTAAAGCCGCCCGCCTGGAAGCCTCCTTTATGTCTACCATGTGCAGATCTACCAGGCGCAATGCTTAAAAGTTGCGACACAAAGCTACTGCACCATCCTTTCAAGCTGGAGGCAGCCAGTTCACTGCTCAGGAGCACTGTTCCCAGAGAGGCCTTTTGATCTGAGGGGATATGAAACAGTCACCCCACAGCTGCAAGTGGGGGTCCTGAGGAGGATAGATTTGCTTGAAAGTGCAGAGGAATGGATAGGCTCACTTCTTCAGTGATTGAGAGCTCATGAGAAACAGTTGTTTGTCTCAGCACACTATAAATCTGTGTCCACGGTGCCAAACTGTGTCTGGAACAGAGCGAGTCCTCCTGAGACAGGTGTTGAGTGAATGAAGAGTGGCTATTCCTAGAGATACATTTCTAGTGCCTTTAGAGGCCTTATTATTATTCCAGAGTCTGTAATTACATTGGCCTCTAACAGATGCATGTGCATGTACTGAGCGGTCTCTATATTTGATATTTATACAGTACAAGAGTCACACAGACAGGCATTACTACTTTTCGGTTGCTGAGACAAAATACTTGAGAAAACATCTTAAAGATGGAAGGATTTATTTTGGCTCTTGGGTTCAGAGGCATCAGTCCACCACAATGGATAGGATATGGTGGAGGGGAGCCTCTCATATTACAGTGACCAGGAAGTAGAGAGCCAATGCCTTCCCTAGCTGGCTCTCTCATTTCCCCCTATTATTCCATGAGAATCCAGCCCAGGGCTTGGTGCTGTCCCCAGTCAAGAACTATATGTCCAGACAGATACACCCAAACGTATACTTTATTAATTTCCTAGGTGCTTCTCAAGCCAATCAAACTGACTATCAGGGCTATTTATTACAACTTCTATTCAGTAAGAAATGTGGCAGTCTTGCCAAGTCCATACCCAGGTCCTCACAAGGCCAATGGCCGTGCTGCCAACCTGAATGTGGATTAAGCAGGAGCAGATATAAAGAAATGGTGACAATCTGGGACAAGATGACTGGACATTGATTAGATTTTCATGACAAACCTAAGAGGTAAATTCTATTTTCCCCCTTACATAAGATTTTAAGAATGTGTCCTGAGTCTTTTAATTAAGTGGTAGAACAAGGTAGCTGATCCGATCGTAGCATGCTATTTACAGTGACTTAAAGAAATCCTAACCATTTTATTTTGACCTAATGTACTCTTCCTATAATAATAGAAGAGGCAAGTAATTCTAGTTAACTGAATACTGTAGCAGATGGGAAACTTTTCACATACAATCACAATGTCCTGAGCCTTGACTCTTTGTTTTTGTTTTTGGGTTTTTTTTTTTTTTTTTTTTTGGATAGAGGAGGCGAGACAAGGGGAAGATGTTTTATGATCTCTGCCAAGAGGTCACCTGGATGGTTCTATAATGTCATCATTCAGTACTTCTCGGTGGTACTGAAAGGTAGCTGATGTCCATTTTAATCATGCCAATCAGAAAAGGCAATACGCCAATTTTGTTAATGCCATCCCAAACAATTTTTGTCAACACCCAGGGCCCTATAACAGAGAAGTAAAGACCACTTAAGTGGGTTTCCTCCGTCCTTTGTTTAGAGGTGCTGCAGGACACCCTGTCAGGAAGCAGCAGTCTGTTCACGCCTGCCCTAGCACCTTTGCACGCTTGCGAGTAAATGCCTTTCCATTAGCCACTCCTTTGGAAGCTAAGCCTTTAAGCTGCTGTATCTCAACATTTCACACAGATAGTATCAAATGGGCGTTAACTGTCTAAAAACTGGCATTATGCTGAAGGATGCTGATAGTCTAATCTCATTGACCCAACTGACTGTCAATCATACTGTGTGCACCGGGAATGGCCTGGGGCTGCCCAAATGGCAGTGTGCAAAAAGCAGTGCACATTTCACAGCTTCAGCCATTGTTTCGTCTCTCTTCTCTCCTCCACGTAGCTGAGTCTCATCTAAGCTCTGGGTTCACCGTCATGGTTGCACACATGGAAATAAATAAAAACAGAGCACAACGTAGGGACACAAAGAGAAAATGGGTTAGTCTATCTGCACCAGGAATCATGCCATGCCCTGATAAATTTCTCCTTTTAACCTACATGTCCCATGAGTAAGAGGGTTGTCTTTATTTTATAGATGGAGGGAGGCTGGCTGTTATGTGTCGAAGCTGCCTTTGTCTAAAGCAGTTCTGACAGATCCCCAGAGAATGATCCTTGGGTCTTATAAGCTCTGTAGTTTTTTTGTTTTGCTTTGGAAGTAGCAACCTGAAGCATTTCTTGAAGTGTAGTGTCTCACTCTCCTGACACAGGTGGGCCTCTCCCAGGAGCTGCAGATAGGGCCCCTGAGGTAACATGGACATTATAGGTGAGTGATTGTGTCACCAAAGGTACCACAAAGGTACCAAACGTTTATAACTGACCAAATGCAATGGCCCTTTAAGTCCCTTTTCCTTACCCACGTTTACCAGGTTGCATGGATGAGAAGGTCACAGCGGTGGGTTAAGAGTTAATTGGCTTTCAAGTTTAGAATCTTAGGAATAACTCTCTGACTGAAAAGGAGTGGCCATTAACCGTGGTGAAGTAAGACATATGAGGCCACATCCTGCCTCCTTAGCATACTGTGGGGAAACAGCAGTGTGTATCTGAAAGCCTTCTGCAGACCACAATGCTTCAACTAATTCTTATATCTACTTTGACAGCTATAGAAGATTCATTCTCTCTCTCTCTCTCTCTCTCTCTCTCTCTCTCTCTCTCTCTCTCTCAGCCTGTGTGTGGAAATCACAGTGCTGGGCTGTTTGTTGGAGACAGGTGAAGAAAACAGAGAGTACAGAATGAAGATAAATGAAAGACTCCATGGGACCTGAAGGAAAAGCCAGTGTGGGAATTTCAGGGAGATGGAAAACAATGGCTCAGCAAGGACTTTTCTGGAAGATGAGATCCAATCAATGTGGCCGATGCTTCACTGAGTCTTGCAATTTTTCATGCATTAGTCATCCATCACAGGCCTATTATACACTGGCTGCTGTGCTTGTTACTAGGACAACCTGGTCAAGTGGGATGGGTGAGGCTGGCAGGCTGGCCATGGTACAATTCCCAACGGGGAGCTAAAAGGCAGGTCTGAAGTTCAGGAACAATCTGAGATGGATGGATGTGATGGGGATGGGTGGATGAGCTTGCCCAAACACACAAGTGAGATGAAGTGAGTTAAAATAGGAAGGCAGTCAGAAATGCCCACACAGAAGGCCTCTCTGAGAGAGAGAGTCAGAGTGGCCATTTACAAAGTCTATCCACGATCAAGAAACCACCACATGTAGCCATAAGGGGATTTTTAGTAACCCAGTATCAACACACAGCTTTTCCTGATGCACTACAAGTTCCTGTAGCCATCAGCTCCTGGGCTCTGTTAACCATGACAGAAGGTGAAGGTGAAGATCCAAGTGATGCCACTTGCTAGCCCCGTGACTTGGATATTTGGCCTTTTCTTTCTGGGCACAGCTGGGGATGACACTTGTCTTACCTCACAGGTTATTTTGAGGATTCGATAAACTCATCACATAGCACTCATGATGACCCTTAGAAAAGGCACTTAACCACAAACAGCTATCCCATACAGGCCAGTCCACAAGGAAATGACGTGCGTGTGTGTGTGTGTGTGTGTGTGTGTGTGTGTGTGTGTGTGTGTGTGTTTAAACAGCTCAACAGCTCATTATCTCTGAGCAGAGGAGCCTCAGGGTAGTCCAGCCCTTGTATTCCATTGTCAGGCTCTGTTGTGGGACAGGTGGAACCCATGATCCAGGGGCCAAGAATAGGCTGGCACATCAGGAGAGTCAACACCTTCTAGTTCTGTCACTGTAAGTCTGAGCTGGTTAGGGAACTGTAAAGCTGTTTCATTGATGAGCTTTGGATAAACCACAGTAAACAAGTTTTAAAACCCAGCACATGTGACTGGTTTGTAAGTTGTCCAAAGTGATCCCAGACCTAACTCATGACAACAAGGCAGAAAAACATAGGGCGATTGTGTGACTTTTAATCATAGGTTTTTATTCCATGGGGTTTCTGTTAATGGATTCAAAAAATTCAATTCCATGTTCCCCTCTATGTGGCACCTTGTTTGTTCCAGGTTCCACAGATAAAGATGAAGAAATGTGAACTGACTTGCCCTGGGCTGCTTTCTCCAAGTCTACCCCAGGCCTTACCACAGTAACTTTGTGGCCAAAGGACTGTGTGCCAAGCATTCCAGCCCATGAACTATATTGAAGGCTTTATGATGGACCAGAAACCCTGGCTCACTGTTTGAGCACCCATACCCCAAAGTGCTCTTGGGAGTTATAGGGAGATCATCAAATTTGATGAACTAATTCTAAACTGAATCAGTTTAGAAGCAGGAATAGAAACCTAGGAAAGCTGAGTTTACCCATGAGTCGGCAGCAAGTCAATTCGCTTGTGTTAAACTCAGCTTTAGGCAAGTGCTATCTTCAGAATGGTGACTGGGACACAGACATTGCTATCCAGCTTGGATGCACCTTGGTATATATAACAGCTATCACCCCTGCAGAAATGGAAGCTTCCTCAAGTCCTGCCAAATGTCAGCAATAACAAGAATCACAACCGAATGTACTTTCCCACTTCTGAAGTACCCGAGTCTGAGTCCTCAAAATGACCCATTCTTTTGGAAGAGATACTTTTAAAAAAGCACAAGAGGAGGGCTGCAAGAAGATTTCCAGAGAGTACTAGGGGCTGACACCAGAGCATGGCTCACAGGAGGAGACAAGGCTTAGGATCAAGTTTCTGAACGGCAGTATTGTCTCCTCAAGCCTTTTTCCACGTATTTTACTAGACATTTTGGAAGAAGAGGCTTAGTAAAACAAATGATCTAGATTCATAAATATGTGATATAAAAGTGGTCTTCTTTTTAAGGTTTTAAGTTGAAGGTCTTGATGAATTCCTAACCTGTTCTTTAATTCCTACTTCCTAATGACTCTGCCAACAGCTTCTCCCCATCCCCAGTGGAAGAGCCCATGAGAACTCAGAAACTTCCTGCTCAGTTTCTAATCCACAACATGAGAGCAAACCAAGCCTTACTCTGGACTGTAGACTCTTATCAGCTCCCATAAAGTTACCTTAGGTTGAAAATAGAAACAACCCTCTTTCATCCTCCTTTCTAGAGGCAGAGGGCAAGAAGGATGAGAATGGGCTTAGAGGAACTGTACTCTAAACCCAGCTCAGTTCTCAGCAGCCTGCCCACAGGCTTCAAACTTAGTCTTGGATTTTTTAGCCCAGCTCTATAGTCAACAGGCTGTGCGACCTTCAGAAAGGTGCTGGCTGCCTTTGACTCTCTGGTTCCTCCTCATCAAAGGGACAAGGGGGTACTAGCCTCTGATGGCGTCTCTTCCCGTGTTACACTGTTTTCTTTCTTTCTTTCTTTCTTTCTTTCTTTCTTTCTTTCTTTCTTTCTTTGTACATAAAATCTAGTTAAAATACACAACCTGGAGTAGCGACGGCTAACAGGCCTAGCCTGACTTGGGGATAAGTCAGTGGCCTTCACTTCTTTGGATATTTAGCCTCTGGTTTCCTTGTGCTTGCTCATTCACACATGTGTTTCACAAACACTTGAATTTTAAGTTCCTCTTGCCCATTTAAACAGTCCTTGGCCTTGTGGGATAGGCAGTCCCATGTGTCATGGACCAAGCCAGAGAGCCAAATGGCATAGAAGAGGTTTTGTGACCTTGAAGGAATAGTCCTTTTAAAGGAAGTGTTATCCAAACAGACAAGTTTAGCTCTGCTCTCAGTTACACTGACCCACAGGGCTCAAGTGATAAGCCCTCCTGAGGGCTGAGAATGCACACATAGGTTATCGCCCCCTACGTATGAAACTTTCTACATATTTTACTCAAGTGCTACACTGTACTTGCTTCAGTTCTAGAAGGCCTGTCAGGTCCCAGCACCCAAGGGCTAGCCCTGGCACTGAAGAGTTGTATATGATTTGATAGCTGTTATTGCTTGCTAAGTTTAGCTTTCTTGTCTATAGAACACAATGATGCTTTCCCATGTGGGTTTGTGGAAGAGATTTTTTTTTTTTTTTTTTGACAAGCAGGCCAGTTGAGGGTTAGTGTCACCTGTGTGTCTAAAGTGGAGGATGCTCAGAAAAGTTGTGCTGAGGTGTCCTAGGTTCTTGCTAGCTCTGAAAGTGGGAAACATACATCCAGTGAGGACATAACATTTTCTGGCTGTTCTTTAAGTCTGTTTTACATTGTTCAAGCCTCAGTGGGAAAATGAGACCAGCTGTTCATGAGGAGAACTTCATTCTTGGAGACCTAGCACTTGTAAGGAGAACCAGGCCTGGCTGTTGAAACTGAGGACAGAATTCATGTAGTAGACAAGGGTCACTTTGAAAGATCCCATAATGCACAGGGAAGTTCCCTACAGCAAACAGTCATGCAGAGTTCATTGTTCTGAGCTCAATTTAGCAGAAGAATGAGCACATTATTTTGTTCATTTGTAAAAAAGAAAAAAAAACCCAAAAACAAAACAAAACAAAAAAAAAACCCCAAAAAACCCTAATTTCTCAGGTTTGAAATCCATATAACATTGTTCAGGAAGCCTTTTCTAACCAGACTGCCACACACCTCTGTGGATGTCACTGTCACACATCTTCCACAAGCAGCATGTTGCTGGCAGGTACCGGACACATAATAAATGACCAGTAGATAAAAGCAGAGCTATGAGGCCCAGTGACAATGTTCTGGGCTTCCTCACCTCCCTCACTGGATACGTCCAGCCAAAGAGGCCTGAGAGATACCAAGGGGCATCTTAGCAGGAAGAAGGAGAGTCAGTAGAAAGGAGATTGATTCTTATTCCACTCTTCCACTGTCTATATCAAGAGTTGAACTTTATTTTCTTTCGCTGCTTCACATTGACAGGATCATAGATTTGGTTTTCCTTAACTGCCTAAAATGTAAAAATGAAACAAACAGACACAATTCCAGACCTTCTATACCACAAGCAGAGTTATTAAAGCAAACAGGAGAAACAGAGATCAGGGCTCTGGTACCCAGTGGTTGCCATGTTGCCTCTTCAAGCCTATCTCCCATGCTCTACAAACCAATCCCAGCTCTACCCTGGCCTCCCCTTGCCACCAGAGAAAATGCAGTGGTTACCAGCAGGTTCCAGCTCTTCATGACTGACTGGAAACTATGTAGCCAATACCTAAGTGCAGGGCTGGCAGACATGGCGGCTGACCTTAAAGCTCTACCCCGACTATTTTTTCTTTTCCTGTATCCTCATTTCCTAGAATAGTAGCAGACTCATGATAGGTGCCAAGCATGATTCTGTTAACACACCCTCAGGCTGGCTGTCTCCTTGTCTGAAGGATCCTTTCTTTCTTGGATAGTCCTATTTCTCACTCTCTCACCTCATTCTAGCTTTGCTCAATGCCTTCATCTCTATTAACTCCTGCTCAGCAGCTGCAATTCACAACATCAGTCTAGCTCCCCTCAGTTTTCTCTGTTTCCAAGCATTGAGTAGGTTTCTCTTCAGAACTATTAGCTTCTCCCTCTGAGGAACAGACTAGGAACTTTGCCTGTTACTTGTACTCTTACTTCCTCAGTTCTGAAGTACTAAGTGCTCAGTAAGTATGTGCAGACAGAGTGTCAGTTTCACGGCCTTTCTTGGTGGGAAACTTGGCCCTTTCCTCTGCACTGGATCATTAGCTAGACCATCCTGTCAATCCACCCCATGTTCTCATATCTAGCCAGTCCCCAGTATTCTTCAAGGGATCTTTACTATGGACTCCATAGGACAGTGACAGAGTCATGGTAGGCATGTCATTATTAACACTGTCCACACAGGCAGGGACAGGGACCCAAGTCCTGGCTTAAAGGCTTTGCTGTGCACTAGATAGAAGCTTCCACTTCACTTTTTACATAGAGAAACTGAACTATTCCCCCCCCCCCCCCAAAAAAAAAACAGTGTACACAGTAAAAATGAAACTTTCTACACACAAAATACCCTTATGGCTTCTTCTGTGACCCTGAACCTTCCTCACTCCCACCCCAAAAGTCCTTTTATTTCAGACAAAGAATGAGCTATGCATTGTCATCTGGCTTGTAAAAATAAACACAGTGACTGTTTTCCCAAAGAACTAGGCCTAACTGTGGACTGCTCCTGAGGAGCTGGGTCTCTGGAGATGTGCAATCTGACAGGAGATCTATGCTGTGGCCCAGGCCCCAGAGAGGCCTGCTGAGGTCGAGTTACATACCATTCAGGGTCTGAATTGGGAATGAGGAATGTCTCTTGATTCTATAGAATCAGATGTATCCTTGTGGCCAGTAAATTATCTGTATGTGCTGGTTCATGGGAGAGTAGGCATTAGCAAGAATTTTTCTGTAATGATCTTACAAGTTTATTGAGAAACCAGAAAGAGATGGAGTGTTTATGTCTGTCAAAATTAAATGATGTCAATCTGAAATAATTGGATGTCAACTATCTATAAAATCAAGCCATCAATTAATAAGGGAAAGGTATATATACACCACAAATTTATGTAAATCATGTTCTTTTTATTTTAAAATTTTTAAAAATTTGGATGCCAAGGAACTTTCTGCTGAGTGTCTATGGTACCCTACAACTAGGCATACTTATGCCTAGGTGAAAAGGAAGGATCCACTTAATGGTATATGGCATGATCCTAGTCAGGTATTTAATATGGGGAAGAGGGCATGTTTGTGTTTTTTTCTGCAGGATGCTAAAGGAACATGGTGGCTGCCAGAGTGATTGGTGAGACATGCTGATGCTGGGACAAAGAATGATGCTGACCTGTGAGCTTGCTGAGTGCCCTGACAGGGTGACTGAGAAGCTGTATTGGACATATGTTCCTGACCCACCTTTGCTTTGCTATATCCCAGATGGGACAAGCTGCCTTGCCTCAAGATTTTAGACCTTGTGGGACAGAGAATCTAAAAGAGAAGTTATAATGATTCTTGTATTTTTCTTAAATGTGACCAGGTATTCGGACTCAATCATGTTCTAGTCTAGAAATCAATCCAATATTGGAAATAACAGTCTTCATTTGCAAGGCTGGATCTGGACATTTTCTGAGACATATTTGGAAGTTAGCTGCAGTTCTCTATGATGTTATGTTAACAAGAGATAATGTTGAGACAGGATCTGGATTTCAACCAAGTGTTAGTGCAGGTGTTAAGGCTCTTTTAATTGTCAAGTTAAAATTACTTTTGTTTCTTCTATAGTATTTATTGTAAGTCACATTGATTGTACACTTTCTAATTGTGTTAGTGTGTTGAAACCTGACATATCTGTTACAGGAATCTATCAACCAGCTTTTGTCTTATTGCCCTGAGTATTACAGAACCTTGGTTTCCTGAAAAATGCTTGCAAGTACTAGAAGAAGTGAATTAAGCTTTAAGCAGAAGCAAGAGGGTAGTGGGCTTGATTATTGCTGGTGTAACAGCTTTAATTATATTAATTGCTAGCACCACTGCTTCTGCAATTGCTTTGACACAAGAAGTTAAGACAGATACTTTTGTTAATCATTTAGCAAAAAAAATGTTACTAATGTGTTGAGTATACAAGAGGATTTAGATAAGCATTTGGAACATCAGACTGATGCTTTTTATCTTATTTAAATTATTAGAAGGAGGTTCAAAGTTTAAGAGGAAGGAGACATCTCGAATGTCATGCCAAATACCAGTGGAGTTGAGTTACTGCTAACATTTACAATGATAGTCATTATAATTAGAAAAGGTTTAAAGACACTTGCAGGGTATTTGGCATAATTCTAACACCTCTCTGGATGCATTAAATGTGCATAGTGAGATTATAAATTTAAAGAATACTGCTCTGCTGAGCTTTGATGCTGAAGATAATGCCGATAAAATTATCCATGGCTTGAAGTCAGTATTTCCATTTTGGTTAAACCTCAAGACTGGCATATATAGCTTGATCATGCTAGGCCTTGTTGTCCTGGGAATACTTTTATTCCTGCCCATTGTGTGAAAGCTTGTCTTTAACAGCATCAACATGTTGGCAGCCAAAGTACATGACTTGAAACTGAAAATGGACTCCCAGACAGAGTTACTAACTTAACAGGCTGTCAAGACAAGGATGGGTAAGATTCTGCAGAAAGCCTCACCAACCTAAGACAGAAGTATATTGCTTTTGATAATGCATATTCCATGACAGGTAAGAAAGGCATTCTTGCCAGAACAACCTAAGACAGGCTCAGTCTTTATGAAATAAAAACATGGGAGATGTGAAGAGCTTTTGGGGCTGCTTGGCAGGAAGTTGACATTGGTCAAGGACAAGGAAATGGGCTGCTTGGCAGGAATCTGACATTAGGCTAGAACAAAGAAGTAATTTCAGGCAGGAATCTAAATCTTAGGCTAGAACAAAGAAGTAGGCTTCATGCATGAAAATGACTTTGGGCTAGGACAGGGAAGTAGGCTCAGATATGTTGGTCTTCCTGATAAGCCCTTGGAAATAATAATCATGAGAGTGATCATGGAACTTTGTTTATTGCCTTGCTTGTTCCTTGACAATTTGCATCTATTGTATTGCTACTTCCTCAACCTAGAACTGACCTTAATAATTGCATGTAATTAAAATGGTATAAAATCAAAAAGGAAGAGGAGGAATGGGATAGGGGTTTTATGGGGGGGAGGTAAATGGGGAAAGGGGAGAGCATCTGAAATGTAAATAAATAAAATACCTAATAAAAAATAATATTTGGAGATACTAATACTTGTTTTTTCTTTAAATGACCAAATCCAGAATCAACAGAATTAAGTCCAGTTGATGTATTAGTAGCAATTTCTATCTACTGTGATAAAATTTTGACATTTAATTGTATTTATTTATTTTGTTGTGCTAGGGATTGAAAGCCTCAGATATGCTAGCAAAGTGCTTCTTCACTGAGCTTAATTTCCAGCCCTCTTGACTTTTTCAAACAGACAACAGGCTACACAATAAAACTGAATCATTTAGCCTTTATTTTTAGCAACAAACTTGTTGTAACAGCATCAGCATGTATTACTTGAGATTTTGTTATTTTTGTATATAACCATTAACTAGATTTACTACCAGAAAAAATAGCGCTCGACATGCAAACTTCAAAACACTGAGACAGCTAATTTATTTTAATCATTATTTCACCACTTACGGTCAATTAGAAAGCATAAATACTTGGCATTTACTGTCATGTTTTCAGTTAGAAGGTGGCTGGAGCAGAATGTCCCTCTGTGGTCTTAGATGGGTCCAGATGCTCTACTGATGTTCCTCATTTTCTCCAAGCCAGTGTGACACTGGTGAGAGCAGCCTGTGCTCACTGCACACTCAGTAACTCTCACAGAGGACATCCTGTGGGCCAGGCACTGTGATTTCTGACAAAGCCAGGCTATGAAACCCAAGAAGGAATCTAACCCACCAACCCATGAGCTGTGGTAAGACTCAGTGCCCATTCTGAGCCTGCTTAAGGGAGTGATCTTGTCCCGCCTCGTGGGTCTGTGTGTGCCTTCATGAATTGTGGGCAGAGTCTAGCTCGGGGACAGTCAGTAGGATGTACACTTCCACAGGCAAGATTGCAATTTGCCCCTTCAGTCAGATTACTGTATTATCTCCCAAGTGTGGCAGCATAGTAGAAGCACAAGCCCTGGTTCGCTTTACCCTGCTACGGCACTGGGGTTACAATGATGATGTCTGTATGAAGTGCCTAACACATAAACATGCTCTATGGACTGTAAACCAGGCCTCCATATAATTTCTGAGAATGTTTCCTCAACAGCTTATTTTGCCACAGAATTAATTGTTTCTTATCTTTTGCTGGGGAAACGATTACTTTGAGAAAGCTATTTCAGGCTCATAGTCTTGAGGTAAAATAAGGGCAGCCTCTGTTTTGCATCAATACCCTCCTGCCCCACAGACAGCTGAGACACAGGAACATAAAGACTGCAGGAGACTCAGAGCAGAGAGATCCTCTGCTTTACATTGTAGGTTGATGTAGAGCAGTGGTTCCCAACATGTAGGCCGCAACCCCTTTGAAAACCTCTGTCTCCAAAAATATTTGCAACATGGTACATTACAGTTATGAAGCAGCAGCAAAAATAATTATTTTATGGTTGGTGGTCAACATAACATGAGGAACTATATTAAAGGGCCGTGGCATTGGGAAGGTTGAGAACCGCTGCTCTAAAGGAAACCCAAACTCTAGATCTACTATTCTCATGACCATGGAGATATATGATCACTGTGTGGAAACCTAGACAAATTACCAGGGCATTGTAAATAGAAGCAGACCTGCACTGGAATTTCCTCCTTTATACTGGAGATCCCTACCCTTGAGAATCATAACAGGTATGGATGGTGGTGGTGGTGATCTCAGACAGTGACCAGACTCTGACTATGGGGAAGATCAGGGATATCCCTTTCTACTTAGCCCCCCAAAAGAAGAAATGTAGACTCCTTGAGTTGCATAAATAGAATCTCAAATCCCCTCTCCAATTTCAAGAGGATTAGGGAATGAGCATGCAGAGGGCATGCCTCATGGCAGAGGCATAGGATGCTGGAGGTAAGGGCCTTCTGCCCAGGCCACAGCCCTGAGGACTGTTCCCCAACATCATGCTCACACACCGTGATTCACAGGCTTAAACTTTATCATTGCTCTGTAGTGCCCTATCCTACTCCACCCCACACAACCCCAGAATAAATCTTAAAGGTCTGAAGCATCCTAGAGTGGGGAAAACACTGCCTTGTGAGGAGACCATGAGCCAGGCTGAGGGGTGAGTGTAGGGGAGAGTGAGGGAGAGCAATTGTGACAACTGACGGAGAACTGGAGAGCTTTGCAAACACTGGTTCACAGAGTAGCAATTAGCATCCACCACCTGCCAATTTTCCTATCTTGAATGCTTTAACCTTTGAAACAAAAACCAGTTGAATTCTCACATTGCCCATATAGCTCAGCCACAAGAGAGGCTGGGTTTAGAATAAAGTTTTCCACTGAATGAGGACACAGGCAGGGGACTGGGAATCTGACCACTATTCCTGACTGTTCCTTCACAAGCTACGGGAATGTAGGTAATTGGCTTCATCTTACATTTCATCCCCAACCTCTCTTTAAAAGGTTATCTCTACACCTAGAAGAAGAAGAAGAAAAACCCAAAATGAACCAAACAAACAAACTTCATGCTATGTAAAGCAGTGTCTTGAGGCTTAACAAAGAAAATTTAGGCAAACATACTTTTAAAACACTTAAATGTGCCGGGCAGTAGTGGCACATGCCTTTAATCCCAGCACTTGGGAGGCAGAGGCAGGTAGATTTCTGAGTTCGAGGCTAGCCTGGTCTACAGAGTGAGTTCCAGGACAGCCAGGGCTACACAGAGAAACCCTGTCTTGAAAAAACAAAACAAAACACCAAACCAAAAAAAAAAAAAAAAAAAAAAAAAAAAAACCAAAACCCACAAAAAAAAAAACCACTTAAATGCAACACTGTAGCAAATAGAGGAAATACTCCTAAAGTTGTCCACAGTCTAATGCCTAGAGCCTCTGAATAGCCAGTTGGATAAGGGTTGGCAATCGGTGATCATGGATTATGTGGGTAGATCTAATTTAATCATGAGCACTCTTTAAGTAGTGGAGACAGAGGCAAAAAGTCAATACATGGACCAAAGTTCAAAGAGAATTGCCAGCCAAGGAATGCAGTGGGAAAGGCACCGAAATAGCTTCTCTTTGTTCTGGAGCCTCAGGAAGGATTCTTGCATTTACACCAGTGAGACTCATCCTGACAGCTAATTTCTCCTGTTGAGGTAGTAAATCTGTTTTGGACATTCAATTTGTGGTAATTTAGCAGTTAGGTAGCTAATTTAGCAAATGAGGCAACCAGCATTCTATTCAGATGATGGTATCATTGCCAGCACTGGTCACATCACTGTCACACGTCCCCATTATCATCAAGGCTCTTTTCAAATACAGCCTGGGAAGGTCCCTAGCCATATGTAATTTTGTCAGAATTCTCAGAAAGCAAACCAGATGGCCAACTCTCGGCTGGTCTGGGGGGTTTTATCGTTAAGAGTGCTATCATCAGATGGTTTTTCTGCAGACACTGACTGTGCCGTTCTCTTTGTTTATTTATCTTGTAAACCCTTTGTTCCTCGTTCAAAACTGTACTTCAGAGTCAACTGCTATCTAGCAAAAGAAGCTTATTTAAAATATCTTTGTTAACATAGCTAACATATCTAGAGCCTAATCCTGGTTTATCCAGTTATAATTTGTGTGAGTTAGCTAGCCTACCACTTTACTTGGTCCTAGTCTTGGTAAGATATCTTGTACTGAATTAGATGCTGCCTGTTAGATTTGTTCAAGTCTTAAGAATGTAAAATTTAATTTCCTATTTTATATACATTTTATGACTCAGAAGAAATAAGTTTTGTGCCTATTTACTAATAAGTTAGACATTTGGAATAAGCTTTTACAGTTTAAGAATGATATAGATACATAAATGATAACTATGCAAATGGTAGCACTTAATGAACTTTTACAAAATTAAGTCATGTGACCTCAATCAAAAATATCTGAGCTCCCAAAGTATCCTCAATGGTTCTACTGGTTTCCTTCAAAAGGAAACCCTTAGTTTGGAGTTCTGTGGTCTTTTACAGTATTGAGGATTTATTAACATCCTAATTATTCAGTTATGTAATTTATATTTCTTGTATTTGGCTTCTCTTCATAATAGTTGAAGGATTCCATCTCAATGGCTTTGTACAGCTGGAATTCAGAATTTTTTTATTGCGTACTATATGAATGTTTAACATCCTAGTTCAAATATTATACTATTTTCAGACACTAGAGATTATAATAATATAGATTTTGCTTCAAAATTAATTTTTTGTAAATGTAATACATCTTATACTGTTTCATTGAATTTGTTACTCCTAGATAATTTGTTGTGAATATATATAGTTCATATTTTCTGTTCAGGAGACAAAAAGTCAACAGGCCCACCACAGATCTCTGTGCATACAAGGGGATTTTAGAGTCATTTGTTTCTATGTAAGCAAAGAAGGTTGAAAGGGCTGTTTGTGGGGACCTGCCACAATACCACAATTGTATGGTGCATATGTAAAAGAGGCAAGTAATTATAGAAAGGTGTCCAGAAACTATCTGTGTGAGCTTCAGAAACTGGATTTGGAAATGTAGCCAGTAGGACAGGAACCCAAAACCCCAGGAAAGAGAAGACCACAGCATGCTACGAAGCTGTAGAATTTGATAGAATTCTCCCTATCTCTTCTCTTCTTTCATCTGTTTTATAAATGGAAACATCAGATTTGTTTGTCGGGGGCTGAGGGATAGGTTTGATGCTTGAGAAATTACAGAACATCTTAAAAACATTGCACATTGAGATGCTGTCTCTGGGATGGATGTCTCTTCCTCTAAACCACAAGGCCCTGCACTCAGCCCTTAAGGAAGCTGAGCTGCCTCCAGAGCCAGTAGCAGCCAGGACACTTTCAGCCCATTAAGTCATCTGTCTTAGAGCAGCAGGAAAAAACAAAAACAAACAAGCCAATGAACAAACAATCCGATGAAGAGCCACAGTTGACACAGCCTCATTCAACATGTCCAGGAGACAGCCAAGTACATGCTCTCACGAGGATGGTTAGTGCAGCCCAGGAATGGCTGGCCATCACACAGAGTCTCTAAGTGGATGAATGACCTGTGCTTTGCATGGGTAATGGTTTCTGGCTGCCCAGCTGTGGCAGGGCAGTTCTGAGTTCAGTGCTACCCTAAGCAGTCCCTCTTACCAAGACAGTTTGCCCAGTGGAGAAGCTGTGAAAATAAGTGCATCTTTCATGAGCTCCGGAAGAGATGGAAGAGGCTCAGGAGAATGTATTCATGGGAAAACAGGCCTGGTCTGTGTGCCTTGTATGGTATTGAACACATAGGAAGAAGGTGGAAGGATTAATTTTTTGATAAGGCACTCACACTTAGGCCAACAACATGACAAAATAAAGTCCCCATTTCTCCTGTAGATGAAGACCGTGAACAGATAATTTCTATATCAAAATCAGATATGCTGGAAAGCATGTCTGAGGCAGTTTAGTGATTTTATACTTTTCTGGGTAGGTTTTCTAGCAGAGGCTTAAAAATATAATGCAGCTAAAAAGAGTTTGTTAGTTCCCAAACCAGAACAAATGGCTGAGATGACTATTTAACATAGCAAAGCAGACAATGGCAAAAAGAACTATATTCTCCCTGCATCTCTCAGTTTCTACCTATTACAAGGTATGGCTGGAATACCCAGCCTCTACCCTAAACTTCTCCAAACAAGATATTGGGCTGGGCTTCCATCCCCCCGCCACCGCCACCGCCACCGCCCCCAGCTGTCCTTCCCTATATAATCCAGCCATTTGCTAACTTGCCTCTTCAGGCTACTACCCTCTCATCTAGTCTCTTGGCCCAGGCTGCCCCTCTTGGTAGGCAGCTGCTCTCCCCTCTCCCTTCCTCAACTTTCTTCACATGCTCAAGGTCATGTCCTCTCTGGATGCTCCCAGATGTCCCTGCTTCTGGCTACACACTCTCCTTTTTTTTATCCACAATAAACCTTCCCCATCCACCATATCCCTTTCTTTTGTTTTCTGTTTTTTATTCATCTGGTGCTGAAACTTAGGACTAGTCGTATCTTTTCCTTTTTATTTCTTTCTTTTTTTTTTTTTTTCCCATTCAGAGTTCAACCAGAATACTTATTCTGGTGGAGTAAAGATGCTGGATTAGCCCTGCATAGTTTATACAAGTTTGTTGTTTTCTACCATGCTCATCCCCTTAGGACAGATCCTAAGGTAAGTACCATGGATCTCTCAGGGTTTCAAGAAAAGTGTGTAACACAGCAGTTACTCCAGTCTTCCTCACTGAGGATTCAAGTGTAGGTATGGCAACGCAAAGTGACTTCCCAGACAGACTTAAAAGGAAGGTCAGGGCCCAAGAAATGTTCCCACAGTGGTTTAATCATTAAGTTCGATGATTCTTGAAAGCACTCCCTGGCCAACAGTCCCTGGCATTCAGGTAGACACTGCCTATAGCTAGCCCCTGCTGTGGTGACTTGGAGATCAATATCTCCAGGCTTTGGGAATCCCAGTTCTGAGAAGCAAAGCCACAGCCTGAGGCTGAATCTTACGTTGGGAATAGAGAGGGGTAATCACACGCCTTGCCCTGACAGTTGTTCAGTTTTATTAGTACAGAATGTAAGAGACGCACACTGCTGTCTTGTTTGTCACAGTAGCATTTATATTCTAGCAGGACTTCCCGGACTGACTCTGGCATGCTACAATATGATTGGATGGGGCTAGAAGAAGCAACTCTAGTGCTGCCTATAACAATGTCCTCCCAAGAAGTACTCAGGTGTAGAAACAGCATCGGCCCAGTGAGGAGTGGACAGCATATCACAGCTGATCCAGGCTTCAGACTCAGGCCTGCTGGTGCCTGTAGCCACCTTTGAAAAGGGTTTGTAACTTTTCCAGCTCTCAAACCTATCCAGGAATGATAATAAACATCAAATTATTAAGGTTTCCCTGAGTTATCTGCACTAGGCATAATGCCTACTATTGCTATCAGTGGGGTGAGAACTCTACTGCAGAATCAGACAGGGCTGCACTAGGAGAAAGCAGGGAAACACTACATGATACCAGCAGCCAGACAGCATCTCTGCAGGCCTGGAAATAAGACTTCACACACATCAGCGGTTCTCAACCTGTGGGTCACAATCCCTTTGAATGTTTGGCTATCAGAGATCCTGCATATCAGATATTTACATTATGGTTCATAACAGTAGCAAAATTACAGCTACAGAGCAACAATGAAATAATTTTAGGGTTGGAGTCACCACAACATGAGGAACTGTATTAAAGGGTCAAAGCATTAGAAAGTTGAGAAACACTGATTTAGATCTTGGGACAGTCCACCTTAACCATTTGTATCTCACCAGGACCACATTTTTTTCCTCCTCCTTTCTTCCTCTTCCTGATCAAGTGTAAACAAAATCCAGATTGTGGTCTGTTGCAATGACCATGTCAGCTGGGAATTGATTTCCTTTTGTAAAACAGTTCCAGCACACCGAGTTTCTGGGTCATTTCCTTGCACTTCAGTGACAGCAAACTTCAAATTATTTATTCATCTCTGACTATTGCTCTCTCCGCACCTGCCAGTGACCACAGGTGCTTAAGGATGCACTGAGAAGAGCACTGGTGTGTTTCCACCTAGGCAGCACAGCATCCGAGGCACATTAGATGTAATTAGTGTTTCAGTGAATCAACTAAAGCATCTCAAAACCTAACTTTTGAAACTCTGATTTGATAGGTATTCATGAACATGGTTATGTTTCTCCCCTAAAGGCACCTCCTGCTCCCTCCCTGGGTGATCCTTTAATAGACTAAGAGGGGTTCAGGATGTGGGATAAATATGGTTGACCTGGATAATGGGAGCACGACAGGCTTCCTTTCTTTGCCATGCAAAAGACTGGATGGCAGACGGGGTCCTGTAAATTTGGGCCAAACTTTCACACATGCTTCTTTTACTTATTAGAAGTGCCAATAGAAAACACAAAGACACATTCCAGTTGCTACTAACATCCTCAGAGATCAGAGGCGAGCCGATGAGTACATTCCATCCACTTCATCCTCCAGTTAATGAACTTCAGGAAAGTTTGCCCACACCAACACTTCATAAATTGCTGTGTTTTAAAGTTTTTTTTTTCTTTAAATTTTTTATTTTTATGTGTATGGATGTTTTGCTTCCAGTATGTCTGTGTACCACATGCATGCCTGGTACCCACAGGGGCCAGAACAGAACAGGGAGTTAGATCTCCTGGATCTCAAGTGCAGAAAGCTGTGAGCTGGTATGTGGGAGTTAAGAATCAAACCCAGATCCTCTGGAAGAGCAGTGGTTATACTGTCCAGCCATTTCTCTGGTCCCTGGTTTGTTTTGTTAATTACCACTATTAAGTATAGCTAAGCATTAATGCAGAAAACAGTGTTCCAAAGGTGAAAAGGATAACAGTGTTTAATACAATTACCTCTTTTCTTTTCTTTCTCTCTTTCTCTCTCTCTCTTTCTTTCTTTCTTTCTTTCTTTCTTTCTTTCTTTCTTTCTTTCCTTCTTTCTATATTCCTTCCTTCCTTCCTTCCTTCCTTCCTTCCTTCCTTCCTTCCTTTCTATAACTTTTTTTTGAGACAGATTTTCTCTGTGTATAGCCTTGGCTATCCTGGAACTCACTCTGTAGACCAAAAGTGGACTTGAACTCACAGAGATCCACTTGCCTCAGCTTCCTGAGAGCTGGGATTAAAAATATGACCCACCAGTGACCAGTGTACAACCATTTCTTAGTGCCTTATAGAAATGATTTTGAAAATACCAGTAAAATCCTTATGCTGGTGAGTAATTGCATTAGAAATGTATTAGAAGCCATATCACCATTGCTCTGAAGCCAGACACGGTGGCTGTTGCATGTAATCCCAACATCAGGTGGCTGAGGCACGAGGCTTGCTAGGAGTTGTAGGCATTTCTAAAAATGTCATTTAATTTCTGTCTTATCCAGATGATTTTCCTGAATGTCACATCACCGAGGGTCATGTTTCTCTGGGCCTATTTTAATCATTTATATCACCCAGAGTTCTTGGCTGCACATGATAGAAGTCTAACATAATCTAAAGAAAGAAAGAAAAAAATTACTGATTTCCTTGCCAATACATGAGCAAAGTGGGTGAGGCCCTGGCCCGGGGAACTTACATCCAAAGAACCTGATAATTCCATCTCTCTCTCATCTCAGTATCTTGGTTTTACGGCCACGGACATTTCCAGGCTTATAATTACACATTCAGGAAACATAGGCAAGGTCTTTTGACAGGTTCCAACTAGAAGAAATTTTACAGAAGAGTCAGAGTTGGACTGGCTTGGGTCACCTTCCAACCCAACCTGCTCTCTTAGGCAAGAATGCAAGACTGTATGTGATTGGCATCCCTGTAGGGCTCTAACTAGAAAGAGGTGAGGCCTCGAGATGAAGGGAAGAATGGCTGTTTTCATGCTTATGGTCCCTGTGGACCACACTGGACTGTGCTGTGAGGTGACACACCAGACATCATTGCCACATCCAGAAACCAAACAGAACCCATTTGTCACCAAGTCTTCACGTACACATTTGCAGGTGCTTGTTAACAGATGCACTGATAAGAATTCCAAACTGGTTAGGATTAATTCTTTGACTGTTTCCATTTGACTAAACTGTGTACTGCAGGTCTCTCCTAACTACATTTTTATGTCTTTTCATCCAAGGCCTGGAATCTGCCCATGGCTGCTGGATATACCATGATCTCTCAGTGTTACTGATTATCACAGGCAATAATAAATACATTTCTGTGTAGATTGAAGACTATGAATGAGGATTAAGTCCATATTACCTAAAGTAGAAACTATTCCACCAGAACTGATCTAAAGGGCTGGGTTTGTGTTTCCAAGACCCCTGGTGATTCCAGCTGGCCTGGGCTTTTCACCAGTAGATCCCTGCCCTGAGTGTGGCCCCACCCTATCTCAGAAATGCAGACTACTCATGTACTATTCTGACCACATGATTCTTAAGAAACAACTATCATAAACAGATGTGAATCTATCTTCCACTGCCTGAGTCTGGCCAATCCATAACTTATCACCTCTAGAAACACAGGTATTTCTTTGAAGATTACTGGGCAGTGTGTGTGGTGGGGGTGGGGAACTTTAATCACAAAATGAAAAAAGGTAGAGCATGTCAAAATGACCTTTGCCATGAAGGTCAGAGTGGGTGGCTGCATCTCTAGCTGGTGGACTGAAAGTGAACCCCGCTGGCACATTCATCTTGTCTACCATCTTCAAGCAATTACAGAACAGAACAGTCTCCATAGTCTCTGTGCATTTCAAGTGCTAAAAAATTTCCTCATTGCTCAGCTTCAGGTACACAGTTTACAGAAACAGGATTTCTGAGTTACTGTTCAGGTTCCCAGCTCTGCTTCACAGTGATGGTGAGGACTTGAGTGAGACTCAGTAGGCACTACGTTCATTACCGTCAAGTGAGGCTTATGCCTGGGCTTATTTTACCAATGAGACGACGTAAGCATCTCACCTACCACAATTTTTCATAACGGAAGCAGAGATAATTTTAAATAAAACCTGGAGTCGTGTAGGTTAGGGTGGCATGTTGTCCAGGGCTGCATGTACTAAAAGCTTGGTGTCTGCCTTGTGGTGTCCTTGAAAAGTGATGGTGGTCTTTACAAACTGAGGCCTAGGAAAAGGAATTTAGATCTTTGGGAGTTGGCCATCCTTAAAGGAGATTTTGGGACTTCTCCCCTGTACATGTTTTTCTTTCTGTGTTGCTTGCTCTGAGGCAAACAGGGTTTTCCTACCACATGCTGGGCGGAGTTGTTCTGTGCTGCCACAGGCCCAAAGCAGCAGGGCAAACAACCTCGGACGAAAGCTCTGAAACCACGAGCCTAGACAGATCTTTCCTCCTCTAAAGTATTTATGTTGGGTACTGTGTCATAACTGTGGAGAGCTGGCTAAAGCTGAGAATAAGGAGCCTTTTCGATACCAGAGAAAAGGCTAGGTGTTCTTCACTTCACAAGTTGTACTGGGTGGAGCATCGAGAAGAGAAGCATCAGACAGGTGTGCCTTCACAGGGCCTGATATCTGGCTAGGAGAGCCGAGGCAACACATGTGCACAGTACTAACCCCTGAGGAAAATGGTGGAATTATAGATGCTGACTATGTGTGTGAAAGTAGGTCATTACTAAAAGCTAGGTTACTGTGCTCCAAACTACAGGCTCCACAGTTAGAATGTTGTTCTAACCCCAACAACTATGCCAGTGTTTGGCTCTTAGTGGATGGTCAGTAAATGCCTATAGAGTAAATAGACAAGTGAGTTATTTCAATAACTAGACCTGCATTTAGAACTCTGCTTAATGGCTCTAGAATTCTGGAAGGTTTTCTTAACCCCTCTGAATGTCAGCTGCCTTATCTGTCAAATAGCTCTCATCCTTGTTTATGGCATTTGGTTCTTACACATATAAACAATACGGTTTATCTGAAAGGAACTGATCTGCAGTAGATACATGAGAAATGGCAGTAAACAGGGAGTTACAAAGAACTGGAACTTGAGAATGGGCACAGACTATGGCATGTGGATGACCTGTATGGCATTCATCTGTGTGTGTCCCTTAACTCTGGCTGCAAACAGTACCCGTGAAGGTAGGGTAAATGGGTACTTTTCTTCCCTGCCATAGTAATCCATGGCACATGCTCCATTGCTGTTAACAAGATCAATAAACTTGACACGTTCAGGAATAGACAATTAACCCCTTTTACAACACTTCAAGTCACAGGCTTCTCTATTTTATATGTCCAAGAAGGCTGCTGAACACATGGTTTTATTATTACCCTTCCTGCCTTGAAAAAAAAAAAAAACAGCACTAATAATTTAACACCTTCTAGATGCTGTCTGTTCTTACTGGTTTTGCAGGGAAGCACTGCATGGCAGCTATCTATGCAAGGGCCACCTCCTGGCTGGCTTTCCAAGCTGCTTGGTGGAGAGCTGCTGTCTTTAGTCCTGTCCACCTTTCTGCATGTTTTATGGTTTACAGCTGTGGTGGAAAGCATTCTGGGGTTGGCCAGATTTATTCCCATTTTTAATGTTTTTACTAGGCTGGATAAACACATCCCCAAAGAACGAAGGCACCAGCCATATTGGGAATAGGAAGAGTGGAGCCCTGCTCTGCAATGGGAATGCTCTCCTAACGGACACTCAGTTGTAACAATGAGTGACATTGTTAAGTCCAGCTATGACTATGAATTCAGGAGGCCCTCAGTGGGTTACATGGCACCAAACCCCAGAGCTCTGTCACAATGCTGCCCCAAATCACATCCCTCCTTGCAGAATTCATTAACACCTGTAGCCAAGCATCACCTTCGCCGCCGAGGACAGTCTGGGATGTTGGGAGTGCACAGCCGATGCTATCTGCAGTGGTTTTACATCCTGCACACGCTCATTTAAATGTTTTTGGCAAATGAGTTCAGATAAAGCAAGTCTTTCTCCAAAATTCAAGCCAACATGTAATTTTTTATAGGTTTGTAAAGTTTCAGCAAAATGATTTCTTTAAAAGGGAAAAACTTCCTTCCTCGGGCTTGCTCACTTGGTTGACTTTGGCCAAGGCTGCCTAGAGAGTGACTAGTATGCTATGAGAAAGATTATTCATACAGTGATTTGGAACAGGAAAGGATCAGAAAGTAGTATAAATCTCTTCTCATGACATTCCGGCAGAGTTTGCCATCACTGGAATAAGACACATTTGAAAGCCAACACCTGCAGGAGGAGGGGTGTTGGATGGCCTGACTCCAAGTCTACTTCAAAGTCAGTGGCATACAGAGCTTTGGTTGGTTGGAGGTTATTGAGGTGATTGAGGAGTATAAACAATGTTTGTAGACCCATCAATTGGCAGCCTTTTCAAACTGACATGCTTGGCTCATCCTTGCCCAGACTGAGTGCCTCCCTGAGTACTGCCTCCCAGAACCACCATGCTAATGTTAGTGGGTGTGTGGTCTCTGTCACATTTGTGCTTTCAGTCACTGGTCTCCCTCCGGCTTGTTCTAAAGATGCTGGAAGGTCGTACATACTATACTTGGACAATAATTATTTTAATGGGAAAAATACTTGGTAGATAGGCACCTTCAGATTTATTTTATTTTTCTTGTAGGAATGCCAGTAATAATGGTTTCCTTCTTAGCTGTAAGTGCTGAGGGACAAACACAGGGTTTCACTGTCTGTCTAGCACTGGACCACTAGCCTCTGTGTGTGTCAAGCCTTGGCTCTGAAAAGTCACATCTTTTCCAGGCACTGAATTGACCGGCATGGCAGTGTGCAAACATCTTAGTCATCTTTATCTCTCGCTATTACAGAAAAGGACAATGCCATGCAAACAAGGCAGATGGTGCTCACACACCAGATTTTTTTTTTCTCTGTGAGTGTTAATGATGTAAGGTAGACATCACAATGCCACCCTTTTTCTTTAATAAAGAAAATTTCAACCTATACGAGATATGCCTTCCTCTTTCTTGATGATTATGGTCCCAGTTCTTTGGGCCACTGGGCCCATTGCAAGCATTTAAGGGAAGGTTTGATTTTACACCTCCCATTGATTGAGTGATGACATAGTACATACCCCAGCTATGCTCCCCCAGCTACTCTGGATCTTCTCCATCTTGTGAACACTTTCCTGTGTCGTGTTCTTGTTCTCAGACGTCTTCTAACTACAAGCCTGTGTGACTTGTAGTTGGAAGAAATGCTAAGTGAGTCATCCTTCATTTTAACCCTTATCTGTCACCCTGAGTGTTCTTTTCCCTACACTCATTCCAGAAGAGGCTTCTTTCTTCCTCTTGGAGTTGAACTTCTCTGCTTGGGCCCAGTAGTTTTTCCCCATTGTCTTTATAATTTAATTCTATAAAGATTGTTCCTTTTTTTTTCATCTCTCTGACTCCCTTTAATATCCACTTCCAGAGGTACTCAGGTCTTATAGACAGAAAGACAGACAGACAGGAAGACACACATAGACGTGTATGCTCAAAGCATCTTGAACATGACTACTTTTGCTTAGCTTAACACATTTACTCTCACTCACAGCCAAACATAGTAACTACAGGCCTACTCCTCCTTTTCTCCATGCCCCCTAGGTAATTGGCCATGTCAAGATGAAGCTAAACTATCTCTTTCTCAACTATCAGCTGTTCAAAACTCACTAAAGTGGACCGTGAATGCAAGTGTCATACTTTCTGTGCGAAGCATGTGGCCACAGAAGTAGTACTGATGTTCTGGATAAAGAGTGTGAGGGTCATGTGGTCCAAATCAGTGGCAAAAATGACAAATAAGGTTTTCCTGTGAAGCAAGGTGTCTTGAGCTATGGCAGAATGGCCCTGTTGTTGAATAAGGGCCATTCTTGTTATAGACAAAGGAGAACTGGAGCGAGGAAGCACAAGTCCGTTCCAGGTACATTGTGGATGCCAATGTAGGTGTTCTCAACTTGTTTATTGTAAAAACAGAGAGAAAGGTATTCCTGGACAGACAGATGCTACTGTGCCTAGTTGGTTGGGGCTCAAAACAGCTACTGGAATCCAAAATCTTTTAAATCTCCCTATAGAAGATGATGCCCACCAATATGTCAGAAAGCCTGTTAGCAAAAAAAGTAAGAAGCCCAGGACCAAAGCTCCCCAAGACTCAGTGTCTTGTTACTCACATGTGCTGTAACACAAATGTCTACATATTGAAGACAACCAAAGGGCAGGTTGCAGAATGTGTGAAACTTTTGGCCCAGAGAATGAAGGAAGCCAAAGAAAAACAGCAGGAACAGATTGCCGAGAGATGGAGGCTGTCCTTGCTGAGAACTTCTAAGTCCAGTCAAAAACAAGTCTCTAAGAGTAACAATGATCAGACCTTGAAATAAAACTACAGGCCTTTTGTTATTACCTCCAGTCCCTCTGAATTTCAGCTCTATTCTTGTGTTTGGCATCATTCACCTTCTTTCCCTGAAATGGTCAAGCACACGTCTACAGATAAGAGTCACAGTTTCTGTATTTAAGATCCCAGTCTCTATTTAGGTTTTCTACTAGAAAGGCAGACACAATTATCACCATGCCCTAAGAATATACTCTATCTTGATGGCTTTGATAATTCTGATGAAACGTTTTACTTTTTCTTTTACATTCTAAGAACTCTCTCTGCTTTGGTCTGGAGTTGTCTTTCTAGTTCTGAATATTACCTGAGCCTCAAAGGGTGGCTCTCCAGGCATCATTGTATGCTACTGGGGAAGAGTTAGGGATTCCATCATCCCTTAATCCCCATCCTTTCAAGACTGCAAAGTCTTTCTACTGAGATGTGCATATGGCATCACCTGCACTGGTTTTGGTCCTTTGGGAACTAGATGCCAAGATAAACAGAATTTGAAGTAGAAGAGGAATACTGATGCTAATGCTTATGCATAGAAAGCTGAGAGAGAGAACAGAGTAGAGACAGATTCCATAGACTTTTACACTGTGATGTCTGAGAAGGGAGAGTGCAAAGAAAAGATGATTGGGCAGGCACAGGTAAATATATCCCACAACTCTACTGCAGGCCCAGCTTCCAGTTCAAGGTCATGGGCAATGACTGTGAAAGAGGATTCAATATGGAACAGAAACTCTCTCTCTCTCTCTCTCTCTCTCTCTCTCTCTCTCTCTCTCTCTCACACACACACACACACACACACACACACACACACACACACACACACACATACACTCCCTGATATGTTCATGCATTTATTCAATTTTCATCCCTTCTCTAGTATCCACTCTCTCATTGACCTGTTCTGCTGAAATAATTCTTTCCAGGAAGCGTTCTCCTACTTGAATTCCTACTTGACTATCTTTTTTTGTGCCTCTGAGTTTCATCATGGTTGATTGTATGAGCATAAGCTAGGGTTATTTACTAGAATGTGGGAAAATTTCCAGTGTCTACATCACTGAAATGATACCACCTTCTCCAGCACCCATCAAATGACAAGGCAACATCAGTGAGAGGTGAAGTATCATGAGCTCCAATCCCACACAAGATGGAATGGTGCTAGGTCCAGTCTTGTGTGAGACTTGTGCAGCTCCTTCCCCATCCCAGCTATATTGAATTTATATGGGCATTGTCTGTGTCACGTTTAAAATCACTGTTTTCTGGGATTCTTCTCCAGTCTCTAGCTCACAGCTTCATTTGGCTCTTCTTCCATGATGATCCCTGAGCCTTGTATGAGGTGATATAGAGTCCTGTTTAGGGTCAGGGCTCAACTATTCTGTCTCTTCAAAGCTCAGTCACAGGCTTAGAGCTGCCTGGACAGAGTGTGCCCTTGGCTTGCAAGCTATGGCACAACATAAAGAGCTGAGCTAGAGGCTTCCAAAGAGCCAGAGTTCTTAAAGCCTGTTGGCTTCTGAAGGGAGATCTCAGACAAAGCATAAGAACAGAGCAGCATCCCTCGCCATGCATGCCTCCTTGCCATTGATCTCTTCTGTCTTGTGGGAATCAGCATTTCTATATTTTCTAGAAACACCAAGTAGCCTTTGGCTTTTCCATGATCCCCCTTTCTCAACAATGATTATTCTTAATTTCTATTATAATGTTTCTTTACTGGCTATATCTTCTTGTTTCCCAGTGTCACAGTCTAAATCCATATAATTATCATTTCACATGGTTTGCTTCCAAAAGCGTATTCTTTTTTCTTTCCGTTCTCTGAATGTTAGAGTTTCCCAGAGTTTAATCCTTAGTCGTCATCTCTTCTCATATTCAAGTTCCATTGTATATGAACTTCTCCACTAATTAATCACTACTAAAAACAAATGCCTCAAAAGTGTTAATACTAGCCCTTTCCTCAAGTTTTTAATCACAGAGGTAGAAATATGACTAATATAATATTGGGTATTGAGTAGTTAAGCCAGAGCTGGAGAGATGGCTCAGTGGTAAAGAATACTTGCTGCTCTTCTAGAGGACCTGAGTTCAGTTACCAGCACCGGTGTCAAATGACTCATAACTACCTGTAACTCCATCTCCAGGGGGACTGGATCCTTTGGTTTCTGCAGACACCTGCATTCATGTGCACATACCTAAATACACACACACACACACACACAAACACATAATTAAAAATAATAAAAATAATTCTTTGAAAACAGTAAAGCAATACAAATGACTTTGTGTATACATTTTTCCTATATTTTGTTTTCTTGTTTTTTTTTTAAATAGATTTCCAGGAAATGGTAGCTGTCTTCATCTCAGAGATTAGAAAATCTAAGGTGTGTCACTTAGCCATTTCACTGAGATCAAGGCAAAAACCTATGGTCTAAGTATTTGAAAGAATTCACTAAGACTGCGCAGTCTGTAGATACAAGGTATAAGAAGAGGAGCTTCACCATGGGCTGTCTGTACTAGACTACCTCTCAATGCTAAGCCATGACCTACAATGAAGGAGTTCTACCAGGCTATTTTATGGGTGGAAGATTTAGAGTAAGCACTAAGGGGTAACTAATGATCTAACTTAATGGAAACCACAGCCTAGCTTGGGATACAGAAAGGCAGAGTAAGTAGCATGTGCTTTTTGTGACTTCTCAGAAGGCCAGGCAAGTAGGAGAAACATAACCAGAGTGTGAGCTGAGGTTGCTTGTGAATGAGAGTTATAGTCTTAGTCTCCCTGTGGCTTGGAAAGGAAGCAAGAGCCCTTCATGGTTGAGTCCCATTGTTCAATTCTTGAAAGACCCTACTCAAAAGCAAGTAAAAGGCACACACAGATGCATCTGGAGCTTGTCCTCTACCAGTTCTTTGGCCCAGGGCTGCTGCCATGAGGAAATGCCCTGTGATGTTTCTCAGCAAGCTGTGACATCTCTGCCTTCACCCAAGGAGAGATCTGGTTCTTGTTTGGACCCAAACCAAGAAGCGATTTTTCTGGCCAATGAGAGTTAAACATGTCCCTTATTGCTTCAGCATGAAAAAGGGGTGGGTGCGTGTGCAGTTCAAAGAGGCAGAACAGCCAGGCAACCATTCCTAACTTAGGAAATAAAAGGAGGCATCTGAGGTTTTACAGGATGTATTGATGGCAGCTGATTTCCAAGGGAGACAAAAATAGTCCAGAGTTTCTCTGCCTGAGGAATATTGACATTTTGGGCTTGATAATTCTTTGCTGTGAAGGGCTGTCCTAAACGTCAGACTTTGTGCGGCATCCTGGCCCTCTACCAGATGCCAGCAACACCCCCATTCCAATCATGACAATCAAGATGCCTCTGGACACTGTCAAATATGCTTCGAGAGGCCAAACAATCCCCAAATGAGAACTACCAAAATAGAATAATAGTTTCCTTGAAAGAAAGAGCCAAATTCCTATGCAGGAAGCAAAAGAAAAGAAGATATAGGATGCAAACAATGCTCATGGGTACAGAACACAGAAGAGGCCCCCACATCCTGTGAGGACAGAGGGTCCTCTAGCCAGCCAGCTAGAGTCTGATCTGAATCCACGTTGAGGAAAAATGGCATGAACGTAGAAAGGAGCTCTCTTTAGAGTGAGATCATTCACATCCACATCCACATCCACATCCACATCCACATCCACATCCACATCATCCACATCCACATCATCCACATCCACATCATCCACATCCACATCCATATCCACATCATCCACATCCACATCCACATCATCCACATCCACATCATCCACATCCACATCCACATCCACACCCACACCCACATCCACATCCACATCCACATCCTGTCTGCTACACAGATTATGAGCCTTGCTCTCAAACTAGTGCATGGTTTCTGCCAATCCTAAGAGAATCCTTCAGAAAATAAAGACATCGTCTTCTCAATTCCTGCCCTGCATAGATCTCATCGAAAACTATAATCAGTATCCTGGTGTCAGAATGTAGAACAACCTGTTGAAAAGTTGAGACTGGCTTTCTTCTGGTTTGACACCTCACACATTGCATGCTTATAAAGCCTTAATGTCAGGAGAGATTGAAGAAGCCATCCCACAGAGTGTTCCAGATCTTCTAGATAATGTTCTTGCAGGTGATGGAAACTGGCACAAGTGAGATCCTACTGCCGGAGAATACTAGTTACTGGGAAGCTTCCATGCTGGGGGAAATCTCCCAGTGGAATTAGGACCCGGGTCTGTTCCCTGAAAATGAAACAGCTCTACTCCCTCATTCAAATGTCTACGGTCTCTTTCAGCCGCCTGGTCATCAGTCTTCTCATGCTAGCTAGGCATTTCCAGTGCCCTCTGTCTCTCATGTGAACACTCTTTCCCCAGGATGAGACAGGATCACGTAAGTGCTTCACTGTCCTCAACAATGATCCTGAGCCTTCCTCCTCTCACTCAGGTCCCTCTCTCCTTGACAGACTTGGCCATGGCCTCAGACAACAGCCCATTCTTCTTCTATTTCTTTATTTTTCTCTGTGTCTCTGCTCTCAATACCTCTTCCAAAGTCGTTCCTCAGGTTGTTTTTTTTTTTTTTTTCTCCAATAGGATGGGGGTGACTGTCTCTACAAGTCACTCTCTGTCTTACGTCATTGCTCCTGGCCACTGTCCCATCTTATAGCTTATTCACAGGGATAGATGGTGCATTTAAAAAACCCATTAACAAACACAGCTACCCCGTCTTCAAGCCACTGCTACTGGCATAGTCTCCTTTCCCATCTTAGCTCTGCTGTGGGTGTGGTGACACATTTAAAAGTGTAGCTGAAAATATTGCCATATGTTCCTTTTGCTCTTTGGGGTCTACCTACCTCATCCAGTTGGAAATCTCTTATTTCTTTTTATAATACTAGATGCTATTTTCTTAGCATGGCTTTCCTGGGAGAGGGAGGAAGAGAATCCGGCCAATTTCATATATGTTGTTCAAGAATAAAAGGAGCTGGGGCTGGAGATATGGCTTGCCATGTAAGTGTGAGACCCTGAATTCAAACTCCCTAATACCCACATAAACAAAAAGCACAGTGGTGCTTGTCTGTAATCCCAACACAGGGAGGTATAGACAGAAGGACATATGTGGTTTATTGGCTGCCTGGCTAAACTCAGCTAGTCATGCCCAGTCAGGGAGCTTCAGCCTCAGTGAGAGACCCTGTCTCAAAGAAAGTAGATAGAGTGAGACAGAGGAAGATGCCTAGTATGGGACTTCTGTTCTCTCATATACATGCATATGTGTGCACATTTGATGAACATTAAAACACTCACATATGAACATATATATACTACATACATGTATATATATACTATACTATACAGAGAGAGAGAGAGAGAGAGAGAGAGAGAGAGAGAGAGAGAGAGAGAGAGAGAGAAAGACCAAGCACTGAGTTCATTGTGTGGCCTTCCATAGTGAAGTTATCAGCACTATTAGTTTCTTAGGCAACATTTCTTTCTCTATCTGGAAATGTGTTGTTTGTCACAGCAGGTGTCAGTTTCTTCACAAGCCCACAGGAGTTAAGGACATGGGACATCTTTTCATCTATATGTCTCCACACCTAGTGGGAGCTCAGCGTCTTTTGAATGCTCCCATGACTCTAGAAACACAGGGACACTTGCGTCTTGTAATCAAAAAGGAACTTACAATTCTACACTGGTGTCTCTGGCCTTTTTGGCAATGATACTGCATTTCAAGCCATTTCTCTTTATGAAACCAGAAATGACTTAGAATGCCCATGGGAGAGCCATGGGTATTTCCCAAGCCATTTCTCCAGTGGAGAGAACCATTGTACTGGAGCCAGGTGGGGGCGGGGGTGGGGAACTCAGCTTGGCACTGATTGCCTTCTTGGGTCAAGGTTACTCCACAGAGCCAGCCTCGTGGGTTCAGCTGTGGGCCAGACACTGCAGGTGGAACAAAGGCAGCATTGATGCTGCTACTCACAGAGCAGGCCCCTGGGTGAGCATCAGAGGGCTTGCAGGCAGCTTTATTTCATGGCAGGCTCATCTCTACCACTGCCCTCAGGGTCCAGGGTTACAACAGTCATACAAAAACACGGGAAAGGGATCTGTTAGGCCAGGTGGAGGATCACTCAAGAATGCTGCCCCAGCATTATGAAGCAGAGATGTACTGTAACCTGTAGTGTGTGTTTCATTCTCACGACAGACTTGCAGTTGGTTACATAACAATGACAAAACAAAGGGGCCCATGCACCTGCCTTTTAATTAACTTTACATCATATGCCAATGAAAATCCTGCTCCCCTCCCCCATGCAAAACTAACATTTGCAGTTTTATTGGGGGAAAATACTTGTCTTGAGGTCTTACTGTGTTGTGTGTCAGGTACCATGTTGCTCTGCTATGGGCTCCTTTTGTGTCTTACAACAATCCTCTAGGGCAGATATATTGTTCCTGTTTCATAAACAAAGGACAGAGAGGCTCAGGTAATTGAACTTACTGTTTACCACATTCCTTGTAAATAACCAACTCAAGCTTTTAAAATGATCCACTGAAGCTCAGCCAAAGGGTAACCATTTCCCTGCTGTTTCAAAATATAAGGTAACCAATGTTCCCTCAAAAATATAACACATAGGGCCAACAAGATGGCTTAGGAGGTAAAGTACTTGCTACTCAAGCCTGAGGACTTGAATTTGAACCCCAGAACACAAGTAAAGGGGGAGGGAGGAAACAAATGTCACAAAGTTGTTCTCTGGCACAGTGAAACATTTGCATACCAACATCCTATACACAAATGATAATAAATAAAAAATTGAAAAATATTAACATGTATCAAGTCATAACTTCTAGTAATGCTAGTAATACTAGTGGCATGAGGATGAAAGACGTTGAAGTTTCATGATGTAATTTGAGGCAATGACAAAGAAGTGATAAACTCATAAAACATTCTATGCTGTTTCTCATTGTTTTGGTGCCAGGGATTGAGCCCTGAGCCTCGCAGCAAGCACTCAACCTGTGAACTAAAGCCCTCCTTTTGAGAAGGTAACTATATAGCTAACCATAGGATTTCTGAGATATGACAAGTGGGCTTTTCCCACTGCCTCTAAGTGCTCATGAAGTCTGAACCTTTGAGAGAGCATCAGTATGGGCAACTACTCAAAGTAGCACACACATGGCTGAGTAGCATCTTTGTCTTCGTGTTTTCCTCTAAACTTAAACAGGCTTCTTTCTCAAGAAGAGATGTTGAGGTCTTCCCTTTGACCTGAATGCTTATCTGGAGAAAACACAGCTTGAGGATTTCCTGCAGCTGTTTGAATGATCCGTGAAGGGGCCAATCATAGAGATTTCAAAGGAATTGGAGGACTCAGAGAAGAAACGAAAACCTCACCTTTGCCCTTAGCTTTGTGTGTCTGTCAACCACAGAACCTGTGGGCCAGCTCACTGCCGTCTCCAGGTGTGTTCATGAGTGTCCAATTTCAAAGAACTTGGGGAACTCTTACTCTAAGTCCCAAACAAAAGGCTGGGGCTTTGATTTGAAACAGATAGACAATTCAAATTGTTCTGCTGGGTCCTACCTACTCCACAAGATAAGATCCAGTGACACAAAGGACATAATTTCTAGCCACAATGAGCAAGGGTTCTACATGGCAAAGGGCAGGGAAAGCCAGATGGCAGGGAGACCCAGAGTGAAGCCACTGGAAGGACAAGGCCTAAACTAAGGCACGGAGGGCACACACGGAGGGCACACACAGGAAAAAGAACAGTGCTAATTTCTTTTGGCAATCTACCAGACTATCATATCACAGTTTATCACAGGCTTTTGCTAACATTGCTGTCACAAATTCTCTCCACTTTCCAGATAGGTGTGGGTAGAACCATAATAGAAATCCAGACAGACAGATGCATGGAAACCAACTCTCAGAACCACAAGCATGAGAGGGCAAAGGCAGTATCAGCTACAAACATTTCTTTTTAAAAAAAAAAAAAAAACACAATAAAGATGATTTGGGAAAGTGATTTTAGGAGAACATGAATATTAGTAAATGAGAGATAGATAGTGAATTTAGAAAAAAAATTTAATATTCAATGGGAAAGAAGCAAGGAAGAGGTTATACCTGGTCAGTTACTTTAGCCATGTGGGAATGCATGAGGCTAGCCCTTGAATACATTGATTTGCACCAGCACCTGTTGAATGCACATTGTATCTGTGTGCTTCAAAGAGCATGAGTAATCCCACCTCAGTCTTTAAGCAGAAGTCGGTGAAGATTCTTCTGTCAACATCCCACAGAAAGGGCTGGAAAATCTAAGGCTGTGAAAGAAGTTAGAGGAACTTTACTTTGTGGTTAGCTGATGGGTGTGTTGGCAGGCACTGCTACCCCATGCAGTGGGAAAACATGCTGGTGTTGGAGGTGGACGATATAGGCACATTTAAAAAATCTTGTAATTTATTCTCTAAATGTTTTCATGTATGAATGATTAAAGACCTCCCATGGATTGATAGAATTAATATTGTGAAAATGAACATCCCGTCAAAAGCAGTTTATAGCAATTTCAATACAATCCCAATAAAAATTCCCATGACAAAAACAGGAAAAAAAATCCTCAAAATTCATATGGAAGATACTATCCTACTCTGTGGGCTTCATGGTCACTGGATGGACTGATTTTTTGCTATATAGAAGCTTTTTAGTTTTATGAGGTCCCATTTGTCAATTGACCTTAATCCCTGAGCAAATGCAATTCTATTCAGAAAGTCCTTTCCTGCACAGCTGTATTGGAGGCACTGACTGTCTGTGCACCTCCCCCCAAAACAAAAAAACCTGCCTGAGATATTTTCATATCAGATTCCAAGCTATAGCATAGAGTTGCTGTAGCAATAAAGATAATGTGAGTCTGGCACGAAACAGCCATGGAGATCAATCAAATGGATTAAGAACACTCTGAATTAGAGCATTTGATATTTGACAAGGATGCCAAAATGTACACAGGGGAAAAGACAGCATCTTCAACAAATTGTGACAAGAAAGTTGGATGTTCACATGAAAAGGAATGAAATTAGACCCACATCTATCACCCTTCACAAAAGTCAGAGAAAGTTGAGCAAAGACCTCACCATGAAATGGGAAAACTGAAACTCCTAGAGAAAAGCATAGACAGAACTAGAAAACAGGCTAAAAAATAATCAGAGTGAGGGACCCTTGAGTCAGAAAGACACATACCACATGTTCTCTCTAATTTGTGAATCCTAGCTATGAGACTTTGAATGTGAGTTTATAACCTGAAGTAACCACAGGATCAGGGAAGTAGAAAGGGATCATGGGAGATGAGGGGAGAAGGCGCTCTAGAGAAGGTGCTCATAAGACATAGGTTCTAGGAAGGGCAGGAAGGGAACTGGGAGGGAACTTAACTGTGGAGGAGGATTAGTAACAGAAAAGAGGGAGAAAGGAGGGATGGACTTTGCAACTAGAACTCAGACATTCAGAGAATGTGCTTGGATCTAATCGGACCACAAGGCTTATTGTTTGGTCAGGCAAAGGACAGAAAGTATGTCCCCAAGTCAGAGTCTACAAGCATTTCTGAAAGCTCTGGCTACTGGGAGCATGAAATGAAATTAGCCATGCTGGGTTCTTAGCACAGTGCCCTGGGACACTGACAAAAACTTGCAGATATTGTCTCTACTATTACCACATGCAGGGACTGTCTTTCCAGCCCACATTCAAGACAAACACAGAGCTTAGTCACAACCACCTACTGTCTGGAGGAAGGAAAAAAAAAGAAAAAAAGAAAAAAAGAAAACCTCAGGCTTGAGAGGCCAGATAACTCCCTTGCTGTCACCTAAAGGGCACAGCTGCTTTCAGGGGATTCTCTGCCACCTCTTCCCAATCCAGTCTTCTTAACAGAAGCAGAGCATGCTGGTATGTACTGACTGCACAGGTAGCATGATTCCGTGTGGAATTCCCTAACTAACCCCGTGCATAACTAGCCAGGTAAGTCTAAACTTCTTCATCTGGGGATTTCAAAGCCTCTCAGATGTTCCCTACCTCATTTCCCAAAGCATTCACCATTTCTAGTCCACACAGGAGGCAACCAGCTCTCCCAAGGCTTTTGCCATTATTATTTGTTTATAATTATGACTTTTTTTTTGAGATATGATCTATGTAACCTAGACTAGCTTCAAACACACGCTGCTCTTGCTTCATCTCCTGAGTGTGGGATTAGAATTGTGAATCATCACTACGAGGGATGCTGCATGCCTCACCTAATCCCGCCTATCTTTAGAGCCCAGTTCAAGTCCAGTCTTTATCAGGAAGCCCACACCTCCTCTTCTGCCACTTTAACTTCCATCTCACGGAATTACATTTAATTCTTTAACTAGTTAATACCTATTTTATCTGGCAGTACCTAAAAAGTCCAATGTGGATGTGTAGAGTTTATGGATTCCTATAAATGAACAGTACGGTAGCTTAGGGGCAAAGGTAAGATCCTTAAGTACACCAGAGGGGCCAGCTCGGTCATGTAGCCACTCTTTTTGGCTAAGAGTGGCCATGTAGCAATTTCCCTTTGAAAGAAAGGCAAGCTATTCTTCTTCAAAGAAGAATGAACGCTGGAGATGTGCTCAGTGGTAGTGGGTTTGTCTAGCATGTGCAAGGCAGGGGTCTGATCTCAAGCTACAAAACTCAACCACACCAATAACAAAAGACCAAAAACTAAAGGCAGGCCAGACAACAAACAAGGAAGTGTAGTTGGTTTCTTTCACTTTCCTGGGTCAAGTTCCTTGCACTGGACTATAGCTGCCCTGTGCTGGTCGGGCTGCAACCCTATTAAGAACTGTGGAACAGCAACAGAGCGTTTTATGCTGACCTCTAGTGAAAGGTGTCCAACCTGGGGGCAGGGTTACAGGGAGAGCTCACCACTCTGACACAGTATTTTCATCCCAAAGAATGTCTACCGTTCCTGCATGCCCTGTTAACCCACTGGGGATGGGGGAACCCACTGGAGAGCTCGTCAGAGACTTGCTTTCAGATCTCTTCAAAGAAGTCCTGTCATTTGCCAATGTGATCTTTCTTAATGTTGTGCAGAGAGCAGGCTAATCCAACTTCAGATCATCTAATTGCATTGAATTTTCATGAAACATTTTGTGGAGTTGCGATGTCTAAATTGTAGGGTGAGTGCTAAACACTAAACGTCTTCAAGAGTACTGAGCCAAGCACTCCCACCCAGCCAAGCATCCCCCGCCCCCACCCCCCGCCCCCGCCCGGAGCCAGGCGTTCTCATTTAAGCCAAGCACTCCCACTGAAGTGGAGAATTTCCAGTGGAAACATTCAGGAGGGGAACTGGGAGGTGGGAGTGAAAAGACTCAGCAAGTCCAGTTCTTATAACACCCAGTGTTGATAAACATCCAGTTCTGTTTCAATTTACTGGCTGAGAATTTCCACACAGGGCTTGCGGAGGGTCTTCTGTGCCTTGCAGGCATCACAAGTCCATTTCCCATAAAGAGAATGGGAACAGCACAGGGTAGTGGAGAAGGAAGGACCATAAGAGGAGGGCTTTGGGAACCTGGCTGGCGGAGACTCCAAGCAAATAGTCTTTTCTTGGTGTTCCCCTGTTCTGCTGCTCTCTTAGCCCAGAGAGCTTTACAAACCTTGAACACACAGAGTGTCCTACAGGAAGTACATTGAGTCGTATGGTGCAAGGCTAAGCGGAACCTGATCTGCAGCTTCTGGTATTGGGAAGAAGGCACATATGAGCTGGTGAGGTTAGTGTAAAGAGCATGGGCTCTTTAATGCCATGGTTCCTTGAAATGTTGTCAACGTTGCTAACTCAGTGAGAATACTTTGCGAAGTCATCTTCTGAGTTTGCATTTGGGACAGCCTGGACTTCCAGTGACAGTCAGACAGTAGCCATCTGAGATCTGGACTTGGCTCATTTCTGACTGCCAGGTGGATACCACACACCAAGACCCTCCACCTCCAAGGTATGCCAAGAGGACATTTAGATGCTAAGTCACAAATGTGGTACCACACCCCCAAGATTTATGGTATGAGAGGTACAGGTCACCTTGGCCCCATTCCTTGGCAGACCACTAGGTCCTAACAATGCTGTTTGTATGTTTGTTTGAACTAGGATTAAGTCCTATTCTTACATGCTTTTTTGTCATCATCAGACTTTCAGGCCCTCATCCTGCCCTCTCAGCAAACCTATTTACATTGGCCCCTGCTATCAATATTCCTCCTTGGTTTCACTCTCGAAATCTCTATGCCTCATTGGCAGAGCAGGAACACAGGCTGTAAAAGAACTGAGCTTCTTGATTTCACCTTGGGGTCCCTGGTGATTCTAAAAATTGGTAGGAATGATCCAGGGTCTGCATCAGAACCCCTTTTTTCTGGAGAATAATCATATTTCATATTTCTTTGGCAAACCAAGATACTAGAGAACCTCTGTGAACCATTTCCAGCAATTTTCCAGAGAAGCCACAGAAAGCAGAGCCCTACCAGGAAGGGAAACGGAAATCTCTTTGAAAGGCATGTTGTGGACCAGAAACTTGGCTCAGTGGATGATGCTGTGGACCAGGATTCTTGCTCAGTGGATGATAAATTGATATCATTCAACCTGAACAATATTTTAACCCAGTGCTATCTGTAGAAGAAGAACACCTGCCTCCAAAGGTTCTCCACTCTTAGCTGTGGTGTGGCCTTGTCCTCATCACTGACCCAGAGCTTGGCTATTAACCCACTGCCTTATTTGCAGGGGAAGGAAGGGAGCACAAAGATTATAAATGAAGGGTCCTGGTTCAAGAACTAAGTGGTGGACTGTGTGGCAGGTGAGAGGGAGAAGGGCAGTCCATTCAGACTGGGCCATGGCACGCAATGGAAGAGAACTTCTTCTGATTGGCCCACCATGGGCATTTGTATTGTGTCAAGAATAGGCAAACCCAGAGACAGAAAGCCTGTTAGTGTTGCGAGGAGACAAGGGAGCCTACTAAATGGAGGGAAGGCTTCATGTTAGAGTAAAAACATGGGTCAACAACAATGCAGTTAAAGTCTGCCCGCCAATAAGATGTGTACTGTGAAATGGTCAAAATGACAGATGTTATGTGTATTATCTATAATAATGAGAATAATCATGAAATAAGGAGGATTTCTCTGAACAATCAGATACACAAGTACTTAGATCAACAGCCTGGCTCCTTTGCAGTGTTGGCTGCAGGTGTATGAACTGGACTGTACCCTTCCACTGTCAAAAACCCTTCAGGATCTGCTGTCTGGGCCAGTAGACTACTTTGAAATAAACCTTAATCTAAAAGAATAACATTTTACTTTGCAATTCCATGTGTTTCTCTTTATAATTTACCTCTCCTCTTCAATCTGGATGGTCATCCAAACAATCATATATGCCTGTGTGTGCATACACATGCACACACACATAGCATACACACATGTGCCTGCACACACACACACACACACACACACACACACACACACTTATGTATATGCATACTATCTATGTATCTATTTAATTCAAGTGGAAATGGAGCCTGGTGAATTCTGCTTTGAAATCCTCTCAGGCCACCACTCCTGTTTCTGAATGTCTATTTTTAGCCAGGACAGAAAGCTGATTGAAACACACACTCTTCTGGAGAAGTCATGAGTTCTATAGTGTTTTAGCTAAGAGAAGTCTCTGAGGAACAGAACTGTATTAGAAAAGAAAAAGTCTGGAATAAAGTGTGGCACAAAATTCATGATGAGTGTCAACTGAGCAGGGCCACCCATATAAATCTTGTATGTTGTGTTTAAGAAAAAATAAAAGCTAAACTTAAAAATAAGGAACTGGATAATATTGAAGAAATGTTTCCAGCAATGAAATAAGTAGTTATACTCCCTTGCAGTACTCAAAAAAAAAAAAAAAAAAAAAAAAAAGAATTAAATTGATCATCTGAAACCAGAATTAAATGCCCCAGAGGAAAAGTATTTGTATACAGTTTTAATATAATCTGGGCATGTAAGTTTAAACAGTTTTAAGAACACTTTGTGCAGAATAGAGTCGTATGCAGCCTGGATTGGCTTTGGACTTGCTATCCACTGAAGATGAAGATGACATTACAGCCTCCACCTCATGCATGCTAAGCTTGCAGGCTCTTTCAGACACACTGATAGAGCCCAGACCTTCGTGCATAGCCTACAACCTGAGGCCCCACACACCCATTCAAAAATAGATAAGTGATGAGAAAGAATCCTATTATACTCATGGATAGGCTATCAAGTCTTTTTTACAAAATCAAAGGTCAGCTGATACAAAATCTGAAAAATCATGGGTACTTTTCTGTACATGAGACATGAGATAGTAGAGAAATTGGCATGTTAGTATTTTGCATTATGTTTTTACCAGGAAGAAATTCCAGATTCACAAGAAATATCAATTTGAGCTTATACAGTGGACATTGTTTCATCTTTTTCATTTGTTAAAGAATTCCAGTTTGGTATGACCAAAAAAAAAAAAAATTAAACTCTGATGCATAATACTTTAGCCACTAAGTCAAAATCCAGAGTTAGTGGAATTTAGTAACACTGTATAGAATCAACACCAATGACTCTCCTATTGTTTTGATCCACTTTAGGGTAGGTATTGAAAATATCTGTGCTCCAGAACTTGTGGGAACAGTTAAATAATGTTTAGTTTGACTTAAGGCTCACTCCATGAGAGGGAACCTTTGTCCAACACTGCTTGGGAAACCAAAAACCAGAGACTCTAATGCTCAGAGACCTAGGGTAAATCCAAACACCGCTGGCCTTGCAGCTTTAATTAAAGGATGACACTATAACCTAGCAAGGCATGTGCAGAATATATGTGTGTGCTTTTTCTAATACACATCTACAATTCCTGTATTTGTATGGTTAATAGGAATTATTCTGCAGATATTAATTGTGACACTATTTTGTGAACTGGCTATAAAACTATAATAAATGATTGGAGAATGCTTTATTGATATCAATAAATTGGGTGTTGCTTTTTAATTTTCGTATGATACCTTTGAATTTAATGTAAGTGATACTAAGTTGTGAGAATATTTAGAAAATGTATTTAATTTGAATAGACATAGCTGGGAAATTAATAAATTGTGGTTCAAAATCAACTCTTTAAAAATGATGAATCAGTTTATCAGAGTACATAGGAATATTAAACAGTTAATTTGATAGTCAACTTGGTTACTAGAAAAATTTGTATTTGAAGTGATTTGACAATATAGATCTATGGTTTTAGCAGTTAAACTTATTAAACCCAATGACATTAATTATTTATGATAAAATTTAGTATAAAAATTGTGTTGTCAATATAAAATATACATCAAACATTGAAGATTTATTAAAAAAACAAAGAAGGCAGGATGCTTTGTTATAAAACAGTAAAGTAACTCAAAGACAAATTCTTGCCATTGGGGATAGAATTGCTCTAGAAATAATTAGGTAGCTATCATGGGTCAGTGATCAATCACTTTTCAATATATAGCCCCATCAAATATCATGTTATATACATAACATATAACTATATTAAATATAAGATATATAATATATTACATATATTGGTGTATATATGTAATATGTAACATATTACATATATTAGTGTACATATACTAGTGTATGTGTGTAACTTATTAAGTTACAATTGATAAGTCAAACTTATATTTGTCCAGTTTAGAAAAATGAATGGAGGGTAGAGCTATTAGAGGTTGAACATAAAAATATTAGGCCTGCTGATGAGGTGATTGATGACTGACTCATGATAACTATTCAATTACTCTAGAGCACTTTTATCCCCAATGGCAAGAAGTTGCATTTGTCCAAGTTCTAGGAGTACGTTTCCAACTTACATAATAGTGAGGCCAACAGTGTTGGGTACTCTCAGCTGGCCAGCCTACTGAAAATTAAATGTAGTGACCATTGGTAGTCACCATGGAGTATTATAGTAAAGATAAAGTGTTATACTTTATCTTAATGTGTGTGTATATTATATATGCATATATATAATATACACACATATATACATATATACATACATATATGTATATATACATATATATAATATATACACACACATATATATACAGTAATGATATATATATATGTATATATATGTATATATATGTATATATATTATACTAATGATATTCTGTAAAAGTTGATGGTTTGGGTATAAAAAGTATTAGGTGTTCAACATTATTTAATAACAAAGAATAGATTTATGGTTTTCAGGTAGCTTCGGGGAAATCTTGGAGTTTCAATGATGAAGGTGTACCATGAAGCTAGAAATGAACCTTTGTGAACTGCTCTAAAAGAGACCTCAGCTGTGAACTAACATTTGCCTTCTTAGAATTCAGGTCCCTCAAATGCCAGTGAAACTTGAGACCTGCAGAGACATGATATACTGTGTGACCCAGTTTTGGTAGGACAAAAGGTCCTCATTCAGGATCCCCAAGCATCTTTCATTATATATTTATCTCCTGCTACTCCTAGAGTGCACCTCCTTGCCTATATTAAAATTGCTTCATAAATATTTAAAAATATTAATTCATTGTAGTCTTTTGAGTATTTTCTATAAAATGCTTAAGATGATCCAATATCTAGTTCCTATAAGCAGTTTTAATTACTTCCTTCACCAATGAGAGAGAATACAGCAGTGTAAGGTCTGCATCCACGTTTACATCTATACTGTGAGGATGGCCAATGTCCGTCTCTAGATTTCAGCAAGGTCATGTATGATAGTTAATCTTGTTACCCTAACTAAATTGAGAATCAATATGGAAACACACCTCTGAGTTTGTTCATAAGGTTGTTTTTTTTTTTTTTGTTTTGGTTTTTTTTTTTTTTTTTTTTTTTTTTTTTTTTTTTGATTAACTGAGGAGGGAAGACTCGCCCTGAAAGAAGAAGCTATTATCCCAGGGGCTAGCATCTTAGATTAAACAAAAAGAAACCAGGAGCTGAGGACCAGTGTTCATCTCTTTCTGACACTTGGCTGCTAATGCAATATGATCATCTACCTCGGGATCCTAGGATCACACCATCACTGCCATGGTGGGCTATAATGCCTCACACTGTACTCCAAAATAAACCTTTTCTTCTTTAAGTTAGTTTTTCTCAGATGTTTTTGTCACAACAATATGAACTAATGCCTCACACTTTTATAGTTTCATACTGATGCTTATATGTAGGTGGCTGGAAAAAGTGGAGGTTGCTATTTACTCCTGACATACAACACAGCTTGGTGTCTACCCCAGCTGCCAAGTACTGTCTGTCATGAGAGTCCCAGGAAGAAAAATTCCCTGAGTTTCCTGTTTTTAGCTTCCTATTCTAGCAGTCTCTGCAGAATCTTGGTTATGATATTTCTTACTGACTCAGTATAGTTGAGTAGGGTCTTGTTTGGAATGGTTAGAATGGATGTTCATGACAGGACAGATAACTACTGATACTTCAGAGTAGAGAAAAAGGACCTAGGAGCACATAATTCAGAATCTTTATGAGATTTTATAATAACAGAGGAAATAATACATTTTCAATTAGTTATCAAATTCAGTTGGAAGAAAACTTAGAAGACATTGATTTCCAATTCTTTAGTTGGCAAAGAAAGAAAGAAAGAAAGAAAGAAAGAAAGAAAGAAAGAAAGAAAGAAAGAAAGAAAGGAAAGAAAGAAAGAAACAAAGAAACAAAGAAAGAAGCAAAGAAAGAAAGAAACAAAGGAAGAAAGAAACAAAGAAAGAAAGAAAAAGAAAGCTTAGGGGCCAGAGCTTAGGGGCTTTCTGCCTGATGTCACAGGCTAGTGATTGATCTAGAGAGGCTAGAACCAGGTACCTTCTCTTTATGTACTTGTGAGCCTATGTGAAATGCAGGGACTTCTACTATTCAACTTAACACACACTTGCTGAGCAATCACTGCACACTGAGTACTGTGTGAGGTGCAGAGTCAGTCACATGTAATACAAGGAACAAGAAGCTCAGTTTAGTGGACAAACTTCCAGAAAACATCTGCCTAGAAGGCGAGAACCTAGCTTCTCTTTTTGGAAATGTCCTGTATACAGAGATACCTCGTCAGTCTTCACAAGTGTCATTTGAATGGGAACTTTCCACACCTTGATCATAACACAGAGGTTGCTGAGTGACAGGGGTTAGTTGACACATAGAGCTTGGCTTCTTAACCTTCTGTATTCTTGGGCCTGACCTCTGGGATTGGAAAATCATTCCTGTCCAATTTCTCCATATTCCCACCAGCTGCCCTTGCTCTGAGGGATATAAAGCCTAAGATGGTTTTGATTCGTACACTGTGGTTAGCTGTCTTCACTGGTATGTCATCCCTCTGTGTCTGGCCCAGCTGTTGAGTGACACCCTGGTCTCCTCTCTACAGGACATCACATCTTCCAACCTCCCGAGTAGTTGTGTTGAAAGATCTCTTTGAGTTTATCTTGGGTTGAAAGTTATATTATCACTTCTTGGGCTGGGCCAGCTTCACTTTTGCACTATGCCTGAGACTTGGAAACAGATAAAAGGAGAGGAAAAAAAATGTCAGGAAAAGCTACTTCATTTTTTTTTGTTGTTGTTGTTGCTGAAAGGGATTTTAGCCAAGAGTTGATGAGAGAAAGGGAAATAAAGGTTTCAAGGTCTCTGGCTGCAGGTCACAGCAGGGAAGAGTGTCTACAGGGGGACTCACTGCAAAGAAAGGGTAATCTCTTTGTTCAAACAGTAGTGATGACAATGATTATGTTAGCCATCATTATTCAGTTCGTAACATGTGCCAGGCACACTGTAACCTCTGATATAGGAAGCATTTTATTAGTTAATCTAATTTTTATCATCCTTGTGACATAGATACTGTCTTGGTTAAGTTTTATGTCGACTTGACACAGGATCGAGGCTTTTGGGAAGATGAAACATCAACCAAAAAAATGTTTCTGTAAGATTTGCCTATTGGCATCTTCTTGATTTAACGTAGGAGGGCTAGCCCACTGGGAGCAGGGCCAACCCTGAGCAGGTACTCCTGAGTCGTATAAGAAAGAAGGCTGAACAGGCCATAAGAAGCAAGCCAGTGAGCAACATTCCTCTACAATCTCTGCTTCAGTTCCTGGCCCCAGGTTTCTGCCTTGAGTTCCAGACCTAATTTCCATCAGTGATGGAGAGTGGCCTGAGAGTTGTAAGCTGAGTGACCACACTTTCCTTCCCAAGTTGCCTTTGCCCATAGTGTTTTATCATAACAACAGAAACCCTACTATTATGAATACTTTTCAATTAAGACAGCCGGAAGAAGACCCCAGAGGATGAAAGAAAAGGAAGACATACACCTTCAACTCAGAGAAGCCAAGTACATAGTAAACAGTGTGCTAGGGTTGCTCACGTGTAAGGTGAGAGGGTAAATAGAAAGCACAAAAGCATCTATTGGTTTGGCTCTGAGTCCTGTGCTATTTTTAACTTGCTCTGGTCACCTCTCCAACATCCTTTATAGCAGTGGTTCTAAACTTTCCTAATACTGCAACACTTTAATACAATTCCTCATGTTGTGGTGACTCCCAACCACACAGTTATTTTGCTGATACTCCATAATTGTAATTTTGCTATTGTTATAAATCATAGTATAAATATCTGATATGCAAGATATCTGATATGCAACTCTCAAATGGGTTATGATCCACAGGTTGACAACCACTGTTTTATAGCCTTAGCAAGTGTAGTCACTGGAGAAGGCAGGGTGGGTCTGGAGTATCTCCAAAGCCCATTTCCACACAATTGTCATGACTTGACCCATTGGAAACTCTCTGGAAAAGTCCCATTCACAAGCAGGTCTTCATTTGATCAGTCATATAATTTCACAGTGACAAAGTCCTATGACACTGGTTTAAGAAAAAAGGTTAATATATTTGTCAATGGTAGCAATCCCAGCAGGGCCACAAAGCTCAAAGAGGCATCTAAGTAAAAAGATGACCTCTGAACCCTCTGACATAGGGAGAGAGGAATTTTGCATGAGAGGAGCTGTGTGTATACCCAGGACAGCAAGCCCATAGTTCTTCTTTCTGGCACACTATGAAGCCCCAGGACAGACAGCAGAGCATGAAGCAAAGGCACAAGCATCAACTGCTGGAGTGCTGGGGCAGGCCACACATTCATGGAGGCCCTTGGCAAACAGTAGCAGACTCCTCCGCTCTTAGGACGTCTCTGGCTAATCACCTAGGGAGTGTGTTCACAGTGCACTGACTTCTGTGGCTGCATCATTAGAGAATGAAGCTTGTATACACTTAGTCCAGGAAATTGTCAGAATAAATGACAATGACACCATGCAGCAATGTCACAAGGGAGGCAAGCTGATATCCAGAACAGCCACATTGCCACATTACATCATTTAAACTATTTAAGTTTTTTTTTTTTTTGACAAAGTAATGCTAGGCTAATGCCCTGAGAGAATGACACAGGTTACTAAAGTCAAGAATGAAGCCAAGGACGCCACTACTAATGTTACAAAAGTGAGAAGAACAACATGGGAATAATAATTAGAACAACGATGTGCCAACAACCTGAGAAATCTAAACAGAAGGGACAAATTCCAAGGAAGACACAGACTATCCAAAGTGACTAAGAAAAAAAAAAGTTAAATAGATCCATAACAAGTAAAGAAGTTGAACTAGTAATTTAAAAACTTTTCAAATGGATTTCATGGTGAATTATATCAACATCTGTATGAATGAACAGAATTCCCTCCTAGGTTTCCAAACAAAGAAATACTTCCCAATTCATTCAAAGAGTTTGGTATTGAGCTCATATTATAGCTATGGACCCACATGATAGAAGGAGGAGACCGATTTCTGCAAAATGTCCTCTGACTCCCATATGTACATCTCTCCAAAAATATAATTAAACAATTTTAAATATTTAAGAAGAGTGCAGGCAAATGGAATCTAGTAACATACATAAGTGACTTATTATATATTGTGACCAAGTAGAAAAGTATTCTGCAAAAGACCATTTGATCAATCAATGAAATATAGTGCACTAATAACAGAAGAACTAACAAAATCCCACAGTCGTCTCAGTGGACACAAGAAGTTATCTGGCAAAGCCCAGTATTTTTACATAATGAAAACCACACATGAAAAGAGGAATAAAGAGGCAACATTTTCTCATTCTGATACAGGGCACCTATTTTAAAAAAAAAAAAAAACATGGCTAGCATCAAATTCGATGGTGAAAGACTGAAAAGGAGAGGCTCTGACACATCACCACTCCTACTTGATAGTATATGGTGAGTCCAGTTAAGGCCAGTGGGTGAAAAGATGAAAATAAAAGGCACCCATGAGGAGGAGGAGGAAGCAACCCAGAATTGTAAATATCATCTTACAGATGAAAAGTCTGAAGGAATACACACACACACACACACAGAGAGAGAGAGAAAGAGAGAGACATGTACATATTTAGACATACATGCACATATATACAGACATACACATAGATATAAATAGACACGCATACACACACATAGACATAGAGACAGATACAGACATGAGGCACATACATAGACACAATAGAGCTACGAAACAAAGTCAAGTCTATATCTCACAGGGTCTACAGGAACATAGAATGCATTTATAGAAATGAACTGTTATCTTTATAGAGCAAAATGAATAATCTGAACTTAATCTAATGCCATAGTATTAGTACAAAAATAACTAAATACTTAGAAATACTTTTTTTTTCTAAAAGGGAAGGTAGACTTGCACAACAAGGTCTAAAAAGCTATGTAGAGACATTAAATAAATGGAATGATGCCATCATGTTCACAGAACAGAAGATTTAATATTGTTTAGATGGGAATACTACACAAATCAATTAAAAGATTGATAGATTCAATGTATTTATCAAAATTCCCCATGGTTTTTGTCAGTATGCATAAGATTAATTTTAAGATACACCTGGAAATGGAAATATACAGATTACAGGGAAATATTCACTGAAAAAAAGACCATCCCTGAAAATGTGATGGCCAAATGTTATTTATCAAGTTGACAAAGTATGGTTCCTAAGGACTCAGTTAAGCATTAGAGTAGCTGTTGCTCTGACAATGCTTACTGATTGACTGTAGGGTTGTCTGTGGCATTTGGTGAGTCTAGCTCCGTTAGTTTTATAACCTATAAGAGCAGAACCTGAGAACGACACTGTGAGCAGCAGCTTGAGTTAGTCTTACCACTTCACTCCATACAAGGAGGTGTACACTTTAAGGTGCTCAACAAAATGGTTACTTAGAAAGAGAGGAGGGAAAGCAGAAACCATCCCCATGCCTACACTAAAACCAAACAAACAAGAAAAAAATTTAATAACAGTAAAGAGTTCACATGGGTCCCTCTGTGCCTTAAGATTCAGCACTCCAGCCTGGCACGTAAACAGAACCTTAAAAGTTGCTCATGAGATCAACAAGGTTCTGGTCCCAAGGAACACTTCTCCACCCAAGTTGACAGTGATGAACAGTGTGAAAGTTGTGGGTGTTGTGTTTCAGTGAAGGCAGGAGACACTGCTTTATGAATGGGAAGGACAACAGTGACAGAAGCCTTTCAGAGAGAAAAGAAATCGGTCACCTGGCCACAGCTTAGCTCCTCTCAGCTTGGCTGTCATATGTTTTTTGTATACCAAACAGCTTTTGAATATTACCAAATATCTGTAGTATCAGATTTTCATTACATTCCAACCATTACTTGTGAAATTTCTCATATTTTAGAGGAAGATTCTTAGCCAGCATTTCACATGGCTGAGCAAGATTTTGCAATCAATATTAAGAGTTATCTGTCGAGCTGCGACCTCTCCACAAGTTAGAGTAAGGATGCTCTATTCCACAGAACCACAGAAGGCAATCTTGGATGGAAAGTGGGTCTTTACAAGGGTCGAGTCAAAGCAACAATGCAGGTCTAGCAGAGTGCTACTGATGCTTTCACAAATGGAGGCCATTTGGAAAACTCTGCAGGGAGAACACCATGGGAGCAGCAAGCCCAGGCTGAAGCAATGCATCCATGAACCAGTGAATGTCATCAAGTACTGGTAAGCCCCAGAAGAATACAGAAATTGTTCCTCGCAATGTATGGGATGAGCCAACCCTACAGATGCCTTGACATTGGAATTCCAGCTTCCAGAACTATGTGATACTGTTTTAATGACTCAGCCATGCAGTTTATGTCACTTGGTTACAGATGACATATACTATTCATTATTATTTAGAGGGTAAACCTAAAATGTTTATTACAAATATGCTCTGTGAATCAGGCAGCAGCCTCTTAGATTTTTTTCTATGTGGCTTGATTCCATCTGAAGCCACACCAAGTGGCTGATTCACATTGTCTAGATTTCTAAATACACTCTTGGATACTCAATGACACTTTTGTCCAGATGCATCTATCTCTACTGATGAGTGGCATGTGACCACACGCTTCACTCTGTACATGCTTAGGTGCTGCGTGCATTTAAGACTGGTGTGTGTGCTTGATGAGATTATAAAATCAGTAGCATATTCTATAATTATTGGCTATCAAATATGATCCCATGTCTATGTTTGAACATGGTACACAAAAGTTTTACTATGTCCCCAAAGTTAAGCCCTATGTGAAATAAGTCCATTTGGAACAATGGAGGAAAAGTTAATTTTTATAGAAAGAGTATAAAACCATACAGATTATATATGTTTCTAATCCATGAGCAGAGTACTCAGCCACACAGTAATGACTAAAATAGTAAATTATGATAGTCCAAGCTTTCAATTGTAGAAAGCTAATCTTGAACACACATTTTTTTAAGGGGAGTATGAAGGTGCATTTGTCAGTTGTGGATAGATAGAGAATCATTATCACTAGGCAGTTTTAATGCCTTGATTTATATCTTTTAAATCCTTAGACAGTATGAAGCCTTCACTACGCTCATGCTCCCGGACCTGTGCTGCCAGGGGTGGGCTAGGGTTTAGCTAATAGCAGAGCTAAAGCCTGAGGTTATAAACAGAGTCATGCAAAAATCTCAAACTTGTTTCTCATCTCAGCCAAACAACCATCCTGAAGCCTTTCTGTTTAAACCTGAATGGTTGCTCCCTCAGGAGGAGGGACTGGAGTCCTTCTGGGCTGCAGGCTTTTGTCTCTCTCTGGGTCCTACCTTCTCACTCTTAAGATGTTTTGGATGTTAGGTTGGCGCCATGGATGCTTATTTTATTTTATTTTATTTTATTTTATTTTCAGTGACTCTGACTGTGCTACTTACAAGTAAACTAGTAAACTGCACGCCACTTCTATTTTGGGGAAAAGCACAACTTAAAAAAAAAAAAAAAAAAAAAAAAAAAAAAGGCCATCCATATTATCCTTAACGCTGTGACATCCCCATGGCTCTTATTTTGTTATTTCTGACAGCTTCTGGGTTTGCCTGCTCACTGGGGACTCTGAGGGCACAGATTGGAACTAGCACCTTGCCTTAGAGTTAGTATTAAGAACTCTTAGAGGCCGGGCAGTGGTGGTGCATGCCTTTAATCCCAGCACTTGGGAGGCAGAGACAGGCGGATTTCTGAGTTCAAGGCCAGCCTGGTCTACAGAGTGAGTTCCAGGACATCCAGGACTACACAGAGAAACCCTGTCTTGAAAAACCAAAAAACAAAACAAAAAAAAAAAAAACAAAAACAAAAAAAACAAAAACAAAACAAAAAAAACCCCAAAAAACTCTTAGAGTAAGTGCTGGTAGTTGAGAAAGGAGGCCATGCCTTGGGTTTTTAAGGGAAAGAAATAAAGAGTACTGGGGTTGGGCCTATGGCTCAGCAGGCAAGGTTTTCCATACAAGCAGGAGGACCTGAGTTCAAGTCCTCAGAAGCCATGTAAAATGCCAACTATGGTTGGGGGTGTCTGTAACAACAGTACTGGGGTATGGGGTAAAGGAGAATTGTTGGGACTTGCTGGTCACCAGCCTAACTTTAGGTTCAATGAGAGACCCTGTCTCAAGAGAATAAAGCAGAAGACTGGTAGAACAGGACATATTCTTCTGGCGTCTGCACATACACTTACTTGTACATACTGAGTCAAAAAACAAAATCACAATGCCAACTAGGAATTCCAAAATGATAGAGGTTGAGCTGAAAAGGCCCTGCTAAGTTTCAAACTTGGGTTAAGGAGTTTTAATTTAGTCAACATGGCTGACCCAAGCACACATGGCACCTATATATGGCATGCTATATTGTTGACTAAACTTAGTAGGCTGTCAGACAGCAAACACGAAACACAAATGTCTGATGACAACAGATCCACTTAGCTGTGGTTCAATGTCTTTAGTGAACATCAGACTCTATTTCACGTATATCAATTCTCAAAGCTGCTAGATTCTCTTTGTTTAATATTAAACCATGAGACACTGGGTTCACCAGAAAAATGGCCATCCAGAAAAAGCTGACATGCAGAAAGGAGGACACGTCAGCACTTAAAATCCATAGGGATTACAAAGAAGTAACTTCCTCATGCAAAAGCAGCAGGCAGAAAGTCAATAGCCCTGGGCGGAACAGTAAAAGGAAAGTCAGTGAACCACAAACATCAGCCTGTGACCGGATTATCGGCCACATTAGAAACACAGATTAATATGAACAAATAACGGACCCGTGTGGGAAGCGGTTTTGTGGCATGTAACAAAAGTTTTAATCTTTGTTTAAATAAGACTTCAAAAGAATTCCATATACAAAGGAATTGGTGAGACAACTTTTTAAAAAAAAGAAAAGCCAGCGTCAAGAGATGCAAGGGTGAGTGGCTAAACTCCGGACTTGTTCTGAGGTCAAGCCGTATTTCAGATCTCAGCAAGCAGAACGCAATTAGCACTTGGTGATTTTAAAGACTCTTTCACAGCCGCCTTTAACTGGCTGATGAAACAGCAGAGCAGTGTGGCTGAAGGCCAATGTTTATTTTTACCCAGTACCTATTTTATTAATGGGATTGTGGGCCACTGGGCCTCCAGGTACACAGCACTGCACTAAAATGCCCCACTCTGTAATTAAGTGGCACAGAGGGGATTAGACCAAGCTAAGTGGCTGCTACTTTTCAGCCTGGTGTGGTCCAGGCCAGGCATGCTGAGGCTCTCATGGCAGACCTGGTAAATTCTACCTCAGAAGTCTATAGCATATGGGGTTGGGGGTTTCCCTGAAAAAGCAAAATGGGTCTCTCTCTCTCTCTCTCTCTCTTTTTTTTTTTTAAATAAATGGGTCTTTCTCTCCAAATAAAAATATACATAAAGAGAGAAAAAAAAAAAAAGCCCTCCTCAAGTAGATGTTTCTAGAGTGAAAGATGAGAATCTCTCAGGCAGAATAATAAACGCATCAACAATAGCATCATTTAAAGAAATGGAATCCTTCGACTCCATTATCAAGGGACTTGGAAGGAATCTAACTTCCAGGGGGACTCTCAATCCAAGATGGGGCTCTCCCTCCTCTTTGTGAGTTAGAACTTCAGCTGCTGAGTTCTTTGAAAGGAATAAAAAAAAAAAAAAAAAAAAAGCGATCAGCTAATGTTGCCCTGTGCAATAATTCAAAGCATCAGAAATGCTTGTAGAATGTAAAACAGACCCTGTTAGCAGTAGGAAAAAGTCTCTAAGCCAGCGTTCTATCATTTTTTTTTGTTTGATTTGACCAAATCCACTGTTGCCACTAACTGTTACATTCATTTAAAAATAGTAAGTGTAGGAAGAGCTTTGCTTTGATCAGTCAGATTCATGATTGCCAGGCTGGAGATCACTGCCAGGGCTGGTCTCCTGTGGGGCTTCACATCAGAGAGAAGGCAACGGCAACGGCATCTGGAAACACAGTGTTCTGGCCCAAACACAGGACAGCATTGCCTCTGCCCAGAAACCTACAGAGAAACGCTTAGAAATGACAGAGCGTGGAGACGTGGAGTACTTACGAGGATCCTGGGCTTGCAGTCGGAGGAGGCCCTAAAGAAAGGGGAGAACAACAAAAGAAACAGTCTGGGTAACTGGAGGCTGAGGGACATTGCCAACCAATGACAATGGATGTTACCACCTGTAGTGGGTTTTTTTGGATTCACTATTTTGCCCTGATTTCCCTCCACCCACCTCTGTGAATCTAGGTGTACCAGTGAGAACATGCCCATCTCCCACAGAACAGGGTCTAAAAAATACTCAGATGAATGCAGAGCTCAGTTTATAGCATAGCCCCTGCTTCTCCAGGAGGTTTACTGACTTCATACGGGAAGGTACAAACATTTCCAACTCCTCTGGGCAAGGGGTATCTGTACTGAGAGCTAGATGCCACAAGTCTGTGGAGGAGGGGAAGTGACATCAGAGAGAAGTGGCCTCTAGTCCTCTGCTGTTTTAGAATTATGTCACTCTGACCATGGTAATTCCCTACTAAGTAGGTTACTGATTTGAAATGAAATACAATGGCACCAAATACAAAATGGGTCTCAATAAGTGTCCTCATGGACTCTGGTTGTCCTGATACAATGCACCGATGGCCTGTGGCCAAACCAGTTGAAGGCTGCTTACCAAACTTGACAAACAGGACTCCAGTGGTAGAAACCACTTTCTTGCCATTTGTTGCCACGCACTGGAAGTAACCAGTGTCTGTGGTGTCAAGGTTTCTAATCCGCAGTCGAGAGCCATAGTTGGTTGCCCGGAAGGAGATTCTACGAGGTTCTTGGACCACGGGTGCATCATTCTTGAACCAGCGGATACTGGGAGGTGGATTCCCAGACACTTTACAGTGCAGTTCTGCAGTCTGCCCCAGGGATGTTGTGATGTTATTCATTGGTTCATCAAGGGTTAAGTAAGAATCTGTGGACAAGAAAGAAGAGGCAATGAGAGGGGCACCCACCTGAAGAACACCTCTATTCCAGGGTGTCCCTAGGGTCACAATGAGATGGACCAGGACATGGAGATGGAGAAGGGGAAGACAATTGGCTGCACTTACTACACTTCTGCACACCCTACAGAGCCCAATGCTGGGACAGAAGATAAGACCCAAGTCTTCACCTGTGGCTGACCAGAATATAAGACCCAAGTCTTCACCTGAGTGCATTCCATACTCTCTCAGACAAGGAAAGATAACTTTTTGAGTTTCAGATTATAAACAGATTTTAAAATTAGTATATGTTCCTTATTGAAAATAATAATATGGTAAAAAAAAAAAAAAAAAAAGAAGAAGAGAGGAGAAAATAGAGACAAAGGGCCAAAAAATATCAGTTTAATTAAAATCTTGCCACCTCTAAATGACACGTTTACAACCTCTGACAAATGTGTTTGTTTATCTTGGATAAGAAAGAATCAAACTCTGGATAAAACAAGAGCAACACAATTATTTCCACACCACATAAGATCAGGAAGTGTACCCCAAAACTTCTTGTTAATAGTATAAAGTTCATGGGGACCAGATTACTACCAAAGGGGTAATGGGCACTTTTATAACTTTTATAATACCCCTCATGTGAGCCAGAACAATCTATGTTGTATCAACCATTCATCCACCCATCCGTCAGTCTGTATGTCCGTCCATCCATCATCCATTCATTCATCTGACACCTACTTATTTAATCTGTCCATCACATATCAATTCAGCATGTAATTTTAACTGAAACGAAATTTACTTTCTGTGTAACACACTGAACTGAAACAGACACACAAGTACTGACAAATGTGTACATCTGTGTAACCAGTGTCCTATCCAGAGAGAACATCAACACCCCAGAAACTGTTCTCAAATCCTTTGTAGTTGGTCCCAGCTCCCAAACTTTGCCTCCCACCCCTTCCCCAGGCAACCACTGTTCTGATTTCTATCATCATAGAAGCAATCTTGCTGATGTCAGACTTTCACACAGGTGGAATGATAATGAGATTACATTTGCATCTGACTTCTTTTGAGATGTGTTCCATTGAAATTTGTAATGAAGTAAGTTTTCTTTAAGCTTGCTCTTCAATAGTGTTTAGAAAACAATAAATATTATAAAATTCAGTTACAGAAGATACATAATTTTTAAATTTTAAGTTCAATATTTGAAGACTGCTGCTCATCTATATGACTTTTCCTGGGTTTCAGATGCCACGAGTACCCATTCTGGGGTAGGTCATTCCCTGACAGACATTCTCTTTTCTCTCTGTCCTTCTCTAGCCCCAGTAGAATTCTGTGCTCTGAATATAACAGTCATTGACATCTTCATTAGAGCAACATGATTAGCCACAAGAGAGCCTCAAGCTTGGGGTCAAAGAAGAAGGGAGCAGAGAGAATCCTTAGACCCTCCCCTGAGATGCCAGTCGCCTCCCAATATACCATGATTAAGCCTTCATACCAAGCTCTAGCTGAATGTGTAAATTTAAATTACTGTCTGTGGCCAGTAGCTACTACTGTGTTGGACACCACAGAACACAGTAAATTTGTTGAATTTAATGGAATTTTATTGGGAAATAACATTTTGTTTCTTGAGATATTTAGCTGGATAATTTAATTACCCAAAAAGCCTATAAAAGGAACTCATAAAAATAAATGATTATTTTTCTAAAAGTTTGCACTGGAAGATTGGGGTGGCGTGGGCTGCTCAAGTCTCTGCAGCCTCACAGGTCCATAATGCCCACCTGAATGACTTTTTATCACAGATGTAGTAGGACAAAGTTCACCATTCTCTCTTGCTCCAAGCAAACTTTTCATCTCAAGCTGGCAGTACTCTCTGCAACAGGATCAGGAGTCTATCAGGGACTGAGTTAGAGCACTGCTTTTTTTACATGCGTATTCTGATCTCTATCTTGGAGCATGTTTCTCTAAGCTGTCTATAAGTTATGTATCTATCAATTTATCCATCCTTGGCCCATGGGTGGGACTGTGGCTGGATGTAGGCACATGTGTTCCTAAAATGTCTGAGAGATGCCCAGGAGGTAGATAGGACTAATTAACAACTCCATGGGGTACCATGGCTTAACACCCTCAGTGGATTAGGATACTTTATAGACAGAAACTTGGAAAAGCCACCATACGATGCCCATATAAGCCTCAAAGCTGATACTTTACTAGGTTCTGGAATTTGATTGGCTGGGTTTGAATATTCAGGTGTTCACTCTCCTCCTATGCTTATCTGTATAACCTAGGGCAAGATACTTAAGTTCTTTGTACATTAGTATAACTAACTAAAAAAAAATAGTAAATAGGGTCCCACCTGGGAAAGCTGTTAAAGGAAGATTAAAATTAAGTTGAGTGACACATGTGTAGTTCTTAAGTCAGGGTTTGCTGAAGAGTAGAAATGTTAACTTATGGTGTTGTCCTGGATTCTATGACAGTGATTTCAGTGAGAGGATTTTCACCAGTCTTCCCTTCCTCTACCTGCCCTAGTCCTGTAATGTCTGGGTAAGAAGTAGGGAAAGGGTATTAATCACAGATCACATTGAAGAAGAGGGCAGTATGAACCAGAGGGTAGCTGACCAGCTTCTTGTTCATACTGTTGGCTTTCCAATGTACCGGCAGTCATGGCCTTCAAGTCTCAGGCTTAGCCAACACTATGTAAAGTCCAACGGCAGCAGACACAGACTGTGCTATATAGTCTGCATGCCAGGGATTTGCTGCAGTGCTCCTCATCTCTTTTCAAAGAAGGAACATGATCACCCCCTTCCTGGGGAGAAATCTAGAGTCACAGAAGTCAATTGACTTGCCCAAGGCTTACTGCCATGCTGGGCACAAATCTTCCCCCTCTACCTCCCCCCTTAGCACTTCTACTCCATGACCTGCACAGACAGCAGAGCCCACTGAGGCAGGACACACACATTCCTGGTTGTCCAAGCCCTCCTTGGCTCCAGGTAGAACTGTCTGGGAAAAGGTCTGGGCTGAGGCTGGTGTTTCAGTTATCAGTTTTGGGAAGACAAGTTTATGATGGACTGTTCTACATGCTATTTGGTAATAGATCTATCTATGATAGATCGCCTCTCTGTGAAAGCACTAGGGGCCCACATCATGTGGTCAGTGCTTCTCCAGAGAGACCAAAAGAACCTAAATGCATCTCTATGTTCACTAGTCAGATAAAATATAGATTGGATTGTGACTGTGTAGCTTCTCACCTAAGGCACAAAGCCTGCAAATGCTCTGTTCAGCTCAAGTCAAGAACAGAAGTGTCAGGACGGGATCTCAATCAAGCAACGCAAAGACACTCTGTCAGGCATAAACTGATAAACGCATGTGATAGGGTGCCCCTCTATCGTTCTTAACTTTACGTGTGTGTGTGTGTGTGTGTGTGTGTGTGTGTGTGTGTGTATGTGTGTGTGTGTGTGTGAAGGTGGAGCCTGTCTCAGCATGTGGGTTTCACAAATCAAACTCTGGTCATCTGGTTTGACAACAGGTACCTTTAGACACTGAACCATCTCACCAGCCCTCCCTCTGACTCTCTTAACAAGCCCTCTCCGTGCTCTATTTTCTTCTAAGAACTTTCTGTGGCTTCATGTGTCATGCTAGGTGACTAACTCTGGGCCATGCCCACCATGTTTGAGGTAACTACTGCAGACTATTTGCAAGTGGCTAGAGAAGAAGTTGCTGAGACCATAGGATCAAGGGCTAGTTCTGTCACTTATAGCCATAGGACTGAGTTGTCATGGGAACAGAATAACCTCCTCAGGGATTTGATTTTCTTATCTATTATCTGGGCCCTTAGAGTTTTCTCTACTTGGGGCAACGTATGTTTCCATAGGATAGACACAGTGCCAATGCTAAACTTGCTAAACTTGAATACCAGGCAACAGCCCTTGGCTTCTAAACCTTTCCCTGATTGTAGCACTTTGGTGCCAGGAGCCAGTGCCTCTGACAATGCATGCTTAGACAATGGGTCATGTCTCATTTTTTCCTCTTTTTCCCTAGACTAACAATGCTGGAATGGCAGGTGGCTAGCAGGTGGTTGTGACTGACCTGGAGAGAGGAAAAAACAATTCAGTGCCACTAACTCCACCTTATCTCTGTTTTGGAGCAAACCTGGCCAATGAGAACAACGGTGATATACCATACTGGCTAACACCTACCTGGTACTTACTGTCCTAGAAGACACTGTTATGAGCAGTCTACTAATAAGACCCTTAAGGTGCAGAGAGGTAAGAGGGCTGCCCATGACCACAAGACAGCAAGCAAAAGTTAAGATTTGAAATGATTTCAGCTTCAAAGTGCATGTGGAAGGTCTCAAATAGAGGAGTTACAAGGTAGTATGGGAATGAGAGATGTATAAAATAATATAATAAAACCAGAAAATCCAAAGCTCTTGTTCTCAGGGTCCTTACATACTCTTCAGAATACTGAAGGCTCTGAAGAGAACTTTTTTTTTTTTTTGCAATTTGTTTAATTTGTTGAAAACTAAAATAAACCAGTAATTAATATAAATGTCTTAAAGAAAAAGAAACTATATTCTAAAGGTACAATAGTGAAGAGTGGTGCCATTCTAATTTGCTGCTGGTGTATTCTTTGATGTCAGATCAGGGAGCTGCCTCTTGTTCCAGCACTCAGTGGGTTGAGAGACATTATACTGGTGGAGAACAATCTGGCCCAGTGTCCTCTTATCACACTTCCCAGATGCTCTCCCCTGCCTGTATAGTCTCATCTTCTGGGAGGGTCTCTTGGCAGGCTCTCAAGACAATGGTTTAGTTTTAGCATTGAACTCCATAAGTCAGAGAGCAGGGAGTGGCTACAAGAACACGCATGATGTATGCGGTCAAGTAACTGAATGCAGGGGTTATAAAAAAAAATTGGCAACAGTAAAAAGTTTCTGAACATGTAATGACCAAAAGTTAATTCAAAATCAATCATAAAATGAATCAGAGGTGTTTCTGGCAGCCCTTGTCATGACATGTTTTGTAACCTCTCCACAGCCTTGTTTCTGAGCACACAGCATGTGTATTCTGCATTGTGCATGCCAGCACAACACAGAACTCCAGTAAGGGCCCCCTGAAAACCATGGCTCATGTACACGATTATCAGAGACATGGACTGCAGAGCTCTTAATGCATAGACGAAGTTTTCTGCTCTTATTGAAACATAACAGGTTGGTTACACAAACCAAAGACTTTTAATATTTTCCTAGTTTCATTCCTGTTTGTAGGTATCAATTTAGTTTGCCTTTGGACCGTTTTATGGTAGAATGCTGTTCTGAAAACTAACTGTGATATAAGCGTGCCATCTAAGATTGAGCTGTCCACTAACACTTGCTCTCTTCTCTGTAAGCAGCTATGAGTCTGTAGTAACTGCTGCCCTCTATACGAAGACACCACTCTGTTAAGGACTTATAGTGGCACTGATCTGTAGGTCTATACATATTTAGAAGGTCATTAGATACTATGTTCATTTTGCTTACTCCTGGTACCCATGAGCACCCCAGCTACAGGTTCTGAGCCAAAGTAAAAGCACCAAATATGTGGTTTTGTTTGTGGAATGTGTCTTAAATACAAGTGGAAAGAGATTGGATGTCTTTCTATTGTTTATAGTACTGCTGTTGTACCCATGGACAGATTTCCAGGGTGGTTGCTATTGTCTCTTGTGAGGTTCACACTTGAGGAAAAGTACTGAAGACTCTTCTTGGCCAGCATACTATACAGTGCCTTTCAGAAAGAGGAAGCCAGCAAGGAAGAAGTTTCTAGGAAAGTAGCCTGTTGGTGATAGGAAAATCCTATCACCAAAGCACATGGCATCTTCAGTAATTAATAGACTCTTTCCATCAAGCTCTGGTGGGCATTCAAGACCATGGCAAATAGTTGGGATTATTTAGAGGGGGTTGTCTTTGAATTCTCCCTGACCAACAACTCAAGGGTCAGCATTCCACACCCAGCACTGGCCTTTGTGCTTGGCAACCTATGGCTTCTGGGTCAAGCATTGTCCCCCATGTAGAGCAATTCCAATCTAAAGCTACTGTGTGTATGTGTATACATATTTATATATAAAGCTTAGCTTTCCCTAAATCATATTCTCTTCTCTACATTTCTGTCTCTCTATATGAAACCCCCTCCCACAAAGTTAAGAAAGATCTTAAAAGCCAAAGTTCTGAGAGGGCCAGAACTAAACAGCATCTTCCAGCAATGATAGGACCATTGCATCAAAAAACTACGATTGCCATGGTTACCTGTGTAAGACCTGCACAGGATCAACCCAGTCAACATTCCAGCATGCAGCAGTAAATAGTTTATGAACTCCCACTGCTAGCTAAGCAGGTATTGACATTCTCAAAGAATAAAAGCACCAATATTAAAATAAACGTAGTCTGTCTTAAGTCATGGTTCTATTGCTGTGAAGAAACATCATGACCTAGGCAACTCTTATTTCTAAAAGTGAATTAATTGTGGGCTTGCTTACAGTTTCAGAGGGTTAGTCCATTACCATCATAGTGGGGTCATGGGGAGCTTGATGGTATTCATGGCACTGAAGCAGTAGCTGAGAGCTACATCCTGATCCACTTAAGAGAGACAGAGAGAGAGAGAAAGAGGAAAAAGAGAAAAGGAGAGGAGAGGAGAGGAGAGGAGAGGAGAGGAGAGGAGAGGAGAGGAGAGGAGAGGAGAGGAGAGGAGAGGAGAGAAGAAGAGACTAGGCCTGGCATGGGTTTTGAAATCTCAAAGTCCCCCCCCCCCCCCAGTTTTACATTTCCTCCAACAAGACCACACCTAATTCAAACTACCTGGTGACTAAGCACTCAGATGTGTGAGCCTGTTAGTGGCTCTTATCATTCAACCCACCACCCTATCCATAAAAAAATTGCTGCTTCTGTTGTTCCAGTGAGTTTTCTCTTAAAAAAAAAGAAAAAGAGAAAGAAAAACAAATTGTTCAATGAATTTTGGCTTGGAACTTGGCTCCAGCAATTTCTGAAATGGCCCCTGCTGTTCTGTGGTGCATATTTAATCAAGTCAGTACTGACAATTATAGAACCAAACTCTCAGTCATCTGTGAAGTGTGGGAGATACTCTTCATCCTGCAGCATCAAATTTCCAGCCAAGATGGAATTCTTTATCTAAAAATAAGTAAGCACACCCATCTCACTAATAAACAAATTTGTTTTTATCTTTAGCCAATGGTAAAATTACATGTTAGTAGAAATAGTTTTAAGGTAAATTTCTTTATAGTTTATCAGCCAGTGCCTAACTTGTACACACATCTACCTACAGGGTCACATCAAACTTTCTGGTGTGAAAAGGACCATGGGTCTGGAGAGTTTAAGAGGCCCCGTTCTACACCAGTAGCTAGAAGCCATGGGGCAAATCCATCCCACATGATCATCATGACCAGGCAAAATATTGGGGTTGGTAATTTGTATGTCTTGCTTTTAATAGTGTAGGAAAAAAAAGTCACTACTTTTTAGTGTTGCTGGTTGCTCAATACTTGTAGAAAGTGACAACACTGTTTTTGAACACCTACAAGGCATCACACTGTTTGAAGCACTACACATATGGGCTTATTTAGACTTGAAATAATCCTATGAGCCAGATACTATAATTACCCTCATTTCAGAGATAAGGAATCTGAAGCACAGAGAGGCTAAACAATTGCCCAAAGTCACATAGCCAGATAATGGCAAGAGCCAGAACCCATAGCTTTCATTACCAGGCATTAGTCAGTTCCTCCCCCCTCACCCCATCTCCTGTCCATGACTCTAATGGGATTCAAGATGTTCTGTACGTTCTGAGCCCATCCAGCCCATGGCAATCCGCACTGGCCCTGCAAGTATGTAATCCAACACTAACTCTGTATTCTGCGACTGGATGGAGGACAGGGCTGTGCATGCAGCCAAGGCACCTTTCACTGGAGACTTAATCAACCTAAAAAGTGAAGTGCAAGGAAAAGGAGGGGTTTTATGGGTTCTCTGGGAGTTGAGGCTCCATTTCCTTCTTTCCGTTCCGTCCTCCTCCTGGCCCTGCCCGTGTTACTGAGAATTTCACAGGTATTTAATAAACGTGGGTTGATTAAGTAAATGAAAGGCTCTAGGGACTTTCAGCCAAACTAGCTCTGGAGACACTCCATTTATCACCAACTGCTTGACAAGATTCACATCCACAGGTCCACAAATCCCTCCCAGCATTTATGGCTTCATTTTCGAGTGCCCGCCCACCTCTCCACGGGGAGGCAAGGCCAAGAGTTATGCTCACATTCTGACAGGTGAGGGAGACTGAGATATGAAATGTTTCCCAGCTCCTCACCATGGCAACCCAGCCACAGCTTGGAAGCAGGTCACCATCAGGACCAGGCCTCAGCATCAGAAGAGGCCCCAGCCAAAGCCCAAGCCTCCCCTGTAGAAGAGGGAGGGGTTCCCAACATGAAATAAAATGCTTAGCTAAACATAAAGGACGGCTGCCAAACACAGTTAGGTCATCGCCCTGGCTGAACATGCACACAGTTCATGCTATCAACCTGCAGCCGCTTTCCACACACTTCACCATAAATACTTCTGACTCACTATCTAGGAAAGTAGTTTTTATCTTAATAAACTCAATGCAAAGCATAATCTAAATCAGCTTGCACATTCTTGAGTCGGAGCCACAAGCTGTATTCAATAAATATCAGACGAAATAGCAAGGGACTTCCGAATACCCATGGGCAGTTTCTTGGGAAAGAAACAGGGATGAGTCTGGGCAGGTGGAGCAGGAAGTGTTGAAGTGGAAGGCAGGAGGGATGAGAACCTTGCTCTGGAGCCCCATTCATAAGGAACTGTTAAAACAGGGGCCTTGGAGTGGGAGAGTTTGACTCCTTATCTAAGTACTGCCTCTTCCGTGCTGTCACTCAATTTCTCTGAGCCTTAGTTTGTTCAGCTGTAAGATGGACCAATGACTATCCACAAGAGAATTGTGAAGGTTTAATGTGAGAAACATTAAAGGCATTCACAAAATTGGCAGGTGAGGTCTACCACCAGAGATTAAAATCTAATTGGTCCAAGGTAGTTTCAGCCAGGGCATAATGGCCTCATACAATTCTCTTGAGTAGTTAATAGGAAGAAATACATAGTAAAATAGTTACCATTTTCTGGCTAGAGATTCCTGCCTAGCTTTCTGCTAAGCCCTGAAATGACCTGATTCCACAGTGATCTCCAGAAGGATTTCCTGCCATGATCTCTAAAGTTTGTGTTCACACCACAAATTCCCACAACAGAGTCAAACCAGATCCCTAGTTGGAACCCCACCTGGATTATCCATGTGGGAAGTCTCCACCCAAGGTACAAAGTAGGTAAGGTGTAGTCAAACACCTCTGTCTGAGCAAAGCTGCTGCTGGCCAGAGGAATGGAGGGGGATGCTCTGGCCAGCCACTCACATTCGATTGGGAGGATAAGTAGGATGGATCAAGGGATACTGGGGCTGAAGATCTCTGAGTGACTCTTGGAACTGAAGACTATCTGTCCATGGGACCAAAGTTAGCAAATGGCCAATAAGACAGGGAAGGGTATGCATATCAGAAAAGAGAAAACACATAATGTTTTAAATTCATACCTAGACCCTGACCCTATATCTTGACAGGAGGGGGAGTTGATGCTTATCCCTACTGCCTGAGCCCAGCAAATTCAGACAGCTCAAAGGGGCTAGAGAATTGCTTTAAGGAGTGGGTTCCCTGCCCCCCAGATAGAACAGTTGTATTAAAATGGACTCCTTAGCACTCAGGAAACTGATTTTCCCCCTTTCTATTATAGTTAAGATCTGTGCAGAATTACAATGGCTGGAGCCAAGAGTTTAGAATGTTTTGGGTCTGGTTTTGGTAGATGGAGGTGTGAGGAGGAGGGTCTTGGTGTCTCCTGCTAACTTCCTCAGGCTCTGCATGTGTGCCCTTTATCTTCAGCCCAGCCCTGGGCTGTGCAGCTCCTGCCCTGCTTTAAACAAGATTCTCAAGTTTCAGAAGTTTGTTCCCTGATGGGAATGACAGGAACTTCCTGCTATCAGGACCCTCTTGTCCATGTTGTCAGCTTTCCCATCCAACCTGAGCTTTATACTTTCTTGGCATCATGAACTTTGGTCACTGCTAAAGACTGATCTAAGGGCCTCTAGTGACATCGTCCCACACTGCAGGCTGTAGCCTTCTCTCTCAATATTTACTCCTTTGCAGAAGCAGGGTCTCTCGCAGGTCATGGGCAGTCACCAATTCCAATCTTTTCACTTCTAGTTATGAACTTTTGAGAGTGTTATGAACTGAATGCATGTGCCCTCCTGAGAGTCACATATTGGAATCCTATTCTACTGTGTGCTGGCATTAGGTGGTAAGGCCTTGAGAGGTGGTTAGGCCATGAGGGAACAGCCCTTATGAATGAGATTTGTATCTGCATGACAAGAGAGGCATCCCCTGCCTCCCCCACCATAAGAGGACAAGAAGATGGCCACATACAAGCTAGGATGAGGGACCTCACTAGAACTGGAGGTGGCTGTACCCTGATCTTAGCCTTCCAGATCAACCGTGACAAAGGAATGTTTAAAGTCACTCAGTGGTGAACAGACAGTAGACCTTGGTGCTGCAAAATCCAATTTTTTATTTCTTTCTGGGGTGGGAGTCAGTAACTTCCTACTTTTCATGTGTATATGTATGTGGTATGCATATGTATCCATATGTGTATCTGTGTGTGTGTCCATATGTCCATGTGTCCGTGTGTGTGTGTGTGTGTGTGTTTGCATGAATGCATATACATGTGTGTTCAAGTGCATGTGGAGGCCTGAAGTTGATACTGAGAATCTTCCTCAGTTGCTCTTCCACCTTATTCATTGAGGCAAGGTTTCTCAATCAAAACCAGAGCTCATCAATGTGGGCAGCTCACCAGCTTGCTTCAGGATGACCTATCTCTGCCTCCTGAGGCTAGAGTTACAAGCAAGCCAACACACCTACCATGGAATTTATGTGGATCCATTCTAGGTATCAAACTCTGGCCCTTCCCCTTATTTGGCAAGTACTTTACTGAGCACCACTGGGCTTTTATATAGAGAGGTCTTATTTTGTTACATCATGCTTACTAGGTACAATATTTCATTTAAATTAACTCACAAGCAGGAACATGGTTAGCCCCCAGGTTGCTATTTTAATACACAATTAAACTCTCCAACTGAAATTTTGAACACAGGCTGTGGACTTGAGAACTGCTTCCGGAGTCTTGGAGAAATGCTGACAATCATGTCTCTGACCTTTCCCACCCATCTAACTTTAAAATGGTCCTTAAAATATGCACATACCCCTGGATCCTCATGACTGCCATTTTTTCTTAGCCTTTCAAACACCAAAATAAAGCTAAGAAAACCACAAGCTAATACAATGGTTCACTATCATCCAGTGAGAGTCTAACTTAAAAATGTTAGGGGAGACAAAGCGTTGGGGGCACCTAAAGTTTTAGACTTCTGCATTGTAGGTCGTACATACCAAGCTGAGCTCTGAAAGTGGCAATCTCCTCCATTAGGGTTGAATTATAAACCTTTGAAAAATGCTGACAGACCTTAACCGGAGCAGGACAGGATGAGCGGCTCTGTGTAACGAACCCTTAAATGACTAGAGATAGTATCTAGAAGGCCAGGCCTGAAATACATTTCTGGTTTGGGCTCTAGGCCAATGTAAACAGAACACATCGTAAGTCAGTCCTGTGACTTGAGTACCTTGAACAGGAGGCCTGCTCCAGCATCAGCCTGGTGTAGAGTCCTCTCTGTGCAAGCCTGTGGCTGTGTCTCTGCCATGCCAAGGCCACATGTGCTTTCTGCCCAGGAACCTTGAGCAAGGCACAACCAGGACACATCTAGAGCCTTGCCTGAAGACAGTGTATTGTTTTGTTACCCTGGTCAGTCTGAGGCAGCAGCCTACCCCATCTTAATACATTCTCAAGCAGCTCATGGCTCCATGTGGAGCCTGGGTGGTTTTCAAAACAAAAGTACGTCATTCTGGCCAGTGAATTCCCGTTCCTATGGGGATGGTTAGAGCATCTCAGTTTTCCACAGTCATATCTTGATTGAACAGGATCTGAATCCCTTTAGGTGTCAGTCAATATTCCAACTGAATCCACTGAGACTGACAATCTGCTTTCAGGTTTTCAGAGAATGTAAACTTCTGGCTCTGTGAGTGAGCACAGGGACCAGTTCTCCCTCCTGATCGTCTCTATTTGCTTCACATCCTGAAAGAATCTGCTGACTTGGCCACATCTCAGGTATCTTTGTTAAGCATATGCCACCTGAATGTTCGCTATGAATGAAGTGGTTTGGCCCTCAAATTTTGAAGGAAATTCTTCAACAGTTTGACATTCCTGCTCCAGAGCTTTTGACAAAAACCAAACCAAACCAAAAGCAAACACTGAGTAATCCGGAGATAAAAACTAGGAGCGCAGTTGGGGAGATGGATCAGTGGCTCAAGTGTTTGTTGTGCACAGAACCCACAGAAAGGACTGGGCATGATCACATGTATCGGAAACCCCAGTGCTGGGCTAGAAATACAAGGATCAGGGGATTTGCTGGCCAGCCAGTGTAGCTGAAATAGCAAGCTCCGGGTTCAGCAAGAGACGAATGAAAATAGTAAGGTAGAGAAAGCAGTTGAGAAAGACATCTTGATGTCAACCTTTGGCTTCCACATGAGCCTGAGAAGGCAAGTGCATCCATACACACCTGAACACGCATGCACACGTCAGAGGGGCAAACTACAGTACTAATTTTATAGCAGCAAAAAGTGAAAAAGAAAAAAATTTTTTAAAAAGTTAAAAAGAAAATCAGTTGAACACTGTGAACTTTAGAGCCTGAGTCAGGCCTTTCTCTTTATGATAGCTTATTCAGATAAAGATTACTAAGTACAGCTGGGTAAAATGTCTCATAATCATCTGAACATGTTGAATTAAGAGCCTGTGTGTTCAATAGTTCTTATCCTGGCTAGATGCAAGCAAGTAAGCACAGTGCAAGGACTTAGTATGATCTGAACCATGCAGGGTAGTCAAAGCCCTTGAAGAGAGAAGTGACTCATTCTATAGTGTCAAAGGGGTCTTCAAAGAAAGCCACATTTAGCACCTATGGGGTTTCTAATAAGGGGGGTGATATGGGTTATATCCTTCAGATCTTTGAGGAAAAAAGAGAGGAGAAGGGACTCCAGGGAACTGATAGGAAAGAACAGGCCATAGTGAGCTTTGGAACTAGGTGGAAGGTCAAGATGCTGAATGTTGAAGGGGTTGCTAGGGGGATGCTGAAATAGGTAGGTTTACTTGGGAAGAATAGTGGACTGGTTCTCAACCTGTGGGTCTCAACCCTTTTGGAGGTTGGAATGACTCTTTTATTGGGTTTGCCTAAGACCATCAGAAACCACAAATACTAATATTACATTTCCTAACAGTAGCAAAATCACAGTTATGACATAGCAATGAAGATTATTTCATGGTTAGGGGTCACCACAACATGAAGTGTGTTAAATGAGGTTGAGAACCACTGGAATAGAGAGACCAGGCAGTACTAAGCTTTTCATTAAGCAAAGGACAAGAGATATGGATTAAGTAAAAAATAGAAACCAATAAAAATGATCAGAATAAGGGGAAAGGATGGAAAGGACCACTCTGTGCTCAGACAGTGAGCATGTCTAGCCTGGGAGAAGAGGGGGGAGCCAGTCTGGGGAGGGGATATGAGATAGGGGCAGAAACTGTGCAGCTGTTGAGAACAAGACACACAAGGCCGAGGGCAGCCTTGGCAACCTCTGCCTTATCCCATAGCACACTCTCCATTGTTTCCCTGAAGGTGAATGTTTACTGAGGAGTCCCTCTACATGCAGGATCGCCAGCATGGCAAGTATGTCACATGGTACATCCCTGCTTGATAAATATCAACCCTGTGCTCCAGTGCTCTAACAGTGCTCCTGTGCTCTAACAGTGAAGCTGTTAAGACAGTTTATATCCAACCACCCAGGCAGCCAGCCCTGATGTGTGTTTACAATGTGGTCTCAACAACCATCTTGCTCACACCACACCTCTACATTTAAACAGGGGATTTATCTTAGAAGATGTGATTGCAGAAACTCCCAGCATTGTCCTCGGGTTAGTTGCCTTTTTAGTTAGTTCACTCTGCTTGGAGTGCTGGAGGATGTGGTATCCCATGGGGTAAGCAGTGGCCAAGTGAAGCCCCAGAGGTTTAAAAGGTCAGAGTGGATGGGAGTCACTGGGAATCAAGAGCCGCTCTGCTTGATAAAGGCATCAGGTAAGGAGGTGGGACAAATAGGCCCTGCCAAGGCTAACAAAAGACTAGAAGAGATGCTGAATGCAACCCTTTGGCTGTCTACCAGCTGGTAAAACACAATGCCATGCAGGATCCCAGGAAAGTTACCGGGCCAGGATGACCGTAAGATAGGAATGTTCCTCAGGCTACATTTTTAGTTTCCATTATGTGTCACATATAGCAGGAGTTTGCTTGGTTGCCTTATAGATGGATGGATGGATGGATGGATGGATGGATGGATGGATGGATGGATGGGCATTTTCAGGTGTTCTGATTTGGGGTCTGTGTTTCTTCTTCCCCAGTACACATGGCCACATAAATCCAGAGGAGAGTAGATGCAGACCCCTCAGGTGGATTTCCCTCAAGTAGTGGTTAGATGCTTGTCTTCCTGTTAAGTTTTACACATGTAAAAAGTTCTACTTTTAATTTTTTTAGGGATGTCTCTATCTGTATGTAAGTGCTTGCATGTGAATTCAAGTGCCCTCAGAAACCAGAGGCGTCAGATCCTCTTGGAGTTATACATCTAGGCAGTTGTGAGCCACCTGAACTGAACCCAGGTTCTCTGAAAAAAGCAGTGGATGTTCTTTACCACCGAGCCATCTCTCCAGTCTTTAAATACACTTTAACATGCATCCTTATGCTTCAAACTTCCTTTTCCTCCTTTGCAATAGTTCCTCAGGTTATGTTTCTGGAAGCTTTTTTTTTTTTTTTTTTAAATCTTACTTGGCAGGACCCAAACCTGTTTTGTCTACTTTTGCAGACTATGCATTTCTTAGCATCGAATTGTATGACAAATTAAACCACTTTTCCAGACTCTGTCCTCACTACTGATGCCAGTTAGAACTCTGGGAGTGAGTGGATAAAAGAAGTTTGTCTTAATTAGGGTTTCCATTGCTGTGAAGAGACATAATGACCATGGCAACTCTTACAAAGGAAAACATTTAATTGGGACTGGCTTATAGTTTATCATAGTAGGAAACATGGCAGCCTACAAGCAGACAGGGTCCTGGAGAGTTAGCTGAGACTTGTAATCTGGATCAGCAGGCAGCAGGAAGAGAACAAAGCAGACACTGGGACAGGTGTGTGCATTTGAAACCTCAAAGTGCATCCCCAGGGACACACTTCCTCCTCCATGGCCACATCTACTCCAGAAAGGTCACACCTCCTAATGGTGCTATTCCCTATGAGCCTATGGGGGCCATTTTCATTGAAAGCACCACAAAGTGAGTCAGATGCAGTATGTCACTGTCATTAAAGCCTGAAACTGGCAGTTGAGGGAGGGCTTTCAACTTAAAACAAAAGCTCCTTGCAGCAAGCATGGGGCTCACTTCCTTCCTATCACACAAAGATGGGGAATGGAAAGTATAGATGTAAAACAGGCCTGAAAATTCATTGGCATTCCTTCCATCAAACAAGACTTTTTCTTGTACCCCTGAAGCCAAAATGATTCTGGACAAGTGAATTCAGGGGTCAAGTTAGAAGAGGCTTGGGGTAAACATTTTTGGGATCTTCAGCTACCAGATAAGCGGTCTACCACAGAAAGAGTTTTGGGAGACCCATCTACTCTGTCTGGACCCTAGCTGACAGTCCTCTTAGTCTGGTCACCGGGCATATGAACAATGAAACATTCAGCGTGACTGGAGATGAAGCCACAGGGCCCTGAGCAAGAAACTTTGAACTGACACTGGCCAATACCCAAAAGAGCAAAGGGAGATAGCAATAATACACAGTGTGTTTGTTACCTAACAACAGGTCTGCCATATACATAGCCCATTTTAGATTCTAAAAAGCGAAGTTAATTTTCTAGAATTGTAGATATATTCAAGATACATGTCTGTTAGACTGTATGTTAGATAGAGAAGGTGAGGAGTCCATGTAGTCAGAATATTCTAGAAGCTCACAGGAAGGCAGCCTAGCCCAGAGCACTTTTTTTTTTTTTTTTTTTAACAACTATTGTCTTCAGTTTCTTCAGCTAGAACTGAAGATGATAAAATTAAGCTATCTAAAGTTTGTTCTCAACTTCAGCCTTCCAGGGTACCAAAGCGTTAGTTTGAATATAATTTATGAGCTATTTGGAATCTTTATAAACATACACTAGACACTGACAACATGTCCTTCTGAGATCTTTGATAGAATGTAGCAGGAACTAACAAGGCTGAGGAAGAAGGGGAGGCAGGCCAGATGTGGTGACAGAAGCTTTCACAAAGACTCAAGAGGTTCTTGTGTAAGGCTGCAAAGAATTCTAGGCCTCAGGAGAAAGAGAACTCAAAACTAGAAAGATGCCAGGATCCTCCCTCTAGTTCTGACTCCCAGTTCTCCATGAATTTGCTTTCATTTCTTCTTGTTAACCAGCTTTGTTTTCCCTCTGAAAACATGATAAACAATCATCCCCACATACATACATACATACATACATACATACATACATACATACACACACACACACACACACACACACACACACACACACACACAAACAACTAACAAACACTAACAGGCTGTAGCTGAGAGTAAAATCTACATTTCCAGAACAGATAATCAGATGGTTCCTGCAGGGTCAGGTACCCTCGGTCTGGCCAATAACTCTCATCAGTAGGGCAAGATTATGAAATACAATCACAGTTGCTGGACGTTTCCCATGATGAGTCAAAGGAGCAGCGATCAGAAGGTAGGGGGGTGTTATATGTGGACAGCCTCCCTAAATGATACTGAGTATAAAGACTAATAAAACATATTCACAATTTTAATAGGTTTATCAGTAAAGACTGAAAACTAACTTAAGCTTGCTCTTTAAACACCCTGAATTATTTTTTAAAACCACTTTAGAAATGAGGGCAAACCATTGGGAATTGGGGAAATTGGGGAAACCACTTAATTTTCAAATGTTTCAGGGCTCTGCATAGCACTGTGTTCTTTTGGCCTCCTTGAGACTTAGGAGCATTCACAGTCACACAGGCTCAAGTGAAGTTCTGGGTTGCTAGCACAGGCTAGATCTCCTTTCTTTCCACTTTAATCAAAAGATATTAACACGTGTCTCCACTGAAACTAGATGCCAACTACCAAAGGCCACTGGGGTCTCCATTAACACAGTTGAAGCTGCTGCATTTGGGGATGGTCCAGTAGGATCAGCGCGTCAAGAAGCTTTTAGGTCACCTTACAGAAAGATAGATGCCTCAGGTCCCTGCTATTGGATTGAGAGAATCAGTTATTGTTGACATTTTGACAATGTTTTAGCATCTGGGTTTTAATTAGTCTTATTTGTTACCCTTTAAGGAGCTTAGTTCGTTCGTTAGTGAGTTAGTTAGTTAGTTCGTTACCAAAAATGTCAGGAAATTTAGAACAGAAACAGACTAAAACATATTCCCTGACCTTCTATCTATGAGTCTTCTAAATAATCAAACTCCCCAGGGAAACCTGAAGCGTGCATCTCTTCTTTTCTCACAGTAAGTATCATATTGGTCATTTAGCAACTGCTTTATGGAAAAGGGAGTAAAATGGAAAATGTAGGAGAAAACAGGAGAGTGCAGAGAATAAGTGTTTGTGGGGTGTGTGTGTGTGTGCGCGTGCGTTGCACACACACACACACATACACACACACACACACACAGGCACCCCATGGGAAAAAGAGAGCAAGGCTCCATAATTCATTTTCATGACAGATGCTTTAAGATCTTAGAGACGACAAACAGGACACCCACTTTCATATTTTTTTCTGCGATCATTCCATCTTGCAAGCCACATTATTCACAAATGAGACATTGAAGAAACACAAATTCTGAAGCAGAAGTGTGCACACCGCCAGTGGAAAAGCAAACAAAAGCAGCTAATGTACTGTGGCTAAAAAAATGTTCAAACAAAGTGGCAGTAATTTACTGCCCTTGCTCTTAGCAGGACCCCAGGAACATAATCAGAACCCCCAGGACTGATGGGAGAGAGTGATTTACAGTAAGTGTCAGGATAATAAAAGAAAATGAAAAAGCAAATTGTCCATGAACATGAACACTGTATTTCAGTGCTTTCAGCAACTGAATCAAATTTCCAGCCAGAATCTCTGGATGAAATCTAGAAGTCCCTCAAGATAGTAAACTATGAGCCAACCAGTGTCCATGCTTGGACACTGCCCCAGCCAGGCTGGTGACATCATCAGCGCTGAGAGATGACAGTGATTCAAAAGACATACACTTTGGAATTGGAGCAGCAGCAAAGCAAAGGAAGAACTGGGTTCAAATCCTGATTCTTTCACTTGTCTCCTCAGACAGAAACATTCTTTCAGATGTTAAGCTCATGTGGTACCTGCTGCCTCAGACTGCCCTGTGGGTTACATGAGATAAGGTATATCAAGCACATGGAGGGTGGTTAAGATGCTGAGACAGGCTAGAGGAACGGGAAAATTATGGAGAAAGGAGAGGGACTTTTTACCCCAGAGCATGACTGAAGCCTCTCACCAACTGAGAAACAAGAATTCCAGCACAACTTACATTTGCTGTAAGGGCTGCCTTCAGAGTTACTGTCCTTTTGTGCACAGATATTTAATGTTAAAGCAACAGTGAATTAGGCTTAAGGCCGGAATGTATAGGACTCTGAAAGGAGAGCCTCATTCCTTTCCCTGGATATAACGGGATGATCTCAAGGAAACTGACACTGCCCTGGATCCTTGCAGGTTAGACTTTGAACTATCAATCAAAATCCTATTAGGTGTTCCTCAGGAACTACTGGGTGACTTCAGTTAGGTTTCCTAGCAACCCATTAAATACAATAACTTCAAACCCCACTAAAATCCTATGCAACTACTATATTTACACCATCACAGTACTCACTCCATCACAGTACTCACTCCATCACAGTACTCACACTATCACAGTACTCACACCATCACAGTACTCACACCATCACAGTACTCACACCATCACAGTACAAATACCATCACAGTACTCACACCATCACAGTACTCACTCCATCACAGTACTCACTCCATCACAGTACTCACACCATCACAGTACTCACACCATCACAGTATTCACTCCATCACAGTACTCACTCCATCACAGTACTCACTCCATCACAGTACTCACTCCATCACAGTATTCACTCTATCACAGTACTCACTCCATCACAGTACTCACTCCATCACAGTATTCACTCTATCACAGTACTCACACCATCACAGTACTCACTCCATCATAGTACTCACTCCATCACAGTACTTACACTGTCACAGAACTCATTCCATCACAGTACTCACTCCATCACAATACTCACACCATCACAGTACAAGCACCATCACAGTACTCACTCCATCACAGTATTCACTCCATCACAGTACTCACTCCATCACAGTACTCACACCATCACAGTATTCACTCCATCACAGTACTCACTCCATCACAATACTCACTCCATCACAGTACTCACTCCATCACAGTACTCACACCCTCACAGTACTTTACTCACATCATCACAGTACTTACTTTACACTGTCAAAGTATTCTATACTATCACAGTACTCTACATCACCACAGTACTCTGCATATCAGAGTACACCATCCACCACCAGACATTTTTCATAGTCTTAAATGAAAACCTCACATTCAGCAAGCATTATTTCCATCTTCTTCCTTTAAGCCTCTGGAAACCACCTTTCTCTTTTCTCTCTATGATTTTGAACATACTAGGTTCTATTTAAACTATGGAGAAGTGGGACTGGATTGATAGCACAGTGGTTCAGAGCACTCATTGTTCTTCTAGAGGACCCAGAGTTCTACTTCCGGCACCCATTTCCTGTATCTCACGTCTGTAACTTCTGTCCTAGGTCTACCCAACCTCTGGCCTCCAAGGGCACACACACTCATGGGTATGTAACCCCCCCAACTGAAAAACAGTAAACTTCAAACTACGAATAAATGGGAACACCATAAAAAATAAGGTTTTTAAATAAAAACCTCTTCGCTTTTTTTCATTTTTATTTTTAGAATCGGGAGCAAAGAACAATGTCTGAGAATTTCACCTTGAGGTTTTCATGGGACTATGGCCAAGCTAATCCTGCCTTGATAACCTTGTCTGCAACCTGATGGGGTTGGTCCCTTGGTGTGGTCCCATGACAGTTCAGAATACCCCTGAGCCACTGTACAGTTAGGGCTAATCTGGCTCTACTCTCGCCACAAAAGTACTCATGACTATATGATTCATTTTTCTTTCTGGGTCATGTCTGTTAAACACATGGGAGATCAAACGTGATTCCCTAAGAAACAGCAGCTTCATATTCACAATTTCAGGACATTTCTACCTTGCATGAAAAATACCATTTTCTCCCCCATTTCATTCTCAGAAACAATGTATGTTGCATAATCAAAATATAAGAGAAGGTGAATGTCTGTTTTTCCTGAGAAAAGAAGCCAGAAGAAAAAAGATAAGAAAAAAAAGGATTCCTTTTGAATGTTCCTGACAAGTTGGTTCTGTCTTGTCACCTCTCATCTAACAGGGGCGGAGTGAAATGAGTAGAGAAGAGTTGAATCACACAGACCTGAACACTACCCATATCTCCAGCACACATACATGTATAAGGGCTTATGCCCAAATTCAAGGCTTCCCAATGGATGATAGGAAGGCTGAGCTAAACCATCTGGGTTGTGAGACAGAGATTCATGGTCATTCTAAATTTATCTGTGAAGTAATAGTGGAGTGCACATCAGCTCACATGTAAGGCCCAGTTCTCTTAAGCACTAAAACTAATGTAGCCAACTATGAGATACTGCAGACCCAAAGGGTTATGTATTTGGATGGGACAACCATCCTTCACATCCTTAGACTTCCCAACTGGGATGAATTTACATGAGCAAACACTTCTGGGATGATAGGAGCTGCACTCTGGGAAGACCATGATGGCCCACATTCTTATGGGGGAGACATTTTCACACATGAATCACCCCAGGAAAATGGCAGTTGCTTCAGGATGTTGGCTGCCTGCCCCAGGAGCTGACGCTGAGGGAGCAGTCTGTAGGGACCCACCTTCAGCATGGAATGTCATCAGGATAGTGAAGCTAAGTACCCCATCCCTCTGATTTCCAGAGTCCAGTGACAACTCTGGCATATTTTCTTTCTCTCCCCAGACAGCTCAGACTTTGGTTGAAAACACTGTCCTATTGTCCAGAACCAAGTCAACTTTTATTAGAAGAGACATTTTCAAAGCAGTGCCCTCCGGACTTTTTATAAATACAACAGGAGAACAATGCATGAAATGATTTAATGACAATTTGTAGTAATCTCAGTAAGAGTTTTATAATAAATCTTTTTTTCATAAAATGATGGAAAAGGGAGGATTTGTGAGTCTGTTTCGATTAAACTCATGTCAAGGACATGCCAAGAATTCCCAAGGTATACAATTTTTAAAATGGAAGAAAACTGCAAAATTAGCCAAAGAATGTCCCCGGCTCTGGTCTAGATTTTAAATGTTCCCCAAAGGTCATGTGTTAAAGGCTTTGTCTCAGCCTGTGGTATTACTCGGCAATGGTGAAAACTCTAAGAAGCATGGCCTAATGGGTTGACTTTAGGTCCTTGGTAGATATTAGAATCCTAGGCCTTTCCGCTCTGTTAGCCTCCTGGCCAACATGATTCTTGGTTTCATCGTGCTCTCTCTATTCTATAATCTGCCTCACAATAGACCCAAAACTAAGCACACTGTTCCGACTTTGTAGTCAACTTGGTACAACCTATCACCTGGGAACAAAAGTCCCAGTGAAGGATTATCTACATTAGATTGGTCTCTGAGCAGGTCTGTGCAGTGTCTTAATTAAATTAACTGGTGTGAAAAAGACCAGTCCACTTGTGGGCGGCACCATTCCCTAGGCAGAGGATCCTGAGCTATATGAGTGGAGAAATAAAGCTGAGCACAAGCACACAACTGAGCATGTGCATATTGTTACTCTCTGCTCCTGACCATGAGTGTGATGTGACCAGCTGTCTTGAGCTCCTGATATTGTGCTGTCCCCCTAGTAACAGACTGGAACCTGGAACTGTGAGCCAAAATCAAGCCCTCCTCCTTTACATTGCTTCTGGTCACAGCAGCAGAAATGAAACAGAGATGCTCTGTGTCTCTCAGCTCTAGCTTCCTGGAAACCAGTAGGAATATATCATTTGCATAAGGTACAATTTACATTGTCTGATATGTGGAAGCTACTCCATCATCATTTGGAATTGTTGCTACATATTATTATTATATTGTTATGATTAATGTTGATAACAAAGCTTATTCTGTGATAAAACATGAAAGCAATTGGTGATATCAGTGCTTCTTACAAGCCTTATCTACTAAAGCATTGAGCACATTCTTCTCACATCCCGGGTTGACAATTACATTTCCTAGGATACCAAGAGTAGAAACCTAATTCTGAAGAAGGAAACACTGTTTGAAAAAAAGTTCGGAAAGAATTGTGTGAGAAAATGGATATGGCGTTCTGGCATTCATGCAGAGAAGAGATGCAGGGCAGGGCCAGATGGGTTCCATTGTTTGCTATTTCTCCTCCATCCTATAATACTCAGAGCTACCATCCCCACTGAGCTGCGAGGAGTGCATTGCCCATTTACCTATCATGTGCCCACTTCATTTGGGTTCTCTCTCTCACTAGACTGATAGTATCTAAGGGAGAAATGAGTGTTATTAATTTTCTTATCCAGTGTTTACTACCACAGGAAAAGAATCCAGAGAGGGTAACAGGCTGAGTCCAGAGAGGGTAACAGGCTACCTCCAGTGGCTATTAGTTGGGGAAAGCAGGGGGGCACTCAAGAAAACAGCATAAGCATGTGAGATGACATAATGAGGAAAGTAGGAATGCTGACTTCTAAGAAGCTCAGAGAAAAGAGGAGATGCAAATTTTGTCCGTATATTCTTTAAAACAAGATCTGAACTGTTTTAACTTGTAAAAGAGGCAGCTTACTATACTTGCAAAAGAATAAGCTATTGTTTTGTTTACCAGGGCTCTATTTAATGTTCTTTCCCTGCTTTAAAAATATTTCTTAGCACCAAACTAATGTAAGATACAAAGTTCTAAATATGCTAAATCATGGAATCAACTACTGCAATAAATCTAATGAATCAGAACATAACAGAAATAGCTTACAGTGGGTACTGAGGTACAAAATTCTGGCTCTGCACTTTATTAGCTGAGTTATTTTGCTCTGACTAGTTTTTCCTGTCTTTCAAATGGACAGCAGTGTTTACCTGGGGTTTTGATGGTAATCAGTAGTGCCTATTCAGAAAGTGTTAGCTATGGACCTTGGGATTTGTTAACTGCCCCCAGAGAGGGGGTACTTACATTTTCACCAACTGTTGTACCTCTGTGTGGTCCTAGAACACACTCAGTGCTTGTAACTATGGAGTGAGTGAGCTACTATAAGTTTCAGGCACAATGCTGTGGTTAACATCCTAGAAAAGACACTTAAGAAGAACCCCTCCCCCTGAGTTCAGAAGATAAGCCAAGGTCATGGACTAGACATCTTTACAAGTTAGTTTGAACTTTATACTAGTATATTCCAGAGTCCTGAGATGGTCAGCTATTACTCAGGGCTGATAAAAATGAAATTGTTCGTGGAAAATGATGAGAAGTAATGGTGTCACAGCCTTCCTTGTGACAATTGTTAGCAGAACCAAGAGCCTCTGCGACAGGTAGGGGCAAGAACTGTCTACTGTGCTCAGGCAGCAAAGGCTATGGGTAGTTTCTCCAAGCACAAGCACATGAGCACTGTATGCAATACAACCAGGCAAAGTGCTGTTTAAGCACAAGGTCTTGGCAAGAGCTGTTCTGAAACAACACTGCCCAGAACTAACGGTAATTAGGGAGTTTCTCACAGCCCTCCAGGAAATCTGGCCTGGCGCAGGAATGCCAGAGTTTTCAACCTTGTCTCAAGAAATCCTCCCACCAAGCACTGCCTGTTGATGATGTCTGTAATGGGTTACAGAATTCACAGCTGGGGAAGCATAGCTGCCTTCTTATTTCGTGTGTCCCTATCCTCAGAGATTTGCTTCATGGTGGACCAACTTTCACAAGCTCCTGAGGGCTGAGGTCCAGTTTTAAGCATTCAGACTCCCAAGAATAGGGCAGAGAGAATACACAACTGACCTCACTTCTGGTGGCTTTTACTTGAGCTTAGCAGGGAACATGCAAGAACCATGTTTTCCAGAAAAGAAGAATCCATTAGACTGGGATATTTTTGAGTAAACCCTATGAAGGTGAAAATAACCATTTAAAGCCTCTCCGGCCGCACCAAAGAGTGCGGGTATAAGTTACTTCCCTCATGTCTAGGATACCAGAATGAAGCAACTTGGGACAGAACAGATTTACCTGGGCTCACAGTTTGAGTCCTCATGGGAGGATGAGGCACAGTAGGAGGCAGGACAGTGAGTGTGTCAGGTGCTTCACATCACATCAGTGAGGAAACAGACAGAGGCTGCCAGTGATCTACATCCTCCAGTCTGGCTCCACTTTTCAAAGGTTCCACAACCTTCCATCAGCTAGGAACGCAGGAGCTTATGGGATATTTCACACTCCAACCATAAGCACTATCCGAAGATAAGGCTGGTTTTGTCTTCTTCGTTACTGCCTCTTCAGTCTACAGCATAGATTCTACCTGTAGTATTCACTCAGTAAATCCTTGTTCATTAAACAAATCTAAGGAAGTTTTACTATAAGACCATAGCTGTCTATGATCCCTGCAAGCACGATCCTGGCCAATAGCTTTCCAGATGCAGCCAATGTAGATATACCAGGAGATTCCTCACAACCTCAGAAAGAAGCCGGCTTGGATCCACCCATGAAACCTGCGGGCAGTAAGAAAGCCTGAGAAATCCAAGAAACTCGTACTCTGTGCTTAGTGATTATTTACTCATCAAAAATATGCCAGGTCTGGGCAAGCGGTTACTGAAAATGTGAGGTTACTGAAAGTGTGACCAAAGGCGTAGGGAGCCTGAGACTCATGGCAGGAGCAAGGTGAATAACCGCTTGCACACTACCAAGCTATTGGACTGCTCTGTCTGTTTGAGGCCAGACTTCTTTTAGAAAGTTGGCCACCTCCTGAGCACACTACTGGCTTCCTTTCTCTCAGCTGAATGTCTCCTAACAACTGCAGAGAGGGAGCTATGGTGTGAGGGACAACAGCTTCAGTGAGCAGTAAGGGTGCCTGATGGTAATCCTCTCCTGTGAGCAGCTTTAAAGAATCGAGATGGACCATGAGGGTCATTTATTCCTCTCTTTTAAGACAGAATTCCATAGGCCTTATTATAGATTCTGTTTGCAAAACTAAATGGGTTTGTTGAGTAGAAGGTACAAAAAAAAAAAAAAAAAAAAAAAAAAAAAAAAAGTCTTAGAGCTGCTGTTGGAGGGTGGCTGCTTCCAGGCCAGTGACATGTTTCTTTAAAAAGGGTTACCACAAAGGAGAAGGAAAGTAACAGTGAAACAGAAATCCAGATGGTCAGAAAAAAAGCAAGCAAGTACAAGCAGACTCTGGGAAGAGAAAAGAGCAGCCCAACCTGCCTTCCGCCAACAAAGAGCTTGGCTTTACAAGAGGAACAAGAGGAAGCCTGTGAGGTCAGTGAAGAGCTAGCACAGGACACAGGGCAAGATGCAGCTCAAAGTAAAAAGGCAATGGCTGGATCACTAAGCTCTCAGTGCATGCGCCAACTGTTAAGCTAAGAGTCTCTGGCTCTATGGTTCCATTGCTGGCTTCTGTGTGTAAATAGGAATAGATATGGCTGAAGACTCAGAGTGCTCATCTTAGGAATCTTAAATACCAGGCTGCAATCCCAGGAATTTGGTCCTTAGAAAGACCTTCAGCTAGATGCTAGTTGAAGATGGAACACAAGGCCGAGTAAGCTCTTAAAGACACAAATTCCAGGAGGAATGTCAGCATGCTGTGTCAAGGTACCTTGTGACCTGTAACCCATGACATGGTTCCCATTTATATAATTAGGAACACAATACTACAACTCTGCCACCTTATTTTTGGTCTGGCTGAGAAGAGACCTCTAAGCTATAGGTCACCCAATACCATTGACATAGACTACTTGTACGCCAAGGATGAATCAAACCACAGGAGGAAGTAACTACCCCTGAACTAGGAACTTGGCCATGGTTCTTAATGGTGAAGCTCTGGGTTAAGGTGCCAAGTTCAGGTCTGTATATTGTGCTGTATAAAGAGCCATCCTAGATCCACAGAGAATCTACAGGTGTTCTTCTTGGCCAGGAAACCAATCTGAGGCAATAGATGCAACTGCAAAAGGAAGCCAGGACTCCTGGTAAGTCATGGGAGCCTATACTAGTCAGGCTCAATGTCTCTATAACGTATTTCCCAGTTGGGAAAAAGTCAGGTCTCCATTCAGTAGTACTCCCAGATCCATTGTCACCACAGAGAACTATTTGTAGTTGGAGGCAGGCCTTAGAAACTTTTTGCAACCACGAGTGCAATTTCCAGTCATTTTTCTCCCAGTGAAACATTTGGCTTCTGTAAAAATCTTCTAAGACCTCTGTGATTGAGCCTGTGAAGGAGATGGGGCTCTCAACATATCCACTTAAACATCCCTCATTGATCCTGAAGCTGAGTGCTTGAACACCAATTTGCTTTAGGTGGTACTTCCTTCTGAAGCATTCATTTCAAAAAATCAACCTCCCCTCCCCCATGGCCTATCAGTAGTAGTTTTTAAGACGAGGCTGTAGAGGCTGGGTGTGATGGATGGAGGAGTGAGAAGGAAGGTACTGTAGGGTGCCTACAGGGGCTTTTCTTTCATTGCTTCTTCATGTGGATGCAGGGAGACACTGTACTCAGCTATCATGCTGGGCAGAAAGGTCTGGAGACCATGGCTGGGATCCTGGCACTAGCATAAGAAGCAAACAGACTTCCCATATTCCCACAGGACTCTCAGCTTATCTGGCTATCACCAAAGCATTGAGTGCAGTCTTCTTTTCTAAAACTTAAAGAGCCCTCTTTTCCTTTTCTCCCCCCACCGCCCCCCCTCCCCTCTGTGCTAGCCTGACAATGGATTTTATTTTTATTTCCACCAGTTTGCCTGTGTGGTTAGGGAATATGCTCCACCCACCATAGCTTCATCTCTCAAAGTAACCCAAAGACTTTGATTATATACTTGGGTATCACTACTTACAATGAAGCCCCGAGTTCATAGAACAGGAACTGTTTAATGACTCAGCTATGGATCCTACTTTTTCAAATACTGCTCAGAAAAGAAACGAATAAAGATTTAAGCAATTAATAAATAAATGGATTGCTTAAGCAGTTTTCTTTCTAATTCTAAATGGGACTTAAAGACCATTCTCCACTAACCATGTAGCAAAACATCACATCAAGAATTACTAGAAAGCACCCATATTTTCTGGAAGGCTCTCCTTAAAAAAAACAAAGAGCTTGGGTGTTTTTTTTTTTTTTTTTCCTCCTGCTCATTACCAGAGGCTCGCCACTAAACCATGTACTTCTCAAAAGGCAACTACCACGACAAACAGGGCTGGTGAGGAGACTGTAAGCCGGGTAGCATGAGTTCTCGACCAGCAGCCTTGTGGCCTTTTTCGTCCATGCAGGCTTCTTGGTATAGAGAACGGGAGGCCAATCACTTCCATGCAGTAGGTAGCTATGGGATGACTCCATTGGTGCCATTAGGAGCTTGCTCAATAAGTTCGCATATTGAAAACATTTACCACAGCAGCTGCCACAGAACAGGCACTAAGCAAATGTCTGGTGTTCTTTATCTCATTTTCCCCATTAAAAAAAAAAATACCAAAAACATGCATTAGAAATCTATCACCCCCTGGGCCTTGTGTTGGTACCTGATATAGAGAGGAATAACAGATAATCTCATTTTTAAAATCCAGTTTCACTTTGATGCTAGAAAAAATATGAGAACTCTTTCTCCTCTGGCCTTCTGAAGTGGCTAATAAAGTGCTCATTAAAATCATGAACATCTAATGTGTTCGTCTATGAAGCAATCTGTCCTCAGACAGGAAACATTTCCAGTAAGGATTGAAGCAGCAGAAGGATAGCAGATCACAAAAGAAAACTTGGCTGGTGACTTTTGAGCATTAATGGCTCGAACAGGCTCACGAGTTTGAATACTTGCTTCCTAGCAGGTAGCACTGTTTGGGAAGGTTGTGAAACCTTAGGGAGGCAGGATGTAGTTAAACATCATGGATCTCTGAGGAGTGGCCTTGTGGCTTATGTCTGGGTCCTAATTCCAACCTGACTTCTCTGTCCCCAGGTCTGCCAAAGCAGCTTACAATCCCACTGCTACAGCTGTGAGTCACCATGAACTCTGCCCTGCCTGCTGCATCAAGATGGACTGTGTCCCCACAAACTGTGAGCCCAGATAAAGCCTCCACTCCCCTGTTACTTTCTTTCAGGTGTTTTTATCATGGTGGTAAAAAAGGGCAAAAATGAAAACTCCTTTTACTATTGCAGTCCCAGGACTCAGGACCACATCTAAGCTAAAGGATAAACTCAGTACGTTGTTGCACATTTTATTTGTACACTTGAAGTATCAAAATAGCCTCTTACAGAGCATGGTGGGATTCATCATTTTACACATCATCACTGGGGATTTAACAAAAATAGAGGTCTGTGTTCTCACCCCCATCAGTCCCATCACTCAAAAACAAGGTAGATTTGTAGACATCTATTTATAAATCTCTCCCAACTTTATGGGAAGATGAGTGCTTAAAGTACCATGTTAGCTAAGAAAAGAATAGACACAAAGAAACCCACTTCTGATTCATCTATGAATCTGAATTCTACAAATAGTAGCCAAAGAAGGAATTAATAAGAAATGTAAGCAGGATTGTTTTAGCTGTCCTGGATTTTTTGTTCTTCCATATAAAGTCAAGTATTGTTCTTCCAAGGTCTGTAAAGAATTGTGTTGGAATTTTGATGGGGATTGCATTGAATCAGTAGATTGCTTTTGGAAGATGGCCACTTTTACTATGTTAATTCTAACACTCCATGAGATCTCTTTCCATGTTCTGATATCTTCTTCCAATTTCTTTCTTCAAATACTTGTCATACAGGCCTACTACTTGCTTGGTTAGAGTCACCCCAAGATATGGCTGTTGTGAAGGTGTTGTTTTTCTGATTTCTTTCTCAGCCTGTTTGATATATATCTATATAGATATATATATATATATATATATATATATATATATATTTGATTTTTTTTTTTTTAGTTAATCTTATATTCAGCCACTTCGCTGAAGGTGTTTATCAGCTGTAGGAATTCTGTGTTAGAATTTTGGGGGTGGCTTATATATACTATCATATCACCTATAAATATTGTTACTTTGACATCTTCCACAAGAAAACCCACAGAATGAACTAACCTGGATGCAGAGGGGCTCACTGAGACTGGATGGACAATCAGGGAGCCTGCATAGGTCCAACCTAGGCCCTTAGTATATATGTTATAATTATGTAACTTGGTGATTGTTGTAGGACTCCTATCAGAGAGAATGGGGGCTGTTTCTGACACTTTTGTTTGCTTTGGGGGACCCTGTTCCTCCTGCTGGATTTCTTCGTCCAGCCTTAATATGAGAGGAGGTGCCTAGTCTTACTCAACTTGATATGCCATGCTTGGTTGATATGCGTGGCAGAACTGTTCTTTTCTAAAGGGAAATGGAGGAGAAGTGAATGGGGAGGGAGGAGGTTGGGGGGATGGACTGGGAGAAGAGAAGGGAGAGGAATTGCAGTCAGGATGTAACATGAGAGAATAAATCAATAATAATAATAATAACTCCCCACATTCTGGAAAAAAACCTAAACTAAAACAAATTTAAGTAACAGATCACTGGATATATATGAAGGAAGGAAGGAAGGAAGGAAGGAAGGAAGGAAGGAAGGAAAGAAGGAAGGAAGGAAAGAAGGAAGGAAGCAGTGAAAGTTGCCAGGAGAGAAAGGGTATTTCCTACAAGGACTGAAGAAGCCCGTGGATAGCATAGAGCTTGTGCTCAGTCTTGAAATAGAAAGAATTGCTAGCAGCTAACCACCGATCTGATCACAAGGTTCCCAATGGAGAAGTTAGAGAGAAGACTGAAGGAGCAGAAAGGGGTTGTGACCCCATGAGGAGAGCAACAATACCAACCAACCAGAGCTCCCTAGGGTCTAAACCACCAGTCTGGGAGCACATAGGGAGAGACCCATGACTCCAGCTGTATATGTAGGGGAAGATGGCCTTGTTGGGCATAGGTGGGAGAGGAGATCCTTGGACCCATGAAGGCTGAACACCCAGTGGAAGGGAAATTTGAGGGTGGGGAGGTGGGAGTCAGGGTGTAGGTGGGGATACATCCTCATAGAAGCAGGAGGAGGGGAGATGGAATAGGAGGTTCCTGGATGGTGGGGGGAATGGGGTAAGGGGATAAAATCTGAAATGTAAATGTAATATCCAATAAAAAAAAGAAAAGAAAAAAAAAAAGAATTTGCTCAGAGGCAGAAGCAGACAGATTTCTGAGTTCAAGGCCAGCCTGGTCTACAGAGTGAGTTCCAGGACAGCCAGGGCTACACAGAAAAACCCTGTCTCAGAAAAAAGACAGACAGAAAGAAAGAAAGAAAGAAAGAAAGAAAGAAAGAAAGAAAGAAAGAACTCCTCAAAGAAGGGGAAGGATGGGTATTGGCAAAGGAAAAACAAAACAAACAGAATAAGAGCAGATACAAGAATGGGAAATACTAGATAATACAGAATCTAGTTAGAGATATAGAGGCAAGACAAAGGGGACTAAAAAAAATAATAATGATAAGGCTGGAGAGGCAGGTGGAGCCAGAGCACCTGGGATTTGTTGAGCCTAGGCCACAGGATCTCAGATCAGCCAATGCTTAGCATATGGCAAACCTTAATTAATAAAGCAACTTCATGGTGGGAATCTATTCCCCACGTGTACATAGGAAGCTGCTGTCTGCACGCACAGGCAATTACAAGCATTCTGAATGCTGGGTCCTGAACCCCACAAGCACATCAAATGCTTGTCCATAAAGGTTGTCCAGCCAAACACTCTGACCAGTCCTGGCTTAGGCTGAATCAAATCCCCAGAATAAGACCCACTAGGATGTAGAGGCAGGAAGGTCAGAAATGGTCCAGCTTCACATCTTGAAGCATTTTAACCATGTGGAACATTTTAAATGAGGAAGGAAAAAAGAAAAGAAAAAAAAATCTTCTTCAGAAATTATTCCAAATAATTAAATGTTAAATCATCACAAAGCAAGCTAGGGGATTATTTCAGCCCCGGCCCCTGCCTCATCCTAACAATCTAAACAGCAGTTCATCCAGAGGAAGAACAGGCCAGGCTATGGATAAGCTTTTTTCTTCCTTCCTCCCCTAGCCCGTGTTTTCTGCTTGGCATACCTTTGTCGATTTCACTTGAAGTGTTCCAGGATGAGGTAGGCACCAGCTCAGCACTGACTGACAACTCTGTTTCTGGAATGAGAAAGATGGGGAAGGGGACAGGAAACGGGGCATTATTTAATAAGGTCACTTCCAGGCTAGGAGAAATATTATATTCTAAGGTTTCCCTTCAGAGAGAGACTGTCCCAGTACTATGACTTAGAATAAGGGAAGCAGCTCCAGGGACCAGCAGAGGCCGGCATCTCAGACGCTCTCCAAGCCAGCCAAGCTGTAGGCCAGACTTATACTTTAAAATCCCACCCTGAGGGTTAAAATGGAAAGAGCTATGTTTACAGAAAACTATACCAACAAAGACAACCACATTTTAACAAGTGGCCTTGTCAAGGAGACCAGCCTCGGACTAATTCACTCAGAAGTCTTATCAGAGGGAAAATAATGGACAACATTATCCTGATTGGTGCCTTCGTTCACTGAGTTTATGCTTCTGTGAGCAGAGAAATTCAGTTCTCAACACTGGCTCTGAAGTCAAAGCAAATAAAAGCAGAGTCATTTGTGGTGACTACAGTTAAACAGTCATTTTCAAAGGCACTGTGATTTAAAGCAAATATGCAAATCAACCGTCTGTAGGACATAATGTCCTATGAAGATTTAAAACTTTCTCAGTAATAGACAATGCTACACATAGGATAGTTTTGCTGTCTCTGAAAAGTTCAAGCCATGGAAACATATTTTACTAACGTATTTTAAATGGTGTTGTTGTAACACCTCTTTGGGCTAGATACAAACAACACATAGACAATATCACAGAACATTTATGAATCTGAGGAGGCCAGGGTCATCGGATAAAGCACTTCTGATGTCACCCCACCTTCAATCCCTTGCAACATCATGAATCTATTATGATTCCTTTTGCCTATTAAGCTTGGCATCTGTACTGTACTCTTTTCAAGATAGTGTATTTTAAGTAGCCACTAAAAACAGGACTTAATTGGAAGGCAAGCTGAACTTGTAGGAGACCAGTCATTGGAACATAGTGCCTGGCTCTACCCACAAACATCCCAGTGGCCTGGGCTGCCTAGTACTAAGGGTATGAGACCCACCTTATCTCTGACTGCACCTTTCCAGAAACAAGCAATTTCTATATTTTCTTATTTAGTGTCAAGCTTAATAGGCAAAGAGAATCATAATAGATTCATCTACCCAATGGCTAGAGATGGTATATGTCCTTGTCATTTTACCAAGGACTAACATCTGCCCACAGAAACCTTGCAAAGGTCACTTTCAGCCTGACCACTCATCAAACACTGAAGAAACACAGGGACTATTTGGTAGACTTGCTTCCCTGTCCTAGAACATGTGGGAAGGAAAACAGACACACATACACACACACACACACACACACACACACACACACACTCTGCCCATGGCCCCGGTCTGCTTCTTCACCCTGAGAGATTTTTTTAAGGTTTTCAACCTGTGAGGTCACAAACCCTTTGGGAGTTGAATGACCCTTTCACAGGGGTCACATATAAGATATCCTGCATATCAGATATTATGTTTCATAACTAGCAAAATTATAGTTATGAAGTAGCGATGAAATAATTTTATGGTTGGGGGGTCACCACCACATGAGGAACTGTATTAAAGGGTCACAGCATTAGGAAGGGTGACAACCACTGCTTTAAGGGGAACTGAAGTCCAATGGGTGTTATATCTAACAGTATGTTACACACTGATTAGCTTGTTTCCGGCTTCATTGGCAAGCTGGCAAAGACAAGAATGAAAGAAAAAAAAAAAAAACCATGGTGGTGCTTGCTTGGAAACTGGTCTTATCTCCCTCTGGAGGCTCCACTTCCTTTCCTCCTGATTGCTGCAGACACCTGCAGGTCTAAGGACATCAGCACACTTCACTCATGATTTCTGTCTTCATGTGACTTTCCATTCCATGTTCCCCTAGAAGGAGCCTCCTGGCCACACTTCCTTTCTCCCCGACCCTCTGTGTGTTATCCGTGGTGTTATTCGTCTCCTTTTCAGCCCTGCTCAGCCTACATACAGTCCCATTTTATATTTTATAGTAAAAGTCTATTATGTAGTAAGGTCATTTTTAAGAAAAAAAAAGTAAGGAACTCAAGAAAGCAGCCTTTAGCCCTGCTGTTCCCACAGTGCCTGACAATTTATACTAGAGTTTTTCTAAATAAAGGACGCATTGGTTAAGTCCTGTGCACAAGGGATGGAGGTAAATCGTACCGAGTGTTCCCTAAAGCCCAGTTCATACAGCAGCAGTTTGGAGAATGAATGATCAGAAGGAATGAAAAGACTTTCTTTCTAGAATTTAATGCCTCTCAGTTCACTTGTTCATTGATCCAATGCCTATCCATCCATCTACCCACTCAACAAATATTTACTGAGATCTGTCCCAGACGAGCCCAGCAGTAGTGAGCAAACTCAAGGCCGTGCTTGCTTCACAAAGCTCAGGGTCTGGAATGGACACAGAGAAATAAAGAATTTAAACTGCATGAAATAATGCTTTGAGGGGCTGGGATGGAGAAGGGTGAGCAGAAAGTCAGGGGAGCCAATCCAGACCCAAAATGCTGCTGTTAAGCCTTCTGTGAGTCCTGGCAAGTCCAATGAGTAGAAAAGCCCATCCTTGATCTTCTGATGACCTCTCTGGTTGTCTATGAGTGAACAATTACAAAGACCTGGTGAAGCTGTTACCCTCCTTCAGAGACTCTTGTTGCTAGAAGAAGAACAGTCTCCAGCGGTATATCTGTCTGGAGCACAGACCTGTCTTTTACCTGCACAACGTGGGCACTTCAGAGAGCCTTCTGTTGGACACAGGGAGTCTTGCCCAGGTTATCTAGCCCTAGTAGATTTTCAACCAGCACGGGGTCATTTGTGCTTTTTATCTCCCTAGCAACATCAGCACCTGCTGGGGTTGGAAGGTTGACCTAACACATTAACACCCGTGCAGCAGGTTCTCAGCTTTCATTTCCTTTTACCTTCTCATTTATACTTGGTCATGAAGAGACAGAAAAATCATTGTGTATTCAGCACGGTTCTATGAAAAGTTTGAAGTTTCCGCTGAAGTCTTAGGATCAGGATTTGAGCTGCTGGGCTAGTGTTCTGCCACTGAGCCACAACCACCAAAACGTTTTGTTGTTGCTGTTTTTTTGGAGATGGGGCATTCATTGCTAGGTAGCACAGGATGATCTTGAAGGCACCATCTTTCTACCTCAGCCTCCCAAGTACTGAGATTACATATGCTAAAATTATAAACACATGTGTAGTGTGCAAGGATGTATATATGTGGATTTGTATGTGTGGGGGTAAAGTGTATTTGTATTTGTAAAGTGTGAGGGTATATGTTTGTATTAATGTATGCACATGGGTATGGAAGTCAGAGTTTGACATTGGTGGCCTTCTAAATAACTGTCCACGTTGATTACCGAAGCAGGGTCTCTTGCCTAACACAGAGATGGCTGAGGCAACTCATCTAGTTAGTCAGCTTGCCCAGAGAGTCTCAAGTTTCCTCTCGAGAGCTGGGACTACAAGGGGGACATCATACCTGTATAGTTAGTATTCTACATGAGTTCTAGGGATCCAGATTCCAGTCCTCATACTTTTGTGGTAAGCACTTGATCCACTGAGCCATTTCCCTAGCCCCATATAATCTAACTAGATACACCTCTGTGGGCCAATGTAATAGTGACATCAACAGCATAGTTCTGGTCTAAGCAGCTCAACTCAGAACAGAATTTCAAAATTGAATAGAAATAAAAAATAAACAAAATGGCACTTCAGTGATATTCAGTTTATTACAAATAAGACAAAACCAAAACTGGAAGTGCCTAACTTTTCTACGTTACACATGTCAGTCACCTTTACTTTCTCTGGTCATCAATTTGTGGTCTCGTCCTTTCATTCCAATTAGACTGCAGATGTCTTGGGAGCTGGGAGCTGGGAGCAGGACTTGGGCACGCCCCTGTGCCCTCTCTGACTTCAGACAGCTCTAGGCAATGTCAATGTGTGGTAGTGCAGCAGGAGGGGAGGGGCAGGTTTCTGAGTTGGACGATTTCAAATTCTGTCTCTGCCACAACCTGGCCTATGACCCGGGGAGAGTTGCTTCACAAGCCCAGCGCCTCCCTTGTTAAATGGACTTAATTGTAATGTTCACAGACTGTTCTTGAGACTATCTGGAGATGAGTCAGATGAGTCAGCCTTTAGCAAAGGGGCTCTGATGGCTGCAGATAACAACTTTTTACTAACTCCAGACTCAGCCGAAGGGTGTTCAACTCCCAAAGCCAGATGGGGAGTGGTCAACCGACAGAGATGACTGGACTGGGCTTTCTCAACCCTTGAATCTTGCAGGATGAGTCCAGCATATTTCCTAGCCAACACTGGTCGTTTTCAAACCACTCTGGTGACGAGCTTAAGTATTGATCTGTCCCCTATGTGAATAAATGATAACAAAAAGAACAAATGAATCTAGAATTTCAAAGTGATTTAAAAATCTGAGGGAAAGGGAATTCCACGCTGAGATGGCTTCATGGTTATTAATCAAGAAACAAGCTGGTGTTTCTAGGCAGTCTTTCAAAGCCAAATGTTGCTTTCAATCTGAAGCCCCACCCCCAGCCCTAATTGCTTGACTGTTAGTTTTGACACGTGGATTTTATGCTGACTGTGGAAAGAGTACAGCAGAGCCATCTTAACCACCTTCCAAGTTACAAAGGCTCTCAATGATGGGGATTTTTGTGGAGCCCTTTGTTAGATGGGCAAATTGGGCACACGCTAAAAACAAGCCATAATCCTACTTGAGGCACAGATAGAGAGAAACAAACCCCCTTTTCAGCCTCGATCCCCAGCCAATTTGAAAGTACTTCCAAAGAGCAGCCCGCTTTGGATGCAATTGAGACAGCTATTAAGATTCCAAGCACCTTCTAGTAAGACAAGCACCTTGTATTTAGGTTGTACTTTTCCTTTCAGGAAAGTCAGTACACAGAACAGGCATTATTAACTCATGACTCCATATGGGAAGGCCCAAGGCCCAAGATTATCGCAGTTTGATTAGATTTGAGGAAACCCAGACTCAGGCAGAAAGCTTGCCTAGGGTCCCCTGACATGTCATCAGCTGTCAACAGAATGTACCCATGACCTCCTGTTCCCAGCTCTGTCTCAGTCTGGCTGCTGAGAACACTGGTAGTGAGTGCCTGTGTCACTTTTGGAATTGAGGGGGTGTGTGTGTGTGTGTGTGTGTGTGTGTGTGTGTGTGTGTGTGTTTCTTTCCCCTCTAAGCTCCATACTGTCAATTCAATTCTTTAAACTTTCCAACAGGTGAAGAATAAAAGGTGGTGGTGCCGGGATAGTTTTCAGGGGGAAACATATACTGAATATGTAATTTGTATCTTCTGGCTGCTCATGAAAATCACATTTAAATTAATGGGATTGAGGGTTCCCGGGATTAGTACAAATTATTTTAATCTGAGAAATAAATTCAAGTGGGTTGCTATCATCCTGCAGGATGTAATTGTTTTCCTCCAGCCACAGCAGGCTGGGCATGTAGCCTCAGAAGAGCTGGTGATTTAAAATTACTTAATTTGCCTCAGATTGTTTCAGTTTAAGGGTTTTATCTGTCTGGACTGGGTTTTCTGTATTGTGTCCTTATTGGTAGCCTGGGGAGATCAATAATGAGAATTAAATACAGAGAAACACTAAACAACGTCCAAACTGAAGCCAGAATCCCTCCCAGAGTCTCTTTTGAATCCCATAGTATTTTGCCTCCTGCTCCCTTGAGGCACTTGGCACTTTGTAAGGTGACCAGAAGGGTTCTGAGTATTCTGTTTGTCACTGCATATGTGCATCATGAGGCTGGGAATGAAGTTTTATATAATTCTTAGGATCTGCCAATTCAGAACTCAGTCAGTAGCCAGTGAATGTGTCCTACAGACCAGCACAGAATTTATTTCTCTGAGGGAGTGTGGTTGACTGTAATGTTGACCTTAGGCAAAGCCTGTGCCCGAGTCTGGGTTTCTTCATGTCCAGCCAGGATACAATTGTGTTGTTTTTACATTTTGGCTGGTGGTTTCAGAGGGATTTGACTCCAGCATGGTGAGAAAGGCAGGTTGCTTCATTAAGGGCTGCAGGAACTTGAGAAGGACCTTTGTTATGTAGCCACTGAGGTGGAACTTAGGATGGTTATTACCTTTCAAGACCCGTCCCCAGTTATCCATTTCTGCCAGTCAAACCCTCCTACTAAAGAATCCTCAAACAAGGTCGACAAGCTGTGGAAGAAGAGTTTAAAATGTGAGCTGGTACAAGACATTTCAGATGAGAACTGTAACTACTGTCTTGGGTCCTGTAAAGTGCTGAATTAACACCTATTCTGTGTGCTGGCTCTCTTGAGAGGGAAGAGAACTTATCTAAACATAAGACTCCTACAGCTTATTCCTCCCTGCACCTACATCTTTTTGAGCCATCTTCAATGAAGTGATGGAGTCTATTTCTGCGCCATCAAATCTAGATTGCCTGTGACTTATGTTCATTCAGAGTTTACAGAGATCAGACTGGCTCCGTGAAGATCAGAGATCATGCAACCATGGACTCATGAGCTGAATAAATGCTTGTTTGACGTCACTAACTTCGGGATGACCTGATGAATAAATTGCGAGCAATGACCACTTACAATAAGAAAAAAACAAGGCTCAACAAGCTTAGAAAATAGTCTAAAGCTAGAAACCCTGAAAATAGGTGAGTATATCAAAAAGCACAGCATTAGAACGTGGCTCTTAATAGTTCTAAAACTCTGTCCTAATCTTTTCCCTTAAAGACAAACAAACAAAAGACCAGACTTGATGCGTTCATGTTCAATCTGAGGTGAGTTCAAGGTTCTAAAGTAAAAGCTGGGAAGAAGTACTTCTTGTCAATGGTGTGAGGTGCTATGGAGAAGATCTGAGGACAGAGAGTCAGCTCAGTCTGGGAGGATCATGTGTTGATAGTTCCTGTGGTCATATTTAAGAGAGGCAAATGCAGGAATCTATTTCAAATGGCAATATGGGAAGAAGAGCCTTCTCACATAGACCAGCACAGAACTCAATCGATAGCAATGTCTATTCAAACTTAGTGATGTGGCCACTTCCCTGTAACATGCTTTATATCCTACCTTCAGGAGACACAGGATGATTTTTCCACGTAATCAACATTTGATCTTCATGCTAATCTGCCAAGGCTGTTTTTGGAGCTAACAAAAAGTAAATCAGTACCTGCTCTGGATGTGAAAGGAAGTTACTTGTCCCCATGGCTTCTGTGTACACTAGGTCTAGAGCTGCATGCTTGGGAACTTTTAACAAACATGTAAGGCCATGCTTCCATGCTTTAGACAAGCCAAGGAGTTGCTCATCTGTGAAAAGGAACTGCTCTTCCTGTCTCAGAGTTGTCAGCAGCAGCATTTCAGGGGCCTTGTTAGTCAACAGCAATGAACAGGACTGGGCAAAGCTACTGTGTTTGCTCATGTGTGTCACCTATAAGGCAGGCAACTTGATCTTCTGCAGATAACAGAGTGATTTGGACAGTTCCTATGCTGACAGAGTGTGGCCTCCCTTTCTTGAACATGCTTACCTATTTTCAGCAAGAGATGACCCTGGTGTTGGAGGCATTTCCTGTGGATGTTAGAACCCCTTGGGAGTGTCTGTTTGTCCTTCACTTCCCAGTGAAGTGGAACTCTGGTTCCACTGGGAGCACCCCATTCATACAGACTTTTCCCCACCCGACCTATCACCTCTCTTCACCTTTCCTGCCCTGATGCTATCAAGCAGATGTACATTCAGCATGTGGGAGAAATTAAGTTTGACACCATCTCCAAACACCATAGAAAGAAAGGTGATGAACAGACTACATCAGAGAGATACTACAAGACAACACAAAACTCAAACATGACACACGCTAAACTAGGGAGAAAAACATTCTTACTCAAAAGGCAAAGGGCTAGCTGCAAGAGTACTGAGCACAGGAGTTTCTACACAGCAACACACAGGAAGGTGTCAGAGGGCACAGCAAGCAAGTGGGCAAAGGGAATGAGCTGGGAGGCTGTAGGGAAGAAGAGGAAATCGCTTTGGAAGAAATCAGGAGTAACAGACAAGTGACCAATGGGAATGAGATGCAATGTTCTTAGACATACACAAACATACTGCATTCATTGATAAAAATGTAAAATATTAGAACTTCTATATGAGTGGCTAGAGAGATGGCTCAGTGGTTAAGCTTGTTAATCTTTCTGAGGACAAGAGTCCAATTCCCAACCCCTACATTTTCAGCTCACAGCCATTGTAACTCTAGCTCCTGGGGATTAGGCGCCCTCATTTGGCTTCTGCAGGCGTAAGTACATATGTGTACATATAGGTATACAAACATCCACAACATATTTCATTTTAATCTATAAAACCTCAGTAGGATGTTATGCTTTTCAAGACATATTGGAAGTATAAAAATAGTTTGATGACATGCTACCCTGAGAAGGCTTCTGAAGGAATAAACATTGCTGCATGGTAGGAGTATAAATTGGTTGAATCTGGTAATATTTCTTCGGAAATTAACTTAAAAGGCAGCCATGCTGTGGGGGTAGCAGCTTTTCTTCCAGGAGTATAGCCCTGCAGGTGTACTCTAATAGACAAAGGGACACTAGTACAGGACTTCAGGGTACTGTTTGGAGAAGAAAAATAGTGGAAACCACTTGTTTCTCCAACAAAAGGAACCGATGAATAAGTTAGAGCTATCTAAACGCCTCCACAGAACAGAGGGCAGGTCTGTATGTGTTGGTTTGAAATAATCACAAAATTATATCCTCAGGTTAAAAACAAGTGTGTCTAGAAAAAAATTTATAAAACCAAACTGTGTACAGTTATGTTTTTTGAGTTCTGTACACACACATGTATTCATATTCTTACCCATATAAATAAATCTACATCCTAATGAAATAGCTATAAAGGGAGAGATCCAAAAATTAGGAGTAATGTCTACATATGAGAAGAGGGAGAGTTAGTAGGCCAGGTACAGGAAGGAGGTTTACTTTTCATTGTATGCTCTTTTAAGTTTGTGAAATGTTATAGACTTTATATGAGCAAAATGAGGAGACTATAAAATGACTTCTCATGTCTCTGTGCCAATGCCTTGTGGGAACCTAGAGTACCTCAGCAGAGCATGTAGGAAGCAAACAGAAGTAGCTGACAAAGGTTGGCATGGGATGATGACTCTTGCCTTGAATTCTGAAGGATAAATAGGTACAGAGACTAACACAAAGACTCCCACAGCAGAAGGCTGGGCGAATTGGGTGAACTACTGGTTGTTCACTTGGTTTCTGAGTTCTAATCTTCCTATGTAACATTTGGTAAACTTGAGATGGTGTAGGTGAGAAGTACAGGCCCCATCCGAATGGCTCATAGATGAAAGGACCAGGCATGATGTAATGTGCAGGCAGATGAAGAAAAGGCAATGACGTCAGCAAATAAATTAGTAGAGCATTCACATAAATGTGTTTCCTAAGTCTACTGCAGCTTGCAAAGCAAAACTATAATTTCTATACTAGTGATAACAAATCCAGAATACTCTGACAAATGTCACTCTGACCTGAAATCATCAAGCTTTTCCTGCCCTTCGAGGTTTCTGGTAACACCCTCCCAACTTAAACCCTTTTATTAGGGTATGTTTTTATGCCTCCTCTCTTTCAACACCCATGCCCTGACAGAGATGCATGTTATAACCAAACGACTACATCAATGTTTGCTTCACTCTCAATACTTTGTGTATGCATTACAAGCGGGACATGTGCTTTTTCTTTCTTTTAAGTTTGCAAAACAAACAAACAAACAAACAAAAAACATTTTATCAAAAGTATTCTGTCTAAAAGTTATGATGGCAAAGGGTAAGCCAGGAAACTTGGTTACAACCAGCAGACATTTCCACTTCTTCTCACTTCCTGTTGTCATATTGTGTTTTCCACACTGAAGAGGAAGATGTGAGTTCAAGCAGTGCAGTTCATGAAAGGAAAATGGCAAAGGAGGAGATGGGGTCATCAGCTTTCCTAACAACCATGTTGAGGTGTCGAAATGGCTTCTCAGACACCTCTAAAACTTAATAGCAACCTTCTTTATGGAAAACACACTCCTACATGATGCCTTTCACCCAAAAGAAACTCAAGTTATTCAGTCCTGATAGTATCCAGTTTCCCCAAAGCCAGATCAAAAGCTGTGTGTTCATGTAGGCAAACCAGCCTCAGACACAGCAGACCAGGGGAGGCCCCTGGTGAAGAAGACCTGCCTATTACTTTGCCCGGGAATTGGCTGGTTCTCTCCACCACCAGATACAGGAACTTTGTCTTTTGAGGTTTCCATTCCTTACCATCAACCATGATCTGAAAACACTAAACATAAAGTTCTAAAAGTAAACACCACATACATTTTTAACTGTGCATCATACTTAGTGAAGAGATTTCATACAACTTCACTCCTTCCAACTTAGTTGTTAACAATACCTGTGCTACCTACAGTTATTTGGTCACAGTAGCCACCTTGAGTATCAGACCGATTGTTGCCATATTTTAGAACTTGTGTTCAAGCAACCCTGTGGCATTATGTAAACATTATGTTAAAAGGCTGACATCATTCAACTCACTTCATCTCATTAGGTAGATGCCTGGTAGTGTAACCTCCATGATTTGGGGGGACTGTTGTGATGTCTGAGTTGGGATACTCAACCCAACAGCTTGGTTTCAAATACATACATAGAAAATAGTTAAGTGAGTTAGCACTTTTCCTTGACTTTGCTAAATGAGTTCTGAACATCAGCATTCTGCATGTCCAATATCTTGGTTGGCTGTGAACTCTAGATAAGTATTGTTCTTGGTGGTTAAAGTATAAGGTACGAAGGCCCATGCTACAAAGGTCATCCATGTCAGCTGTAAAAGAATCTAACAGTCCTTTATGGGGGAAAGGGAGCTTTTATTTTGTGCATCCTTTTCACCTGTCTCTCAAGTCTAACAGTGCTTTGTACAAAAGGATTCTGGGAACTCCATGGAAATGCCAAGAAAGCAAGCTCCTCTTCCATTTTTCTTTTGTTTTTAAAGTCAGGAAGAAAATCTGGCTTTTTCCTTCCTTCTGTCAACAAGTGATGTTCTTGGGAGGATACCAGTCAAGGAAGTAGATTTTCAAACACTCAGCTGAGGAGAAGGACAAGGGAGCTGCTGGAACACTTCATCTTTGACAAAGTTACAACTTCCCTCCACAGGGGGAAAAAGCCTGGATATTTTTGTTTTTAAGGGTAAAAAAGTTCACAGTAAAATTGAAACGTTTCATGGATGTCAAAGAGCTCATAAAGAAAGGATGTTTAGGTGAGTTAGACACGTAGCTAAAAGCAAGCCCACATCTTGGGAGCTTTTAGGAGTAACTCTGGTATTTCCAAGGTGCTGGATTTACCCTCCCGAGGGCAAATGTGGAAACTGGCGATTTGACTTGGCATTGGAGAGTCAATGAATTACAGGACCAGGTGGAGCAGGATCAGACCTTCCCTGGACGTTCATGTCTGAAGACTCAAGATCAAAGTGCCCTTTAAAGTTGTGGCCAAAATGGCCTCCCACCCAGCCTTCTCTTCCTAGGCAAGTCTCCAGGTATTTATTCAACAATGGGAAAGGCCCAGACTACAGACAATGCCTTCTATGGGTCCTGTGTCTGTTCTGTGCCAAGACTTTTGAAATTTTATTTCAAAAGAACAGTCCTTGTGTCCACTTGGCACTAGTAGACATGAGGAAGGTCCTCAGGAGCAGGTAGACTTGGCCCCATTTAAGGAGATGACAAAAGATAGCAAACAAAATATGAAGGGCTCCAAGTTCAACAAAGGCTAGTATGAGCACCATGAAGAATCTTAGCCCTGAGGAAAGAGGGAGGTTGGAAAAGAACGAGAAGCAGGGGCATGATGGATTGTTAAAAATAAATAGAAAGTCCCACTAGTATTCACACATCTATTCTTTCCTGTTGATGGCTCTGATATGGAAGAATTCCCAAAGAATAGAGACAATAGGATATCTGGTTGCTCGATCTCATGGCCAGTTGCAGTCCAGAATGGCAGATCCATGAAGAGGTCTAGATCCTGTCATTTCAGGAAGCATTTGGGGAGATACGTTAATCACACAGGTGGCAAGAGAGCTCACGTAGCATACATAAAACCCTATGTTTGATCCCTTGAACACAATATGCTAGGTATGATGGTACATGCCTGTATTCCTAGTATTTGGAGAGAAGTAGGAGGACAATGAGGGTAAGTCATCTTCAGTTACAAAGAGTTCCAGGCCGCCCTGGGACACAAAATAGCTTGTCAAACTCCCCAACCCCCTCAAAATACAAAAAAAAAAAAAAAACCAGTGAGTGAAATCACACATTGACCAAAGACACAGAAGACTAACAAATGACTGAGGCCTGACATCATCAGACAGACGGTATGTGTGAAGAGCTGTTACTTATTTTGTGACAGAGAAAAGTCAAAAGTTAACGATAACCATTATCCATTATAGAAGTTACACCAAAGAAGGCTTTTAAAATTATTATTTTTATTACTATTAGCACTTATATGAATATATATAATGCATTGGATGAGGGTTTTGACATCCTGTGCATGTGGAGGTCAAAGTACAGCTCTGCAGAGTCTGTTCTCACCTTCCATTTTTATGTGGGTTCTGGGAATCGAACTCGTGTCATCAGACTTGCATCATTAAAAGGCAAGCACCTTCACCCACTGAATAGTCTCATTGGCCCCATACATTTTAATTGGACTTGAAGAAGATAACCATGCAATCAAGAGGGTCCAAAACAATGGACCAACCAATGATCGCCAGAATGCCCAAACAGTCAGCAAAAGCCTACTGTTTTGAGACACTAAATAAAGTATCTTATGCCAATTTTCACTTAATTATTCTAATTAGATAGTATCATCTTTGCTGCTCATATTTTTACATAAAACAGACATAAAAAGAATCTCTGAGACTTGTAAAGATCAAGTATTTGACTCACATTCAAATAACTAATATGAAGCTCAGCCAAGTTTACAACCCAAAGTCCATACTTTCATAACTATATGATACTATCTTAAGAAAATAATTTTTTTTAAAACTCAGAACACACTTTGGTAGGGCTGTAGAGAGTGTAACCTTGAACAATGCTAGTGATTGCTTGAACAATGTTAAAATGGTGGAGGCACTGTAACAAAAAGTAGAGCAGTAGATCCAGTAAAAACTGAAACCCGTAATTTCTATGAGTCAACGATTCTCTTCCTCTCATTGACTTGGGGAAATATACTTCTAGAAGAACTAAAACAAAGCTTCAGACACACACTGATTTTCACAAAGGTGGTTATGATAGACAATGGGTGAATGCAACCTAGATATAGACTGATGGACGGAAAAGGAGAGGGGTTTAAATATAGTGTGGTATTATGGAGTCTTAAAAGGAAATGCAACTCCAGAATATGATCCAACAAGAATGAAGCATGAAGGGGGTGTATTAACTGAAAGAAGCTAGTCAGTCACAGAAGGACAAATATGGTGTGACTGAAGTAGGGACTTATCTAAGGTACACTGGCAACCTCATCACATCAACAAGCAGTCTAGGATCTGAGGAGATGGCTCAGTGGTTAAGGGTGCTTGCTGTTCTTCCAGAGGACTGGAGTTTGGTTCCTAGAACCCACTCACAACCACTGCAGGTCTAGGAGATGTAATGCTCTCTTCTAGCCCCTGCAGGAACTCCCACACCCAGAAATAAAGCAAACACACATAGACATATGCATAAATAAAAATAAATATGTTTTAAGGCAGACTACTGGTCACCAGGGGATGTAGTGGTGGGGACTAGTCCCAGAGGATGTGGCTGTTAGGGGATGTGGAGATAGGAGACTAGTCCCTGGGAGATGGGAAGACTGATCACCAGAGGATGTAGTGGGGAGACTAATCACCAGAGGACATAGTGGGGGACTGGTTTTGTGGGGATGTAGTGGGGGGACTGGTCACCTGAGGATGAGATGTAATGGTGGGGATTGGTCACCAGGAAATGTAGCAGGAGGGAGGACTGGTCACTAAAGGATGTGAGAGAGTGCTTGTTACTCGGTGATGTAGGGGTGGGGGCTGGCAGTCTTTAATGAATATCGAACTTAATTTTAGCCAAGGAAAAATGTAGGGATGGGGGGGGGTTGACAATGACTGTACAAGACTGTGAAATATATTTAATGCCACTAAACTATGTACACCAAACAGCTACATACAATCACCCAAATCTTAAGGGAGTGTGCTTCTCATGGCTTGAAGTGCCTGTTTGTCAGAGACTGGAGGAGGGGCTAATGTTCTGGAAAGGGGCTCGATTAGATGAACTCTAAGAACTCCCACCTCTAAGTTTGTATGACAGAATAAATGCTTCATCAATTACAGAAGCCAAACAAGTTTTTATTTTTCCATACAAGCACAGATTACCTTCTATCCTAGACTGTCCCAGCCTGGCAACTGGGAAAGTGGGGCCCTGGAGGCAATTTACAATCAGATCTCTCATTGTTTATAAAGCACACCACCAGAGAAACATCTCCACCTTGCTTGAATGAGGACCAATTTGCTGCTGCTGCTACTGCTGTTATCATTATTATTACTACCATTATTATTATTTTAGAAGCTTCTAACTTCCGTTGTTATATAAAAGATAGAAAAGCAGAAAGTCAAGTTCTCACCATTCAGAAATTAATGAAGGCCCTGAAACAATTATGCCTTAAATATACAGAGATCTCCTTAATGTAAATAGAGTGTGTTTCACAGCACATCTTAGAACAAGGGATCCATTTCAGCATGACAGAGCAAGGAATGAAGCAGGACTGTAGTCTGCACTTAATTTGAGGTTTTACTTCTGTTGACGTTGACTAATGCACAAATAACCTGGCTTAAAGGATCTGAAAAACACTGGGTCACAGTGTGAAATATACGCTAATATAGCACAATTTATATAAAGATGGGGGAATGTAAATAGCTAACTGAAGCCAGCACCAGTGGCTCCAGCCAAATGAGACCAGGGAACACTGAGAACGCAAAGGGAATGTTGTTCTCCTGAGGACCTCTGCGAACACTACCCTCAGGTTTTTTCCTAGCTCAAATGCAATGAGAAAATTCAAACTGGATTTTTACTGTCTGAAAATATGTGTGCCTCTGCTTTGGTGCTCAGAGAAAGCTGAAGAAATAACTCAAGTTCAAAGCCAGTATGGTACCAGGTCTCCAAGGTTTAGGGCCTGCAGTCTAGTGGGGGTTAGCTGAACACATGGTCCCTAAAAAAGCAGCATGGCTGGTTTGCAGGTGGCACCAACAGACTTGACAGAGAGTAGCTGGGAACAGAAAGGTTTAGTGCTCACAGACCAGGCATGAGAATAGGCCTGACCCACATTGATGGTCACATTTAACTTTTATGGTGTGGCTAAAGAACCAATATGGCATGGAACATAATTTAATCGTTAATAAATATCAGTGACATCCTTCCACAGGGAAACTATAGCTGTGGCAGCTACCAGTCATTCTGGGAGTCCAGCAGCTTCTAGGACTTTCTATATGTGTTGACTGCTTGAGACTGTTGTAAAATTCAAGGGAAAAGAAGACAGACACCATAGAAAGGCCATTAATAGATTTTAGGTAACTGAGGTGGGACCTCAAAAATGGAAGAGGGAAGGGGGAAGTTGAGATGGCATTGCATTGGCCATGTGTTCTTTGGGGTTCCTCTCTGGCTGACTGCTGTCTGTGTTGAATTCTCCCATGGCAGAACTGCACTTCTCTAAAGTTGCCCCTGGGGAGGAGATCCTTCCTAGGCATCTCTAGCAGGTGAGACATGTTAAGCTGGCAGTAGAGTATGAAGGTTCTTTACAGCCTGCTCCCACATTCCAGTCAGGTTGAGTCATAGCTCACCTTCTGGCCACACTCTGCCCTTCCAGACTCTCTTCACTGGGATGCAGGGTTCCTTCCCTCATTTCCTCCACTCCATCCTTCTTTGATATTCAAACAAGGACAAGCATCAAGTCTGTCTCACCCACTACTGCAATTATCACTGAAAGAATACAGTTGGTGATGAATAAAAGTTTATTCTGTGTGAAAACAAGAGAATCATGCTGGTTTCTTCCACTCTGGTCCCAGGACCTGAGCAGCCCCCAATCACATAGAACCCAGAGGAAGCAGGGATCCCAGGTGCTCTAACTCGGGCAGTATCTTAGGTTATCTTAGGTAAGCAGACAGCAAGGCCCACCCCAAACAGGGAGTAACTGGGACCCACAAGGACCCAGGAAGTCACTCCCGGCCCGGAGCACTGGTTCCCTTTGGTCTGGGCCAGAGCACTGAGCAGATCTTGGGCAGCAGCTCTGACCCCAATCTCTAAGAACCCAGAGGAAAGGGGGCTCCCAGAGCTCTAACCTGGACAGCATCCTGTCTGCGCTTGAGCACTGAGCAGATTTTGGGCCCCAGCGCTTACCCCAGTAGTTACACCTACCTCACAAAGTTCTGATACCAGTAGTTACACCCACCTCACAAAGTTCTGATACAACCAAGATAATAGGAAAGACAGGCTTCAGTCAGGAACAGAGTAGGTAGCACCAAGGAGATACAGATGGCAAAAGGCAAGCGCAAGAACATAAGCATCAGTAACCCTGGGTACTTGGCATCATTAGAACCTAGTTCTCCCACACTAGAAAGCCCTGAATTTCCCATATCACCAGGAAAGCAAGATTCAGATTTAAAATCACTTCTAATGATGATGATAGAGGACTTTAAGAAGGACATAAACAACACTCTCAAAGAGGAAACACAAAAATCCCTTAAAGACTTACAAGAGAACACAACCAAACAGGTGAAGGAATTGAACAAAATCATCCAGGACATAAACATGGAAGTAGAGACAATCAAGAAATCACAAAGGGAGACTACGCTGGAGATAGAGAATTATAAAAAGACAACAGGAAAGGATAAAGAGAAAGAACTCTCTCTCTCTCTCTCTCTCTCTCTCTCTCTCTCTCTCTCTCTCTCGTGTGTGTGTGTGTGTGTGTGTGTGTGTATGTGTGTGTGTGTATGTGTCTTACAAGTAGACAGTAGACATCATCCTTTTCTCTGAGATGGGAAGAACACAGTAGTGACCTTCATAATGGTTTCCAACCTTATTTTATCTATACATTTTCCCCAGCTAGATAATCAGCATCCTAAAGACAGGGGCAATATAGGAGAAACAGTCCATGTTTGGCTTACTGCCAAGCAGAAAACAAGAAATGATTGAATATATCTTTTTATAAAATTTCCAAAAAAAAAAAAAAAAAAAAACCTCCCAAGTAGTAATGACCCACAGGTTGCCCTCAACGCTGGGATGTGTTCTTGGGGCTCAAATATGGCAGCTGAGTAAACAAGTATCTGACAAAAGAGAGGCAAACAGGAGATGCCTTAGGTTTTGGCGAGCCTATTCAGAAGGATGATCCAACGTTCTTAGTCTTGAGAAAGCTCAAAGTGTCCTCATTCAGGAGCTGTTTATATGCACATTTCATGGGCCAGCTTATCAGATCTCTCAAGCCTGACTGACTAAACAGAACAAAAGGAGAGAAAAAAAAAGAGAGAGAGATGGATGCAAGCTAGACACTGCTCAGAGGGCACCAACACACCAATGACTCATGATAAGTTACAGCTTAGGCATCACTAGACCCTGCTAGGCCCTTCCTTCCAGTAACTCGGTGGTGAACATGCAGCATTGTGAGGTGTCGTCTTCCAGAGAAGACTGAGACCTCTGGGCAATCCATCAAGAATGACTTCCATTCAACAACAGATTGTTTGGCATTTAATGCAGAATGTTTTAATTTGCTGAGAAACTCACTTAAGTAAAGAATTAAAGAGCTGTCCCTGCCAGATAAATTGTGTGACAATAGAAACCAGAGACTTCCTATCTCGTATCTATTCATTTTTTGTTATCCATCACATGGAAAAGAACCAAAAGAAGCATCACAAGGAAATGCATATGGAGCAGAGATCTTAAACAACATTCCAGTGCACTCCTAAGCTCCCTGCTGTTCAAGGCTATGTGACCCCCAAAGGTCTCTGCACAGAAACTCCTATAGAAGAAGCTTGTTTGTCAAAAGTCAGCATGAAGCCAAGAGGGGCAGTTCACTTCCACACTCTAAAAATATTCACAGGACTAGGACCCAGGATGGAATTAGCTGGACATGATTCTGTCTGAGCCCTCAAAATAAGCAGTATGCATACAATTTAATCCTCTTCCAAAGATGTGACACACTTCCAAGGATGAGCAAGTGGCAGGCCTCTAAGTGTGACTGGCTAGAGTCTGCCTGGACAGCTCAGAGGACAAATACTTAATTTAGGAAAGCCATGCTGCAGGCCCAAATCTCTGTTGGTGATTGACCAAATCCAAATCTGAGACTCCAAAGGAAATTATGGGAACCTCTTGAAAGAAAATATTAACCAATTATTTGCCATTCTGCTGCCTTCAGTCACACCACCTTCTTTAGAGGCCATATTGTCCCAGGCATTAATTAAGCTAGGCAATTTGGCCTAAAGCCATGCCAAAACTGAGAATGACATGCTTCAGTGTGGTCTCCATGAACTACAGAGCATAAACACTCAGGCACATGCGCATACCCATATATACGGGAAAATGGAATCTGTTTAGGAAGGGTTACCTGCACCTTACTAAGAGAAAGGAAGGGAATTACTGTTCGATACATAGGTTCTATGAGCTACACGTGTCAAGCATGTGTATCTTTCTTATCACATTTGATCGTTACAGTGACTAGGAAGGAAGCATCATTTAGTAAGTATGGAAACTCTGGCTCTGAGAAGTTCAAGTCAATTGGAAATCATGCGGTCACTAAATGATGGATTCAGAGCCAGATCTGTGAGACTTTAAGAGCTACACTTCTAACCTAATGATCCCGAAGAACTAGAATTTGTTCTCCTGAGTAACAGGGAGCTAAAGAAAGCTTTCCTACTACAGAGCAGGTGATGTCATCTAACTCAGCCCAGCTGCAGACAGGACCTCTGATGGATTGCACAATGCCAGCTCCATTCTTCTGCCACACTGATTATTTCTTTAAATTCCGATGCAAAGCACTCCCATCAGGTGGAGCAACCATTGATGAGTTCCAGACCCCTGAGAGGTGTGGAAAACCAGCCTCAGCAGTCTTAGTTTGCTTCCAGAAGGGCCCCCCTCCCCTGTGCTGCCCATCTTTCAGCAGAGTGGCAGTGTGTTGGACACTGGACATTCTCCCTAGTTTTAGTGTCACGTCCATGGTCTTCAGTGTCTCTGCCTATGATGAAGTCTCCTATTGCTAAGATGAGAAGTTAATGATGCTGTACAAAGATGGCCTCCAAATGGAAACTTTGTCTCCTGGAGGGAGGCTCCTGAGACTCAGCAGTAAACAATTGCAGAAGTCTTAGAGAGCCTGGAACACCTCAAGGTTTATGGAATTAGAAAATGAGTACCGGGGTGGGGCTGAGGGAGGGGACTCTCCAACACATTGTCAATGCTCTTGTAAGCAACCCCAATAAACTCACTGATTCAGCAGGTTGGACTTCGGTGGAATCCTCCCGTTGCTCCGACTCCCTATCTGAGTCCAGCCCACGTTTGTTCACATGTCCCCAGGAAAGTCACATAACAATCCCATCATAAGTTTGGAGTTCTTGCATTGCGTATGCAAGGCCCCGAATTAATTCCACTGAGTTTGGTTATGATCATTCAGTTCTTGAGTTATTCAGGAATATTTTGTGAGCCTTGTAAAGCATAACAACAGCACAAAGCAACTTTTATCAGTTGCCTTGCTATGTGCCAGGCTCAGACCTGGTATCTCATCAGATCATTATCAAGACCTTATGGGGTGGGTGCTAATTGTATTCCCATTTACCAATGAGAAAACTAGGGTACACAAAAATGAAGCCATTTACTCAGGTTAAAAAAAAAATAAAAAGCCAACTTTTAAGTCTGCTGAGGCAGCCAATGCTCCCATGTTACCCTGCTGAAAATTACTGTCATCATCTGACATCACTGCTATACCTCCCGTTAGCGCCAACGGGCTCCTCATTCACTACTTGAAAGCCGTTCCTAGAAACAGTCTAACTTATCAAAAGTTGTATATTTTCAACTCCCAGAGTCCATGAAAGAACGTTTAATTCCCTGACACTAAACGCTTCTCTTCATTTTAACTTCCTGGCTGTTTAAAGACTTCTTGAGCTGGCTCCAAGTTTGCTGAGCCTACCCAGAAAACAAAACCTTCCTAATGGCTTGGGTTTTGTGGACTTCATAAACATTCTTTCAATGATAAAAGGCTCACATGTGGTGTTATCTTATTGAATAATGGGCTGGTGTGCCTTCTCTTAAATGCAATGCTTGAGCAGTGTTTTTGTAGGCCAGTGATACATTAGAATAATACCATATATTTATATAGTGCTTTGCAATTTCCAAAGTGCTTTCCCAATTACTGTCTCATTTGATCCTTGCCGCAGGCCTTGCAAAGCCAGCCTTGCAACTGCTATTACCATCCTGGTTTTATAGGCAATGTGGTCAAGTAGAAGGAATCTCCAGCTTTGAAGGAAAACAGGATAGGGTTCTGCTCCCTGCTCCTCACTGTTCTCACTTTGTGACCTTGAGTTATCTTAACGTTCCCAAGCTTCATCTTCTTTCTTGGCCAATGAGGAGGCAATAATTTAGGTTCTGCAGAGCATCAGTTGAGATGATATATGACAAGCCATTAAAAGGGTGCTTACCACTGGTTTACTGGTATTGTTATTTGTTTTACTAATTACTGATTTTATACTTTTAATTTTAGACATTTATATAATTTAATATAGATTTAATTCTATTTGCTACTATGATATCTTTATAAACAGAAAATCAAAAAGGTGGTAGTGGAATCTAAATACTTGGGACAAAGCAGGCAAAGTAGGGTTTTGTTCATGGGCACAGGTTGGGACGGAAGGGCGGACTTGTGACCTGAATGGACTTGGCAGCTTGATGCACAGGAGCAGGGAAATCAGCATGATGGCCAAGGAGTTCCCATGGAGACCTTTGCTCTCCACGAGCTTAGCCATGTTGGCTACAACCAGCCCTTGCCTGCCATCCAGGTCTTTCCTGCAAACCAGGAGAAGACCTCAGTCTAGTTGAAGGGTTCCAGGCACTGGGCTTTAAAGAAATAGCATCAACCCTCTGGTATAATCTACCTCCTGTGCATGGGAATACTGTAATTCTCCTCTCCCTGAGGGCTCCTTTCAGAATATGACCCGTGATCCCTCTCTAAGCAAGGAGAGCTGACAACTCTAAGAAAGCCTTACCTTCAGCACAGGTACCCACGTTAGCCATAAGGAAATGTTTTTTAGCCTTTCCTGGGAAAGCTCAACCTTCTCTGAACTTTCACCTCAGCCCACCCTAGGACACAGAAGGCATTGGAGTTGTGGTAAAGCAGATGTAAGAAGAGCAGATGGCAGAAGGCTGCCAATGAGGATCTTACATGTTCCCGAGGGCCCATGCTAAATGTTTGGTCACCAGCCTGTGACACTACTGTGGGAATCTTTAGGCCGTAGGACCTAGTGAAACTGAGTGATGTCATCAAGTGGGCACTTGAAGGGGATAGTGGGACCCTGCTTATGACCCTCCACTTCTTAGCCTTCACAGACATGCTCTGCTCCACAGTTCCTGACATGAGGTTCTGCCCCGCTATAAACCTAGACACAATGAAGTCAACTGACCATGGACCAAAGTCTCTGAAACAGTGAGCCAAAATAATAGCATCCCTCTTTGTAAGCTGCTTACCTCAGGCATCTCATCACAGTAGCAGACGGCTGACTAACACAGTCAGCATTTGGCTTCACTCTAGGGTGAGCTGTTGTTTACCTGTTTGCCTTTGGTTTCTATGACTATAACATACATGGGAATCACGAGGATGAAAGGAGAGAATGGTTGTGAACCTTCAGGCTCTGCTTCCATTAGAGCAAGTGAATGAAAGGTGGTGGAAAGTTTGGGACCTGAAGTGTTTAATATTTGAGATTTCTTCAGACTGTACAATGCACTAACATATACAGGGTCATTTGGGAGATGAGATACAGGAGAAAACAGGAAATTTGTTTGTTTCATGTATAACCTTATACATATAGCCTGGAGGCTGTTCTGCATACTATCTTTGGAGCAGCTGCATTTACACTGTGACATGCCACATGAGTTTAAGTGTGCGACTTCCCACAAGTAAAGATATGTCTGGGCTCGGAAAGTTTAGAATTTTGGAGTTCTTATTTTCAAGATAGACATGTTCAAACAGTAGTAGTGTTGTGATAAATTATACCATATTGATTTAGGCTTTCCCAATCTGGATTATTTATATGGTTCAAACAAATATCTACTTTTTCCTTCAGTTGATTCCCATTATCTGCTGGGCCTGGTGGCACAAGTCTGTAATTCCAGCTGTTGTGACCTAGAAGTGATAACAAAGTCACTTTCTAACAATTTCTAGGACCCAGATGATGTCATATATGGAGTCTTTGAGTAGTCTTAATTAGGTCATTGGTACTTCTCTCAAAGTCATTGAACCCTAAAGGTCAGACATGCATGTCTAGAGCTTTTCCCTTGTCATCAGATAAGAAATGGAAAATGGTACAGGTCTTAAAATTACTGCCATCAGTCAAGTATCATGGTAAGTACATGGCAGGCAACAGGCCCTAAGGGAAGGTTCACATCAAGAAATCCCCACCCCTGGGTTTTTATTTCCTTGTGGGATCTCTCATGTTCTCCATAACCTAGAGGAATGTCCCCAAATCCTACAGGTCTAAGCTGCCTCATTCACATGACAGAAATCTCAGCTCTGACCAGGCTTTTCCTTTATATTTCAAAAGCTAGGTCTTCATGGCAGAGGGTTGAATTAATCACTTGCCACTGCTCATGGGACATTTATCAACCGCCTTATGGTTTATGAAATAATCTCTCTGTGTCTCTGTGTCTCTGTCTCTGTCTCTGTGTCTCTCTCTCTCTCTCTCTCTCTCTCTCTCTCTCTCTCTCCCTGTCATTCTCTTTCCATATTGTAGTGCACTGTACTCTGCTTCAAGCAGCCATTATACATAGTGTTCACATGTAGATTTTTGTCCCTACTTTCTCCTGTACATAGGCACAGCTCCCTGGGTGTAGGGATGGTTTATGTTGTAGAGGGAGTGTTTTGGAACCTTTTCTCCTTTCCCTAGTTAAAGTGTGTAGCATTTTCAGGACCATTCACATTGTGCTGGGTCCTCCCACTTCACCCGCTAACAGCTGCATGCTGTTTACACTGATCTTCATGGGTTTTGCCCTTTACAGCTCATCGGGTCATCCTTTGTCCCATTCTGTGTCTACAGGGCTAATCTCTACGAGCAAATCACCCACAGTGTTATAGACACTGGGATCTGGTTGTGTTTTCCCAGTGTAGATACCAACAAAAAGCTGAAAAAGATAGATTTCACTCTGTGTCCTCCTCACCTTTCCTGTTCCATCTTCCTGGACTTTCTAAGAATTTGGTAGGAGACTCATTTCTTTATATGTCTGCCTTCTACTAGAATGCTCTTCTGTGGCACTAGTTTAGTTCCATGGGGTTCCAACCACCTCATTCTATCTCAGGCCAACTGCTGGTCTTATACCTGTCTTTTCCTAGTCATTCCTTAACATTGCCCTCCATTAAAAGAAGCACCTTCACTGGAATGTCTTCAACTGAACTCTTTTGAACATACCATTTTCTTTTCCTCTTAGGACAATTATTTAATTAAATACCCCAGGATCATCATACACTATAATTTACCAATATTTTGCAGGTATCATGTCATAGTTAATTTTACATGTCAACTTGGCTGGCCCACAACGCTGAGAAGTTTCTGTGAACATGTTTTTGTATTGGATTGAAATGGGTGAATTTTAAGTTTAGAGGATTAATTCCACCACATAGGTGGTTCTCATTTAATAATTCCAAGGCCTGAGTTGAACAACGGACTGGTCCACCCTAGAAAAAAGAGGGGATTCTGACTGTAGACTAATTCTCATTCAAACTGCTCTTCTCTGGTCCCTAGGCTGATAGCCCACTGTGTATATTTCAGAGTTATCAGATCCCATAACTATATGAAGCAATTCCTTGGAATAACCTACACACACACACACACACACAAACACACACAAAGCTACATACACACATCTTACTGATTTCTGAAGAACCTTACACATGGCTGTCCAGATCTTTTGATTCCCACGTACCACCCACATGCTGAAGAAACATGTATAAATGTTCCCTTGTGGGATTCTATGAACTTTTCTCTAGTTTACATACCTTCAAGCAAAATGTCTGGATGATAAGATTAAAAACTTACTTTTAGTGTTGAAGTGCAAAGTTCCATCAAAATTATAACATTTTATAGTTGTCTACAGAATATCTTGTACTTACCAGCCATTAGCTTTAGTTATTACAGACAAAAATATTTGTGAAATGAATGTTATCTTTGTCATACTGAGCTTTCAGCAGAGAAGTATATAAATGATTGGGTATACAGTTGGTGCCCAATAAAAATGCAACTATTCTTGAAACTAAAATTACCTACTCAACACAGTTTACTGTCTACATTAATATAACCTTATTATGTTGCTACCTCAATCAACATGACTTATTACAGGAAATTCTTGGCCAATAAGAGAAAGGTTGTAAATAGCTTTCTAAAATCTCATTCAATGAACATCTAACTGATCAAATTTTGAATGACAGGCTGTCTGTATTTTTCAAATCCTCTCTCTCTATGCAAAATTTAAGGATTAGGTCAAGATTCCATGTGTCTAATTTTAGCTGCCTATGAACCAGAAGAGATCTAGTGTGCACCCATCACAGATGGACAGATAGTACCTCCAGCCTTCAGTGTCCTCATCTGTAAGGTAAAAGTGCACCCACTGAAAATTTCTAAGGCATTGAGCATGGAAAAGCTATGGAGAGCAATTACCATTGACCGTGGCAGAGTCTTGAAAGTCTGAACACTAGCATAACAATCTTATGATCTGGGGGTAGAAAAGAAGATGTAAACAGTGGAGTAGTGTCAGAAGCAGAGAGAAGAAGAACAGAACTGCATGACGAGGATGATAATGGAGATCATTGGAGGTATATACATTCTGAGTTTACACTAAAAATGGATATAAAGGTGTCATCCCCAGGATGTTGGTGTGAGAAGGCACTGTGAAATTTTAAGAGGTGATGCCTACTGGGATCTCTTTAGGTCAGTCGAGTATGCCCTGAAAGGGAGTCATGAGACCGACCACTGCTTGTCAGTCTCCTCTGGTTCTTGTTCAAGTTGTGACCACTTACTCCCATATACAATACCGCCATTGCCACCTAAGCCCCATGCCAGTGATGGTAGCAAATGGTAGTCATGGTACTGGACTTAACCCTTCAAATGTGTGAGCTCATTTTACTTCTGAATTAAGCAATTGCCTTGGTATCTGTTGTCGTGTAGCAAATCTGACTGATAGAGCAAGATGAGGCACTTAGAAGACAGTCAAAGGTGCCTCAGGCAGCTAGTGAAATATCCCATGCAGTCAAGACTATTATCTTGTCCAGTTTAATGATGAAGAAAGTCAGAGAGGAGAGCTTTTTGGGAGCTACAGGATGGCAGCTAACTTCCCCTTTTGTTTCCTTATGCACTTTTGAGTGTATAATGAACAGTAAACCAAATGGTTGAAAAAAGTAAGATAACAAATGATGACCCTGATGATACAGGATCTATATTCTCCATATTCTTGAACTTCCTCCCCAATAGTGAATAGTGGCCCTTTTAGAACTTAACAACAGTAATTTTTTGTCACTAGGACCCAAATACTGAATTAAAACAATTTAAGTGAGAAATGCTTTACTTTTTCTCATTGCTTCAGAGGAATGTCAACCCAGCATAGAAGGACAGTATGGTTGGAGTGACCCAGTTCATGGCTGTGGTGGTGTGTTTGTTGAGTACCTGTTCACATGGCTCGGACTAGGAAGCAGAGAAAGCAGGTAGGACCTAGGACAAGCTATCATCACTTCTTCAATCTAGCTGCATAGACTTGGGGCCTAGGGCTCAAAACATGAGGTCATGAAGAATATTCCATATTCAAACCTAACAGTGCGTACATCCAGTTGATCAGGGATATGACCATTTAATGGCAAAGATGTGCATCTTATTTACTAAGTCAAATGGCATCTCATGGATTCTATCTATATTCTGTAATAATACTGGAATAAACTTTTTTCTCCCTCCCTTTCCTTCTTTCTTTCCTTTTTCCTTCCTTCCTCCCTCCCCTCCCCCTCCCTCTCAGTGGGTCACCTCTCCTCCTCTAATATCTACAGTTTCCTGAAAACACAAACGTAACAACGTAACAACTAAGCATTACAGAGACAGCTTGCAAAGGGCCTCAGATTCAAGCCTCCATTCTTTTGACTCCTGGCTGAGTTTCCTCTGTCTGGCCTTCCTTTCTGTCTCTCAGTTTTTCCATCAGGAAGAGGAAAGGATTAGGCACTGTCACCTCCATGACACTGCCATCTGCTGACACCACTGCTACTGCTGCATTGTGTGATTCTTCATCTTACAAACATGTCTTTCCACCACTCCAGACCCTGATGCCCCCAAAGAACTGTAAATTCCTCAAGAGCAAAAGCTCTACAATATATATATTTTTAAACCATATAAAATGCATTTTAAAAAATTCCCCATAGTGCTATTGGCCCAGGGAATGATCACAAATATTTTCCAAATGAACAAATGTGCCTTTGCAAGTTTTGACTTACTTTGTAGCCAACAAACACTATCTGTTTTAGTAATCCTCCCACCCCCGACATGAATTTGGGGAGATGGTGGGACACTGTTGAGAGCTGAAGTGATAGTCTTTCTCATCAATCACAGTCATGAGTCCCTAATGCCTACAAGATGCCACCCACCAAGGGAGGACTGGATGGCATATGGCTAAGGCAGAGTCCATTGCATCAACCTCAGTCAGGATCAGGAGACCTCACAGCCAAGGAGAAATTACATAAGGCTCAGAAATTTGCTTTGGCACAGGCTGGGGACAGCATGGCACCACTTCGTGTGTGTTCAGCAGTTTCACTATCCCATTTTTCTGTCTTATACTTCCAGCATGAGAAAAACATTTCTGGACAACTGCTTACTGAGTGAGCTAACCTGAAAGAAAGCTGGCTCCCTAGAGCTATCTAGCAGGTAACTATGCCATCTTAGCTGTTAATTCATTTTGTAAGAGGACTGAAGATCGGCTTGAAGACTCCAGAGTCATCTCTACTTCTCTTATAGGAGAAAATAGATACAACTACTTATGTTTCAGTCTCCAACCTGATGCTGGTGTGACTCCATCTTGAGATTCGTGACACTGCCCAACTAAGGTGCTGAAAAGATAGGAGCAACCTTTATTCACTCGGGAGCTGTTTCTAGCAGAGAAGACTCCAAGTTTCCTATTCTAGACTCTTCCATTTTTCTTTTCCTTTGCCAGCCTTTAGTTTCCCCACCCATTTGCATCACCATGAGGAGGTGAGAAAGTGAGCCAGTAAGTGGGGTGAGTGTCCAGCAGTTTACCCACAGAGCTAAGTGCTATTAAACATGCACTCTGAGGGTCCCCATTTGTTACAAATGATAGAGAGATAGCTCTGGTGCAAAGAGAATGCTGGGCTGGGGGAAACCTTGAAAGGCCTATTGGAGTAAACTCACATTACAGCTTATAAAACTGGAGCACAGTGAGGCGGGATTTGTCTTTTTGGAGGTGACACAGATTCAAACTAGAAGCCAAATATTCACACTTTCTGTTCAGTGTTCTCCCTTCTGTTAACTGGTAAAGGGAGAGCAGGAAACGAGAAAATATCAGCTCATATTTCTAACTTATTCTAGGGAGGATCACATACTGTCCACATTAAACATGCACATTCAATTAAACTTTCAGGAAGATTCCAGTAATGTTCACATTCAACAATATTTCCTGGCCGCTCAGTATGTATCTTTTCATTTATATTTTCTCAAAGGACTTTCAGCAGAGCCCAACAAATCTAGCTTTTAATGTTTTCATTTTTCTGAGAGTGAAACACAGACTAAGAGAAAAAGATGTGTGTCCAAGGGTGCACAGCCAAGAAGAACTTAATTCCATGTTAATTCATCTTCAGTCTCTGCTCCAAGACTCTGTGCTCATCTAAACACTCCCCAAATATCAGCGGCTGACATTCAACAAGTTTTATTTCTAGAACTAAGATTTCCTCATTATTCTCTCCTAAGTTAATGCACTGTTTTTATTGAAGTAAATTGGTTATTTAGCAATATAACTCATATAATTATGAATTAAGAGAATTAATGGAACACACAAGTGCTGTGTAAAAGTTAAACAATTTTTTTTGAAATTTAAAAATGTTCATTCATATAGTGCCCAAAACATCATTTGGAAACAGCGATGATCACCCCACACATTGAGTATCTCACACATCAGTATCTCACAGGCACATTGCAAGAAGGAAGGATATAGCACCCAGGATACCCAGGGCTCTGCCCCTCTCAACACATGGTGCAGATTAAACACCATGACCATAATCTCTTGAGATTCTACCAATGTGTTAACGTGGAAGGGAGAGATCTCACCAGGCCCCACCCATAAACAAAGAACTACATGCAACCAAGGGATGATGGGAGTCGAAGCAAGCTTCCCCCATGAGGAGCCTCCTAATTGATTATCTAATACCAAGTGGTCAACCCTGAAATTATATACATGCAAGCAACACTGAATGGACAGAGCATGTTGTATTTATATATTTATGTGTGCATACTTACACTTACAAACACATGTACAATTAAAGAAGAGACTAGGAACCTGTGAGGAAGCAAGACATTAGGAAGGGGTGGGAGTAGGTAGAAGAAAGAAAGGGAATGGAGGGAAATGATAAAATTGCACTGTAATTGAAACACAACAATCCCAGACACCATACTCTTAGATCAGAGAACCAGGGGTGAAGTTTGGAAATTGACTAATTTTTCTTAGAATATAGATTTATTAATAAACATGTTTAGTGGAGATGAGAGACTCTCACAAATCTACCATATGCCCAGGGGATCATGACTAGGGATATAGTTGATGATTTCATAGCTATTGGGAGTTGACTATGTCTTAGCTATCAGGTTTTAAACTCATATGCATTAAATTTGATGAAGGCCCAGGTTTAGATATGTAGGTCTTCTTCTGGTAATCAGAGAACTTGAACTTGGTTCCTGCAAGGGCATCCATTACATGTTTCTCGTTCTGCAAGTTGATGCAGGTGGACATGATGAGCTGGCCAATAGAAACACGGCCACTGGGCCCCACAGCTTCTCAACGGCAGCCATGGTGACTGTTTGGGACCTATCAGTCCCAACATGAAACAACACTTCACTGACTCAGATGATGTTGAAAAGGTGGAGATGAACTGGAAATATGAAAGCCAACTCTGTCATAAGGATTACTGTGCACCTGGCACAAACACAGAGGAACTCCTGCGCCTGGATAGGGATGCTCATATTCACCCGACCCCATAGGTCACAGAGTGAGAGTTTATCTATATCTGCCCTAGGTTAAAGATAGAAAATTGGACATCAGGGACAACTTAATAACCAGACTTTAGGTATGGCTTGCTCATAGAATAGGTATATGAGTAACAGGGGATGGGGTGGTGACGCTTGATGACAGAAGAATCTTGGTGTGCCCAAGAAAAGAGAGGCACTGACAATCTTGAAAGCATCCAGTGAACCTGATACTAACAGTCCCTAAACCACACCTCAATATCATGGGCCCAACGCCAGTGATATGACTCACTGATAGAAGCATATAGTGGTTACTCACCATCCATTATAGTTTCAAAGAAGTACTGTTATTTAGTTGCAGTCACTAAATAACAAAGCTAAGAAGAGAATTCCCAACAAGCCATTATGGATTTCTGAAGATCTTTCTGATAAAAGTCTTCCCAAAAGTCTGACTTCCTAGAAGCCTTGGTGTGAGGCCCCAGGGTAGAACTTTATCCTCACAGGTAACCACCTCATCAGAGATGGGGCTTCCCAAGGCAGCGAGGTAAATATACTGGACAAAATAAGGGCTACATGGGCTTTCTACTATCTGCACACCCTAACCCATGGCAATAAAGCTGGTCATCTGAATTAGAGAGAAGGATCCAGAACAAGGAACTCCATGAAAAAGGAACTCCATGAAAAAGGACACAGTCCAGTCATCTAGGGAAGGGCTGGCAAGGAAGTGAGGCAAATAGGGCCAGCAGATGTCACAGCGATGCCTGCAAAGTTAGGCCAGCCTCCTGACCAGTGGCACCTGTATCCTGGCTAATTAGGAACTGGGAGGGGGGGAGATGTGAAAGGGCGAAAGAGGAGAAACCTCTTCATAGGCTTTCTACCTGGAAAATACCGACCTTATGGCCTGCACCCTAGCTTGGCACCTTTTCAAGGTGACACATTAGGTAACCACCCAAAACACACATTCTTTAGCTCTTCTGGCTTCATAAAAGCTAAAATAGTTGCCAACCTTGACCAGAAAGAAATAGAATAAGTCCATATTTTCTGCTTTTTCTGAAGAAAAAAAAACATAATAAAAGCCTGCATTCTAATGCAGCTACAAATAAGCAGTTAATCGGTGATCATTTCACTGGACAGGGTAAGCATATCCAGGAGAGAGGCTCCATTACCCCTCACTGGATCATGCTCAACATTCTTTATTGTTTTTCTCTTGCTGCCTACCCTTGCTGGCATCTGGGTTTGTAAATTCTATTACATCCTCTCTTACTAAATAACGGAAAATTGTTACTAAAATGCCACTTTCATTCCTTCTTCAGACATCTATATTTTTATGATGCTAGTGTTTGAGACCTGCCATTTTGTTGTATTCATCAAGAAGTTAAATAAATATAAAACATATTGGAGCAAATATCTAGATGCAATACAGAGATATGAGATTGACCAGCATTTGACACCTGACTTCAAAGAAAAAGCCTGAATGAAGGATAAAAGGCTCCTAAGCTGGAATCTAGCTTAGCTTTGAGTTTCTAAATTTGCCTTTGACATGTCTCGTGTGTGTGTGTGTGTGTGTGTGTGTGTGTGTGTGTGTGTGTGTGAGTGTTTTGTCTAAATGTGTATCTCATGCACACTCACACTTCTGAGGTGGTCAGAAGAGGGCATTGGATCCCTGGGGCAGGAATTACAGAAGGTTGAGAGCCAATATGTGGATGCTGGGAAATGAACATGGTTGTCCAGAGTAGCAGCCAAGCCTTAACTGTTGATCCATTCCTCAGCCCCCTGGTGTGGCTTTGTCCTCTCCCCCTCCTAAGCCCTCTGGTGTGGTTTTGTACTTTGTACTTTACTTAAGATCTCAGAGCCTGATGTTTCTTGTCAGGAAAGTATCAGTGAGAACACAGGCCTCCCAAAGCTGTCTTAAGGGTTAAATAAAAGGATAGATTTGAAAATACATAGCAGTTAAGAGCTCAGAGTTGGGGCAACCCCCCTGTAAATACACTAGCAGCAAGGTACAAAATAAACATGAGAGGTCAGCATAGCCCAAAGATCGAAAATGCAGCCTGGCAAGGGACTCAGAAAGAGCTTCAAGAAGAAAATGTCTCATAAACTAGGGACCCTGAGACCCAGGGTCAGATTCTACTCATATACAAGTTAGAAAAATTATAAGCAGGAGAAAAGGCAAGACTGAATGAGGACACCACAGATGCTTGAGGCTGAGAAGCCATGGTGTGCTACCTCCCAACCTCTGACTGAATCTGAGAACAAAGGCTTCATCATCTGCTTACTTGTTCGGAGCCTGAATCAGTGCCTCCCACTGACATGTCTCAGGTAGATGAAGAGCCTGATCCCAATGACCACACACACTGCAGAACTGGCCCTTCCTAAACCCCTCTCAGATGCTTACAAGGGGGGCTTTAACCCAATCTGCACAGAAATCTTTAAACTTGGCCCCACTTTCATATGATTCATGAGCAGCTTTCAAGTGAGGTTTTGCATGTGATTTATTTCTATCTTCCTGTGTTATATTTTACATAGGATACATATTTAAAGTTCATAAAAGATTGAAAAACAAAAAAGACCTGGTAAGTTTCTACAGCACCGTTATTCACTACCCTGGAACCTAAAATATCTGAATACTGCACTGAGTAAATATTGATAGGATTAACTCAAATTGCAGAACTACAGGTGCAAACTGCGCTTGTTTCTGGCCAAGTGTTGTTTCTAGAGTGTCACACGTCAGTTCTTTCTAACAGCCTGTGATTATGTAATATCATGTCTGCATTGTGTAGATGAGGAAGGTGTTGGAAACAACCAGCCTGAAGTCAGACATGAAATAAGCAGCAGAGTTGTGGGTTAAGCTCTGGCTGGGAATCCAGAGGCCACCTTTCAACCACTGTACTGCCTTTCATGAAGAAGGTAAACATCTGTTTGAGATTAAAGGTGAGATCAGACTAGGCTGGATCCCAGAGCAACTAGAAGACAGTGTCTACGGGAAGAGGAAGAGGAGGAAGATGACAACTCAACAGTTCATTTCTTGGTTAGAGCTCAATGTTCTTTCTAGCTCATCAAATGAGGCAGTGGGTATGTGGAATTAGATAGACTGATGCCCAAGCTGGTTCTCTATTCTTTGTTGAGCCCAGGACGTGACTACTTCTCTGAACCTTAGATTTCTCACATGGGCAATGAAAACAATTATATTTAACTTAAAACATTGCTGGGACAAACTTACTCACGTGAAGATGTTTCCACGTAAGAACTTCACAGTGACTGCTAGCTGCAATTGATATTTGGTCAATCCCTCTTTCTGGCCACAGTGGTGCACAGCATCCCTGGTTGCTTTTATTCTACTGTTTTAGATTGTCAGACGGGATTGACCTTAGCATGTTGGCACTTCCAGGCAGGGCCTGGAGATTACAGGAGGAACCAGCTGGGATGAACTGATCAGCAAGGTTGAAGAGTTTCCTAAGAAAGAGCCTTATCCAGTGTTTGGTCCAAGAAAGTATTATTTATCATCATCATCATCATCATTATTAAATTACTACTATTATATACTTACCTTTGTGATAGATTAATGTAACCTAAAGAAACAAGAGTCATTTTCAATCAATATTTACTAAGTACCTATAGCCATCTATTACTACTCTAGATTCTAGAAACACAAACTGTGAAGGGCCTGTCCTAATGGAGTATAGTTCTTCTGGTAAGGCAACACAGCCCAGGCAAACGTCTTACCAGTGGTGTGAGGGAATGGAGGTCGGGAATGCAGAGAGTATGAGCATTTGTTTCAGTTTCACTTCTGTCACTGATAAAACACGAGACTAAAAGCAACTGAGGAGGAAAGGGTTTATTTGGTTTGCAATTCCAGGTTCCAGGTATCATATCAGGGAAGTCACAGAGGTGGGAGTTTGAGACAGCTGGTTGGTCAGACATCCACAATCAAGAGCAGAAACAAATGTACCCATGAAGCTTGATTGATTGCTGCCGTGCCCCACTAGCTTTCTGCACTCTCATGCCTTTCAAGGCCTAGCCTAGGAAAGGTACCATTCAGTTCAAGGTGAATCTTGCCATCTTAGTTACCAGCCAAGACAGTTCCCAGACTGCCTACGGGCCAGGCTGATCTAGGTAATTCCTCCACTGAGACTCAGTGATTCTAGATTTTGTCAAGCTGATAGTTAAAACTAGTCAGTACAATCCTCAACCCAGACACGGGAACATTTACTTGGGAAGTAACAGATGATTCAAGATCTGAAGAAAGAAATAACACGGTTCAGAAAAATGATGAATGAGGTGAGGAAGGAAGCTGAAAAGAGGAACATTTTAGACAAAAGCCTGTCACTATCTGATCATAAAGAAGCTGAATATGATATGGAAATAAAGTATAATTTAGCATGGTTGGAGATTTGTGATTTAAGGCAGGAGGCAGTCATTGAGAGTCAGTAGGATGAGGTGAAAGGGACTTCAGTTTCCTTGGGAGGTGGGGCATCCAGAGAGGAGCTGCTGCACATAGGACAGACAGTTATTTGATTGGCATGGGAGAAATCATTAGGGACAGTAAAGCCTGGTGGGAAGGAAGATTAGGAAGAAAAGAAACAGGGGCTACAGAGAATAGATGGAGTCCAAACTAAACTATATCTATGCAAGAGGGGAGTCAATATAACTATAAATCCCAGGAGAGGGAATGTAGGAGTGGAGAGTTCTGGCTCAGACAATGGGGAACAATCAAGGTATCCACAGAGGCAAGCAATTTAGGAGGAACAGTTGGTTTGGGGTGAAGAATGACACCAAGTTCAATTTTGGATGGGTCAAGTTTTAGATGGATCCCCATGTTGTTAAGGATCCCCATGGGAAACTATCTATCGGACAACTGGTTGTATGAGTCTGTAGCTCAGGAAGATCCTGAGGATGGAAGGCCATATCAGAAATCATAGTTAAAGAAACCCAGGCATTATGAAGACCAAAAGGTCCAGGTGATATTATGAGAGCTGAGAGAATATTTGACCATGAAGGATAATAAAATCTATGGGAAAAGAGAAGAAAACATGAGATGCAAAGAAAGGATCTCTTTCTACATGAAACCACAGGGACACAGGATGAATCCCAGCATACAACTCAATAGACACTAAGTTATATCTGTTCGGAATAGGTTTCCTGCCAAGCTCTAAACTACTAAATATGTACAACAACCTTGGAAGAAAATACATCAATTTCTTTCACTTCTGTCATGACATTTTCTGTGCAACAAAGAAATTAATGCTAATATTTATACTGGTCAGAAGTATAATAAAAGATACTTTAAATAACGTTTAAGGTTTTAAATATAGTTTCTCATGAGAAAATACTCATTGCCAAAAAAAAAAAAAAAAAAAAAAAAAAAAAAAAAAATCCGTAAAGAAATGTCAACAAGAGAATGAGAATATTTTACTATCCCACAATCTAAAATCACACAATCATTTGGAGCTATTTCCTTTACATATATATTCACTTTTAAATAGCTGAGATTGCATTTATTTCATCTTTTGGCATCATAAATGGTATGTTGCTAATAACTTTATCATTGACAAATTGTTATCTACATTCTCAAATATTTCTCTAGAACAAAGTCCAAAAAGTAAAGTGCAAGGGGCCAGGTATGTGTGGTGATGCGTGCCTACAATCTTTGTATCCAGGAAGCTGAGGCAGGAGGTTCACAAGTTCAAGGCCAGCTTGGGCCACAAATCTCCCCACCCCAAAGCAAATTACTAGGTCAGATATAATAACTCCTTTACCTTCCTTGATCTGATAAAAAATGTTCTTGCCATATACCTGTAAATTATAAACAGATGCTAAACTATGCATACACACATGCACACATGTATGAGCATATACACACAGGGAAATAAAGGGAGGGAGAAGGAGGAAGGGGGAGGGTGGGATAGGGTGTCTTACCTGGGAGAGCCCTGTCGATTTCTAAAGCCTTTAGAATACAACATGAAACAGTATTTCTGGTTCATGCATCCTTTCTAAGAGGTACTTCTTAAACATCTTTCTGTCTAATTCTTTTTCCAGGTAACTTGTGGAAAAATCTATACTCTGTTTTCAAATGAACGTGATGGTTATATTTTTAAAATCAAGTTACCACAATTTAGGGTCATTTGGGAAGAAGAAACCTCAATTGAAGAAGTGTTTTCATCAGATTGGTTTATAGACAAGTCTGGGATGGGGAGTATCTTCTTGGGTGATATGGGAGGGCACAGCCTACAGTAGGTGGTGCTACCCATGGGCAGGTACTCTTTAGTTATATCAAAAATCAAGCTGAGTGACCTATGGGGAGCAAGCCAGTAAGTAAGCAAGTAAGTAAGTAAGTAAGTAAGTAGCATCCCTCTGTTGTCTCTGCTTCAGCTCCTGCCTCCAGGTTCCTGCCCTCTTTCATTCCTGCCTTGACTTTCCTCAGTGATAGACTATGGTTGAGACATGTTAGCCAAGTAAATCCTTTCCTGCCCACATTGCTTTTTGTTATATATTTATCACAGTGAAAAATAGAAAATTAGGGGAACACATAAAACATCATAGCACAATGCCAGCCTGTAGGCACCCAAATGGCACATCAGAGCCAGGTGGGGCTCATGAGATCCTACAGTCTTACTAACCTGTACAATCATGAATGAACGAGCTGTCACTACATCATGAAGGAGCTGAGACGAAGCTGATTTTTATCACTGATTCTGGTGATAAAGTGTCATAAATAATAAATTGCTGATTGAAGACTGGGAAGGTCACTTTAGGTCTGCTCAGTGATGACTGAAAGTCTCCCACGCCCTAGGCACTGAACTGAATGCTGGGAATGGCGAGTGAGTACCAATAAGGCTAATGAAGCTCCTGGGGAATGGATGACCGACAGGAGTTACAAGGGACCATCTCCATTTTCCTCTGTAAGATGGTATCTTTCACATGTCTCTTACCATCTCTTTTCTCACCCTGTGTTCTCATGACATCATTTCTCAAGAAGAAAAGAAAGCTGTTTATACTTATTCTTATAGTTGGATAGAGAAATAAATAACTGACATACAAAGCTTCACAAACTGACAGCCTACTCACCACGGTCACTGGTCACATCTGCTGGGTTGCTTACTGTGCATCTAGCACCTTCCCACACCCTTTAATTAGAGCAATTCATTTACTGAGTTTCTCCTAAACAGCAAGTTCCCGGATGATCTAATCTTAGAATATCCAGAACCTGATGCAACTAATTAATCTCTCACAGAGATTTAGAGAGTCCAATCAGATGGAGGGTCACCCAGCGCAAGGAGACAGTAAGGATAGAATTTAGGAGAACAAAGGTTATTAGAGAACAGATGTGAAGGCCTCCCAGGCAGGCAGTAGCATCTGGTCTATACTGACCTGCAGTTAGAGCCTTCCAGTCCCATGGGTTCAGTGTTTGATCACTTTCCAGTTAAGATTAGCCTCATCACATAGAATGCAAGAAATGAAAGAGAAAACTTGACCAACTCAAAGCAATATTATTTAATTTCTCAATTGAGATGGTTTCAGAGACTACCAGACAGCAACAACAACAACAACAAAAAAATCAAAGCAACTAAAAACAAAAAAAAAACAAACAAAAAACAAACACCCTCCAAAAAAAACCAAACCAAACAAAACAAAATAAAAAAACAAAGTCATCACAAAATGGCAAACAACAACAAAAAGAAACCAGAGGTTCTAGGTTAGGTTTGCTGGGTTGAGATTAGAGACAAGCATTAATTTTTGCAGGAGGCAAAATACCCTAAAAAAAAATTAAATAAAATTAAATAAAAATTAAATTAAATAAAAAAATAAAATTAAAAAAATTGTAAAAAGTAAAATTAAATAAAAAATTAAATAAACAAATAAATTTAAAAAAACATATTCAGCTTTTATTTTCTTCTAGCCTAAAACTTCACCTCAGGATAGCTGGGTTGGTGAAGACCTAATGTAGACTGTATATCTTCTACCAGGAATTGACCAACAAGAATTATATATACCTTGTATATCTACTAATTTCCATGCAAAAAATGAAGCTTCAGCATTAAAAGCCATGGTGCTGAGTCATCATGTTGAGCTGTGTGTGCCCCCTTGCAGCATGCACAGGTCTGGTGGCACCGGCTTGACACATTCAGCTTGACATTCAATGAAGAGGATTCTTGCTGTTGCTCTGACAGTTGTGGGTAAATGAACCAGTGGGGCAGCATCTCTGATCACTGTTCATTTCATGCCTGTCTGCCTATTTGAAGACTTAAAAAGAAGATCACTGGTTTTAACCACATCAGAGACACTGCATGATAAGATCAGGAAGAATGGAATGATAAGGGATTGTGAGTGACAGGTGGTCAACATTTGTCAAGTACAGCAAACTCCAGCATAGAGTTTGACCCTCATAACAGTCAATGATACTCAGCCCATATTCAAGAGGTTGTGAAAGGTTCATTGACTTGCCCAATGTCTCACAGTAAGAGATAACAGGTGAGACTACATCTGACTCCAAATCCTTAGTAGCATGGTTGGTTTCAGTCTCTGTCACCCAACTGTACTTTGAGATCTCAAGATCTGTTTGATTTCTGGCCATCTTATCTTAAACCCAATAGTCCCCTAAGAAAGATAGTCTTGATCTTACCAAACCTGAGCCCCCAGAACTCAGGAAATAAAGTGTTAAGGATGTATACTGAATGGCTTATAACCACAAGTGGGTAAATGTCTCTCCAAGCATGTCTAATTCTCAGAAGCTCTAAAAAACAACTATGAATGATCCTGCTGAGCAATGCCCTTCTGTTGTTTGCTTTTGGAAATTGAAGGCTTTTTTTTTTTTTTTTCTTTAAAAAAAGAAGTACAAATTGCAGTTAGTGTTCTCAAGTTAAGAATGTAGAGATTTCCTCAAGCAGATGTGAAGTCAAGAAAGTGTTGAATGTAAGAACTTTGCTACTAACATTTGCCATAGAACCATCACTGCAGGTAACAATCTGTCAGAGCTCACCATGCTTGCTAGGAGGGAATGCTAGGCCGCCAGGGCGTCTGTCTTCCTGCAAGGCTCAGCAGGGATGAGTATATACACCAGAATTACCCAAGGAGCAAGAGATCTCAGTAGGCAGTTTAGAGCTGCATGAATTAGAATCCTCTTTCCTATATCCCTGCTGTGCTAAGTTCAAGTAAAGATTCAGGCTTAAAAAAACAAAAAACAAAACTTCAAAGTTCAGTAGTTTCATCTATAAAATACATATAGTCTATTTTGTAGAATTGCAAGAATAAAATCATTATTATATGTTACACATTTAAAAGTACTTAATAAGTAGTAGTGGTGAACCCTGGAGTTTTCTGTTGCCTGTGTCTGTTGCATAAGGGTATGAAGGAAGTTAAGGCCTAAGTGAACCTGTTAGTAAGCCCTTTCAGCTTTTGACTGAGAAGCCTCTTGAGGTTCAAACATTTGCTGAAGCTTAAGGCCATGCTGTTAGCCCTGTAGAAAGGTGCCCAGACACAACACTTGAGGTGTGTCAGTCAACAAACAGAATTAAACCCTAAATCCTATCCCATCTGTCCATGACACCACACCACTGGAGCATGTGATAAGATGGCACCATAGTTGAAGGTGTGCGGGCTTTTGTTGAATAGTTCAATAAATTTATGCCCACTTTAGCACACCATCATCCTGTAATTAGAGCATAAAGAAATCTTCTGAAGTCTCAAAGTCAACATAAGCTCTTTATGGTGTAAGGTGGATGGCTTTATGCCTCCTACACTTGGAACAGTTTGAAAGTGATGGGTAGATTCTCAAAATTACATGATGAAGTGATCGGTTAGGACTGTTCTGTCAGGCTGTTTATTTTGTCTAGGACAAGGTCTCACTATGTTGCATGAGTTGACCTTGAACTCCCAGGTAGCCCAGACTGGTGTCAAATTTATAATCCTCCTGCTTTATCCCTCAAATGCTAGGATTATTACAATGCGCAACTGTTTCGTTCTGCACATACAACTGGTCCTTGGCATCCTAGGGTACCTTTGTGGATACAGAAAGTGTGACATATTTGGAAATGGCCTACGGATATCCTATGCTTTAAATTATCTCTATGTTACCTATCCCTCCTAGGACAATGCAAATGCTATGTAAATAAGTATTAAATTGCACGCTTTAGGAAATGATGTCACAAGAGTTATTTACATATTTTAATTATAGGTACAAAAATCATAGGGCTACTAGATTTTTGATATAAAGATGGTCAATAGATGTGGAGGACTGTTCGTATACATGCGTGTGTGTGTGCGTGTGCGTGTGTGCGTGTGTGCGTGTGTGTGTGTGTGTGTGTGTGTGTGTGTGAAGCCACATTAAACAGGCAGCATGAAACTCAACGGAAAGCAAGTGTGTGAAGATAGCCTGGTTCAGATGACTCAGTGTTGCAGACATTTGTTATAACCTGGCAGAGAAGAGGGCTGAACTGTCAGGAGACTTGAGTGGTATTTAGAGTAAGCGAGGTTTCTGTGTCTCAGTTGCTTTCCCTGTCCAATATGGATGATTTAACAGTGCACAGGCATGCTGTTAATGTCAAGGGAGACGGCACATAAAAGTACTTTTCTAGGTCCATCTTTGGAGTTAGGCTTAGCAACATTTCTTCAAAATATTAAACTTTAAATAAGTAGCTTCAGTAGACGTGTGTTTCTTGCTGCAAGGAATCTGGAATTGGTAGGCAGCTTCACAGTCTGCTCCCTGACCCCCATCACAGAAATGCCAGCAGTTGCATTATACACAGCATAAAGGAGGCAGGGGACAGTAACATAGTCATCTATGCACATCTCTGTGAACATCAGCACATCCCTGTGAAGATGCTGGGAAATGCATTTTTTTTTTAAATGATGGAAAGCAATGTAATGTTTCAAGTCAGAGTTCTTTTTCTAAAAGAAAAATAGATCCTGGAGGCCCACTAGTGCTTCCATGAATAGGCTACCTACTACAGTTAAGTAATTCACTAAATAAGTGTACTTTAAGCACACATTACTGAAATTAAACCATTCTACAAACCATTGAATGGTTTGTAGAATGGTTTAATTTCAGTAATGTGTGCTTAATGTACTAGCTACTAATGTAGTACACAAAGGAAACACATTGTGCCCCTTACTAAGAAATCCACCATTCAAAGCACAAAGGCAGCATCTTCTGTCTGACCCACTAAAGCCATTCAAGCCCACATTCCAGTTCTCTTCAAACTTCAACCATAAATACCCAACTTTCAGCCTCCACCTGATCTCCTCAATCGCTTCATATAATCTACTGAAGAGTATTCTCTTTTCCCCTTCAAAGCCACTGTCCACACACCTACCAAAGTCACAGCTATCACAGCCTTTTGTTTAAAATCCATCTAGTTTCCTGTCCTTCCAGACAAAAGCTACTGCTGCTCTTCACCCACCTACCACCTGTCCTAGCATCATCCCCATCCGTCCTGCCCACCACAGCTTTCCCACAGGCAGAGCAGAGCATGTTTAGGTTCACAGCCTAGACAGTGACACTTTCACGCTTTTCTGTACCTTTGTTTCTACGCAAGGCCCCCTTTCCCTCTCCCCTCACCTGACTGATGGTTGGTTATTATTTGAGATGCAGATAAATCATCACTAACTACAGGAAGACTTTTCTGACCATTTCCTCCCCAACCTCCCACTCCAGCAGTAGGTGTCTGCCCATTCAAGTTCTTGGGTATCCATCTCCTATAATCTCAGCTCCATAACAAACTGACATACTCATGACTTGTCTCCTCTAGAGTCTGTCTGTCATCCTTCATCTCCATATTTCTACTGCTTGGGACAACACAGTATAATAACACTTATCCTTTCATTCAACTGGGTCTCTCTTAACAAAAGAGTCCCATCTCCTACTTACATAGACCTTATGTTCTTAACAGCCCTAAGCAGCAGTTAAAAAAAAAAAAAGACTGAAGGAAAGGAGGCAGGAACCGCAGGAAGAGTAAGAAGAGTAACAAAAGGAAGAAAACACAAAGGGAAAAAAGAAAACGCCCCTTCATTCCTTTGCTAAGTTGATTTTGTAGGGGTTAGGTCTAATGCTGCTACTATTCAAATGCTAAATTCTGTGACCCAAGATCTGGTTGCTCCGAGAAGAGTGGATCCTCACAGATACCAGCCTTTGATGTGTAAACATTGCTCCTCAAGTTAATTGGTCAATAAAAGGATAAAGCCTGTGATTAGACAGTAGATAGAGGTAGGCGGGTTTTTAGTCATCTGGCTGGGGGTGGGAGGTATTGAGGAAAAGGAGAGAAGAAAGGACACTGAGGGAGGAAGAGGCTGTGATGACAGGAGATGGACCATGAGCACGTGGTCAGGAGGGACAGCAAGTAACAAGGCACATATGGCTGCAAGTAAGTTAGAATCCACCCATCCTAGGCTTACAGCCTGCAAACAAAAACCTGAGTTGTGCTTCTTTTATACAGGCCAGCTGGATTCATATTTTCTTTTACATGATTTGCTTATCATCATGTCTGTTCCCCAAATATTTGAAGTTTGTCATATTTACACAATTCTTCCCTTCCCTTAACTTAAAAAATATTTTTAGACATTTTCTTTCCCAATTATTCTTGCGTGTCATACTGTGTTTACTCTTTTTATTTTGAAATCACCTTACTTTTCAAGGTTAGTTCTCTTAATAATAAATATCAAATTCTTGTATTTTCTAGAAAAATGTAACAAGCACATTGCATTGGCAATAAGAAGAAGGCATGGAGTTCAAAGGTTTAAACTGGCTGTCGGAGGGACCCTGTAACACAGGACCCTTTAGAAAGCTTTGACAGGAATGTTAATTACTTAAGCAAAGTCATGCATGACACACACTTACACCAAGTGTCTGGTCAGACTTCAACAACAAATGAAACCTGAGGTCTCCGGCTCATCTTTCTGTTCCACAGAGCCTAGGCCTCAAATAGGATTAACGCCAAGGACCTATTCCTATCTGAAAATAAACCATTAGACAAAGCCCAGCATTTTATTCAAGTGACTGGCAGTGTCTCAAGAGACCCTTCAGCTGCACAAACTAGGACCCTCTCCCTTGATGGTCGTGACCACAGAATAGCTGCTATTGAGAAGTTTGATATAACGAGCGACTACAGGCAAGCTTTGTGCTCTGAAGAAGGCAGGAGATACCTTCATTACACTGTGCCTGGACTCTATCCCTGAAATATAACCTCACTGGAGAAATGGCTTCTGAAACCTCTGTCCTTCATGTATCCCACAACAAGTGGCAAGACTTTTTTCAGATGGAAGAAGCTAGTGGGAAATCTACTTTGCTGCCCGTCAAAGAGCCTACCCAGGTCTAGTAGGTGAAGACAGGCTCATTAGTAATATCATCAAGAAGAGGACTCATTGGCCTTTGTGACCTTAGAAGGAAAGTCTTCCACTGAAAGATCATGCTAATTATATATCTCAAAAGCTATTGTCTGTGTCAGGGATATGTCTGTGATGGAAGCAGGGAGATGAGGATGTTCTGGACAGAAAGGAATGCCTGGGGACATGATTGATTCAAGAAAGGTGATTAATCCTGGCTAGAGGAGAAACTGGACATGGAAAGAAGACACTAGAAGCTGAGGTAGGTGGTCAGCTGGTAATTCCCAGCCCCTGTCTAGGGAATCATGCCTAGCAAAGACGGTACCTAGAACAGGGAGGTTCTGAAGGAATGTCAGGGCAAACGAAACCTTGAGCACAAGGCATGTTGTGCTTCTAAACTCTGACCAAATGCTGAGGTCCATGTCCACTCGGATTCAAGAGTTTATTATCCAGTCCCTAGGAGGGAGGAGGCTGCAACTCAGATGTCAGGAGGCATGGAGATAAACTCAAACTACTCCACACTCTGTTCTGGGCAGCAAGTTCTGTTCCAGATGTGTGATCTCTCGAGGAAACGAGAAAGCCAAACCATAGGTCAAAGCACATGAGATAGAGTAGATACTCAGTATTCACTTGAATTTTATTATTAGCCACACCCAAGCTATATTTGGGGTGATTTTCTGCCTAGGTCCAGCTATTGTGGCTATGTGCCCACACTCTGGACACTGAGCTATAAAGGCACATACATGTTAAGCGGGATTCCAAAGATGCTCCTACAAAGACAGGTGGAGAGTTTCCATGCCAGGAATGCTGGAATACTGGATAGTACTTGTCAGCCATTATGGTAATCCTGAGTATGAAAACTACAGTGGATGCAGATGAAGCAAAAAGCCAAGAGCACCCCCCAAATTTCATAGATGCTACAGAGAGTCCCACACTGCACCCTGCATCCCAACCTTTCCTGTGTGAAAGAACAAAGTGTTAAATTGTGGAAGCTACTCTATCTGAGTTTATAAGAAACACTAACTCTGTCTGAAATGTGTTTCTTTCACTTAGGACTCAGGGTATGCACTGAAGGAGAAAAAAAAAATGTGTCCTGGGAAATGTGAGCATTCTTCTGCTATTACTGCTGTTTCTTCTCCTAAATCTATAACCTCGGGGCTCTGATGTCAAAACTGTCGAGGAAGACTTACAGGTATAAGAGAAGGCTAGACAGTAGCAGTGGGACCCGTGATAAAGTTCTTAACTGCCATACAGCTGTTTGCTGGCATGCTCAGTGATGAACAAAGGAATTTGCATAGACAAGGAAAGAACACACAGGTGGGAATATGAGGTATTCCCTGCTCTACTTGTACAACCATAAATAGTCTATGCCAATCAATGAGAAAATGAGCAAAGAACACTCAATATATACAGCAACAGAATTCATTACAGCCATGAAAAGGTTCAGGGTGCTCTGGAAAGCTTTGTGATGGAAGGCCAGTAAGGACTGGCCACCAATAAGAGCAAGTATGAGTGACCTAATGAATGGCCAGCCTGACAGACTTGCGTGGTGGGTATATTGTGAAGACATGCATCTGTGTGCTGTCAAATTCCTGCCCAGCAGCCATTTGACCTTTAGACCCTGGGGGGTGGGGGTGGAGGGCTAGAGCAGAACAGGATGTAAGAATGGTTAGGGATCCTCACCCTTCTGTGCCTTTGAGAAAATGGGAGTGAGAAGCTGGGAGGAAGACTTGTTGGCATCATGGATCTGCATCTCCATACAAGGCTGATACTCTCGAAACTGAAGTACAAATGCTAAGAAGAAAGTAACATGTGCTTGCAACACGAACAACTTGTGAGGGACATGAGAATTCCATGAACAAAGGACCTGCTGCGACATACAATTACAACATCCTCACATGAGCAGGTGAGTACAGGTGGCTGCAGAACGGTCTAAGCCTTTTCAGAAGGAACCAGCAATGATGGTGGATATTAGCCACACTTTTGAATGCATATAACCTGGGTGAGGCTTCTGACTCTAGGCTTCCTACAGACTCACTAATATGAGCTTCTTTAATAGACACCAGAGCCTGTCAGGTTCAGAGCCCAAGGCCTGGGTCCAGGGCTCCTTCCTGCTTCTACTGGCTTACCCCATCAAGCAGGATGCTTAATAAAAACCACATTCTATTTTCTTAGACCATCCATGAGGCAATGTTTGCGACTCCATTGCATCTGTGTAGGCATTGCGTTTAACTTTTGGAAGGGTATCCAAGCATGGTTTTGCCATTTTAAAAATGGAACCGAGAATTAGGCGAAGAAAAAGGGACATATTTCTTATTTGATGATTTTTAGTCAGCATCAAGTTCTTTCAGCACAGCCATCTATTGCTTTAAGACATTTGAAAATAAGCTTTAAGAGTGTGATTTTCAGCAGGGTTGGCTTCACAAGCTTTTTCCACACGGCATCAAGGCCATTACGAACAATTCACAAAAAAAAAAAAAAAAAAAAAAAGGAAAACCAGGCAGGCCCCTCAGGTCTACTGAGCAAGACTAAAGATTATTGAGGTTGAATCCAGGCTGCCACCTTGGGCCCATTGGATAATAAATAATAGATAGCTTTTACTGACGCTTACCACATGTTGGGAACCAAAACAAACCCCTTACTAACATTAACTCATTCAATCTTGTTGCTGAATAAATTAGATTCTGGGGCTTGAAGAGATCAGGGCTTACTGTTTTGGCAGCCCCTGGTTATGCTCACTTTTCTCATCAGTTTTCTGAGTGTTTGTGTTCTGAGTCTCCATCAGTGAGTCCCCAAGAGCAGAAATAAGCTGGGCATTTGGATGCTGGCTCTAATTCCACTGAGAAGAGCCAAATACCCTGCAAGGACTCCATGACCATATAGGCTCTCATCTGAGGTTGTCCATGAGCAAACACAGAATGGCAGCACCATTTCCTCAGGTCAAGTTTAAGAAGAGGCTTAAAGAAGCCCACCTTCCCCTCATATCCCAGGCTGCAGTGTCCTACTGGGCACCAGTACAGGACACTATGACCAATGCAAGCCAAAGAGGCAGGCTGCAGAACAGAAGAAAACCATGGGGTTTTCTGGGGCCTCTCTCTCTCTCTCTCTCTCTCTCTCTCTCTCTCTCTCTCTCCTCCCTCCCTCCCTCTCCTTTTCCCCCTCCCCCTCCGCTTTACATTCCCCCCCCCTTCCCCTTCCCTTCTCCTATTCCCCCCACCCCTTGTCAAACAGTGTTCTGTGGGCAGAGCTTTGCAGAGATAATCCTAGGCTAAGACATTTAGCACAGATATAGGCTACAGAGTAAGATGGCCTTCAAAACTAGGCTTAGCTCAGGACCTATTTGTCTTGACTGAACTAAGGCAACTGCAAGATCAGAGGTTGCCCCAGGAAGCTGGTAAACTCCAGAATATGGTTCCAATAACCAAGTGTGCGGCAGGCTTTCTACCTAGCCTTGGGACTCTAGCCTTGAGTGGTGAGCTCCTGCCTAGCTCAGTGCCAGGAGCAGAGTCAGGGTGTAAGCTGATAAGTTCCTATCTAATGCTCATGGGAAGATGAAGTTGAAACTTCTAGAATCCCTCCAAAAGGAAAAAAAAGGGGAAAAATAAAAGTCCATAAAACAGGAAGCAGCTGGATTTATCCCTCTGGCTTTGATATATGCCCTCTTTCAGTGTACAATCATTGTTTTTAAATTAATATTTTAACTGTCTCTCCCAAGAAAAAGGAGGGATAACTTATCTGCTTTTAAAAAGAAAGTAAGTCCAAAGGGCAAAGAATCTGCCCTCTCGAAATAATTCTCTCCAGAAAAGCTATAAATAAGATTTCTGATTCTAAATTGAGATAAGATTATCTAAGAAAGAAGAGAATTTAAAAGAAAAAAAAAAAGAAAGAAAACTGCCAAAGAAAAAATTTATGCACACATTAGCTTACTCCCAAAAAGGATCCACTCCTTTTACTTAAGAGGGTTTTGTTTTGTTTTGTTTTAAAAGCCTCTTTCCAATTTAAAAAAAGAGTAAATTAACATCTTCAAACCCTTTCAGACATGTGAACTAAATTTCACATACCCAGACTGCCCTGGGGTTCTGTCTTCTTCTGAAGTCCTTCTGTCTGCTAACCCTTTCCACTGTGACCCAGGTTCACTGTGTCTTCTTGTCCCTAACCCATGGCTTCTGCAAGCTAGTCTGTACCTGCTTTCTCACATAAATGACTAGGCACTGGAGCAGAGGCCCCTGCCCACATACATACTACACAGCCTTCACCAGCCTGTTCCAACTATGTATCTTGCTTCTATGATTTACCTTCTTCAGTTCCTCCTCTACCCCAATGGTCTTACCAAAATCCAATCACCTTAGGTGTATTCTTTTATTGTACATATATTCAAACTCACATGTATGTACATGTTTACCTGTATGCAAAGGCCAGAGGTCAACTTCCAATGTTGTACAAAACACCCTCACCTTGGTTTTACTTTATTTTATTTTTGTTTTTGTTGTTGTTGTTCTTTTAAGATAAGATATCCATCTGGACAGCAAACCCCAGGGATCCAACTATCTCAGCTTCCCCCAGAGCTGGAATTACAAGCACCTACTACCATGCCTGTTTTTTATGTGGGTGCTAGGAATCAAAGTTGGGTTCTCATGTTTGCTTTACCAACTGAGCCATCTCAGCTCTTTCTTTGGCTTTTACCTGACCTTAGACCTTGACTTAACTCTGAATATGGCTAAGACCACTGATAGGCCTGAATACCAGTTCTCCAAACTAACAGAATTATAACTCAGAATGTAGAGCCCTTGGCCAGCCTCTCTTGCAGCTAAGTGTAATCATATGACCATGTCTGGTCTTGAAAAGGATGTGTGGTTTCTCTCTACTCAATTTTCCTTTTCTCTGGGTAGGATGTAGACATATTGACAAACCATCCTGGTTCCATTTACATTTAGTAAGGTGGAGCAACAGGATAGGAGTCTGAAAAGCCCTTTCTATAGCTTCTATTCTCACCTCACATAAGTCACTTCTGTCTGGAACCTTTATGACATCCAAATTTATACTCCATTACACCACAGCAGTCATGTGTGCTTAGCCTAGATCTCACTCTTGAAATCCATCATATCCACAAACCTGAAGATTATTTCTCCTTGTTCCCAAGGATGCTTCCTTCCATATCCCCTATTTTAGAGAGAGAGAGAGAGAGAGAGAGAGAGAGAGAGAGAGAGAGAGAGAGAGAGAGAGATCTAGTTTCATATTACTTCACTTAAAGCTTTCTTATTGTTTTTGGGTCAACACACTTCTTCAGGTTCCAAGTCCTATCCATGATATGCCTTCCAGCTCAAAAACTATCCGTTTTATTTAGACTGTGAAACTAGATAGGAAACCGAAAGAAGGGAACAAGAGGTGTTGAGAAGGAAGGGAAGACAAAGGTTACATGTGACATGAAAGTAGAGAGAGGCTAACGGAATGGAAGAATGCAAGGAAGGAAGGGAAGGGGACAGGGGTGGTAAGAAACAAATCTTATGTTAAAAACATAACAAAGTTTAATTCTTTGTAAGCTAATAAAATTTTAAGACAATATTAGTAGCCTTTCTTTAAATAGAAAGATATCTCTTCTCCTATATCTCCTACCTTTACCCTAAAGAAGGCCTCATTGAGGCACATCTGTACTGTATGGTAACAGCTTTCTGCTTGAAGTGCCCCTACTTATAGAAACTCAATAGGAGTCTCCATTCATTGAGCATCTGAGTACCAAACACTGGCTCAAGCACCAGTACCTAGTATCTCTAATCACAACCATGACTAAGGTAGGTGTTGTCAATTATTAACAGATTATTGGAAATCAAATAACCTTGCTAAGGTTCATATAGCTTGTATGTAGCACCTTGGAGCCTCAAAAAAGAATTTCATGAAATGATGGCTGCATGAATGGGTGGGTGGATGGAAGGATGGATGGATGGATGGATGGATGGATGGATGGATTGATGGATGGACAAATGAGTGGATGAATGGTAGATGAATGGATCAATGGGTGGGTGGATGTATATATGAATGGATGGATGAGTAGATGGATAGATGGATGAATGAATAGATGGTGGATGGATGGATGGATGGATGGATGGATGGATGGTTGGATGGATGGGTGGGTGTGGGTGGATGGATGGATAGATGATGGATGAATGAATGGATAGATGGATGATGGATGGATGGATGGATAGGAGGATGGGTGGATAGATAAATGGACAGCAAATGCTGTTTCCCACACTCTATCAATCTTTCTAAATCACTGCTTTCCTAAATCAGTTCTATATCACACATTCTTTCACTTCAGAGTTAAAGATTAAAGCCCACAATTTTCACTATCTCCACCCTTTATTCAAATAGAATATCATCCAAGCAAAAGCTGTGTGGTTATTTACTATGCAACATAGCTTTGGACAGGAGCTTGGATCCTTGCCATTACTGCTCCATGAAGCCCTTCAGTGGAAATACACATTCTGGCTCCATGGCTTCTTCTAGCTCTGCCACTCTTTGTCACTGCTCTCCCCAACAAAGAGCTATCCCTAAGTGGCTCAGACACAGTTTAGACTACCCCTGAAAATTTCAGATTACCACTGGATTTGTGGAACCTGTTCTTACTTATCAATATCAAATTTCTCTGGCCCACCTTCCAGTCTCTCCCAGACACAGGCAAACTAGGCTTTAGGACCTCATCACCACTCCCTTATGGAGGAGGACTCCACTCTTCAGAGCCCAGCAATGCTCATCACTTCTGGGACTCACACACAGGTGTCCTTTCCACACTCCATCTTCTGCTCCTGTGGTGGCTCTGTCTATTCTGCATTGTTCCTGCCCTACTGGATCATTCCACGGTCAACCCAAAGTTGGCTCTAAGGCCTCAGAAAGCCAGTGATTTTTCTTTACTTAGACTCTTAAAGCACTAGTTGTCAAAAGTATGCTTATTACTCTTAGAACAAAACCCAAGTCATCCAGTCGTTAAGTCTGCTTTCTACTGTCTGGAATGCCCCTCCTATGTTTCACCCCTCTAGATCTCACAAGAACTAGGGAAACTGTTTATTCCTTATACAAGAGCAACCATACAGGTTGCACCCTCAGACTCCAGCCAAATCTATACCCCCTATGGTCACCATGCACTTTGTATACATTTATATTCTTTTTGTTGCCATGAGACTAAAAGCTCATCCTTCTTTAGGGGGCCTTTGGACATCATTCTCAGGGCAGATGGAGGTTTTATAGGGCCCAAGGATATAGAAACAGGAGCCATTCGGTGGGTGAAGTTTGACTCTGAGAAAAAATCCTAAACACAAAATAGCTTAGTCTGCTCTCAGGGCCCTGGTAAGGCTGTGCCAAACATAGCAAAGAGCATCACACTCTTAGCTCTCTGGCCAACACGTGTGCTCCTGTTCTGTTCCTTTCAGTCCTCTGAGAAATTGCTTCCTTCCTTCCTTCATCCCTCCCTCCTTCCTCCTCTCCCTTCCTCCTTCCCTCCCTCCTCTTCAGGTGGCACATGTCTTGCCAGCTAAGTGTCTGTACAAATTGTTCTCACCTTGGAGGTGAGTTCTCTACAAGTCCCTTCCATTATTTGGTACGTCCTTCACATCACTTATCACGAACTGACATGTTCTTTATTAGTATTTCATTTACTTGTTTATTGTCTGTCTTTACCGCAAGAATGTTGGCTCATAAGGACTTAGTCTGGTTCAACGGTGCAGCCTGCCTGGAGCAATGTTTGTCACATAGCCATGCTTGAAACAGATTTGCAGTGAAATCTAAAGGGCTCAATAGCCACCTCCCACGGTCCATGAAAGCCCAGATGATAAATAAGATTGGGACAAGGGAACTCAGTAGATTAACTGGCCCTTTCTTGCTTGCTTCTCTGCAACCTCTGGGAAAGTAAGCCACAGTGGTTCTATGGCTAGTGACCAAAGGCAATGAATAATATCAGCCTTTGCTGAGTTCCTCTGGTTTCTGAAGGAAAAGTTCAGCCTCACATGCCTAGAAAAAAGTTCTTCTCACAAAGTTTAGGGCTTTATTTGACCTAGTATTTTGGAGATGCTAGAACTTTTTAGTAAATATAGGGAGACTATCCCATGACAGCTTTTCATTATATTTTAATCATGCTTTGTTATAATGACTAGTGGTCTTGCCCTTGTATACTCGAATATAGATGAACTCTTAATGCCTTTACTATTTTGAAATAGTTCAAAACATGATGGCTTTACTTGCATATACCCCCTACCTCCTTTAAAAGTGTCTAGACCACTGGTTCTAAAATACGGCTGTTCTCTTATTCATTTGCATAGATTCCTGAAGGTGGAAGTTGGGATCAGACCCATCTGAATATACAGTGGCTGGAAAGGGCATTCAGTGTCTGAACAAACAGTTCAGGGGATTCTGATACAGTCGGATCTGGAAATGGATGGGATTCCAAGATACTCAAATACTAAGGAAGTGATCTTCAAGACATGTACAGAACAACTTGAGAAACAGGTACAAGTTTACATACGGTATCTAATGAAAAATGAAATCATGGAATCCTTCTTCCTAGCTCTGTCCAGCCCATAAAACGAATTTTCTTCTCCTTAACCTACACACATAGGGTGCTGGCTAAAGTGGGTAGTTTTAAAAGGAGAACAAGAAGAAGACAAAGAGACAAGGAACAAAACCCAGAGGTCCATAAATTCCCAGCTCATCCATCTTGAGAATCAGAAGCATTTCTAGAAATGATACACATTTGGGGGAACCAGGCTGGCCACTGAAAGTGGATTTCCATGCTCTCAGCACCTTGAAGAATTCTAACATTAGCTAAGACTACAGCCATCCTGAGAATGATGTCCAGCCCATGGCAGGGGTGTGGCTAAGAAGTAATAGCAGCATTGGTTGTAATGCCCTCTGTGTGGGTTCAGGCAAGTCATATAAAGCTCAGTGCCTTGACTTGGTTATTTTTTTAAATGAACAGAAGAATAAAACAAGTTTGGGTTAGGGTCACAAATTTTTCTACTATGGTAACTTCTCCTCCCAACTTACTTAAGGCCAGGCTTGAACCCTGCCTCTTTGATCAAACCACTCCCAAAGGTGGAGAGCAAATAATGAGCAAATAATCAGGAAAAAGTCTCTTCGTGGTACAACATTGAGACCTGATTTTATTTATTTTAACATTTTCTCCCCCTTCTATGTGCCTGAGTCCCAGCTCTTTCCTCGGAGAAATCAGAATCCTGCAGGGCAGTTAGAGACACTCACTCCGGTTCAGAGGAAGGCAGCATGCATTCACTCCTGTTCTGCCCAGCATACTGAACACTGCACTATTTATGAAGGATGACCATTAAACACACTGTGCTGTGTCTCTGGAACTATCATAATAAAATGGCTATAACCTACTCACAGTCTACTGTGACAGATACTGTAGCTTATGAACAATAGAAATACATTTCTCACAATCTAGAGGCTAGGAAGTAAAAGATTTGGGTGTAGTGAGGGTCAGAGTCTAGTGAAACTAAATGTTTTGGTCATAAAAAGATGAAAAGGGGAGAAGGGTCTGAGATGTCTTTATAAGGGCTAATCCTATACACGAGGATTCCACAGCCCTGTTACCTTCAAACCACTCCATGCCTTGTGGTCCTCATATTAAGATTAGGGTTAGGGTTTCTAATGAAGCACATGAACTTGGAGGAATCACATTATAGGATTCTATGTTCAACTAGGTTCCAAACTTCATTATCATGTTCCACATTAAAGCCTGGTTCAGGAATATGGTGGTTAGCAAGAAGACAAAATTATCTGCCTTCAAGGGCCTTACACACACTGAAATAATCAAATTTCCTGTAATAGTATTAATATTAGTTACCCATTAGGAAAAGAGATTTTCCTTTCAACTCAACTTGACAGTTGAGTTCAGTACTCCCCAAATTTGTACTATCAATAAAAAATATTTGACCATAAGTTTCTATTGTATGTGCATTTACTTACTCAGAAATCACACAATACAGTTCTATACCATTGTAGTATATATTGTATAAAATTTACTTAAATAAAAATGTATAAAGGATGACATTAACATAAATATAATTGTAAACCAATGCTTTCTTGTTTTGTTTTCTTGGTTATCTCAGTGGGTCGTCTTTTTAAGGCTGAGAGAATTAATTGTAGCTTGTGTGACCTTGCATAAATTATCTAACATTCTGTGTTCCAGCTTTCTCTGTCAAGTGGAGATAACAGAACCCATCTTGCAGCATCCCTGGGAGGGGCAGAAGGAGATAATTTAGGGAAAGTACTCTTGGCATATTATAAACACACATAATGATGGCAATTGTTACCAGTATGGTATTATTATTTCTAAATAGAATCTATTCACAAGCACTTAGAAGACAGATTGTGTATCTCTAACGCAAATCTCTGAAGGGTGGATGACATGCTGCTTAGCCACTGGTATCACCTATCAGAAGGGCCAAGAGTTCAAAACCCAACTGAGGATCACATTCTCTAGCATGACAGATGGAGGTAGGACATTATAGTATATGATATCTGCTCTCATTGTAAATCTTCCCACCCAAGCCCCTGGAAGGTTCTCTAGCTGATACCAGTTCACACAGGTCTCAGCTGTCACCTCCCATCTGCCATCCTACCTCTGTCACAGACTGTGGGGGGTCTGCTTGGAGCTGGCTGGGCCATGCGTTATAGGTTATTAAAGGACATGGAAAAGAGCTCAGGCTCCAAGGCAGATCCAGGAGTAGTTTTCAAATGTCCCTGTTTGTATGGGAATGCTTTAAAACTAAAGCATGTTTTCCTTGGCAGAGGTACCCCCCATTAGATGCAATTTCTTTCTGCCATTTCAAGAATTGCTTTATGTCTGTGTTCTCTATAACAACAGGCCATAGAGGTCAAAACAGAAATTATATTTCTCAGAATGTTCACATTAGCATAGAGGGTAGTACACAAGCCCCAAGCAAAATCTCTGTCCAGGCCAGCCTGCTGGGACGGCGATGATTAACAAGTTAGGCTGCGGCACCAGGGACTACACTGGGCCCACTCCCTGGCTGCAGCTCCCCAGCCAACATGGGCAACGTATGTTTAGTCTATCAGAGTATTTACTCAGGATGCCTATCGCCATGGAACCGAGACAGCCGTCTGGGAGAGGACGCTCTCAGTTCCCCAAGGAGAATAAGTCAGGAGAGGTACATCTATTTTTTCCACAAGATTCTTTTCCCAGCTTGACTCTGTCTCCACCACTAGAAAGGATTTAGTATGTTGGTCAATCATGGCAGCCATAGGCAAGACTATACTTGTGTGGGAGGGTGTGTGGTGGTAGGCCCATGTTAACCCTTGCCAGGCTCGTGCCTAGCATAGGGCACCCTTTTTAAGCAAACTGTTCAGAGTCTTGGGGAAACAAGGATGATCAAGACTGTAACTGATATGCATAGCCTGTGCACAAGAGAGGGGACTAACTCAGAATCCAAAGACAGTGGTTCAAATCTCAGATGTTCAATAGCCATGGAAGTTCCCTTGCTAATCCAACCTTCTAAAAGGTGAAAATGATAATTCTTTCCTTCAAATGTTGCTTTAGAAATTAAATAAAAATAACAAAATCCTGAGTATACAATCAATTATTATATAGAAAATTTGATTTAGCTATTCTGTGATGTACATACACATAAAAACATCATGTTATATACCACAAATAAATTCAATTTTCATTAGTCAATGAAAGAAAATCTTTTCAAGAAAGATATATATATATATATATATATATATATATATATATATTTTATGCCAATGTCAAAGTTAGAGAGAGTATAGCACAAATGAAAGAGGATCCCCTAAAATGGTTAAACAGAAATTGGGGGACTTCCTGGTCAGTCAGTTTGACTGTTGTGAACTGTGTTCTAGAAACCAGGAGCCTTGAACACTTGCCTAAAGCCACAGAAGAAACTGTAAGCCAGTATTGTACCAAAAAGAGAAGCTGAGATGAGCTTGTGGCTCATAAAACCCCTCTTATCACAGCACACTATCCCAGAGATGCCAAGACATCACAGAAGAGGATCTGGTCAGATCTCTGCAAAACCCAGAAAGTGGGGTACCACTGTTGCCATGCTACTGCCACCGCACTATAGTAACTACAACTTCCTGTGGTTTTAGCTAAGGAATCTCTTTAATAAACTACTCCATAATTAAATTAGCAGTGTGCATTAAGTCTGTTACCGAAATCCTTTGAGAAAGAAGAGACTACGTACAAGGTCTCCAGTTTGGGCAGTTAGAGCATAAAAGCTCTGAGTCACCCAAGGTAGGATAAGATGGGCTTAGCACCAAGAAAGGCCCTGCCTGCTGTGTTTATCATAGCAAGTAAAGTCACAGGAAGGTGACAACATGGAGATGTTTTGTCTGTGACAGTATTTATGTTATGTGACAACAGACTCCTGGAGATGAGTGGGAAAGGTAACCCATGTTCTGGTGAGGCTGCATCTCCTAACTACACCGTGTCTAGTTTAATCCTTTTCAAAACTACAGGTCTAAACTCCTTTGCAAAGTATGGCATCAATTCTCTGGCTCTCTGGCAGCACAGAAAGGAGAATGGTGAGCGGCGAAGAGAAGGAAAAGAGCACATTAGAGTAAATGGATCCCGGAGAAGGAGGCCTTGTCACACGGAAACTCATAGTATGGGGGCCTCCTAGACATGCAGCATACATGGAGATACAAGGGTGGTTTTTGCTTTCCATCTAAAAATGCGAAGTTCATTGCCTTGCTGCCCTTCAGTTGAAAGGACCATGCCAAGCGAGCAGTTTTAATCTTTTCTCATGACTGAAAGTTCAAGTCCCCATCAAAATGCTTTGTGAAGCTCAACAGTTTTCAGCCCCCTTATACAATGTAATCTCATAGGGTATACGTGCATGTGTGCATGAGTACACATGCATGTGTGTGTGTGTGTGTGTGTGTGTGCATGCATGTGAACACATGCACATATGTGCACTGATGCCCAGGTTCCATCCCTGTAGATTGTGGTGTTGTGTTGTTCAGACTGGGCACTAGTTAGAGGTGGTTTCCTCACCTCCCCAGGTGCAGCTAAATTTATAAATGTGCAGCTAAAATTAGGAGCCACTGATTAGGTCACAACTTAGCCACCAACTCCAGGTGAGAGGTGGGGAAGAAATGATTACCACCATTTATCAAGTGAGGAAATGAAGGTCCCACACAGTCAGGAAACTTGGCCACAGCTGTATCCATTATGTCAGTGTCAGAAGTGGGTGTGAAGCCAGGTCTCCTGTGTGGCTTCTTCTTGCTGCTTGGCACTCACTGCCCTGTCCAAGGTCTCCCAGGCACAGAAGGCTACCAAGGAGAGATATGGTCAGAATCCATTCCTTTGCACAAAGCTTCTCGGAAATGCATGAGCAAATATCCATCCCTCCTTACAGGAAGAGCAAAATAGGCCACTTAAGTAAATCAAGACATTTGATGGGGGCCAAGAGAGCTATTGATACTAGTTTGCCTGTCTCCAAGGAACAAAATCCTGAAAGGCACAGGCTTAAAATGAATGAAAATGTATCTAGTACACAATCAAATGAAAATGCTGTGGGCCTGGGGCCAGGGACTATCTGCCAATTGGACCTCTTTCAGCACTCTAAGTTTAACCAGCTGGATTCTTCACTACCACCCCTATTTTTGTAAGTATCATCTTTTGCAACCTTCTGAAAGGAAGAGATTTTCCTTTTAATGGGAAATCTGTATTTCATCGTGAAGATAGAACACAATGTGCCGGGTTCAGCCAATGTCTTAGGATGTAAGTCCTTTGTGTATTGTGTATTTGGCATCAGAGAAAGACTCACACTACACAGCAAGATCACGTCAGGAGTGACAGACTACAAGCTCATACCTACAGAACCCAAGGCATAATCTCGCCTGTATCCCTAACATTTGAGTAATGCTTTCTGTTTGCTGATCTCCTGATCATTTCCACAAATTGACATAATCTTGAAGCTTCCAAGCTATCTCAAAATACAATGAGCAAAGGGAAGCAAGGCTTCTGTGTATGCTCACGTGCAAGCATACACACACAGAGATACCGAAAGATTATACTTAAGTATCTATAATAATTATGACTAAGAAAGATTATTCTTAATACCTCTTTAGTAACAAGACTTAGCACTTAGCAATCTTAAAAGAAAATTATTCTAACAGGAAAAAGATTATCATAATTACAAGTAAAAGAAAAGTAGGAATGAGGCTGACCATGATCAACTGACATGGCAGTAAGGCTTTCTCTGGCCAGCTCATTTGAGGGCCACTTGGACATGTGGCTCTAAACCCAGTATGCCAAAGCTGTCACCCCATGTATGTGCTGGTGCTAAAGCCAGCAGCTACCAGGCAAGTTTCCTGGGCCAGTGGAGTGTGGCCTACACAGTGGGGGATCCAAGAAACTTAGGCATCAATGGCTATATTCAAAGTAAAGTCTAGAGAGCCCAGGGGTAGACTCTTAGGTTTTGGCCTGCTAAGCCCACCTACTTTGTTCCAGGTTTGGATGCCTGTTGCTTGAATCACCTTTTGGCTTCTGCTCAAGGACTATTCCATAGCACCAAGGGCAGCTTTAGGAAAGTTCCCAGGTTGAGCGGTGGTACCACAGGGGTCCCAGACAGGAATACAGGAAGTCACTATCACCTGTCCCTTACCCATCTACAAACATTCCTGAGTAGCTGATAGATCAAATAGATTCACAGAGTATACAGTACACAGAGTATACAGTAGCAAGGAGTAGTTGGGACAGGGTGGGTGTGGCTTTGTGTCCCAAGCTATGCCTCTAGCACATGACTGTGTCCTCCAGAGAAAGGGACCTTTTCTTTATCCAAAGGTATCTACTCACCAGCCACCATTCTTGTAGTACTGCATCTGGTGAGAGTCAGTCAGCCTCTCTCTCTCTCTCTCTCTCTCTCTCTCTCTCTCTCTCTCTCTTTCTCTCTCTCTCTCCTGCATACCTAAGTTTATTATGAGGGTGAAGATGATGAGAATACATCATATCCCACCAGGGTGAGCTCTCCAGCACTGCTTTCCCTAGGCCACCCAATGCTGCCATCAGCAGGGGGCAGGGGCAGCTCTTTGGCTCTCATGACCTCAGGCTACCTCAGAGTGTCTCTTTCTAAACCTCATAAAAGTGTAATGAGTTAGCAATGTTCCTCTCCAGAGCCACTGATTGCACCAGTCAATAAAAACACAAAATCTTAAACAGGGGGTCTTTTGCCTTCAAGAAAGCGATCTAAATGGAAGCAGAGAGCAAATGACTGCAGTAAGGTCAGTCACAACACCGTGATGATACATTCAGGGCTGAGATGATGCTCAGCAGTGTGAGCCTTGCTGCCCTTGCAGAGGACCTGGGATTCCCCACATGGTAGCCAACACACATCTGTAATTCCAATCCCAACCTGATGCCTCTTATGCCCTCTATAGATTTGAGGCACACGCATGGTACATATACATACATGCAAACACTAATGGACAAAAAGGAAAAAATAAATAAATGTTTTTTTAAAAAAAACTAACGTCACATGAAACTCACAATAAAAGCCCATCTACACCATCTACAAAGAAAGACTCAGAAGTAAAGACAAGAATGAATGATGGCAGGGGAGAATCACGACTCTCCAGCTCCTCTGTGCTAAGATTATTAGTATCAAACATGGAAAAGTGGAGAGCAACTACAAAAGGTTTGGCGAAGTGAGTGCTCAACCAGCTCCAGCCAGTTCCAAAGTGCTAGCATGTTCTGAAATACTCCTTTGTGTTATTCATTGTACAGACACTTAGCAGGGCTGTTCCAGGCTGTGCCAGGAGGGATGTAGGGTGCAGGGGCTGCAGATTTTAGAACTGCCTGAGGTTTCTGTTTCAGAGCACGGAATAGACTGCCTGTATCTGAATCCTCTCTGGATTCATCTCACCTCAGTTTCCACCTCTGTAAAACATATTTATGTAGCTGGCCCTCCATTGACATGTAACCCCAGATTCAAACAATCCGGGATTAGAAATATTTATGAAAAAAGTGAGTCTGTGTTAAATTTAGAGAGACTTATTTCTTGTCATTATTCCCTGAATGATACACTGTAACAGTTAAGCGATTACAAGTCATTTACATATGATTTCAAGTTCATGGGAATAAACATATAGGTAATTTGCAAACACTATATTTATGTCAATGACAGTCCACAGTTTTAGCATCCATGGAGTTCTAGAACCAACCCTCCCTGCCACCCCACCCCCATCTCCTCTGAGACTGAGGACAGCTACACCCAACTTAGCAGAGTTCGGGTAAGGACTAAACGTGCATGTAGATGTAAAGTACTTGACACACAATTTATGGCACAGAAAACTCTATGCAAGGGCTGGAGTGGTGGCTCACCAGTTAAGATCACGCATTACTCTTCAGAGTATAGCTCAGTGGTTCTCAACCTTCCTCACACTGAGACCCTTTAATACAGTTCTTTGTGTTGTAGTGAGTCTCAACCATAAAATTATTTCATTGCTACTTTATAACTGTAATTTCACAAATGTTATGAATTGTGACATAAATATCTGATATACTGGATATCTGATTTGTGAACCTGGGTGGGGGTGGGGGAGTCCCGACCCAGAGGTTGAGATCCGATGGTATAGCTGTTTATTTTCTACTACCCATGTTGAAGTAAGTGGCTCACAATTGTTCATAACTCTAGCATAGCAGTAAGGGGATCTGATGCTCTCTTCTGGTCTCCATAGGCACCTGCACATGTGTGTCACAGACACACGTGTACACATAAAGGAAAATACCTGTTTTAAAAAAAAAAACACTATCAAGGCTATAGAGTGGTGTGGTATGTCAGACACAGTTACCGGAATGTTGGGGACAGTAGTAGTGGCAGACCCTCACCTTTTATAAGCAACTCAGGGAAAGGGTGGAGGTCGCAAGACCAGCACAAAGTCTGGGAAGGGTGGGCACGGTTAGAGGGAGGTATCACCAACAGTGTCTACAGTTCTTTGCAGAAGGCCTGTCTCACATACATCCCTGTAAAGCAGGAAGCTCCAGAGCTACTGGCACTAGAAAGACCAGGAAACCAATAAGGTGAACTGCTCAGGGACTTCCCCAATGCTAAGAGAGCTAGGTGAGGGCAGATTGCTGGGCTGTGCTCAGTGTACCCCAATACCTGAAATCAAACAAAGAAACGCACTTCCACTGAAACTTTCAAATGCATGGGACAGTTGCCAGAATAATCCAGAGAGGTCCTACATGTGCTTGTTAACCAAATTTGTCAGTTGTGCCACAGCTGCTGCCTCATTCTGTGCAGACATTTCCTTCTTAAACTAGTGAAGAGTTAAGTTGCCTACATCACACACCTCAATACTTCAGCATTAATATAAAGCATATTTTATAGTATACACATATAATTAATATTGGTATAAATCTACTGTCATGGCTGTATTCCAAGCTTTCCAATTGTTTCAATAATGTCATTCATTGTTATTTTTTTCCCCTCCAGCATAAAACCCAGCCCAGGCTCACTGGCTGCATATATTGGTCATGTAGCTTTAGTCTATTTTAACTTGGAACAGTTCCCCAGCCTTTGATTTTCATGGCATTGCCTGTGATGAATGTAGGTCAGTAATTACACAGACTGTTCCTTGCTTGCACTGGCCTGGTATTTCCTGTGATTAGATGCAGGTTATTCGTTCCCAGCCAGAATGCTATGCAAGCGGTGCTGAACTTTCTTCGGCTTGCCACATTCCTACATCTGGACATCTGGATGCCTCATGACATCCATCTGCCTTGTGGAGATACTGACCTGATCACCTGGCTGTGATCTTATACCTTTTCTCCACAGCCTTAGTTACTATTTTTTCCATCACAACCCATAAGCAATTTGAGGGGATTATTTAAATCCATCCAAACATCCTGTTCTTTATCAAACCCACTCAGTCTAGATGTAATAGCCATTGATAATTCTTGCAAAAGATCCCTTTCCAAATCCACTACTTCCCCAAATATTAGGTTCTATGACATTGTAATGAAGAGCCATTCTCCCTCATCTCCCTAACTATTCAATGTAGTTTCTATTCCCAATTGTCTATCTACCCATCTTTGTAACTGTCATCTACCCATCAACCACCTTACCTAATTCTATCTATCTATCTATCTATCTATCTATCTATCTATCTATCTACAATATACACATGGATCCCTATTTTAGTCAACATGTTCTTATATATTTTATCACTTAAATTACCCAGGATGTGCTATTTTTAGGCTGCCTCCTATATCTTCTAGACATTGCTGATTATGTTTGCATCCTTTCTGGCACAACACAATGTTCTGAGCTTAATTTGTACCATTCCTGCCCAAGCCATGGAATCAATCTTTTTTTCTCGAGTTCTTTATAGAGGAAAATGTTCTAACCTGATACTTCTATTCTTAGCCTGGCATGTAGTCACTTAACAAACAACTGAAGGAAGGAAAATCTGCCTTTCCTGTCAGGCTTACGGAAAACCATCATTTTGACTCTTAGAAAATGTGTGTATCAGAAGTGCCCTTCAGCCACCTCCGTCTGCCGGGTGTTCAGGCCCATCTCTGAGTTCTTCCCTTCTCTCTGAAGCTTTCACAAGACTGTCAATGCAGAAATCTACTACAGCATCAGTGGGAGTCCAGAAAGCACTTGGGGAATTCAAGTTCTTTGAACCCCAGGGACCCAACAGGACTGTGCAGTGACAGATGTAGGGAAAAAAAGCTGGATCCTCAAAACATTTGTGCAGGGGACAGAAGGCAGCACTGACTGGGAACAAGGTTATCAAGGGCATAACTTCGAATGCTGGAGCACCCTCCATCCCTATTTTCAAGTATTCAGAAAGGTATAATGTTCCATCTGAAGGTCATACAGGAGGAGCCATGGAAACAGAGTCCAAATCCATGTGCACCTGACGGCCAGTACACTCTACAAGCCCATAGACTCCCATCTCTTTTGTTTTCTCTAAATGTCTGTGTTTCCTACAAACGTTCTAGTTCTAGTCCATTTCCTGTGGTCAATACTACAGACTAGGTAATTTGTAAAGAATAAAGTTTTATTGGCTCACAGTTCTGGAGCCTGAAAAACTGAGGAGCAGCTTTGGGTGACAATCTTGCTGAACAGTACACTGCAGGGTCCCAAGGCAGCTAAAGGTAGCAGATGCAACAGGAAGGATGAAGTTAGACTGATCGTGGTAACAGACCGGTTTTTGAGCTAAGTGGCTCAAGCTTTTGTGACTTAGTCACCTGGTACCAACTCTTAATGCCTCACAGTGGGGAGAAAATGTCAATATAAATTTTAATGGAGACATTGAAGCCAAAGAGGTGGGTAGTACTGTCTCTGAATGTTTGGACATTTTCTCTTTAATTAAAATCTTACTCATTTATTTAAGTTTTCTTTCTGCTGGTTGAGGCTGGGGGAGGGTTGAGTTTAACTTCCTTAGTGACTAGATATCTGAAGCCTCATCTTCACAGAGAGGGGACCCACACTATAACCAGTCATTCCATGACTTGCAGTTCATTGAGTCAGCTAAGAGCTTTTATAAAATACTGGCATACTCCCTTCTCCCAATATCTGAAGGTAACCTGGGCACCAAGAATTTTAAAAGCTCCTCAGGTGGTTCAACTGTAAGACTACTGCAGGAAACCTCTGACAGGCATAATGCAAAGAAAGTGGGACCAGCAATAACTAGAAAGGGCCTTCTGGATTGATCAGACATCCTGGAGTCAATCTTACTCTTTTCCCTTCAGTGGCCCAGGGTTATTTGGGACCTACTTTCTTAAGATGTGGGTCAAAAGTCCATGTGGTCATTGAATGTGCCATGACACAACATTAATTCATAATTGACAGTGCTTCTGGAAACATTCACCCACGCTTATAGAGAAGCTTCACTGGAGCTTGCTTCTGAACACAAAGTATGTGCACTTTGCTCTACAAGGATATCAGGCACCCCAGCACCAGCTGACCACTCCTCAAATACCAGCCTCAGATTCAAGATGATGAGTGAATGGCCTGTGATATTTTCATTGTAAGTACAAAGCTTTCCACTTACAGAAATACAATTAACTCCACTATGGAAAATAAATTTATTACTGCCATTCCTCATGATACAAATGTTAAATTAGTGTATCTTTGGATTGCCTTGTTGGTGTGTTTCAGTTTTTTTAAATTTCTATTTAATGTGCTTATCTGGGCTTTATAAAAATATTTGATGAATTTTTTTTGCATGATTGGGGCAGAGTTTCTATCAATTTCTGAAACAGCCCTAAATGCACTTCTACAATTTCATACTGCATATGGCATTCTCTAAGTGGCATTTTCAACATTGAAAATTATAAAATTACAGTGTTGAGAAATTTTTTGATACAATGAAAATTTTCCATATCCCATAATAGCAAATGAACATCCAAGATTTTAGTTCTTTATTTCAAGACAAACAAATACACCCATCTCACTAGTTGGCAGATTAGATGTTTTCTTTTCAAATTATATGTATCCCTAAAGAACTGTTTTACATTTATGATTTATTTAAATTATTTTACCATTAGTTTGATATGTGGACATATACTACATGTCTATATATGTGGGGTCATAGAAACATTTCCCAGCTGAAAAGGAAATGTGAGTGGGAAACATTTAGGAGCCCTGATCTAGAAATGGGAAACAACAATAAAACAGAAATTTCTCTAAATAAAATTTTAAATTTTAAAAACTAAACTGAACTAAAAATATAACAGAAACAAAATAGCAAATCTCTCTCTCTCTCTCTCTCTCTTTCTCTCTCTCTCTCTTTCTCACTATCTCTTTCTCTTTCTCTCACTTCTCTCATGTATGAATTAGGCATGCATGTGTGTATATACGTGAATACACACACAAACACACACACACACACCAGAATACTTTCCCCTCTGTCATATGCCTTGCCTGTAATTCAGATAGCCTCCATTTTGGAGAGCACTTTAAGGCATCAATTTACTGCTGACATTGTGCCTGCTATCTTTTTGTGGGTGTGGCCACAATCACTTCTTTGAGCCTGGAAACCCAATGTGGTTATCTGGAGTAGCTTTCACTGAAAGATGAGGTACGGTTATCGCACTTAGGTAAGGAACTTGGCCAGTTAGTTTTTAGAGCTTCCTTGTTATCTCCAATGACATCTGCAGAACCGACAAGAGTCTCCAGGCTCTCCAGAGGGCAATTAGAAACATCACTAGAAGAGTCCACCTGACACAGTGCTGGGAGAAGGGGGAAGACAAGCCCGTTACAGTTCAACACCCAGTTCAGAAAGGCAAGTGAGAAACAGTTCTGGGATGGCACAGGAAGAAAGACCCAGTCACACTGAAATAGTGATAATATTTCAATTCACAATAATGCAATGATTATTGATAATAAGTCAATCCAGAAATACTCCTTACTCATTGCCAAGTTCACATCCTATTGAGTCTCAGTGACTAAACAACAGAAAGATGAGTAAGCCTGGTCCTAGTCCATGAGAAGCAGAAAATTCGTAACATCTTGACCCATTATTTTTCTTTAGTCAATGATGAGAGAGCTTCTAATGAGAGACCACGTCACTTTGCCCAGTTCTGAAAATTGTCAACCCAAAAGTTCAAGCAAGAAATATACTGGGTATGTAGCAAAAACCAGGCCCCAGATAAGATAAAGAGGTATGTTGGCTGACTGCCTGGTCATTCAACAAGTGGCCTGTGGTTGGTGGAGGGGCTAGGGATGGGTTTGAGTAAGATTTGGCCTCCAGCCTAGGGAGTATACTTTCACCACTGAGCATCTGGGTGGTACTTCGCAAGTATTCAGAGAACTGAAGACACTGATTTTTTTTCTTCTCATGGGTAGAGAGCTAAAGCAAATGCTCACCATTGGGGAGTTCAAAAAGGTTATATCATCTTCTTCAGATTTTTAGCTAGAGATGCTATTGTTAGGACCAATCTCATGTGGTTTGAATGTACACTGATAGACAAGAAAGGAACTAGAAAAAGAATCTCAATAGACTGTCAGAGGCAATTTCCTTCTTTCTACTTCAGTTCCACATTTCCATTGTCAATGAGAGGTGTTGAAAAATACAAGATTGTTTCTATTTTTTTAATTATGTGTATGTATGTTTTCCTGTACAAAATAGGGGAAAAATATGCACATGAGTTCAGGTGCCCCTGGTGGCTTGAAGTAATGGATCTCCTGGAATAAGAATTGTATGTGGTTGTGAGCCATCTGATGTAGGTGCTGGGACTAAACTCGGTTCCTCTGAAAGAATAGCACATTCCATGGAGCCATCTCTCCATCCCTTAAAAAACAGTTCTTAAGTTAGTTATGTATCTGAAAGAATAGCAGCCCTTCTAGAATGTTGAAGAAAAGATTGTCAACTAAGGCAACAATTTGTCTGTCTATAGCATGGATGAGAAGAACTTAAAATGTCAGGGAATCAATGATGCCTGTTTCTTCATCTCCGAACACTTTTTCTGTCTCCGATAAATCACCTCAGTTAATGATTAATTTAGTGATATTTTGTGGCAAGAGTTTTGTCGTTTTGGTTGTGAGCCTAGCCTTTAACGGTTAACCCATCTCTCCTTGTAACAAGAATTTTGAAAGCAATCAAAACGCCGATATGTTATGTCTCTAGTAACTCGTGGCAGCAGAGACAACCAATCAGAAATCTAAAGGTAGAAACCTTTGTCATAGAGGGTCTTTGAGTCAGCAGCCACTGACTGGGACCCATCTTTGCCTTACTGGTTTTCCCGGTTCCATCGTGGCTAGTCTCTCTTGTACCCTATTTCAGGAAAGCCTGGGATATCCAACTGGGGTTTCTTAGCAGAGCCTTCACAACATACAGGGATTTTTTTTCTTCTTTTACATTTGAAATCATAGCTACCTCATAAATAACTCCTTTTATCACAAGTGTGGATGTTCCTGTATGGTTACCTGCAACATGTCAACCATTTTCAACAGTATCTAGTGTGCTAGACAGAAACTGCTTTGACCTCTGGGTTAACCCAAGTTAACCAGCAAATCTGAGTGCTTTCAAGACTCCTTCCTGCCCCGGCTGCTTTTTAAGCTATAAATTACTGCCACTGGGCAGTGACAAGACAGAGTGTCAGGATCCTTTCTGACACTGAACAGTCTATGATTAAATACAGTCTTGGCTTCTTTTCTCAGCAATCAAGCATGTAGACACCATATATAACCCTGAGAAGAGGCCTTCTCAGCAACCTAACCACAGAATGAAGAAGAAAATAATCCACATAGTAACCGAGCACAAGGAAACAGTTCTTGACCACATCTGTGCTTCCATTGGAGACGCTTGAGTTCCTCTACCTCAGCACAGCCAAGCCTCATCTGTGCCTAACCTGACCACTTCACTGGCTCTCCCAAGAGTCATAACGTCCCATCAGCTGTGCCCTCAGAGGCAAAGCCTTGATTTATTTTCCTTTCAATGAGAAACTTGTGCCACTAACCTCAGGATGCAGCTTAAGAAGACCCTCCTCTAGGAGGGTCTAGAAGAATGAGCCCAGCATCCTAGGCAGAGACGAGCCTCTCTCATACTTCTACCCAAAGTTCCTGGGACATTTCAGCCCCAGTAGACACTATGATATATTCCAGCAACATTCTTCCAGATTCACTTTTCTTCTTGAGCACTGTAGCACAATGCTTTGGAGATCTGAATCAGAATTCAGGATGACTGACTTACTCCTCTGTGAAACTGGGCAAATGCTTAGAGATCTCTTAGATGAGGATGAAGAATGACTACTTCAAACTGGTACTTGCTATTGGGATGAATAGGAAAAGGTACCAAAAAATGGCTGGCCAAGAAGCTGTATAAATGTCTGCTCTTCCCCACTCCCTCTTCATCAGCAGCCGTGTCACTGTCCTTCCTCTGTATCATTGATTTCTAAGCAGTGGCAGTAGCATTAAGATCTTAGCCTTCTAAGAACCTTGCCTTCCATTCCTGATTATTTGTTCAGTCTTGAGTCTCAAGGTTAGGGGGCCCAACTATCAAACTATTGGACTTGATTAATAGTAAAACTATTTGCTAGTCTTACTAGTTTATTACTTTTATTAGTATTTGCCCCAGCTGAGAAAAAAATGACCTCCTGGGCATGCAGTACTAAGGATTTTCACATAAATTTCACTCCATTTTGCTCCCATAGACAAACGCTGAAATTTTAATCCTGCTATCCAGGGGACAAGGTGCTAATTTTGTTCCTCAGAGAGGATTCTATTTTATATTTTATTTCAAGAAAAATCAAGCAGATTGCTTTTTAAAAGGTTCATAAAAGTCCTCCACACTCCGCCCCAACCTCTCCCAAGTCAAAGAGCTGTAGATAAATGCAGATTGGTAAATTCCTGCCTGGTCAAAACGTAAAAGAATCATGACAAACTGTTCCCTGGCTCCCTCATCCTGCCTTTGAAAAGATAATTTACAATGTGAGATGGGTTAACTCCCCTTTACATCATCTAAATCCTCAGAAAATCTATGGCAGGCTCTGTCTGAAAGCCCAATTTCAGCGGGTAGGCCTCCCTCTTAAAGATCTTCTCAGGCCCAGACATTAGACATGGGCTGGCTGTCCCTCAAGACCCTGATATCTTAAAAGCCAGGGGAAAAAAATTAAAACAAACTTTTATAAGAAGGAAACCTTGCCAACGCCAACCCAAATATTTTCTTTCTGTGAAATATAAATGTGTTGATTTTGATTCTTCCCAGCATTCCTTATAAATCAAAGCCAGGGTAAGAATCTGGTAAACAGCCTTATCTGTCAAAATCATCCCATAAAAATCCATTTGGGAAATGAGTAAAGTTTGAGGTGCAATGTGCCCTCTTGGCCAGTGGTAACACCTAGCATTTGTCACATGCTTACTGAAGGGGGTCAGATGTCATACTGAGGTCTAGGCAGGTCAGGTGCCCTTTTGACACCATATAGAGAGCACATGAGCTTGGTGTCACTAGCATTGTATTCAACAGAACAAACTTGTCAATTACATGTATAAGGCTCACAGCAGGTGAGGAGCAGGGCTATGATGGGGGGTTGAGGGGAGAGGTCTAGCTCAGAGCTGGAGCGTCCCTAGAAGTATAAGTCTCTATGCACTCCGTGGTATATTCTATCCTCCCCCCCCCCCCCCCCCCCCATGGATCTTACTGTTAAATCCCACCAAGGCAACCTGCTCTCTCTCACAAAACTCCTTGACCACCTTGCTCCCTGGGAATCTATCACCCAAGAAGCAGCAACTAACTGCAAATGAGGCACAGGCAAGACCTAATCTCCATGCCCTGGGGCTCCAGTCATTTTCCACTCTGTCTCTCTGTACCTCCTCACCCCTATGGCTTATTGTATACAGGCCATACTGACCCCACATCAAATGCTCAAGTACTAAACTTGTTTGAGGTCTGCTGTTCAGTTCAAGCAGATAGCCTGTGTCACCTGGACTTTGTACATTCAACACTTTCATCTACAGGGCATTTGTGAGTGGTGACACAGGCTTTGGCCTTAGCCTTAGATCAGATGCCAACTCAACCGAGGACATGACCTTGACCTTCCCACTGAACCTCTCAGAGACCTAATGCCATCATTTAGCATATAGGCATAAGTGTTTTTCATAAACTATAATTAAATCAAACATGTAAAGCATTTTATAGTAGTTGGTGCTCAATAAATGTTATATGATCTTTGCCCATTAAAAACTCAGGATTTGTCTTTAGCAGTGTTGAGAACTACTGCCAGGGCTCTATGTACACAAGCATTACTGAGCTCTATCCCCCAGCCTGGAAGGCAAGATCTTTATAACCTCTAAACAAGTATTAGAGGTAAAACTTTTGTTTCAAAGAGAACAGAGCAATTATGTTCACAACTTATTGAATGCTTATTATATGTTTGAAAGCCCTTTGGTAAGGATCATTTCTGAGAACATTGATTAAATCCTGCTTAGCACCAAGCATTTAACTTAGAATCTCATTGACAGTCCCAAGCACTGTGGCCAGTCGTATGAGCCCTGCTTTATATGTAAAAATTAAAAAAAATAGGACTTACTTTCAAAGGCCATATGACAGGCCAATGTCTCACAGACTATGAGAAGCAGCAGCTATCACCTACATACTGCCTTGCCCCTAGAATTCCATTGGATACCATACAAGATGGTTGAGTTTTTCTCGGGATCAGTGGTCTCTCTCCAGCATCTCATCCATCCACAGTGTTTAATTTGGGGGAAATTAAATGAGAGTCAGTTCTTGTAACTTTCAGCACGAGTTAATGAAGGCTGGCATGGTCCCTGGCCTCAGACTCAGGTCTCACAATAAGGTGAGGAAAGGGGATCTTTCTGGACTCTTGACAATTGTAGCAGGGATAAAGGACTGATGAACAGGAAAGTGAAGAGGGGTCAAGTCCTGTCACCAGCCTGTCTCTAAGGAACCTTATCTGCCTAACCACAATATGGCACCAGTCTTTTGGCTGCTGGGTAAACTGAAGTACAGATCTCCACAGATGGAGTGAGTATACACAGAGAACAGGGGAAACAGGACATACAGACCCTTCATCAGAGCTGCAGAGTCAGCTGGGTATATGTTCTAAACTGGCTGAGAGAGTCATGGGCCCTCACTAGGACAATGGTGACAGGAGGTGATACGGACTCTGAGACTCAGAGGCAGCCATGCATGTCTGCTATAGGCCCTCCCTTGTAGGAAGTGCTACCTGGAAGGTCATTACTGCCTTGGCTTTAGAAATAATAGAGATGACATCTGTCCAACAGGTGGGAACAATATTGATCTGTCCTGGCATGACTTGCTTATATGTGGGCCTTGTGCTTCACACACCACAAAACAGCTTCTGTGGAACTTGAAAGACAGGCTGAAAGGAAAGAGACTGGGATAGTCTCAAAGACTCCTGTGCTCTCTTGGGCCCTCTCTCACTGCCAAGCAGAGCCCCACTTTGAATTCTGGCTATTAGAGAAGTCTAATCTATCAACCCCCTGTCATCATTCCTGCCTAGCATAGCCCCCAGAGGCCTGCTAAGAACCTCCCTTATCACACTCCACCAAGTGCCAGGTAAAGTCACCTTCACTCATTCCACAGGCACCTGCTGAGAATCTCACAACATGCACAACATGACAGGAACTAAGGTTGATTGTATGATGCCTAAGTGCCTATGGCTTAGTGCCAGGCCCTGAGCTAAGTGCCTATAAATACTTAACTGGCCTTCACTGAAGCCTGCAAGGTGAGCGTTATTACCAGGACTTGAGAAGGGGCCACTTGCTCACGGCCACAAGTGAAGGTGGAACTCGAATACATCCTGTCTCAAAGCGGCTATCATGACCCATGTTAAGAGAATTTGGGGGCCACGAAAATGTTGCCAATAGGAAAAGTCTCTGAATGTGTGATGACTAAAACTAATCTCAAACCAAACATTATGATCTGAAGTTTTTCTGCTGTGTTTGCCTGCCTTGCCTCCTACACTCCATGGTGGCCTTGGTTCTGAACACTCGGCATATGTATGTGGCTTAGGATACATGTGCCATCACTCCACAGGGCACCTGCACCCACTGCCCTAAACACCTCAGTTCAAAGACCACCACGTACTATGAATTGCAGGGTTTTCATGGAACACACGAAGCTTTCTTCTCTTATGAAAACATACTGATTTCATTATGGAAAACAGATTTTTAGTATTTTCCTACTGTCATTCTTTAGCATGTAAGCAACTGATTAGTATATTTTTGGGTTATAATGTATCTGAATGTTTGATTTAAAAAAAAATTGAGGTTTGGGTTGCTGATTTGAGGTTTCTTTTTAAAAAAAAAAAAATCAGTAAATGAATTTTGGCATGGGGTTAGGACAGAATTTCCAACAATTATACAAATGGCCATAAATGTGCTTCTGCCATTTCATAGTATGTACTTATGCAAAGTGGCACTCTCCACATTGACAATTACAAAAGCAAAATGGCAATCAACTGAAAAACGTTGAAGATGCTCTACAAACTGCCAACGTTAAACTCTCTGTGTAAAAATTAACAGGTACATTCACGTCATCCGTATGCAAACTTGCCTTTGGCTTAGAAACTGGTCAAATTAAATATACGCAGGAATCATTTTAGAAAACATTTCTTTATGGTTTATTATCAGTAATCATTTGATTTGTATATGCAAAACACACACACACACACACACACACACTTACCTAGGTGCCCATAAAAATTTCTCAGACAAAAATGGGTAGTAAAGGTTTAAGAAGTCATTCTCCATAGACCATCTGAACATATGTTGCCTATGATTTATTTCCGAGTTTTCTGCTGCTGATAGCTAGATGCCCATATATATTTCTAAGTTATATTCAGTTATACAATGGATATGCTATTTAACATTTGGTTACCATTAAACAGGGAATCAATATTCCAGGGTTTTTTTTAACTAACATCTCAAGTAACCTAATTAAGAGTTCACATGTGAGAAATGGTTATTTAAAATAAAAAGGATGAGACTTCAAATATGTCAAATGTTATCTAAAGTCTGCAGTTAGAGGAGTCATTAATAAGCATAAATTATTAAGAAGTGTTAGAAAGAAGTTCTGGAGGATCTGGAGGTCATAAGTTCTGGTTCTCAGCACCCAAATAAAAGGGAAGATACAGCAGCTTGGGTGTCTAACCCCACTACTAGTAAAAAAAAAAATGAAGGCATGAGGATCCCTGGGGCCTGTTGTAACTGCAAGCCAAATTAATAAACTCCAAGTTTGGTGAGAGACCATACCTAAAAAATGAAGGTAAAGAAGAAGATTCTCAAGTCAGTCTCTGGCCTCCACATGCATGCACATCCACATACATATAAGCATGCCATATATAGATATAGATATAGATATAGATATAGATATAGATATAGGTATAGGTATAGGTATAGGTATAGGTATAGGTATAGGTATAGGTATAGGTATAGGTATATACACACATACATACACCTATACACGTATACATATATATGTATATATATATATATATATATATATATATATATATCTGAATGTGCATATGTGTATATATGTATGTGTATATATGTATATTTGTATATATTCATACATACATACATACACACACACAAAGCAAGATGACATTTTATAGGTAAAATTAGTAATACACAAAAAATGATTGGCTTCTAACACTTTATGGCATCTCCATACTGGCATAAGTAGGGCTTAGAGTCATACCTGTGTTCAAAATTTTTTAAGGCTCAGTGTTCCCTAAACATGGTGTTCATCACCTGATGTAGCTAACAGACTGGCCAACTGTGACATCAGAATACTATTGTGTAGTCTCAGCCTAAATGTTGTATACATGTCAGTGGACTCAAGGACAGCAAGAAGGCCTTGCCAGAGACTACAGAAAGAGCTTTATAAAGACGTGTAGACCTATAGGCTGAGAAGTGTTTATACTTGGGGAAAAATTCCTCTATGACTAACTTTCACTGTCCCACTGGTAGTCACTAGGAAAAACATATTTCTTAAGCCAAGCAAAAAGGACCTGACACCTGGTGAGTGGATAAAGATTTTGGTCAACTTACAAAAAAGTGAAAAAATACTGGAATCTTTCCCTCTAAAGAACCAAGAAGAAGACCTAGCAAAATCTTATAGCACTGTTCAAAGACTGACTATAATGAAGGTTACTATCGTTGCCAAGGTTCCAGTCCTGGGCTAGACCTCTAGGTTAGAACTCCAGTGTCCATTTCCAAGATTGTAGGAGACCCTGTCTCCTCATCTGCAGAGAAAATATAATACCACTTCCTCCAGGACAGGAAGACCAAGAAAGCTCCTGGAAGATAAAGCATACAGAACAAAAGGGCACTAGAAAGATGGCTACCTCCCCAGTTTAGGGGAATCAAAACCGCTTTCCTAGAGGCACTCAGTGTTTGATAATTATTTCTTTCATTTGCCAGTTCAATCAATAAATATATATTAAGTACTCAAGTACTAGAAAAAAAAAAGGAGATAGAAGAGACTTACATAATATACCCTGTCACAAGATCCACTTCACAGACTCACCATGCAGGAAGTCCAGGCAGGCTTCCTAGAGGAGGTGGGCTTTGGGGAGGGTTTAAAGGATGAATGGAGCTGGCCCCAGTCTACTTGCTCACACATGTGAATCTATTGCCCAGTCTGCTTTATTTCCCAAGGGGAGCAACTGTGCCTCTGGCTCACTAATCTCTGTTATTGAAAAATGTAGATGTTCAAGGCTTGGTGCTTATAGACAGACAAAGGAAGGAAGCATTTCCCTAAACAAAGAGGAAAAGTAAACATACTAGGCGGCTGGGGGCGGAGTCTGGCAAAAAGCAAAAGTGTCTGTCTGTCCATGTATACCCCACCCCCCGCCCAATCTCTGAGACAGGAAGTATTGTCTATCTATTGGTGTGTCTGCTGGTATAAACTGTAACAGTCTTTTAAAATCAACCCTTTTTATCTGGGACGCCCCAGCTGTGTCAAATTTCCAAACTTCTCCCTTTGACTTTTATGAGCCTGACCTCTGACAGGGGTCAATCTGTGAGCATACCATAACCTTTCCTTGTTGGAATGTAGGAAGAACAGTCCACAGCAGGGTGCAGATTTGAGGCTCAAATGAGGTTCATCCCAAGGAATTCTTTAAAGGTCTGTGAGTATGAGGTGAAATATAAAAGCTGAGGCAGATGCAGGCCAGGGACAACAGGAGGGCCCAGGCACAATTTAACACTAAGTGTCTGGCTCTCTTCTAAGGGCTTACCCGTATAAAAATGGGTACTCCTTTAAAAAGCCCAATGAGGTAGAAACTGGAGGAGTTGAGGAAATGATACCCCAAAATATGCTTCTTTGGTATGCCAAGGATCTTGAGCTGAGGACACTTAGGGGACAACAGATGCAGGCAGCAACTTCTCTGAGTTCATCTTATTTGCCTGACTTCCTACAGAGACTGGGGAATGCCAGCAGGCCCAGACAAACTTTGTAACAAACTGTAATCTCTCCTTCTGAGGGAGAGAGAGAGGCCTGTTTATCTTTCTTCCCAAAATCTTCCACTTTCCACTATTCCTGTGAAGAAAGCACATCAATTTCTAAATCTCACTGTGCCTGGGTGACTCGCTTTTCTTTCATGTGCCGCTCTGTGCTTGTAATAAATCTATGTACCTTCCCTTCCGTTTCTCTGCTGTTAGTTTGTCCCATAAGCCTTCAGAGGGGAAAGGGACAATCTTCCATCCCCTTCGACACAACTGGCATTTCTATTTTACAGATGAGAACAAGGATGTTAGTTAGCTACATGATCACAAGGTTATCAAAAGCAAGTGGTAGGCGTAGGATCCAATCAGTATACTATGGGACCATGCGACTGCCAGCAGGTCTCTCTGGAAGTGAGCACCACATCCATGAGAGGCGTTCTGTTGTCTCCACCACAGGACTTCTGCTGATACAGGTACTGCACCCACCCAAAGAAGCACATTAACATCTTGAGTCTGCATAGGAGGCCCTTCGGCGGCGTCTGCTATAAAATGACTAAGTTGCTAATAAAAGCAATGTCTCTCACTATGACTGGTGCCAACCCCAGTCACTAAGTGCCAATGGCCTCCTGGCTTTTCCCACCGACTTTTCTGGATGGCTCTAAGCAGACAAACCACCCAGACTGCTGCGAATGGTACTTGAAGAGCCTATGCCAGGAGCAACAGGAAAAGGGGCCCACCCTCCATGCAGTTGGAGCGTTCCTAAGGAAATTCATCCTCCAAAATCAGTAATCATCCCTACCTAGGGTTTTTATAAAGCTTGCAATTGCCAGGCGTTCTAAGATCAATTTCATGAGCACTTCCCCCAAGCCTTTCTAGAAAGCCACACTGGCCATTCGGAGAGGGCATGAGGGCAGAGATGGAAGTACTTACAAGTGGCCTCAAGATTCAAAACCACACACACGCTCAACACCAGACTGGCTGCCAGAAGAATGCCAACTGCATTCAGTTTTTCACTTTCCGGTTTTCAAAGGACTACAGACATTGCGACATTTTGTTAGAGCTGGAAAAGGCATCAGTCAATATTTTAACTCCTCAAAATCTAAGATAGGACACATGACTGAAGTAAGAAAAGCACAGGATGGAACATCCTAACTATAAATTCCTCAAGACTATAGCGTACAGACACCTAAATCGTCTACAAGGGTGTGGGCTGGGAAGTCAGGGAGATGCGGGCCTCACCGCCCGTTTACCCTTCCCTGCACTGAGCCATGCCTTTCTCATCTACCTGTACACAGGAACTTGAGGAAAAAGGAAAGAAAATGGAACGTTCTGGGTGGCAGAATACCAAAATAATCTATTCCCTTTCTTGATCCAACCTATACATAAGTGTGGCCTCAAGAATTAATAATAGGAAATCCGTGAAGAAATGTGGGTAGTCAGGGACTCATCAGATTTTTTTCTAACTATCACTTACTATATTTTTACTTCATTTTCTGTTAAAATAGGAAGATATTTAAGGTGAAATGCTCTATAAAGGAGAGAGGACAACTGAACTTAGCTTAGGAACTGACAGTCAGTTCAAGTTTAGATATCCACATCAATTCTGCCTCCAGTGGAGGGCTTCATGGCAGAGAGTATTATAGAACAAAAGTTCACAAAGTAGAGATCACATATTGAGACATGAAGCCAAAGAAACTAAGGGGCTAAGCTTACTGCTTATGTGTTGCTTGCTATTGTTGTGGTTTTAAATAACTACCAACCATTGTGGGTCCTAAAAAGGGTCCTGAAAGACTACATTAATCCCTCCCAAAGATACATGTGAGCACACACACACATACACACACACACACCATATCACAATTTTATCTCCTAGTAAACTCCACCTCCTAGAAGTTCCCACAACTTGTCAGCACTGCCACACAAAGAACCAGCTGCCAGCACCCAAGCCTATGGGAACTTACTCAACCTACATCTAAACCATAAGACTAGGGACTAAACACTGATACTCCAAATGACCCTACTACTAACCACTCCCAGGACCTTTGGCAGGCTTCTCCCTAGTAAAGGTAGGTGCTTGTTCTATTTAAAAATTCTATGCTCAATGCCGGTCTTCTTTGTCAAACTATAGCTCAAAGTAGAGGCTGCACCTCTCGTGGCTATCTAGGGGCTCTGAGTTCAGCACACAAAACAGCACAGAGCAGGCTCTTGTTCAATAACTGAACAAATGAAGCCTTTGGGAGCAATGAGCTAAATAAGACAGGCTCTCATACTCTATTGCTCTGAACAAAGACTCACTGCTCCACACACTACTTGTTATTAGGCCAACACATGAACAGAGATTCTCAAGGCTGAGGTGAAAGATAAGTATTAAAAGTCATCTCTTGTGGTGGTAGCTTGATGATAATGGCCCTCAAAGGCTCATATGTTTGAAGGGTTTTGTCCCAGTTGGTAGACTGATCAGGGAGGATTAGGAGGTGTGGCCTTGTTGGAGAGGTGTGTCACTGAGGGCGGGCTTTCACGTTTCAAAAGCCCACAGGAGGCCCAGTCTCACTCTTAGTCTCCATTTTGCAGATTAGGATACAATCTCTCACCTACTGTTCCAGTGCCACGCCTGCGTGCCTACTGCCATGCTTCCTACCATGATCATGGACTAACCCTCCAAAACTGTAAGCAAGGCCCTGATTAAATGCTGCCTTTTATATGCTGCCTTCGTTGTGTTGTCTCTTCAATCAATAAAACAGTAACTAAGACATTCGCTTATTTTTACTTTTATCTTAAAATAACTTATTGCCCAGGGGAGCATTCATTCAGTTATCCAATCCATGTTTACTTAGAGCCTTGTGGATATACTTTGCTAGGCAACAGAGAGGCACCCATGAGCAGAGTCATAGTCTTGGTTTTCCCATGCAGGGGAGATGAGCTGTGAATGAACAAACATGAAAATTGGGAACTGATGAATGCAGAAAAAAAAAAAAAATGAAGAACCAAAAAATGAAAATCTGAGCAAACAAAAGAACATAAAGGTGAGTGGATTCAGAGGTAGGGAGGATATGGGAGGGCTGGGGGAGGGAAAATATGGTCAAAATGCATTATACAAAAGAATTTTAAGTAAAAAAATAAATTAAAATAGGGTAAAATTAGAAGGATATGTGGTGACTTCCCACAAAGAAAATGGGGACCTCTGGAAATGACAAAATATTTCCAGCCATGCAATGAACTGAGGAGAGCATTAGGCAAGGGGGAAGGATTCTCGGACCTGTGGCTTCGGTGAATCAAGGAGCAGAAAGGAGGTTGTTATGGGTGGTACTCCATGACCCAGAGCACAAGAGGCATCTGTGAAGGTAGGGAAGTGGGCAGAGACGAATCAGGCGTGACTTATATGGTAAGAGCTATAGATAGATACTATGTGCAGTGGGAAACCACAGAGAATGTGAAGGAGGGAATGAAGCATCCCATTCCTACAGACGCTGCCGCAGGAGACCAGCAGCAAGCCAGTACAGTCATCTATACTTGGGGAAAGGCTGGCTTAGACAAACTGAGCAGTTTCACATACATCTATGTGAAATTTCAAGCACAGTGACAGAACTTGTTGATAAACTCTAAGTGACAGGAGGAAGGGAGGCGTGAGGATGGCTTAGACTGAACTCTTTGATTGTGGATTTGGCAGCTTTGGGTTGACTACCCCTCAGCCCTGAGATGGGGCACTACCGTGCCAGCATGTAACTCATGTCAGCCAGCAGGGTTGTGTCATTCACCTTTTCTAGACGTCACAGTGAGACTTTTGGGGATCTCAACATTCTGTCTATAAATCAAACATGCTCTGAGCAAAGTGGAGCTGCTATGGCATGCTGGGACTCCGAAGGGCAGGTGTCATATGTAATCTGTGTTATTCAGTCAGTTGCAGAGGGTTTTTTTTTTTGAGCCCCGTGATCTCACAAACCCTGTGACATGATGAGATGTGACAGGTCTTGGCCAAGGAAGCCTTCTGCACAGCAGAGGAAGTTGGCAATCACTTTCATTATTATTGTTATTAGTTTGAGTAGTTCTTTTTCCTCTGCAGGCCACTGCTAATTTCTAAGGCCAGATGGTCATCATAGTCCACTGGCTGTGGGACTTCATGGGAGCAAATATAAATAGCGTGGCTGGAAGAAGAGAACTGAAGTCCATCTGGCCCGTTTGAAGGCGATGGACTTATGCTCTCTAACTAAGTATCCAACGTCCTCTAATCTAAAATGCAGGCAACAAAACCACAGGCTCGAGGGCTGTGCAGATTGCACAGATGCTTTGAGCATAGGGCTTCACATACTTTCAAGCACATGAAAACCACTCAGCAAAAGCCCCTCTTTACCACTCACACCAACACTAAGAAAGAGTAAACCTGCTGTCTCCTGCTGCAGGTCTTCTCTGTTCCTAGGGGAGGCGAGCTGTAGAGTTCTTTATGAAAGTCTACACATTTAAAATCAAAGGCTTCGGAAACGATTCTTTTTCTTGCAAAGAGATGGGTGTAATCAAGAAACTCTTGGCTTCATCCTAAACTGGCATCTGGCCCTGGAATAACATGTACACAATGAGCTGTTAACCAGATACCAGAGGCTGCTGACGTCATAGACCTATAAGAGTTTAGCAAGCACAATTTGAGAGAGCTATGCTGTTGAAAGGGATCTCCCCCACCCCCTTTTAAAAGAGAAACAGAATAAAAACATACACAAGTGAGCCTGCCCAAGTTGTAGGTGCCTCATTTATTAAAAGTAGAATGTCTTCTTCGTAAGAGTGTTATGAAGATTATGTAAAATATCTTTCAGGAAATAATAAATATTACCTCCTCTCTAATTTCCCTTTTCAACAACAGATTTTTATAATAATAACAATAATTCTTGTTATCATTGTTGAAGTACTGGTGTTCAAATGCTTTACCACTGAGCCTCAACACCAACTCAATCTTCCCTCACTCTTAATAGGTTCAGCAACAAAGAGGAAAAAGACATGATAGTTTTCTAGCTATCAAACAGGGTCTAGGGCAACTTAGAGCTGAGCTGTCTTATTCTAGAAAGAGCTACAGCTTAGCTTTCCTAGAAAGTCTTCATTGCCCATCAATATAAAATAGGCTGTGATCATATCACCCCCTTGGACAGACATACAGTAGTAATTCACTAGTAACTAACATAACTAGGCTCACCCACCCCCAACAGTAGCTTTTCTGTTTTCCCCCACAAGCCTCTGCACATTACCCTCATCTGCCACTACTGGGATAGACAGAGTTCTCCCACTCTGGAACAGACAGAACAGAAGCTACCAGTTTTGTTTTACTAGTGGGGAAACCCAGACACAGAAAGTCCATGACCTTCATAACTCATAGTCTCCAAATGAGCCCTGGCCTCTGGTCTACCACTTGACTCTGCCATACCATGTAAATCACATTCTAAAAGGGACAGCTGGCACTGCTCCTTTAAGGGGTACTGGGAATGCCACTGGGCTTCGAGGAACCAGTCAATGGGTACATAAGGTGGTGAGGGTGACTGTGAGGACCATGCTAAGCTGAGACCTGCTACCTCTGTGGTGTGCAAGCAACCATCTCTTCCTGCCATTGTCCTTGGGTTGTCTTGGTCATTCATTGGTTCCTTGCACCTTGATGCTTCAAGGGCTCACATGAGAATACAGTATCACCAGCCCCCAGTGAACATGTTAGAATTGCAGACTCTCGGGCTCCACCACAGCACAGCCAACCCAGGTAATGCATCATTACATGATTCTCAGGAGAGCCTCATGTACATGAAAGTTGAATATAGTACTGCTCTCATGAACACAGTGTATGTTGAATAGTCAATTCAGAATGTGAGATGCTGATAAAATATCCACACTGGCCACTTGGTTATGATAACTGAAATGCTTCAATCTTTGATTGTCTACTCAGGAATTTTGCCAGGACTGAGTCCTGGTGCCTGGCATACAGTAGCCTTCAATAAATATTTACAGGAGGAACTGAAGATGAATTATCTAATAAATTGGTCCCCCCCCCTTGTGCCTACTGTTTCTTTCCTCTGGAGAACTAGCTGAATTTATATATGGAAAAAATAGAGAATAGTGACAAACAGACACCAAGCGCTCGGCCTGCGCTTAAGCACTATATTGACAGGGTGTGAAGGAGCTGAATTCATGCCAGAGCACTTTGATTTTGAGAGCTAATGTTGTAGATTGGGCCACCTAGGAACTGTGTGAGAATGTCAGCTGGTTGAAGGGAAGGAAGAAGAATATACTCTGAAGCACCTACTAACGCATAGAGAAATTATTCCATGAATTCCAGGGAAATGATTAAGTGTCCAGGAGAGGTGGGCTGACAGGTCACCGGCTGTGGTATGTAAACTATGTTTGGCATAGTAGCAAGAAGCAAAGTACTTCCTCCTATCTGTGTCTGCCTCTTGTCTTACTTTTGATACGATGATAAGAGAGGCCGAGTAATGAATCATGGCGGTGGACAAGGGCATGACGGACAAGCTTGATCAGTCCACACAGACACACACTTTAGGTTCAAAGGGACCCTTAGATGTTAATGAGCTTCTCTTGCTAACCACTTCTCCTTCCCTTTGCCTTGTTCGTTCCCATCAAAGCCAGCTTCCTTCTCTTAGCCCCAGAAGCAGGAGGCTTTCCATTGCTCTGTTATGGGGCAAGGATCCCGTCCCCACTGCCAATGCTGCAACCCCGGGTCTCCTGGGGTCTCCACCCCCCCCACTTCCCTTATTTGGCAACTAGGTGTTATTTTGATATTTGATTTTTGTCTATTTAATTTTGCAAATATACTAAAACTTCCATCAGTTCAGGATCTATATCATGTATTTCTTTAAGATCTCCCATAATGCCTAAACAGATGTAGCATGCACTGATCTTACAAATAGAGGAAAGAAAGACAAGTGGTGACAGACCGTTTCCCCATGGCATTTAGTAAAGCGGCAGAACCTCTCTTACAACCTTGGCATGCAGCGTCTTAAGCTATAGCTTGGTTGGCCTCTGCTAAACTACGACTTAGTAGCTGTTCTAGAAGATTGAACCACCTCATTTCTTCTGCATTCTTAGGCTCACCAAATCACAAAGGAAGCATTCTCTGGGGTGAGTTTTAAGTTATTATATCATTTATGTATCACAAATACTTAGTGGCTATTCAATAATTGCCAAGGGCTGTGTTAAATGTTTAGCCACATTAATCATTATGACAGCATGACACTGCCGGCACATAAGATCTCCTGCTGTATCAAGAAACAGACTCAGTACCGGTCACTCAAGGTCAGAGTCAGGAAGCATGTGAGTGTTTACCTGTGATCCTCCTGTCTCCAGGCATCTTCTTCTTTGGGGAACTACTGAAAAGATTACCTAATAAGTTGGTTATCGTACACAATCAAATCTACTCTGTGAATATTGTACATAGGAAAATTCTACCTTTAGGGCAATCCAGCACTGGCTATAAAACATACTCTCTAGGCTGGTTTTTGGCATAAATGTCAAGGACAAAATAATTTTTTTTTCTGATTAAAAGAAAATGTTCTCGGTGGCAGCTATTAAATTCTGCAACTAAAGAAAGAAGGCATTCATCCCCACCGGCTCTCTTTGCTCCTTACTCACGATGCTAAGCGCCTATTAGCTGTAGAAAAACAAAAAGCACTTTTTTTTCAATGTGTCAATATAATACAGTCCTGCCCAAAACAATGTTAAATTAAAAAAAATAGGTATTTTTCTTAATGCATGAAGAAAACCAGCTCTACCCTTTGACCCCAGGCACTGAACCATCATTTCAAAGATGTTTCAAAGCATTCTTGTCCCATTATTTACTCTCTAGATATTCCTGGTTTTCGTAAGAAGTGTCAGTTTTAAAAAAAAAAAAATTGACCTTTCGAGACTAAATGGTTGCATTTCCTTATCAAACTTCACCTCTTCTGAATGACCACTCAGAGACAGTTTTGGATCTTCACCTGTAGGCCTGCACAGCCCTGTCCACAGATCCTGAGGAGCAGGTGAGGTCCCAGGACACTCCCTGAGCCCTGGCTGCCTGTGAAACGGTTTCACACACTCAGCCTCATGCCTCACGACCTGTGTGGGCAGCATTTGGCCGGCTCTCTATTTACACAAACTCCCTAACGGTCTGGCACCACTGACGTCTCAGAGGGAGGCACAGTACATAGAGTGTTTCACAAGAAAATCTTTAAACAAAAGGAATTAAAGAAAATCCCTGTTTAATAGTGAGTTTTTACCAAGCTCCTAAATTCTCGAGAGCAGTGAAATATTAACTTTCCCCAAGTGGGAACACAGAGCTCGCCTTGTTTCTCATCTTACTGTTGGGTCACAAACCCTCCAGAGAGGAACCTACTGAGATTCCTCATCAATAGCAGTTAAGAAAGCACAGGATTTGGGCTCACACAGACCTGCGTTCAAATTCTGTCTTCCACCCTCCTCATGTCTCAAGGACTTAGTATATAAATCAGGGATGAAAGTGGTAATGATCTCATTGCTCCCAGATTCTGCAGCATAAGGTGTCCGCTCAGAGTAAGCACGCAGTGTGGGGTGGCTGAAATACAATCAGCCTGCCATCATCTGAACCCTTGAAGAGGTCTTTCTTCAGCAGACAGCACAAAACAGAGACAAAAGTCAGGAATCAGCCCTACTCTGTGTCTCCAGTTCTGGCTCTGGTTTAGTGCCCCCTTGTGGCTACCCTTCCTAACCCTCCATCCTTGCCTTTGTGATAAACCAAGCCATCCTCAAACCATCCAGGGGCAGTCCAACAGAAGGTGCTGTGGGGATCTGCATTACAGGGTCACTGTTTTGTGCTGTCTGCTAAAGGCTGAATTGATGTAATCAACTTGACTGATCTCTCCCTCTCCCACAGCACTGTGGATCCCGAGTGAGCTTCACTGCCTCAGCACAAAGCAAGGAAAGAAACACTCTCCGTCAGTACCCTGTTACAAGCCCAAGAGGGTTCTAGAGAATCCCAAGGCAGCTATTTTGCTTGCCCACCTCACTGAGCCATGGTGTCATTCCACACAAGAGGCCTGCTTTTGCCAGGAGCAGATAGCAATTCTAACAGTCCACCACACTCCCCAGTACCAGCCACAGCCATTTCCTGTGGCCAGCGCTCTCCCCGCATGGTCTAGAGATCCTTTGACACATGGTTCCATTTGCCTGTATGGTCAACTTTGATTCTGTGGCATGTACTTGTTTTGGGAAAGGTAAGGTGTTGACTCACTAAGTTGACATGATGTCATTTCTGAATCAATTTCCATGAAATAACATATCATACCATCATGATGAGGAGGTCTCACTACAAAAGGTTGATTTAAAAAATGATTGGAAGTTAAATACAATTGGTGGATATTTAATCATGTGTATAATAGAATTAAATGATAAGCCATTTAATTTTTATAGAGTGAACAAAAATTAAAAAGTATACACTGAAAAAAAATCCAAAATAGAGTTTCTTTATTTGTAGAATTATAATTGTAGAATTTTTTTCCTTCCCATTTGCTTAGGTGTTTTACCTAAAATTTGTTCTTCAGTTCTTCATTTAGCAAATACTTGTACCTTCTAAGTATCAGGCTTCTGGCAATACCAACATCACTACAAAACCATCTTAGCCTCCATGACCCCACAATATAGCAACGCTTCTCAACCTGTGGGGTCATGATCCCTATGGCAAGCCTCTGTTTCCATAAATACTTACATCATGATTCATAACAGTAGCAAAATTACGTTATGAAGCAGCAATGAAATAATTTTATGGCTGGGGGTCACCACCACATGAAGAACTGTATTAAAGGGTCACAGCATTAGGAAGGGTGACAACCACTGCTTTAAGGGGAACCAAAGTCAAATGGGTGTTATATCTAACAGTATGTTACACACTGGTTAGCTTGTTTCTGGCTACTGGTCTGGTAGAAGACACAGAGATCAATCAAGTAGTTATACAAATTCATAGTTATGATCAGGAGCAAGAGCCACAGAGGGAGGACATGGGGCACCAAGAGCAGTGTAGGAGAGGATCACTATCTCTGGCTGATGGGCTAGGCTCAGAGAAAGCACCCTAATGAAATAATGTAGGACACTGACTATGGACAGAACTGAGGCTGAAGGGAAAGGCTCTGCAGGCAGGGGCCCAGCACAGGCTTGGTCAGGAGCTGCCAGTCCACTGTCCAGGGCTGAGCATCTGATAGATGGATGTGCATAAGGCAAAAAGCAGCAGGGACTTGTGTAATAGAAATTACGGGTTTCTGCCTCTGTTTATAACATGGTGTTGAGTGTGGAAGCAGGGCGTGACAGGATCAGGATTGGCCACAAGGGTGGCTGTCTGCTGGTCGAAGTCAAGCAATCCATACTGAGACATGGCAGATGCAGAGCTGGCTGGGGTGAGGCCTTGAAGCCAGTCAGGGTTCTCTCCCTTCTCTAGTTTCTGCTGGGAACAAAGTGAACAGCAGTGCCTGGGCACAGAAAGGCAAATTCCACTGGCACAATGTTCAAAATGCTATTTTATCTCAAAACCTGGACCCAGTGCTTCGGAGAACAAACGGCAGGTGTATTTACATTAAACATGAAACCCCTTCCGTCCCATGTTTGTGGAGCACAGTCTTTTCTTCCTGGCTTCACTGGGGGTTTGCCATCTACTATCTCCAATTACCACACTGCTATACTTTCCCCCAATCCCTACAAGTTCCCTCCCTTACTCCTTTCAACCCGTCTTGCAATTATATGCCAGTTGCTTCTGCACCCACAGAAGGGGCCCCACAAAGCTCTTCTTCCCCTTCCCACCACAATGGTGTCCAGATGACAGGGATCAGGTTGAAGTTATTGTTCCCCCTGAAAGAAAGTTTCTGAGAGCCTCTGACATGAACATCTCAGCATATCAGGACAAGGAAAATCGGGGGTGGGTGTACTTCTTCTAGTTGTAAACCTTGGGAGCAGAATAAAGGGCAGGTTGTGAAGGTTAGAAATGGATTGGGGATAAAAAACAACTCCACCATTCTGGAGTGTTCCCCCAGAGAAGCAGTGCCCAGAACAGAATCAGATTCCCAGGAGAACACATGTCCTTATAGAAAGGGATCCCATACGTTTTTTTACCAAGCGATACCATTAAGGCATAATCCTTCTCTGGGTATGACTGACCCACTGACTAGCACATTACAAGGTATTTAGTATCTTCAGTTCTATTAAGCACCAAATGCCAGGAGGAAACACTCTTCACACACACACACTCTCTGCCATCCACTCCACCCTGTACCCCCACTAGCAGCGATTGTCTCGCTTCTGCCTCAGATTGGAAGCTAAAAGGCAGCGACTGTACCAGCACTCCTGTGGAATGTTGCCCGTGGCTCAGAAATGTGGTGTCAGAATCAAAACAGGATTTAAAGTCTGACTTTGCCACTTGTCAGTTTAATGAGGACATGGACATACCTCAATCCTCAGACACTCTATTTCCTTGTCTTTTTAAAAGAAGATGTTCACATGCAGACTGGATGAGATAGCCACATCCCTTGCACCCAGTGAAGGGGGAAGTTATTCTGGCCCAGTGTCCTACTGGGAGCAGCTCACTGTGAAAACACTGCCCCCACCCCTGCCTCCATGATGCTCAGCAACCTCCAGAGGCTCACTTGGATCCAACTGTTCTCCCAAGCTGTGTTCCTTCATTTCAAACAGTGCTCATCATCCATGCAGCGCAGAAGCAACACTGGAAAGAGACCAAGTGCACCTAGGACAAACAGGGAGCGAGATGGAAGGAGCCAGGACAGTGTTCAGCCAATCTTTCTTCTAAAGACTGACTGTATCGATCACTTCTAAACTGACCTTTGAGAGGGACTGCCCTTTGTCAAGGAAAGAGGAGAGCTTTGAGGGTCCTATATGAACAAAACATTTGGTACTTGGCCAGAGCAATAGAACAATGTGGAAAAAATAAGTCGACTATATTTTTAACAGCCTTAAAAGTCATGCAAAAGTATCTTAACCATCTACAAAGAGATTTCTGAGTTCTCACCTTCTCTCTTTTACTCTTTCCATTCTTCCCTCCCTTCCTCCCTTCCTTCCTCCCTCCCTCCCAACCTCCCCTTTCCCTCCATCCCTTTACCCATTCATCCCTCCCTCCCTCTTCTCCTTTCTCCCCCTCCCTTCTCTCCTTCCTCCCCTCCCTCCTCACCTCCCTCACTTCTTTCCTCCCTCTATCCCTTCCTCCATCCATCCCTTTCTCCCTCCTCCCCTCTCTGCTTACCTTCCTCACTTCCTCCCTCCATCCTTCCATCCCTCTATCCCTCAATCACTCTGACTTTAGAGCGGTCAGCTTGAATTCAGCACCCAGCCACGGGCATACTGCTTTCTCTCCTCCTGACAGCATCTCTTCCAGGGAGCTCAAGCCACAATGACACCCCAGCCAGGCCATCTGAGCTCTCAGAGTTGGGAGTCATCACTCTCTGTGGCTGGACCAAAACTTCATGTATCATTTGTCTGGGCTGAAAAGCCTGTGTTAATAAAACGGTTTTCCTTCTGTGTCTCACCATCCTGAATCCTCGGGTTTTCTTCAGGGTTCTGGTTGTTCAGCTATACTTAAAAAGAAAGCAAGAGCTACTAAAGACTGATCATTTTAGCCATATATTTCCAAAGCACTTTTTATATACTTTTATTTTAAGTGCATATAATGAGTTAGATAAGATACCATTATGACTCTTTTCAAATGAAGACTATTTTAGCTGTTTTCCTTCCTGCTCAGGTCCTCATCTTTCAGCCACACTGATCCATCCATCCTGGCAGCCTCTCCCAAGTCTGTTTCTCTTTCATATCCCATGTGCTCACCCCGCCCCTTCTCATCACCTGTTATCATTTCTTTTCTGTATCTTTAGGCTTTTTGCTTCAGTGATCCTCAACCTTCCTAATGCTGCAACCTTTTAATACAGCTCCTCATGTTGCGGTGACCACCACCCCCCCCCCCCGCCACAAAATTATTTCTTTGCTACTTTATAACTGTAATTTTGCTATTGTTACGAATCATGATGTAAATATCTGATATGCGGGATATCTGATATGCACCCCTGTGGAGGTCGTGAACCGCTGCCTTACTCATTTATATGAGTACATATATTATGATAGGCTACCAAATACTTCTAATTGTTTTACATAGAGTCTATCTGGCCTAGGCTGGCCTTGAACTCCTGGTATTTTTTCCTCCACATCCCAGATGCTAGAATTACAGATTTTAGGGTATGTCACCATGCCCAGTCTCAGAGCACCTGTTTGAAAACACTAACAGCACTTCAGAACTTAGCCAGGGTTTTGTCACCTAATCTACAGCTCCCAGCACTGGCAGAGTACTTATTCTCAGAGGTATGCCAAGCCTTCCCCCTGGAATTGTGTCTGTGCCGCTAACAGAGGCTCTGAACAAAGCTGGCACTCGTGGGTTATGGAGGGCTAGGACAGTGCCTAGATGGCAGACAATAGAGTACTCTCATACCACAAAAAGACATTCAAAAGCATCAGCCAGAACCGGTTATCCTACTGGGGTTGTTTGAGATCCTTCCCATTGCTTCTATCTAAACAGCTGGGAGAGATTGTTTAAGGCAGGCTCCAGACCAGCCTCACAGCAAAAGCGGTGATAACAGAAAGCTGGACTGTTATAATCATCCTGAGTCCAGCTAAGAAAACCACAGGCTTCAGCAGGCTAGGCCAGGGGCAGACTTATAGTCCAAAATAAGCCAGTACAAAGGAGGGTGTGGCTGGTGGCTAAGTAGCTGCTCAACAAACACATTGAATAAACAAGAACTGTCACCATGATGGGGAAAGGCAGTGACAAGACTGGCCACTCACTGCCAAACGCACATCTACCTAAGTCACCCCTCTCCTTTCAGAATGGTCTCTGTTGCTGAAGTTGAGGGCAGGACTTATACCTGGAACCTTTGTTTAAAGCATTGTGGATTTACTGCCTCCTTGGAGAAGCCTATATAAAATCCAGAAGAAAAGTTTGTAATGCAGTAGGCAGGCACTTGACATCATTTATGCACAGGCAGCTTTTCCTTGAAGATCAGCTTGGAGTTTCACAACTACATTTATATCCTCTGCCTTTATCAAGCGATAGAGAGCTTGAGAAGCCCAATTTCCTTCACTTTTTCCCAGAAGTAAAACCATGTTGCCATTCCTGAAGATGTGAGGTTTGTTTTCTTTCTTTGTGTGTGTGTGTGTGTGTGTATGTGTGTGTGTGTGTTTTCCCCCTTTTCTTTTTATATAAATACAAGTTTTTAAAGTGAAGTGGAAGAATTTAATGACCCAGCTTGAGTAGAGCCAGCAAAGCTGACTGTCACTATGGGACACTGAGGAATCTGCCCATTTCTTATCCAAAGTGCTTCCCCTTACCCCCAGGTTAATTTGTTTGGTTAATCCCAATCATGCTGAAGGATGTCCTGCCTCCCAGGACTGACAGCAGATGAGAGCCAACATTAACCCTTAGAGCTCCCAGCCTCGCCACAACTGAAAAGAGCCCATCCGACTGTTCATTTCAGCAGAGATGCAGCCTTCCTGGGCATGCTTCATTCCCACCTTGGCCAGCAGCAGGCCACTGCACTTGAATCTCTTTGCTTTCTACTTATCATCCATCCTTTTAAAGTGGCTAATTCCTCTCAGTGAACTCCTTCTCATCATAGCCTAGGTTAGAACACGGTTGCCTTTATCCAATATTCCCAGTAGATCTCTCGGTCCCGAGATGCTCTGTAAATGCTGTGTTTTAGCGCCATCTTCTCTTTGAATTAAGATGAACTTTATCTATGGACTAAGAACTCCTGGAGTGGAGGTCAGGACTATGTCTGGGTCCTTATTACCCCCATAGCACCAATACACACCACACCCATTAGGTTCTCAAGAAATATTCACTGAGGGGCCGGAGAGATGGCGCAGCAGTTAAGAATGCTTAACCACTCTTCTTTTTTGTCTGTCTGTTTGTTAGTGTTGTTTTTTATTGTTGCTGTTTTTTTTTTCTAGAGGGTTTTTTGGGGAGTGGTTTGGTTTTTTGTTTTGTTGGGGTTTTTTTTTGGGAGGGGTGGCTTATCACTCTTATAATGAACCCGAGTTCAGTCCCAAGCACCCGCAGAGCAGCTCACAACCATCTGTAGCTCTAATTCCAGGGGATCTGATACTTCTTCCGACCTCTGTGGGCTCTTTTACCTATGGGATATACATACATACACCCAGGCATATACACACATACATACATTTACTCAGGCAAATATACACACATAAAATTAAATATATAAATATACATTTTAAAGAAAAAAAATGTCTGCTGAATGAACACAAGAAAACCCAGTCTCATCTTTATGGCCCCATTTCTCTCAATACTTCCCTCACTTAAACTTTCAATTTATTCAGTATTCATGATTTTAAAAACAGGCATGGTATCGCTTTATGTCCAGAGTCTGCAAGCCCAACCCCCACGGGCAGCAGCTGTTCTGTCTGTTTCACAGGTAGAAGAGTGAAGCCTGTGAATGCAAGGTTAGGTGCAAACTCAGGCCTTCTCAATTCCGAGTTTATGATATGAGCTTCCTTGATTCGAAGTGGAGCCTACAAGCTTGGCAGCATCAGGATGAAGTGGGGGTTCAAGTGTTCTCCTGTGGCTTCTGTCTCTGAAGATCACCTGAAGGTACCAGGTCACATATGGAGCAAACCATCCCTTGGGTTCCTGAGAGTCTTAATTCTATCTTACACAAAGATCTAGACACATATAACCCAAAGTTAAGTAAAAGGGATGTGGTAAAGCACAGGCCACAATGGATGAAGGTTCCCCATCTTCTGAAGGCCTAGTCAGCAAGTCTGCTTCTACATGTGTTCTTGAAGGTCCTCCATAGATCACACTGTACCAGGTACCCTGAGAGTCACAGTCCTCTTTCAGTCATCCAGAGGAAGGTACAAGCCAAAAGACAAGCTGCCAGTGGGAAGCAGGGCTAGCACACAGACTCAGGGTAGGGCTAGTGTTCACACAGCTGAGTTAGGTGGTCCACGGAGCAGGGAAAGGCTCGAAGGGACCAGACCTCAAGACCACAGTTCAAGAATGAACTCAGAATTCTAGACCTAGTTTGGCTTTCTTTACCCTAGCACATCCTGAAAGCAGGACAAATTGTAGGTCAAAGGTTTTATGGCTGGGTTAATATCCTAATCCCAGGAAGTCCAAGCCTGACACTGCCTGGAGGGCCAAGAACCAGAGGCTGGATAGCCCAGAGACCTAGGACAGAACCAAACACAACTGTTCCCCTCCCCTGCAAAAAGTCAATGAAATGATTCCCAATGATACTCTGCTGTAATCGTAGACTGAAGCCTAGCGTAGTAATCATCATCAGAGAGGCCTCATCCAGCAACTGATGGGAACAGATGCAGAGACCTATGGTGAAACATTAGGCAGAGCTTGGGAATCCTGCAGAAGAAGGGGAGGAAGAACTGCAGGAGCCAGAGGGATCAAGGACACTACATGAATACAGCCCACAGAATCAACTAACCAGGCTCATAGGGGCTCATAGAGACTAAATTGATGATCAGGGAGCCTGTGTGTGTCTGACCCAGGCCCTCTGTATATATGTTACAGTTGTGTAGCTTGGTGTTCTATGGGTCTCCTAACAGTGGGAACAGGGACTGTCTCTGATTCTTTTGCTTGCTTGTGGGACCCTTTTTTTCCTACTGGGTTGCCTCATCCAGCCTTAATATTTAGAGGTATACCTAGGTTTATTGCAACTTGAAATGCCATGTTTGGTTGATATCTCTGGAAGGCCTACCCTTTTTCTGAAGAGAAATTGAGGAGGAGTGGATCTGATGAGGGGGGGGAAGGGAAACTGTGGTCAGGATATAATATATGAGAGAAAATAAATGAAAAAGAAAAAAAAAAATCTAGTCCCAGTCCTCCATCCCATTCTCATCTCCAGGAAGCCCCAAGCATGGCAGCCTCTGGCACCATTTCTTCCTTCTTGCCCTTCTCTCAGCCGAGGAGCCCTTTCTGTGAAGTTAACAGTAGGCTCTGCCTGACATGAGCACTGCAGCAGCATCTGCCCCCACCTTCTCAGTCTTTTAGCTGCCCTAGCGTTTGTTCATTGGGTTTGGTGATAGCACCTGAGACTTTACTCTTGTCAGGGAAATATCTAACACTGAGCCACACCCTGAGCACCTCAGCCCTGTTTTTTATATGTGGGTATCTGGGTCAGCTCTCTCCTGGTGCCTCATCCAGCTGGTGAGGTTCCCTGTCCACCGGTCATCAGAGCCCAGAGGGATCTGACAAGCACAGCACTGCAGAGAACACAGACTCGGAGGGTTGAAAGGTGACCAGAACTACTAGATTCAGAATCCATACACTAGATTCAGTTCACAGCATTATGAAATAGACCAAGAGCCTCATGAGGTGAGTGCCCAGATGTGGAGACACATATCTCTACTACCACCAACTTGGGAAACTGAGGCAGGATGAACATCTGAGCCCAGCCTCAGCCACACAGCAATATCCTGTCCTCCAGAGAGAGAGAGAGAGAGAGAGAGAGAGAGAGAGAGAGAGAGAATATCTTTGGAAAACTGTTCAGCTCTTGGGGGGTGGGGGCTACACCCCAAAACCAGGCCCTCTCCTCCCTCTCCTATACCCTCAGACCAGAAGGAGCACAGATCAAAGTTCCTCCACATTAGAGAAGAGACTTTTTTTTTTTCAGTATGCCAAACAACACTTAAGGATTGTTCAGACTCTTCGAATGTTTTAAAATCAGGCCAGGAAGTGGAACGGAGGAGAGTCAACAAGTGCCGATCAATTTCAAGCACTTCCAACATATTTATTCCATTTTCTCCTCGGTTTCATGTAGCAGTTACTCACGCTGATTAACTTGAAAAAAGAAAACGGGAACAAAGCCGACCCAGATGTGTACAGCGCCTCGCCCTGGGAAAATGTGTGTAGACTTCAAACCTCCCACACTTGAAAGGCAACAGGGGGGTGAGGCTGGATGGACTGCACTCTGTCTGCATCTCTCCCCATATATACTGCAGCCCATAGGTCACATAGAGGGTAAAACAGCTACCATGACTTGCTTGTGTGTGGGGGGGGGGCGGGAATAAGGAGAGACAGGAGGTAGATTTCAAGGGGTCTTTTATCAAAGGACCACTGAACACAACATCAACACAGCAGTTCGAGTTCAGTCACATGCAAGGTATAATTAATAAAATCCATACTAACTAAAAGTGACTGGATTTTGTCTTCATATGTGGTGGGTCTCACTCAGCTCATTTTGAGGAAGACAGGAGGGAAGTAAAAATGGAAGTGATGAAGGGAGAGAAGGAGGGAGGGAGGGAAAGAAGGAAAGGAAAAGAGGGAGCTTTGAGGGCAGACAAGGGAGGATACACCTAAGGTAGAAAGCAGGTGGGGAAGGGACACTGGACAGGACAGAACAATTGATACAAGCCCTACCCTAGTTCAGAGAGCTTCCCCCTCTCCTACCTCACCTTGACCCTTCACTTGGGGCCCGAATTCTCTGCACATCTGGCTTGTATTAGCCAGCCCCTAAGGAGAAGTCAGTTCCTTGCAGTACAGTCTTCATCTGAGACCTGGCCTGCTGGAAAAAAACAGGGCTTTGAGGGCAGAATATGGGTCCCCCTGAGAGCCGAGCTGCAGGGTTCCACTACATCTGGAGCCATGCAGGTCAATGTGCATCCTTTCCTGAGAATGAAACGCACAAATGGCAAGGAGCAAGAGCTAGCTTTCCCCCAGCAAGCAGCCAGGAGCACAAGAAGAAAGCAGGGTGAACCTGCCTGGGTAGGAGAACCATCTGAGCCCCATGCCACCTACAGCCTTTGGACATGCTTTGTTACTAACTCAACAGTATGAGGAAATTAAGAAAATTTTTGTGGATGCTCATTCATATAGGATAAACACAAAATGCAAAATGCAATGTTATTTTCAGCAAAACATTTACCCTACTTATCAACAAACTATGAAACATTTTAGTACATTCTTATTTGTGTACTGGAATTTAACCTATATAATCCGATGATAATCGGCTGTTCACCCAAGAAAACGACATCATCCTATAACAAGATGGGAATCACAGATTGCAGTGATGAACAAGACAGGCTTTTTGTGTTCTGTGTCCTGTCTCCAGCTGTGACCTCACCCGGGCTTTTCTTTCCCCGTTTATAAACAAAGTGCTTCAGCCTCTCACAGGAAGCTTGTTTCGGTGAGAGATATAACATTTTTTTTTTATGGCAAAAGACCAAAGAATGGTTTCCATACCTGAGAACTCTTGACTGTACAGGCCCAGCAAATCCAAGCCAGGGTTTCTCTCCTAACATGCTTCATCAAAGTGTTCAGAGTTATTTTGACAATGTAAATCAAAATGTCCTGGCAACCAGGGCGCTAACATGCCTTATAGAATGTTGCTACAAAGAAGTTAAAAACAAAAGGGGGTTAGCCACTTGGCAGAGAAAAATTCTGGTTTGGGGGTCTTCAATTCAGAAGTAAGCCTGGGAGACAACATAACTCTTTTCTTTCCCCAGCCTTGATATGAGAATTATTAGTCTGGCATTCACACTGTAACCTGCTCAGGTCCTCATTAAAATCTGTGAATGAGAAGTGTTTTGAATCTTCAAACACCGTGGCAGGGACCTGAACTTTAGCAACATTGCACACTGCAAAACATGGAGCACACTTAAGCACTCCCTCTAGAGCTGTAGTCCTCAACCTTCCTAACGCTGCAACCCTTTAATACAGTTCCTCATGTTGTGGTGACCCCTCCCCACCCCACCATAAAATTATTTCCTTGCTACTTCTTAACTGTAATTTTGCTACTGTCTTGAATTGTAATGTAAATATCTGATATGCAGAAAATCTGATACATGAGCCCTGTGGGGGTCTCTACCCACAGGTTGAGAACCACTGTCTTGGAGTAAACCAAGAGTCATAAAGTAACTGGAAAGTTGAGATTTATGAAGGGACTACAACACAAAGTATCATGGTTTCCAAAGCCCAGCCACCTAGGCAGCATGGCCTATCTCTGCTCTCACATTTGGGTTGTGACAAACTTGTCTTTCTACAGCAGTTCCTACCAAATGTCTTGTACTTAAGGATGCACCGAAGATAAAACATAACTGGCTTCATTTCGTCCAAGGTAAATATCAATGGCCCAGTTTCAGAGAGGGAAACTGAGGCCCAGAAGACACTGGCAACCTGCCTGAGGCTGCACAGAAGGCTGGAAGGCATGCACCTCCACTCCCATGGATACTGCCAGGTCCCTATGCAAGGTGCTGTTGCTACGCTGTGCGGCTAGCCAGGGTAACAACTACTCAGGAGCCAAAGCATCCCCATCCTCAGATCCTACCTCAAATCTACACCAGAGAGATCCAGAGTACCTAGAGAAGAACCATGGAGAGAGCAGGTCACACGCTAGGCAGGTGTACCTCTCACTTTTAGCCAACAGTGCTCTCCCAGATGCTGGCTGACAAGCATCCATAATTTCAGGCCAGTCATTCTGCCTTCCTCCAAGTCTTCCTTGAATTGAATTTTCACAATCTTTCTCTCTTGTCTGTGGTTCTCAATAAAGGAGCAATCCGTTAGTCATTTTCATTCTGATTTGAGGAAAATGTGTGGCTTTTCTTTTGACCAAAACTTTTCTATGCGCAACCTACGACAGTTTCCTGTTTTATACATGTGTCAGAGGTGAACAAAATGGAGCCTGTTGTTCCAGGGCCCTAAAATAAAACTAAAGCACATATGCTCTGTAAAAGTGTGTTTGACAAGATCAAATGACCTCTGGGGAGGGGTGTGATTTCACTAACTCTGCCTCTTTTGCACATGATTCTCCCCCATGACTCTGGTGGAGAGGATGGGGTGTGATGGGTTAAACCCCACCCAGGTGCATCTGGGTAATTACCCTCTGGACACTTGAAAGGCTGACTACAGGGTTAACCTTGAGCAGCACAGGAGGCTTAAGGGAATGAAGACAGCTGGATATGCAGTTAGGAGAAATTCAGGGGAAAGCCTGAATAGCCACAGGCTGCATGAGACTCTCAGAAAGGTCACTCTGAGGCTTATGTAACGTGTCTTTTTATACACACACACACACACACACACACACACACAGGGGGGGGGGGGGAGATGAGAGAAAGAGATCTTGATAGCGAGTGTACTTCAGAGGTAGAACCAGATGTTTCCAAAGGGATTCCTGCCATCAACAAAAGAGCATGGGAGGAGTGTTAGCCCTTGTCATCAATTCCAAGCTGAAGCTCTGGGGTGTCAGAATCCTACCTATGCTCATAAGCATGTAAGAGCAAGTTCTTGCTGCAGGGCTCACAGTAGTGCGTGGCTTTTCACCAAGTTCTAGGAAGGGGCCCTGGAGCAAGGCCATTGCCAAGCTCCATTCTTGTGTGTTATACTGGAGTTGGGTTTCACCCGTCCTTGCAAGCCATCTATAGGAAATGGCCACAGGAATCCGGATAATGGAAGGGCACTGCAGGTGGCAAAGTTTGGGCATGCTTCGCTTAAGGTTGACAGTGATTCTGATATCCACTAAGTTACTTAGCACCAGTAACCTCAAGTACGTTGTTTTGTTTTAATTATTAGTGAGTTAAATAAGTTGGGATCCTTGTCACAGGAAGGAGGAAGCTGTATATTAGCTTGAACTTGTTCCTTTTCTGCCGTTTCTGAGTCTTCTTCCTTTGATCTGTCTCTAGCGCACTGATGTTCTCATCCCTTCCTTTGCAAGGACAGACAAGACAGAGGGAAGGATGAGTGGTTCTAGGATGGTATGAGTCTTGTTATCGCATAAACTCTGCTGGGAGCCAGACAACTTATCATAAATAGATACTTACGATGGCATTTGCCATCCTCAACTCTCCCACGTGGTGCATTATTTTAAGTGCACATCCACTTATGTATACTGTGTCAGTTAAGATGTGTGTATATGTCTGACGTACTCCTGCTTGCATTGGCTAAATGATTATCTCCCTCCATGTATAAAACAAGCACTAAGAAGAGGAAAAACTAGGTCTGATTGCATTAGTTTTAAACCCTAATTGTATCACGGTATACTGAAATCTTTAACAAGGCATGACATTTTACAAAATTTAAAAAGATAAAAAGGGCACATATATACATATACATACATATACTACATACACATGCATATACATACATGTGTGTGCACATGGACATATACAAATACACACACACACGCATATATATATATATATATATATATATATATATATCCCCTTAACCCCTTGTGTGTGCATTTAAAACCAGAATGCTACCTCTTTCCACAGTGTACAGAGATGAGGAGCAGGAGATGGTTGTAGCTGAAGATGTACCCAATGCATTGCACTTAAAGGGGGTAAGAAATTCACCTAGCACAGAATGGCCACCTTAAACCCTTGACCTGTCCTTAGTGTCTTCCTCAGCTCTAGGATGGGATCCCTCCCATTTCCTCTGAGTCCCTGCATGAGCTGTGATGGGGATATGCAATGGGATCCAGCAAGGACTCTTAGGAACAAGAGTGTTTAAAAGGCACAATATGAGGTTAGGTTAGGGTAGGGGCACCAGAATCTCTGAAGAAGAGTTTATGTCATGGGTTGGTTTGTGGGGGATGTCATGACAAGGCTCCACCAACTTGCAGCTCAGACAATAAAAATTTATTTTCTGACAGTTATGGAGGCTCTAAGTTTGAAAGCAAAATGGCCCTCGGGATGGTTTCTCCCGAAGTCTCCCACCTTAGCTTGTGGATCTCTGAAACATTTTCACAGGGCCCTTCTTCTGTAAGCACACCCTAGTGTCCTCTTCTCTTATGGACAGCAGTCACACTAGACTGGAATCCCGTCTAATGGCCTCATCTTAAATAATTTCTTCTTTAAAGGCCATCCCCTCAAAACCAGTCACATCCTTGGGTGAGGCAGACAGAGGGTCAGTCAGGATCCAATTCATAACAGGTCATCTGAAAATTCCCATAAATGTAAAAGAATTTAAGTGTTTGGTATTAGGTAAATCGACTAGTCCAAAGAAGCTGGTCAAGGTTGACAAATCGCAGATCTGAGAAGCACAGGGCCACCTTCTTCTCTTGATCAATTGGGTCTAAATCATTGAAAGAAAGGTCAAGCTCCCTGCTATATGGGACTCCACTACTAACTGCCTGTGAGAAAGTTCTCTCATTTGCCGGGGCCTGATTTTCTTTAATGGGCATGTGGTGTTAATTTCAAACAAATCACTAGAAAATCCTCAAGATCTCCATGAACCCCATAAACCAGGAAAGGCATACAACACTACAACCCTAGGGCGCTGCCTTCTATTTGATAATCACCTATCCCCATAACGATTCCCAAAGAATCACATTCTTCAGCTGGATAGTCATGGATAGTGCTCCACTGTGGGGATCTGCCACTGGCCTGGCCCTTCTTTGCTGCCATATAACTGCCTACTGTCTCTTCCCTTTTCTATCTACATCCACAAAAACCTCTTCATGCCTGCTATGTCAGCCATTTGTAGACCTGATCTAATGCAGCTGACATCATAAAGCCATTTCTAAGCAGAAGTTACCTTCTCCAAAGTACTATTGGGTTTTATCTCACTGTACTTGTGGTTCTCCTTGTTGTCAATAATATGCCATTTCCCCCAAATGATCTACAGTAAACATTAAAGTATGAAAGTTTCAATAGGTATTCTGTAAGAAATAAAGTGTGTGTGTACGTGTGTATCCTTTATGTGTATGTGTATTTCTATATGTATGTGTGCATATGTGTATATGGAACATAGGAAAGTATGCTGGTTTGAATGAGAGCCTTCTATAGTCTTGTCTACTGCTGATAGTTCTGTTTCAGAAGGCTTGGGAAGTGTGGCTTTGCTGAAAGGTATGTGTCACTGGGGCATGGGGTGGCAGGTCACTTAGTCATGCCCCATTTGCTCTCTCTGCCACCTGTTTATGGTCCATCTTTCAGCTGTTCCTGTCACCATGCCTGCCTGCTACCACATTTCCCTGTCATGACAATGACAGGTTCTTATTCCTCTGGAACCGTAAGCCCAAAATAAACCTTTCCATTTATAAGCTGCTTTGGTCATGGTATTTTATCATAGCAGTAGAAAGGTATTCAAGACAGAAGTCCAGGTCTTCAATGGGTAAGAGTGGTCTAGACTGAATGGAGTTGAACAAGGTAAGTGGGGGTGAGGTACAACATGGGAGCATACAAATGAAGTACAGGAATAACAAAGAGGGACTTGTAGCTCTTACTCTGAAATCCATATTACAGTCTGACATTTAAGCAGAACCAAAAGTAGTCATAAATAAAAACAGTGGGGCTGGGAGGAAATACAGCTTCTAGATAGTACTAATGAATCAAATTACATTTCAGGTAAATGAGTAAAGGACTGGATAGGAAAAGAAAAATAACCTGGAGCCCACCCCAACTTCAACTTAAGAAGACAAAAATATATATGGTTTTATGAAATCATAATGAAGAAAAGGCAAGGAACTGTCTACACACTTCCTGGCTTTGAATCATTGATTAAACAATGTGGCATGACTATTCAGCCTCAAGGGAATATGGAAAAGTTTTTCATCAGAGTGTATTGTTGACCTCAACAATCAGAGTCCTCTTAAGAAAGAAGAAAGGGAAGACTAGATCTTGAGTAGGAAGCTAATAACTTACCATGCCAATTTCAGTGAACTAAAGCAGGCTAATTTGGAAGAACAGAGGCCCTCAGATAGTGCTACCTCATAGAGTTGTTATTAGAATGAGTTAATAGAGCACACATTAGGAAAGTGTCTAATAAAGAGCAAAGGCCATGTTAAATGTTAGCTGTCTTTCTTTCTTAATTGTAAGAAGAAAAGATAACTTAGGTGGAGGCTGATGGATGATGACCAGCTTCTATATAGCAAGTCTCTACCTCAGAAAAACAGTGACAGGTAGATGGATGGATAAATGGATGCTAGATAGATAGATAGATAGACAGACAGACAGACAGACAGAAAGAACATGAACTGAAACCACATAGGTGAAAAATGGAAATAATAACCATGGTTTCCATTTAGATGTGGAATTGTATGTTATTTCTATTTTTTCCCTATGCCCTTCTTTATAAGTTTTACCAAAACAAAACAAAAAAAACAACAGTATAAAAAGAATAAGAGCCTCAGTTTTTTAATCTATGACATGGAGACAAAACTGACCTCGTCTCTGAGACTCTGCATGTATGTCATGCTTGGACACATGGTTACCAGATACCCAATCAAAGAAAATCAAGGCACCCATTGAGGCCAACATTTTTCTCTCCATATGGTAAAAATGGCTATGCTCTTAGAAGTGCTTTTCTTTAAGCCAAGTCAGACCATGCTAAGCATGGAAATGGTACAAAGAACAAGCACACTCGCCTGCCAAAGGGTACTTCAGCCACAGTGAGCTACTGCGCCTACCCTTCCACACTTCCCCCAGACCCAGATGAGCTGCTGACAGGCCATTATTGTTCTATCGCTAGGGGGAAGAAATACCACAGACCCTTGAAAGAAAAAGAAAAGCTCTGCCATATGCTGTCTGTTCTGGTACTTGGGTGCTTTTCCCTTCTTTAACCATGAAGTGGTCCTCCCTCTCATCTCTTCAACTAGACTGATGTTATCAGTTGTTTCACCACCATACTAAAGTGGCTTTGACCTTCCCACATTGACCAACTGTACATTGGTAGCCAAACTACAGGATCACTGAAAAGAATCTTGGCTTTTGGCTTTAAACAAACTAGGTTGGCTGCCATGCCCTGTGAGTAGCCCCCTCCTTTTTTTATTGGATATTTTATTTATTTACATATCCAGTGTCATCTCCTTTCCCCATTTCCCCTTCCTATAACCCCCCTATCCAATCCCCCTACCTTCTTTTTGCCTTTATACCATTTTAATTGCATGCAGGTATTAAGGTCAATTCTAGGTTGAGGGTCTAGCAATACAATAGATGCAAATAGTCGAGGAACAAGCGAGACAATAAACACAAGTAGCCAAAGAAAAGGCAAGGCATTAAACCCAATTATGTGAACACTCCCGTGATCACTGTTTCTAAGGGCTTCTCAGGATGACCAAACTATCTGAGCCTATTTCCCTGTCCTAGCCCAAAATCATTCTCATGTCTGAAGCCTACTTCCTTGTTCTAGCCTACAATTTGGATTCCTGTCTGAAATTACTTCTTTGTTCTAGCCTATTTGGGTTCCTGCCTGAGGTTACTTCTTGGTTCTAGCCTAAGATTTTTAGATTCCTACCTTAAATTACTTCTTTGTTCTGGAATGCTAGAGCAGGCCCTTCCTAACTTTACCTCATCTGTAGAATCTGCTGAACACTACCTTGTTACATAAAGAGAAATGTATACCTAAGAGGAAAGGTATGTTAGAGGGTCCTATTGGATTTGCAGCCAGGTCAACTGTGTCAGAGTTGATGCACCCATGGATGCTCAAATAGTTGCAGACAATCAAATCACCCCAAAACTTCTAAATGTGGATTTTGTGAAGAAACCAGGTAAGTCAGAGATAAGAGACTGAGCTAGGAAGCAAAAGAAATGCACTATTTGGGGGTGTCCTCAGGCCCCTGAGTCCACCTCCCAAATCCAAAAACCTGTCTAGGTGTGTAAAGCAGCCTGACTTTAGAAACGTGGGACTGCTTCTCCTTGGGTGGCAAAGGCATTTTATGGACTGTCTCCATGGGGCAGCACAAGCTTTCCAGAGATTTATTAACTTCATTTGCCCATTATTCTAGAATGGGGAGAGACTGTTGTCCTCTCTTAGAGTGGCAGATCATAAACTCAGAAGTTGGTTAAAGGTTGCTGGAAGGGATAAAAGTCAAACAGCAAGATCTCTCTAGGGCCTTCCTGGACCCTGCAGTCACCTCTGGTTCACTTCCTTTCCTCCTCTGCATCCTCTCTGCTCTCTTACTCCTGTCTGTCTCTGGCTCCATCTCCCACCAGTCTCTCCATCCTGCTTTCTCTTTTCTTCCATTAACTCCCACTGTCTCCTCTCCTCTCCTGACTTGTTTCCTATTTCTTAGCTGCCTTCCTATGTGGAGTAGTCCCCCAAGCCACTGTAAATAAGGTTTGCCCTGAACAAGAAAAGTGCTTTTATTGTCTTTGCCCATGTGGTTTCCAAGGATTCTGAGTTATGACTAGCTATTTTTATCTGGCACGGTGTGGCAGTTCATTTGACAAATATTAGAGCCCTGTATGTATCAGGTACTGTTTGGGGGATATGTTGGTGAGCACGAGACACTAAAACCTCTGACCTCCTGGAGCTGAGATTCCACTGGAAACCTGGTACTTAGTAGGTATTAAAATAAACAGTTATTTAAGATACAGCTTGAAGGCTCATAGAGTTTATATTTCAGAAGGGGAAAGAGAAAGGAGAAGCGGAAAACATCCAACTCAATTCAGTAAGTGTGCAAGTATGGATTTATTCAAGGACCAGAACCCTTTTAAAATATAACCCCAATAGGAAAAAAGCCCCAGTTTTGTCTGTTTGTTCAGTTCTGCCCTCTACCAGTAAGCCTGACCAGTGGTTGCCCAGGAGCTGACATGTGTCTGACTATCTCCAGGACCCTTGTGATATCAAGAATTTTATAGACACTCAGTTTAAGTGTTGAGGAAAACACACAGTCTTATGATTTAAAATTTGCATGTGCCATGCATTTTTTTTAATCAAAAATCACTTTTTCAGAAAGTGAAAAGTTAATTTTAAAATATTGAAGCTACAATATCACTATACTGAATAGGTCTAACCTAGGCAAAGAATTATCCGCATCAAAGATGAGTATGTGAAAGGGACAATAGGGTAGTAGCGACTGGGAGTGTTAAGCAAGGAGAAGTTCTAACAGTTCAAGTAGCTGTAGGGAAATAATAATAACAGCTCAGGTTTTATGCCCTTGTAGGATTTACAAAGCATTCCCATATCTTTGACCTCATTTGACACATTTAGTAGCTCTCTGGGCCACTAAAAAAAGACTAACAAAGCTACCCAAACTTAACAGTAAATAATTAAGAGTCAGAACTTGCACTCTAGTCCTTTTCTTGGGCATCTGGAAGAAATTGAGACATGAGACATACTTGGGAGCTTTGCTGGGAGCAGGAGCCATCTTGGAGCAGAGAGCAAACCTCTTATGTTCCCAGTGGCCAGCTCCACCACTGTTTATTAGAAATTTCAGGGTGGCTCATACAGAACCCAGAGACCAATCAGTTCCCCACCCCCGCCATCCTGTCAGTCAAGTTCCCATGCTTCTCCAGCATCACCAGCCTATGCTGATCATGTGATTTGGAAACAGGATCCAGCTCCTGGCTTAGATGAGGAAGGAACACTTTAAGTTTGACAAGTCAATTTAAAGTAGAAGCGGCAGCTGGCGGAAACAATCTTTAGTGCCTACCAATAAAGGAAATCACTCCAAGGAAAGGAGTACCCAACAAATTACTCCAATGCAGAGCTACAAACAAATTACCCACATTTTTTGCCCACTGTCTCTGTCAAGTAAGCCAGTAGAACTTTGTGCTTAGGGTAGCTACATTTCAGATGTGAAACTTTATGCCCAGCCTGACACCCATTTAAGAAAAGTACTCTGTAACTTGGCCTCATTAAGGCAATGGTTAAACATTTAAAAGAAAGCACACCTGTTGACCACATTGGACGAGTTGAGGAAGGATAAAGCTAGGGTGAGATTTGAACTTGTTGAGTGAGGAAAAAAAAAAAGAAAAGAAAAGAAAAGACCAGGAATGGATAGCCACACATTTTTGTACGTACCCAGCATCTTCTTTGAAATTACAGGATTAGGGATTGTTTAAACTGACGCAATTCTGAGGTACCCATGGGTTTCTTCTCCTCTCCTTTTCCCATGAAGTGTCTAAGGCTCAGAGACCTGAGACTGTCACTGCTGAATATTTATGTCATTACACCGAATTCTTTTTGTTTGGGAAACTATTGACTTTTAGATTAGTACACTCTTCACCGCGCGGCGTGTGTGTGTGTGTGTGTGTGTGTGTGTGTGTGTGTAATGAGTTTGCTTCAGTTTTGTTTTATCATCTCAATTTTATATGGTGCTCGGTAAGTGGAAACTTGTCAGAAGATAAATAAATGTTAGGTTCCCCGAGAGACATCCTTGGTGGTTGTTGGTCATTCAGGGATTCTAGTTGAGGTTTGTTAGTAGTCATGGTCAAAGGAGAAACAAAAGGAGAGAAATTAGACTGAGGGACATATCTCTCTTTCTCTCTCCTCTATCCTTTCTCTCCTATCTAGTGTTAGTGGTAACACTGGGGTGGGGAAGGATAAAGGGTGAAAAATGAACATCCTGTGAAGTAGCAGAGAGCAGATACACAATCCTCTCTGCTCCTCCTTTCTGACTTTTCTCTTTCCTCTCAACCCCCCACAGCCCCACATTAGACCCCTCCTTCTGAACCCGAGGTCAATAAACATCAAGGTCGGGAACACCAATTGCACAAACAGATGCGATACACCGAAGAGGTGGGAGAGGATGTGAGTAAATGGATGGGATGTTTACTATCATCACTAAACTGCTTTCACTTACAAACCTATAGAAGCATTCCTGTCCCTTGATCCACTTTTGAGAGTACCACCCAGAGATCACCATTTGATGTCAATCGCTGATGAAAAGAATGTCTGCTGCTTCCTTTTCCCTGGAAATCCTGATGCCTGGAACTCTACCAAAGACCAAGAGAACCATATAGTAAAAGGGGGAGAAGCTTTTAAATCCATGCATACATTTTAAAAGGTCTTTTTTTGTAATATAGTAGAAACTTTACTTGAAATAAAATTTAAGAATTGGCCTATTTTCTATTCATTTGTCATATATGCAATCACTGGCCAATTTAATGCATCCTCGCCATGCTCCAAAAGCCCAGTCTCTATGCACCCTTCCAAGAGATGGACCACTGATGCTTCTTACTTTATGCTTAACCTTTCTGTAAGCAGAGCTGGAGACTCAGGCACCAAAGTTGGGAGCTCTGAGCAGCCAGCCTCTGACATCACTTTAGAAGCAGGAAGTACCACATGAGTCTGAGGTTTCATGCCTCACTGCCCTCAAACTGCAAGCCCTCAGAGCCATGCTGTACACTGCCTAAGCACACAGTCCATTTCTCCTCCCAGAAACATTCTCCCCACTGTAGACTGTTCACGAGGACAGTCACGACAACCACACCCAGTGTGGCTGGAGCCAGAGAAACAAACAGGTCTATCTGCAAAGACATCCTTCTGCCATTTGAGCCTTAGTCCAGGTATCAGATGGACACAACACAATCTGGAATAAAGCCTCAGGGAACAGACTGGCCATACTGCCAGGCTTTGTGACCCTAGTCACCCAGACTCTCCAGTCATCCCCTTTCCCTCTTCCTCCTCTCTTTTTAGAAATTACAGGCTATGTAGCTGTCATCCCACTATAGGACAAGTGTACTCTGGGAGTCCTACTCTAGCCATGCTTCAGATGAGAAATGGAAGTATGAAGAAATATGGCAGCTTGTCCAAATTCAGAGGACTCATTAGTGATGGCGAGGTTGAGCCAACCCAGACCTACTTGCTCTATTCCAGTACAGGCTTGTATGAGCATGGTGCTTCCTGTAAAAAAGAAAATGAAGGGGCCAAAACCTAGACTTTCTACTCACTAGTTGAAGCCTTTGAGGAACTAGCTGTAACAAACTGTGTCTTCCAGGTTCTCTCACCTGCTGAGTAGTAAATACAGCCACAGGTGTACCGAATAAAGCACATAGACAAATAATAGCCCTGCTCTTTTGTACAGACTTCAGAAGACACACTCAGTTGCTTTCATTTGCTTAAAGACTCATTCAACCTCCAGGTCAGATGGGAACCATTACATAATCAATTTCACAGGGAGATTTTCTTAGCAACATGGAACTTCTGACAGCTGTAAACCTCAAGAGCACCGGAGGGATTAGCATAGGGTGGGTTTGCCTCAACAACTTAGTGATAGGAGACACCCCTGCACTTGTCTTTTAGGGAGCTATGTGACACCTCATAGACCTGTTCCCAGGGGTCATGATGATCATCGAGCAGAAAATGTGCTTTTAAATTATTGTTAACCATAACATGCAAATAAATAATAATATATTATTATCCTTGCCATGGGGTGTCTTCCAGAGTCAATGATGCAACCTTTGGAAATGTGACAGCCCTAGAAAACTATAATATTACAGTTACTGAAATTACAGAAGGCAGAAAGAGAATCACCACTCAGGTCACTGACACATTGTTCCCAAATAAGCCAGACTGTCTTTCAACCATGAGACTTATAAATGACTCATTCTACTGAAAATGCCCCGGGTCCCAGCACTCTCTCACACCTTCATCCCCTGGTTGCTGCTTCTTTCCCCTGTAACTACCCCACCCCCAATGCTTTTAGTCTCAGTTCAGCCTTCACCACACCTGGGAACATCAACTCACCAGCACCCCTACCCCAAGCAAAGTATGACTTCTTTATGACTTCTTAGGAAGCAAAACTGGTGGCAACTGAAGCCATATTTATGTCAAGTTTCCTATGGACTAAGAGCAACTTGAAATCAAGAAGTCAGTCTTTTTCACCTCTTTTGTCCATTATGAAACTTTATACCTATTACTTCTAGCACAGAAATAGCACAAAACAAGAGTTTAAAAAAATGTGTGGAATGGACCAACTGAGCCCAGAAGCAGAACTTCTAGTCCAAGGTCAATTTTCAAACATAGTAGAAGCAACAGATCAACTTGACTTTAATCTCATGAGTCCCAGGATTACATATCTCACCAATAACTGATCTTTAAACGTTATGGAAGATGCAAATTATTTCAACCTGCTAGATTTGAAGATTATTTGTTATAAAACAACAAATAACTAATCCAATCCATATCATACAGGACATTAAGTATCAGAAATACAGTGATGATATACCAAATAAAATGTGACTCCTGTGAGGCACTCAAATGGAACCTATGAAAGTGAAAATCATAGTATTAGTAACTTGAGTCTCAAAAGTTATTTTGTTATTTTATTAGTAATTATTAATTACTAGAGTCTCTAATTTCTTAAATGCTACAAAATTTACTTTGATTTCAAATTGAAGGTTTCCATTGGTACGAGCTTCTTATTGATATAAAAATGAGATGAATATTGTTACTCTCATAGGCATTGTGCCTGTATAATACATTTAGGAATACAAGGCTTAGACCCAGTCCTTCTTTAACGTTCTTAACTAATTTGACATGGCTAGCCTGTGAGTTAAGAGCCTATAGCAAATTAATGGCTTGGAGTTTATTGTTAGGGTGTTTTCTATATTTTATTTAGAAATAGCTGAGAGGAGTTAACAGGCAACAGTCCAGATTACCTTACATGGATAGTTGGTTTTCAAAACGTCAGAAGTCCACAGAACTGACGTTACAAACATTTCTGTATTAATGTTCATTTTGATTAGAGACCTGTCTGCTCCTGACAGTTTCCTGTCTTGGATTCTAAGAAGAAATTGAGCATCTTTGGAGTTACTCCAGTTGTGGTGAGACAGCCACCAGGCAAGAATTGCCTCTTTCCATCTATAGAGTCTCAATAATTACTTTATTGAATACTTTTAATATTTTATTTCAGGTTAATCTTAATGCTTCTTTTTGAGAGGAAAAACTACTAGAAAAATTGCCAGGTTTAATGACACATATTCTTCAGGCTTCCTGCTGTTGGCAGCAGCTTTAATATCAATGTCATGCGGTCTAATTTATAGATACCCACTGATGCTAAGCACTCAGAGGGACCATAGGTTTTTTTTTAAATATAAATATACAAATGATAATGAGAAAATGAAGATATTCTCTAATAGATGGTGCCTTTAAAAAGTAGTTGTATCTAGCTACTTATCAGTAAAGGGTTCATCATTCACAGACCTGTCTGGGTGACAATCTGGACACTCTCCTGATGTTAAACCAGAGCTGATAGTCCTAAGGCCCCAGCAAGTTTGTCCTTTGTTCCTTTAAACTTTAGTTCCACCCCATGAATAGGAAAAATGGTACTTGTCTTGGAGTGTCACAAAGCAACATTTAGAAGTGCATAGAAAGTCGCCAATACATATGGGCCATAATTATTGGCATTTCCTGCTCCTTGGTAGAAAGTATTATTAGACTCCTTTCAAAGATAAACCCCATTGTGTTGAAGATTTACTCAAGTAAGGGGAAGACTGTTCCCAACTGGGCATTTATTTGCATGAATAAAGCACAGTTCAAAATGGACCACACCCTTTTAACACGTTCACAACTAACAATAAAAGTAACTTGCCTTCTTTAAAACAAAAACCCAAAAATTCCTTGTGTGTAATTGATGTGACAGAAGTCAGGTAGTGAATGGGTAGAGGTGTGTGGTTACAGGCCCAACCAGGTAAAAGGACTGGAAAGGCACATAAGGGAACTTTCTGGAATGACCGGAATGTCCCTGACCTGCTATAGGAAGTAATTTCACATTTCACAAATGGAAACTTATAATTCATCCATGTCAATTAAAATGGTAAATGTTAATAGTCCAAAAATTACCTGGTAAATTTCCCCCCTCCAAAAAAAAAATTGCTTTGCTTTGAATCTGTCAGGATGTCAAGCTCACTCCCTCCTCTTCCTTGTACATAGTCCCATAGGTAAACAGTCTGCCATAAACCCCAATTTCCCTCAAGCTCTCAACCTAAAAAGGAAAAGACAGGGCAAAGTAGAGTGAGCCCCTGCAGAGTCGCTCTTCTCTCCCTCTGAGACAGCCTGGACCAGCCTACCAGACTCATGCTCCCAATCACCCTCCCCAGCCATTGTTCACCTGTCCAATGAGACAGAATGACTCTGTCTCCTACAGTGTCAGTCTAGCACCTCCCACAAACAGGAAACTCATCTAAGAAAGAGATGGACTGTGGGAGGGCCAAAACTCCTTCCAGCCATCTTTAAGTGGGGCAAGAAAATATCACCTACCCAGATTAACTATGACCATCTGCTTAATCACAGGCTCAGAGACCTAAGGGTTCTCCATTAAGGTTAGATCTGGTTGGGGGTGAGTTACTTACCTCTTAACATTTAAAAAGAAGTCTCTTTTGGATAGGAAAGAAATGTCAGCCCTAGGAGAAAAGCATTTTCCCTTTCTAGGTCTTGGTGTAAGGGACATGGTGTAGTAGCTAGCTCTCAACAATGTCAAAGGAAAGACCCAGAAACCTGTAGCATCCTAGCCTAGAAACATCTACTGCCCAGTCAGCCTTACTGTAGAATGATTATCAATAACTTTATTCCAACTCCCATGCTAACAGTGAGGGAGGATGGGCAAAAGCCATATGACAATGACCGGAGAACAAGAATGGAAGAGCAGAAAGGTTCCTGCTAAATCACCCAGTACTGACAGTACATTTCTCAAGAACAAACATACCCCCATAAGGAAAAAGTCATTAACACATGTTAGTGTCACATCCAGAAAAATCAACTGCATCCAAGACCAGCACTGGACTTCAATTCCCAGACAGCAAACGAACAGGTGAGGGCATGAAGAAACGAAAACAGAGGCCTGGTACCAGATGACATTGCTTGGATAAGTCACTCTCTCCTGATTTCCCTCTGTAAGACACAAGCTACTGTGCCCCCCCTTGTCCCTATTCCCACCCCCCAGGAGCACACAGAAAGTAAACCACCCACCCAGCCACCCACCCCAGGTAGCTCAGCAAGCCAGCAAGGGAAGCTTGAAGTCAGTCAACTCTGCCACTAAACTGCTCCAGTACCACAGCACCTTCTACATCTCTCCTCAATAATCAGTACACAAGTAACTCACTCTCTCTCTCTCTCTCTCTCTCTCTCTCTCTCTCTCAGAACATTTTGTTCTTACCTCTATTTGCTGGAATTTTCCACACTAAGTCAAAATGCTCTATATAAATGCTATCTCCTCCCTTGGACTACAAGTTGTCTACAGAGACACATTTTATTCTTCTTTGTCCTGGGAATGCTTCAATGTGAGAGACAGTAAGTCCCCTCCAATGTGACTTAAAAGGCCAGGTCTTAGGTCTTATCACCAACTACCTGTATCACCTTGAGAAAATAATCTGTGGTATCTCTAGATTTCAGAGTCTTTACTGCCAAAATGCCCAGTGACTGTCAGCTGAGGCAACCTAGGTCAGTAACACTGGGGTTGGCCTGTGAGAGAAGACACCGGAAGCAAAATGATCTACATCCCTCAAGTGATGTCCAGAGGTGCAGACTCCAGCAGTCTGACCTTACAGAGTCCCCAGGGACAGCAGGCTGGAAAGAGTAAAGCACAAAGCTGTGGGAAGCCCTGGAGAGAGGCCATGGAAGTGGTACAGAGTCCAACTTCTTACTGAGGGCTGCTAGCCAGCCATCAGTGAGAAAAGAAAAAGACCAGCCACTCTGTCTGCACCCAAACCACTGAATGGTCTGCATGGCAGGAAGGGATTACTGTTCCGGGGCAGAACCCAGGATGCTTCTCCTCCCCTGCTTTTGTCTTGTTATCATTAGTCAGTCAAGCATTCTTGGCAATAGAAACAGGTGATTAGCAGGCAAGTTTTGGAAGAAACTGTGAGCAAGTACTCCCTGCTTAGCATGTGTGTGTTCTTCTGCCCCTCCTCCCTCTGAGAGTAGATTCTACAGAATAGAATCACCCCTGGCTTCTAAACCACCTCTGTAGATTACCATGGTGTATATCAGCTACTCTCCCATCCTCAGAGCCTTCTGGGTGGATTACTGGACTGGAGTTTGAGGTGGGGGCCAGTGTAGGGTGATGAAGATGGGAACCCCATTCACACAATTCACACAGCAACAGAAATCAGAAATCTGGCGTGAGAAATCAGAGTCAGCACTGAAGCTCTCAAAACATCTGACAAGGGCTGGTGGCCAAAGACAACACAGGCTGCAGAGTCCAGAATAGCAGAGGTTGCCTGTTCAGCAGCGGCAGCAGCAGCAGCAGCAACAGCATGGCCGCCCCTGTTCTCAGGACTTCTCTTCCTAAAGCAGCTCATTTCACCCAGTCATATCAGGGTAGCAAAAGCTTAGAGATAGGGAAAGAAGCTTTTGTGTCACCTCCTGCAAGCTATGACTACTTTTACTGGAAAGTGCCTTCACTCTTGCAGTGTTAGGCAGTACCTGGACCAGGAAGCATGAGAAGGAGGAGGTCTTTGTTTTAGAAAGGGTAAAGACTCCAGGAATAGAACAGGAAGGTCAAGATGAGAGACAGAAAGGTCCCATTGTCACTGCAGCAAGGCAAGAAACCTGCCCTAACAGGAAGGCTTCCCAGCCAAGAGACACCTTGAAGACAGGACTCAAATGTATAAATGTTTATTTTTTGGCATTAACAAACAGTACAGTGTTGAGATGTTGTACAATTTTGTTGTTTTGGTTTGGTTTTCTTGTTTGTTTGTTTGATTGGTTGGTTGGTTTTTTTTCCAAAATGGAGGAAAAATTTTCCAAATTGGAAGGTCTTATTTGGGCCCAACCCCTATGCAATCCATAAACCTTTCAATAACACCAAAAACTTCCTTTTTACAACTGTCTACCCCTCTGAGTGTGTGTGTGTGTGTGGGGGGGGGTCCATCCATACACCTGATGTTTAGATGACCTTGGGAATATCTGAGGATAAGATATGTGGTTTTTCTTTCTTCAAAGACCCCCAAAATATCTCAGGATCTTAATTCTCCTCTGGGCAGATGCTTTGTAAGCTGAAGGTGATTGCAAAATTGAAGGGAGAAGGGAAGGAGGAAGGATGCTGTGGTTTCGTCGGAAATGTTCAACAGGTGGTGGGGCTTACAGCTTGTAGCCCTGGGAAGCCTTTAAGGACTGAGGCCTCAGGTGTCACAACGAATGGGCCTTCAAAGGTTACACCCATCTTTAGTTTTGGTCTGTTCTCTCTGCTTCTCGTTTGCTTCCACGTGAGTAAGACACTGTCTCAAAATCCCACAACCTCAGACATAACCTTCCCACCATAATGAACTGAAAGTTCTCAAACTGTGAGCCAAAATAGCCTTCTTGTCCCTGAAGTTCTTCTGCCAGGCATTTTGTCACTGTGGTGAGAGAAGCATCAACAGATACATATGCAACATTGCTCATAAAGTGACTATTGCTTCATCCAATCGCCTAGAAATCAAAAGGAACTTAGCACGAGCAGTATCTCAAATAACAAGAGCCAGTATCTCTTAGGTTAATTCATTAGTAAACTTACTTGAAATCCTTTATAAGCCAAGTAGTCTGTCTGGGTTTTTGAGACAGTCACACGTAGCCTGGGCTAGCCTCAAATTGACTACATAGCTAAGAATGATCTTGAACTCCTCTGATCCCATTGCCTCAACCTCCCAAGTGCTGAAGTGGCAGGCATGTACCACCAGGCTTAGACAAAATATCTTTTCAAGCAACCATTTGAAGATGTTAGGTTCAGTCATTAAGATCGATTACAATCATCGATTACCGTGTCCTTGCATGACATGACTTCCACAGCAAAACTGAGGGAGTACCCGGTGTGGTCCTCTATTCATGGGAAACACACACATTTTCCCTAGCTCGGAACCTCTTACCCCTTCAGCTTCTAAACATAACCCAGCCTCAGGCTGGACAGGCTCCATGAGAAGAATACTTTGGCCATTAGACATTTCTGGATTTTGTTCTAAGTAAAGGCTCTGATCTTTCCATGCTTATTAATTCTTTGGCATTGCTTAATCAGCAATACTAATAATCATAGCCAACATACATTAGGCTGTTTCTTTGAAGCAGGGCTGGTTCTCAGCGTTGCATGGAATCATCACATTTAACCCTGAGGAGACCTCTCGTCATTGCCTCTATCGTTAGTTGTATCCCACAGCTGGGCAAGTGGACGCAAAGATGTTAGGATGCTTTTACTGTCCTATCAATTAGACAGAGCCCCATCATGTCCAAAACCACCCAACCCATCCAACAAGTGAGGTCCTCACTGGCTTCCTCCAAGGGAGTGTCTCCCTCTCCCTCTCCCTCTCCCTCTCCCTCTCCCTCTCCCTCTCCCTCTCCCTCTCCCTCTCCCTCTCCCTCTCCCTCTCCCTCTCCCTCTCCCTCTCCCTCTCCCTCTCCCTCTCCCTCTCCCTTTCTCCCCCCTTTCTCACACACACACATGCTTCTTTTTCTTTTAGTGAGTACTCTTCCTGCTACTCTGAGTTTAAAAATTATATCTCAACTTTCTTCTCACAGAAATAGATAAATGACTTTCACTACTTTGATCTCAAACCAGTTTGTTCTTTAAGAAAACATTAGCCTTTGCTTGGATTTGTGCTGAGAGAAGTCCCAAGATGAGATTTTCTAGACAGGGCATAGAACAGTTGCTTAGCATGCACAAGACCCTGAGTTTAACCTCTAGCACAGCAAGACAAATAAAATCAAAGTTCTGCCTTTATATAAGTTTGAAGAAGAAGGAGTTTTTAAAGCTGAACAATTCCCCCTCATAATCAGACTTCCCCAGGTCTGTGGATGTGTATCCACCATCTCTGAGAGCAAGCTCAAATGTAATAAGGAAGCTTATCTGTCCAGAGAATCCTCACTGCAGAATATCTTCAAGTCCCACAGAATACACAGAGGAAACATTGCCAAAACTTGAGGGTACCCCAACATTTGTAACCTTCAGCCCTCATCCCACATCACAGGCTATGTCTCTAGGTGTTCTCCTTAAAGTATACACAGGCTTTTATTTCTACCTTAGCCCACTGACTTTCTCTCATAAACTCCCTTCCTTTGACAAAACCACACTAGAAGATACTGGACATCATCCACATGATACCAGAAAAAGGTTCTGTGGGGATGGAGTGGGTATGTGCATTTGTGAGTACCTGGGACATCTGTGTGAGGAGTGAGCTCACGCTTGCAGGTACATGTGGAAACTGGAAGTTCACATGAGGGTTTCTTCCTCACTTGCTCTGTACTTTAGTTTTTTAGACAAGGTCTCTCATGGAGCACAGAGCTTATCGTTCTGTTAGACCTCCACGTCTCTGGGTCTCCACCAGCAGATGTTGGTGTATTCTCTATGCTGACAGAAAAGGGAAAGAGTACCATTATGGAGTCTCTGATGCCACAGTACCTGCCCAGATGGTGGCCGGAGGTTATTTGTCTAAGCAAGGTCAAGAATCAGGTGCACAAAAGAAAGAGGTGGAGTCAAGTAGAGCAAAGAGCTCCCTGGAGGCACGCCTCAGAAGCCCTGGGTGTCCTATGACAACAGCCAGGCTTTCAATGGGGAGAGAGTGGCTATCCCAGGGGAGCGGTCCAGTCTCACCCTGAGCATCACACCAAAGATGCCTTGCTTTACCTTCCTACAAAACTTTCCAGGTCATTGAGGGACTTTGATGGCACACAGGAAGTGACCTGGGCATCATTCATTCTTCCGAAATGTCTTCACAAGTCATTTCTTCTGAACAAAGAGCTAATCAGTTTTCCGGTTTATATGTGAAGCCTAAATCTTCCCTGAAAACTGTTTTCAGTAGAAATCACTAAGGAAAATACAGGGACTGCCTATGGTCTGCAGTATGCAGCAGTGTGATTTCCAAGTCATCTACCTGGCTGGTGATGTCTTAGCCAGCTTTGGACTGTCTTCCCTCCTTTTATCACCCCTTTTCAGCTCAGCTTCATACACAAAGGAGGAATATGTATTACAAGTTAAAATATACTATCCTGTTACCTTGTGCTATATTCTACGCAGATAACTTCATATCAGTGCATCACCACATCATACAGTCCAGGGAACCGAGTAAGCCATCTGCCTCATCAAGCGTTATCCCAAACTATGTGAGTCTCGTGCCGAAGGACATTTTTAATCACTATGGCTTTCCACCCAAAATGCTCTCACTGTGCACCCTGGGTAATTTTTCTTTCAAGTCAGGGCAAAGCTACTACCTCTTTGAGACTCAATGGCTGAAAGAAGACAAAACTGCCAGTTGCTTCTCTTTCCATGACATCTGAAGGGAAATCACCTGCCTCATGTCTGCATTGAGAGAGAACCGGGCATCTGGGATAGAGAAGTGAGCACTAATCCCTTCCCAGCCCAGATTTTCTAAGAAGATCTTTCAGAGGTGAAAAATAAACAGACTTTTTTTTTGTTGCAGGAAAGCCATTGCTCACTAAGCCGGCCCTGGCTGCTCACTTTCTTCTGGCAGCCTTACTGACAATGACAAGCAGCCAAGATTCTTACTGGATGAGCTTTTCAATCTTCACTCATTGAGCCTTGGGCTGTCAGCATGATCTCATCTTGGTCCAGCTAACCCAAGTCACAGCCTCAACACTTCAAAAGGTGTAATGAAAGGGGGTCGGGGGAGACAAGCACACGCATGCATGTGCACACACGTGCACACACATGCATGTGCACATGTATGCATTCACAACCCTATGGGCAGACATACTCTTTCATGGAAACAGTTTCCAAGTTGTTTCTTGGTAACCCTGCATCATCTACGCATACACACCAAGGCGGGTGCTCAGATTCACTCCATCCCTTAAATACAGGAAAATTAGGACATTGAGGAAAGTTCCCCAAACTGAGTAGTGGTGGTACACTTCTTTAGTACCAGCACTTAGGAGGCACGGGCAGGAGAATCTCTGAGTTCAAAGCCAGCCTGGTTTATGGAGTGAGTTCTAGGCCAACCTGGGCTACATAGTGAAACACTGTCTCGGAAAAAATAATACAACCAAAAGAGGAGAGAAAGAGGAGAGGAGAGGAGAGGAGAGGAGAGGAGAGGAGAGGAGAGGAGAGGAGAGGAGAGGAGAGGAGAGGAGAGGAGAGGAGAGGAGAGGAGGACAGGAGAGGACAGGAGAGGACAAGAGAGGACAGGAGAGGACAGGAAAGGACAGGAGAGGAGAAAAGAGAAAGAAAATTCCTCTTCTATGTGATCTTTTTCTCTGTAGGTAGCCAGATGGAGATAGGGAGAGAAAAGAGGGAAAAGAAATGTTAAAAATTAGAATTGATGAATTGCAAACGTGTGTAAGTAATACACAGGGTAGGAAGGAATGAAAAATGAAATTTTTCTGTGAAAATAATGCACATGTCCCAGGAAAAATCAGCCACACATTTTTTATGAATCAACGGACTAGTGTTCTCTTTATGTGGGTGCCAAGTGGCATTCCTCCGTAACAGTTGTATGTCTCATGAGGTGTAAGCCACTTCACTCCTTCTTATTAGAAACATTCAAAACAAGGCAAGGGGTTTGAAACCCATAAAATTTATGGAATTCTAGGCACACCAAAGACAGAATGGGGTAGGAGCTCCTCTGTTTAACTGGTTTTAATTTATATTCACTTTAGCAGTTTAACCTACCTTTAAAATCCAACCAGGATTTGAAAACATTAATAACTATAAACCATTTTTTTTAAAAAAAAAATTGTCTAAAGTCTCTTGCTCAAAGCTTTATGGACACAAGAAAAATGAACCTCAGAGTCCCAGGAATATTGGCTGTAACCTTTGCCACTCACCTGATTACATACTAAACTCACAAGCCATTTGAAACACTAGTGGACACAGGCCTAAATATTCCCTTGGAATTCTTGACAGAAATTACTAAAGAGAGAAGGGATCGTGCAGGCTAATTTGTCCTAAAGCCCCAGTAAACTGCACAGTGTAAAATCTACATCCAAATGAGACAAAACACCATGGCTTACTTACAAGCACACAGCTTGAAGTAACATGGAAGAACATCATTCTTCCGCTAAACACTAACGCCCAAAGGGAAGGCTCAATTTAAATATTTACTCTCACAGTTTAGCAGCACATATCCACATGGCATATCCAGGCAGAAATTAAAAAACATAAAGATGCAAGAACAACTATGGGTAACATCTATCACAGATGCAAGAAGCATAAGCCGCATCTACTGTCCTCAAGAATCTTACCTAGGGAGGGACCAATACTGCCATGATGTTTGCTTTTACACACGTTCTGTAGATGAGGTTGCAGATGCTTGGGGGTGGGGTGAGAACCACATAAAAACAGACACTGTTAGAGGGGGGATTTACATGGAATCCTATTGAGCTGTAAAGCCTCAACAGAAAAATCAACTGTTTTTTAATCTAGATAATAAAACATGAGTGTTTTCTTTAATGATGTCAGTAAAATTGAACATGACATGCTTATTTTTGTCTCAGGCAACTTTATCAGCACATAGCATAAACTAATCCATTTACTGCTCACAAAAACCTATTCCTAGATACTATCCTTGCTCTCAGTTTTCCATACATAAGATACTAAGCCATGAAGAGGTTATAAAGCCCACCAAGGGCCAAGCAATTACTAAGTGGCCACTACATTCAACCAGAGGCAACTGGCTTCAGGCTATCCTCATCAATGTTACTCTGTTATCTATTACTATTATCTGTAACTCTATTATGTTGAAGCATGGTGGCCTCCCAGAAATCCAAGAAATGCCCCTTTCCCAGCAGTAGGGCAGTAACTCTGCCTGGGCCACAAGAAAAAAATGCCTTGTTTTTACAGGGCTCACCAGCCAGTGTCTGAAGTCTGTTGTACAAATGCTTGTACAGCACTTTATGAAAAGCAGTGACATTGGAACTCATTCAGCAGAGAACGAGAAAAGTGTCCAAGCAATGCCTAAGTGTATGAGTCCATACTCTTACCAGGGCCATTGCTGGAAGTGTGGTTGTCACGTTTCCAAAAATGTCAAGAGGGTCTTAAGCACACCAAGAAGAGGAGAGAAATCCCTGGGATCACCCTTCTCCTCATCCACTTGCTCATCTTATTACACTGAGAGGCCAGCCTGCACCGCATGTAGGGAATGTTCCCAGGCTTAGCATCTCTCACATGCCACAAGTGGGAGAGTTATGCTCACTCATTCAACAGAAACAAGAAGGATGGGTTGGCAGAGACCACTCCTGCCCCTGCTGGAATGGTGAAGAGTGACCTGGGAAACCCTGAGGTCCCTCTTTCTGCTCTGCACTGCTGCCATGGCACTAGATGCCACCAGTCCTTTTGTTTACAGCTCTGCTTCATCACTGGGAGGCTGAAAGAACTGGCCACTAAAAAGGAGGAAAAGGAAGGTTTTCAAGTGAAGTTTATATCAGGAACTTAACAAGTCTGAGCAAAAGTAAAACAAACCATGCTGTAAATGAGACAAAACAAGAAAGTTCTTCAAGAATGGGTAATTATATGTGGAAAATGCACCTTCTCACCTTCACTTCCTTCTCATCCAGCTCCTCCTTCATTACTGAACTTGTGAAGATATTTACCTAACAATCACCTTGTTCTTGGAGAGGGCCCTGTCCATTGTTTGTATTTCACTATAAACAAGGAAGCTCTGCCTTCCACACAGGGCTTCGAAAAGGATGGGGGCATTCCTCACATGTCAGTGCTAGTCCAAACCATGACAGCAGCCCACACTTGGTTCTGGCACCTCTAGCAAATGCTTTCCAACTTCGAATCAGGAGAAGTATCCAAGGTCAAGATCTATAAATACATTCCAGAATAGGAGAACTTCCAAGTGGGAAGATCCATCCAAACCATCACAGTGCTTTTGAATTTGATGATGCTTCCCAGGAATACAGCATTGTTAAAAATGTACATATTTATTATTTATTCATGTGTATGTGTGTGCCTGTGTGTTGAGAATGTACATGTGCAAGTAGGTCAAAAAAGAATGTTGAATCTCCTCGGGCACTGTGAACCACCTGACAAGAATGCTGGGACCTGAACCCAGATCTTCTAAAGAACAGTAAGCACTTTAAATCACCTCTCAGTCACTCTAGCCCCAGATGGCATTCTTCATTAACATCAAAATATATACAAATCTTCAGTGTTGCTCTAAGCATATGTGTAGTATTTTTGTTATTGTTTTAAGACTTTTTTCATTTATTTTTTTCTTGGACAATATGTTACTTAGAAAAAGACACAATAAAAGAATCTTCTGTAATTTCAAATATCCTTATGCATAAGAGAATATATTTTCCAGTGAGAGTTCTTTTCTTGAACCAGTTTTGGGAGTTTTTAGCAGGACTTTTTTTTGGCTCTATCAGTGGGGCTGGGAAATTTGCATAGGTCACTCTTAGACTGGAATTTGTCCACCAAAGGGAGGTTGACTTGTCAGAGTTAGGCTCCAGACAATGCTTATTAACTCTTTCTGGGTGTTACCACAGCAATATAGATGTTGGTCTATCCATTTCATTTTGTTTTTAAGAATAAAATATCATAGAAGGGCTGGAGAGATGGCTAAGCAAGCAAAGTCCTTATATACCCTCATGAGGACCTAAGATCAGTCTTGAACCTACATAAAGATCCAGGCATGATGGTATAGACTTGAAATCCAGCTCTAGAGAGGCAAAGATAACTAAATCTCTTCCTGGGAGTTGCTGGTGACCTAGCCTTGTCTAATCAGCTAGCCCAAGTCCAAATGAGAGGCTTGTCCAAAAAAACAAGAGGGAAGGCTCCTAAGGTAATCACCAAGGTTGACCTGTAACTTGTACATATACCCCACATACACACACACACACACACACACACACACACACACACACACACACACACACAAACACAGAGAGAGGGGAGAGGGAGAGAGAGAAAAATATGCACATTAAATTGGAGAAACAAAAAAGGAGGCTACTCTAAGAAGGGAAAATGTTATCCCAATAAAATGTATCTCCTTATACAATTGATAAATATACTCTCTGAGACAGACACTTCTCCACCCTATAATTACACACACCACACACACACACACACACACACACACACACACACACACACTTCCTTTTTCTAAGTTTGGAAAAATAAAGAAACTAATAAAAGCACAATATATTCTTGCTATTGTATGATTTTGAAAAAAAAAAAAAAAAAGAAAAAGAAAAAGAAAACAAACCCGGAATCACAACTAACAAAGAACATTTAGCACCAGGAAGATAAGTACTGGATGACTCAATATCATTTGCACCTTGCTATATCCTACAGGAAAATAGAAACATCCTTTGGCAGTAGATTTGCCTTCCTTCTAAGCCAATGATAAAATCAGATTGTCTTCCAGAACACACACATTACTGATAATGAATGAGAAGGCCAAGAAAGGCTGGGTGGCCTTGAGTAAATCTGGGAAGAATTCAATTGGGTGGTATGTACATCTTTAAGCCTTCCTTTAATGAACACCAACTATATGTCAGGCATGCCATTGGCTACTAATGCCATCTCTACTAACCCCCTAGGTACCAATTGCCCATAAACACCAACACCTTGTATTATAGAGAACCAAAGAAAAAGTAGATTACTGGGCTCCCTACTGGCCAAAGATTTGGACCTATATCTGTGTGGCCCCAACACCCATTTTTTTCCGCTATGACTTGCTTGCTTCCCAGCTTTAAGAGATAATTCTCACAATAGATGATCCACTAGATGACTATCAAAGAATGATGTATACTGATTGCACACTAGATATAGAAGTCTGCAAGTTTACCAGGAAGGGTGATAACTGTTTCCTGATAGAACCTATTATAGACCGCCTCTATATATAACATGAAACAGCTTTGCCAGAATTTCTTTATAGATGCGCATGTTAACAGTTTCTGTTGAAACCAGACTCTTTGTTTCTTATATGCAGTGCTGGTGGAGCCACAGTTTAAGTTGGATCTTAAATGTTGGCTAGCTCAGAACAAGAATGCTGTTGAATCTTGACAGCATCTCATTAGTGTGAATTAGTGACTCAATATTAAAACTAGAAAACAAATGGTTAAGAGACCCCAGCTAAAACAAGTTTCATTAAAATAATAATGACTTCATCCACCCTGCACCCAGCTTCAGAAAGCTGCAAGCTCCCTAATCATTTTCTGGACCATTTCCATTCCAACTAACTTCCACAGTGGCGTAAACCCATCAATCTCCAGTGAGGATGACCATGGGAAAAATGGACATAATGTTAAACCTACAGAGACTTTGATACAATGTCAAAAATCAAGTCTTGTCTGCTTAAATTATGGTCAATAGCAGGCGGGGGGGGGGGGGGGGGTAGTGTAAAGACAATGTCCCTGGGACTGGAGGCTGCCTGGTCGCCTAGAGCAAATGCTCTACCAAAGTTGGGCAGAGAAACCGGTTCCCATTCTTGCTGCTTCCAGGTTCCCAGTTTTTCTCACAGCTTCCAAGGCCCTTGGCAGAGAGAGCATGCAGCACAATCCAGTAAACACAACTGTGTGACTGGCGTTCCAGACAGGGGAGTTCTGGAGTTCTCTCTGCTGGCGAACAGTCATTTTAGCAAGTCATCAAGCCCTCTGCTCAGAACACACTCCAATGGACTGCCATTATTACCAGAAGTCTACAAACTTACACTAAGAAAGGGCTAACTTCCTCAGCTCAAGTCCTCCTGTTTTTAAAACCAAAGACCCCTTTTAAAGTCTTCTTCTCTGGCTACCATGTTTCAAGGACATTATCTGCTACATGCTTATTGCAATGACCACAGTCATTTCCTTCTCTTAGGTTTTAAACTTCTAAAAATAGTCCACAGACCCAATACTGTTTTCATCTAAAGACAGGTAGAATTTAGAGAGCTATAAAATTACCATGCTAAGCAGGAAATAACAACAATATAGAACATTTATTGGGTACCTATTGTCCATGCCAGGCATTGTGCTATGGATTTTATTTATATCATCCAGTTTAATCCTCACCACAACCATGTGAGGTAGGTAATATAATTGTCTTCCTCATAGGTTCAGAAACGTTAAGTAATTTGCCCCAAGGCTACCAAACTAGTGCCAGAGCAAAGACTTGAACCCCCGTTGTCTAACTTCAAAGACTGCTGCATGTCCAGCTTCTTTTGGTTTCATAAAATGTCAGGTGCACGATGTCCTTTGGAACATTTTGGAAATGATTAAGTTATCATCTTACTGCCCCAGAGCCCCACAGCCTACCCATCAACCTGAGATGGATCACTATTCATCTTCAAAGACAAAACAGACATTGATTAAGACAAAACCTACAGCATCCGATGTGTTGAACCCAACTAGAAACATTCCAGAGTAAGTTAAGGAGCTAAGTATGTTCTATTTGCACACACCCAGCTTTCTCTGCTAAAGTTAATAATGTTGAGACCTCACTCCTGCACATCCAAATACTGCTACCGGCTCTTTGTCTTAGACTGTAGATGACAAAGAAGTTGTTTTACTGATAGACAATGCTGCTAACTTTCTAATCAACACATCCATATGCCTGTGATGATGAACTGCGGGTTCTCTTGCTACTGTCTTTAACTCCTTCTCTCACTTCAAAGACCAAAGAATCGCCCTGAATGATGAAGGTAGAGGCAGGACCGCTTCATAGTCAGAGTTTGAATCGTGAATTCTCTAAATGTCTGTGTAATGAATGTCAGCAGCCCATGTGACTAAGATACTGTGTTCAGTGGGAATCTGAGGAGAACAGGAAACCAAGTGTATGCACAAGAACTTCTGTGTGTGAAGTGCACAGGGCTCACTAATGAGCCCAAAAGACATTTGAACAAATGGTGACACATTCGGTGCTTACAATTTTTGCTAGACGTTTGCCAAGGGTGCTAACCCACACACATTCTTTCTTATGATTGGAGTTCAGTTTCTGTGGCAATATTTATGCAATAAATAATGAGTTCAAAGCATACTATATACAGAGTATATAATTATGTGACACAACTATAAACAAATTAGCTTTATAGCATGTCAGCCAAGCATTAGCCGCTCAGAAAGTATGAGTAAGGATGCCTAGCGGGAATCGGTACCCTCTCCATCTGAAAAGGAACTCCCATTGTAATATACCATTTGGCCACTCTCTATGCTTCTAGTGTGAGCCGTGTAGCGTGAACACCTCTCCCAGGAGCTTAACAAGAGATCTAGAATAATAGAACTATGACTCTCACAGGTAATCCCAAACTCAAAAAAAAAAAAAAAAAAAGTCCAGGAAAAGTTACTACCATGAACACAAGGTAAGATGCTTAAAACTCCAATACCACAAAGCTAAATTCTATGGGGAAAGTAAACAGATTCTAGTTCAGAAAGAATAAAAAGGAGTAAACAGCATTAATCAGACTTGTAGGCCTGGCCTCTTACAGGTACCTGTTCTGCTCTGTTGGACACACCTTCCTTCCTGGCAAGCTTCACGAGAGAAAGTGCACATTACCTCAAGAGCATGGCAGGGTGGAGCAGGAGTCAGGCACATGGAAAGGCCAGGCACAGAGGACAAATCTAGCCAAATTCACAGAAGCGGAAGGCCAGGTAATAACACCGTGGGCTGATGATAGTGTATTTGGGCTCACAAAGTAATAGGGTGCTTTCTACAAATTAAAAACTCTTCATCATGAGAAGTTACAGACAACCGATGGACTCCACAGCTGTCAGCATTGTTAAGAGCTTGTCGTGCACCGGGATGTCCCCTGTTCTAGCTAGGCTCAAGCAAGAACATGAGATTTGTCGTAGGCTCTAAAACACCTCTGTTCATTCCAAGAATTGCAAGGGTGCCCACGGTAATACACAGATCCCATGATCATGTCACATACTCTAATTGAGAGGCTTGTGGAAGATGGCAGAAGAAAACAGCAGAAATTGAGGTATACTAGTACTTAGTTTCAAGCTAAGGGTCCACCAACCTGGCTATTTGATTTGAAAAATGTTAATATTAGATGTACAGAATGAGTACTTGTGTACTGATAACAAGAAAATATAAAATACATGTTTCAGATGCAGTTTTGGGGCTGTTTCCCTCATCACTTTCCAGAGCCCACTGTCTCCCTGTACTCAGTACATATACAAATCCCCATGACATGCTTGGTTGCCTGTCTCCTACCCTCACGGCCCAGGGCGGATGGTATGGACCTCTTCAGAACCTGCGTAGGGGCATATCTACCTCGCCACTTCTACTTGCCACTTCTTGGCATCAACTGTTTTTTAATTGAAAATCATTTTCAGTGACTTTAAATAATTCCCTCAGCCCCTTCCAGATCTTGTCCCTCTCGCCCCTCCAATTCCACACCTTCTTACAGATTTGTTTAACAACAAACAAACCAGAAAGGAAAACAAAACAAAATAAAACAAAAGAGCCTGAGAAACACATAACAAACAAACAAAACCATAGAAACACTAAATTGGAAGCCATAGTAGACAAGCAAAAGAGTAAAAACAACAACCACAAAAATGCCCAAACAAAGCAATATGAGACACAAAACAGTATCTCCAAAAATACCATTGAGTTTGTTTTATGCCTGTTTTCTATTGCTGGGCATGGAGCTGACCTTTGCCCTAAAGTAGGGTCTGTATACTCAGTGAAACTCCATTCCAGAAAACCAATTCAGCCATTGCCAACAGTTCTCAATTGGACATAGCATCTTGGTTACAGATGGGAACTCGTGTCCACTCCCTACCTCCCTCAAGTCCCAGGGAAATATTGGGACCCCCATCTGGCTTGGACCTGTGCATGCTTTGGTGTCAGCTCTTGCTTGGGCTCTTCCTATGGCTTACTTCAAGTCCTCAAGTGGCCTTCCTGGGAAGGTATATATTACTTACTTTTCAAAGGCTTCAAAAGATTAAGGAACTTGCCCAGAGCCAAAAAAGCTAAGAAATTGCAAAGGCTGAATTTGAACTCAAAACAATCAAACTCAAAGTTCCTGGTTCAATCCATCTCACTCTATCCTGGGGACCAGCCACATTCCTCTCTCTTATTAAGCAACAAGATCCTTGAGGACCAGACTGAACCGGCCCCACACACTCTATTAGGAGCTATGTTAAGTCATCACTGAAGCACATAGTGAACCAAACAGAGTCAATATTGAAGATACCTTTGATGCACGAAGGATGTAGCAGCAGAAAACTTAGGGAAGCTGGGAGAGAAACAATGGCCAGTATAGTGGCCACAAAACAAAGAGTGTTTTTCTGAGCCTCTAATTACAAAAAGTCCTCCTCAGAAAGATCGCCATGATTTGTCAGGGAGCCTCAGCCCACCTGGGTGCCAGAGTGAGGCCCTGTGGGCAAAGAATGACCCTTTTTGCCACTGAGGGCAGGCTGTCTCAATATCCCCCCCAGCCCACCCCCACCCCCCGAAACTGGGGAAGGAGCTAAGCTGAGAGAGGTGGAATATTTGGCCCTGCCCCCATCTCTGTGGTCCAAGGGTAATCATGAATCTTCTCCTAGATTTATTTTTCTGTTAAAGCATAAAGGACAAGTGGCCAGGAGCAAGTCCATAAATCTGCTCTGACTTTTATTAGATGGGGAATATGTTCTCTTGAGAGGTCAGCACGACTTGGGGGGGGGGGTGGGGGGGTGGGAGGGTAGACTGACTAAGACCCACCATGCTACTCTTGATATAAGCCAGACCTGCCAGTTACTGACAAGTGAACCGCTGCTATTGTGTGCAGCTACGACTCCTAAAATGTCACCAAAATGCATTGGTTTTCCCTGCTTGATACTATCTTTTTATGTGTGAGATGTATACTTCACATCTTGGACAGCTAATATGCGGGAAAGAACAGGCTGAGCCTGTTTAATTCTGTAGCCGAATTCCTTCAGGAAGAAAGGGGAAAGGAATTCCTGCATCTGCCACCTTTAAGAAAAGTGAGGCAGAGATGAAGACAAGGAAGGGGCGGAGCACCCCAGAGGAGGCCGGGAAGAGCCTGCTCAGCTCTCTCGCAGCGTGAGACCACCTGGTCTATCGCTCAAGTGTTATATATTAAAAAAAAAAAAAATGCCCCCTTTCATTCGTTCACTTTGAAAAAGCATCGGCTGAGTGTCCGATGAGGTACTATGCATGATACGATGAATAAGGCTTTGTCTCTTTCTCCAGAAATGTAGTCTGTCGGGAATGAGACTGTCCTAAGGGGAAAAAAAAAATCTCCCAGGCAGGGAAAGTGCAGGAGCTGAACAGCTTCCCAACACAGTGCAGTGGAGCTAAAATTAATTAAAGTAACAGGGCACAGTGGCTAGGCACCCAGTGGTCTCGCCTAGATTATCTGATTTCAACCTCAATTAATCCACCAGGGGAAAAAAGTTCTTCCTAGTGGGGTGGAATCCAACCTGACTATTAAATTTATTCCTTTCAAGTCCATATAAAAGAACACCTGGATTTCACAGAAAATAAATTTCTACATAAAAAAGGAAGCAGTTTATGACAAACTGATATTTCCCGAGATAAGTCAAGTTTCCTCCACAAAGCCTTCTTAAAGATTTTTTTTTCCCCCAGCCACTGATCTGCCCAGTCTAAGGCGGTAAGACCCTGCACCATAACTAATGAAAGCAAAACCCCAAACTAAGGGCTCTGGAACTTCAAGGGAAGCAGAAAAAGCTGGGGACTCCTAAACTTGACTGACAAGATCCAGGCAACGCCCCCTCCCCTCCTGCCCCTCCCTTCACGGAGGGAAAGCCCAACTCTCATTTTCAAACGAAACCACTTATTCAAGATGATCAAGTGGAAGGAACGTTCGAAGTCACGTGGGGCGGCTTCGCAGACACCGTGGTGGGCTCTGTGCGGGGCGCACTCTCCTCACCCATGTTTCTTGATGCTTGATACTTGGACTTCCCCAGCAGGAAACGAGCAGTCTTTTGAATGGAGGGTTTTGTTCAGATTTCTAATAGCTTCCAGCGCTTGCCCCAGACCACAAGGAATATACCAAATTTACTTAGACATCCAGGCCAGACGTGAAGAATTTCTCTGTCAGATCGTGTAAGCTGCACCAATTTAACATTTTGGCTTCTCCTGGGCAAAGAGAAGAGGGCCAAACAACACCGATTGCGGGGCGGGGGTTGGTGTCTGGTGACATGTGGCCATTCTTGAAAGTAACCTCTCTGTCCCTCTACTCTCTTCATTCTCCTTCAAGGGAGAAAATTAAGATTTCAGCCAGGGAAGAGGGGCCGCTCTTTAGCACAGATCCAGGTTGTTTGCCTTGCTCAGCTAGCTGCAGTGTTCGCTTGTGAGACACCTCGCTATGAAGACAGCTGGCTTCTAGGCAGAGCCTCTGTTTGGATCACTCAGCACTTCCATCCCTGTTGGTGGCATAAATAAAAAGCTACTGTTGGCACCCTGATTCACTCACAGGAGAGCATGTGCCATCGAATCCAATAAAGTATCTGCGAGGAACCTACTATGTGGCAAGTGCTGTGTCTCCCACATTACAGATGCTAATTTAACTATGATACAAATCAGTAACAACAGCACCGCTTATCACGTGCTTATTCTATAAAAGGCCAGTGTTAAATATATAAACATGGCTGGTTTCACTCCCTGCGGCTCTCTGAGTAATATATAATTATTGCTCTCTCCTCTGAGAGGGAAAAGGGACTCTTAAGAGATGAAATAAACTTGCCCAAGTCACACAGCTTGTCAGTAACACAGCTGAAATTTGAACCAAAGCCTGACCTCATAGGCAATGGGTAGCCACAGTATAAAAGCTCACGCGAAATGACATTATAAGCTTATTATTAGGCTGTAGATCAGTAGCAGAATGGTTGCTTAGCAGAGATAAGGGCCTGGTTTCAATCCCCACACTACAAATACACACACACACACACACACACACACACACACACACACTTACACATGTACCACTACATTGTAACATACAAGCCTTAGATGGTAAAATTCTCCCGATTAGAACTAGAGACATGCCAGCTACTCATTTTGACCAGGAGTATAACAAAACTATTTTGTAGTGGAATTTTGACATCTTTCTAATAATTTAGGACTTTTTCAAAATTTCCCCTTGTCTGTGCACTTAGTTTCTCAGTTCTGTAGCTAAGTGTGTGTGCGTATATGCATGTGCATGCATACATGTGTATATGTGTATGTGTGTGTGTTTTCTAACTTTAACACACTATTCTATATGGTAAACTATTTGACAAGATATTCAAACAAGACAATTTATTTCTCGACATTAAGCAGGGAAATGCACTCATAGGGCGGCTGAGAAAAGCTTATCTAAGTTAGAATGAATTAAAACACAAGAAAAATCTTGAGACTCCACAGTTTCAAAGGAAAAAAAACTGACTGGGAAAGTCAGACTGCTTCAAGAGATAAAGAAGCCATTGTCCAATCAAGCTAACTGAGGTAGGGGACAGTGGGAATATTTCCTTCTTATGGGCTCATCTGACCTCCTATTATCCCAACCAGCAACCTAGAATATTCATCCAGGTGTAGGGTAGGACTGGCCACAGAAGTTCCTGCTAGAGACAGAGCAGGAATGGGTCTAAGGATGCAATGGAAGTTATGAGGTACCCATTCTTCCCCACAATACACAGCTGGGCACATGAGTTCAATATGCATTCACTTCTCTGGGTCTATGAGTCCTCTGAACATGGACTTCAGATGCCAAACTTGGTGTACTCCAGGATGAGGCTAAGGTTAGAGACTTTAGTAAGAGGCTTCGTCCAGCTTTCTTAGGCTGTGGCCTCATAACACAAACTTCTTTCTCAAACATGAGCAGAATATGAGCAGCCTCATTTAGGAGCCTCATTTAGTTGAACCAGTAAGAATGTAGCTACCTGAGTTCAAATCTCTCTCACCTCTGAATGTCTATACAATATATATAAACAATATATATAATCAGGATGTATATATCCTGATTATAAATGACTCTATCATTAAAGCCCTGCTCTGGGGGAGACTACAGTGGTAACTGCACACATGTATTATGACCTGAGTTAAATTAAGAGATTTGTTTATGCCTTGAGGGGGAGGGGCAAGGTCAGCTAAGGTTAACTGTTTAAGTATCACCATCTATGGGCCAGTATTTCAATACCAGACGAAACATGACAATGCTAATGCCGAATGCTAGGTAATACAATTAGCCTGTGAAATTTATCACAAATAATGACCAGTACAAATACACTATTAGGAGCTAGATACATCCCTCGGTGGCTAAGAATACTTGCTGGTCTTACAGAAGGTTGGAATTTGGTTCCCAGTACAGGAGCTTCTTTATACAGCTTCACTCTAGGGACTTTGACAACCTCCTCTGGCCTCCATGGGTACCTGTACGTATCTGCACCAGTGCGCGCCATCAGATTCATAGGTTTCCTTCACTCAGTTTTGCAAGGGCTGTCAGGTGCATAGATTTGGTTTATCACAAACTGATAGGTGCTTTGTAAGAGACCTTGGTGTTGGAGGGTTCTGAGCATCGTTCTCCGACTTCACTTTTTCACCTGGGAAACGTAAGCATGACTTTCTCAGAGCCACCTTGTTTGTTAACTAGTAGAGGCCAGAATGTCTGTTTTCTCTTCCTCCTCCTTACCCTTACGATTAGCCCACCAGAGCCTTGTCCCACTTCTCTCTACTCACCTCACGCTAGCACAGCTCATGAGGCACACACAGATAGTGCCAGCAAATAGGACTTAGGGAGGAGGGGTGGCTATCACCTGAGAGTTTTCCTAGGTAAAGTGGGGAAGCCTGGGCTTCTGTCTTGTTGCTTCCTTAACTCCTGTAGGCCACTGGCAAGAGCTCGACTTTCCTAAATGAAGACAACTAAACAAGACCCCATCTTTGCCAGAGCTGGAAGAAATCAAATTTTATGGGGTCACAAAAATAGAATTCACTAATAAAGGCTCTGATGATTTTTATGTCGCTTTATGTTTGTTCTATACTTAATCATTTTTAAAAGGCTTCTCAGTATAGGGGCACTTTCCACTCACTATAACCCTAAGTAGTTCAGGAAATACCTGATAGCCCCAAGATATGAATGGATGACACTAAGGCGTAGAGAGGCCATATGCTCATAGGAGTTACATAGCAAAAACCACCCACACAGAGAGGAAACATACATCCTAACAAAGGAAAAATGTACTCCCTGGTCATCAAGGGCCTTTAAAAGACAACACACTGAAACTGACCGGGAGCCATGGAGCCTGACCACCCCTCCCTAACCTCCAGATTTTTTTACTCAAAATTCTACTTTCAAAGATAAGCCTCCCCCACAGCCACAGGAAGATCAGCTAGGTTATAAGAGCTATGAAGACAAGAGATTTGGCAGGCAGATCAGACAAAGAAGAAGGTCCACTCTGTGCATCCTGTCTGCTGTAAAGCAAACTTTATTTCTAAGTATCTTGTTGAAGCAGCACAGGAAGAAAACACAAAAAAAAAAAAAAAAAAAAAAGGCAGAGAGGAAGGACAATACATACAAAGAGAATGATGCATGTTATTCGTTGTTTGGATCAGATCAAAATCTAGTTAATATCGCTCATAGATTGTGCTAAATATTTCAATTTCATCTTTTTGGTAAACCTTAGAAAAGGTATGAGAATCCTGAACTTCTTACATCACAGAAAGAATGGGGATGCTGATGAGCTAGTTAACTGGAACAAATATTCACCTTTCAAGACTGCCTAAAATGTTGTGAACACTTCCCTCTACACCCTATTGGCTTCCCACTATCGCTAAGTGCCGTGATCTCAAAGAAGAATTCCTCTAAATCCTTCTTTTCCAGGTCTGACAGCAGGTAATCACAGGTGCAGTAGAACAGATCTCCCTGCAAGCTGCTGGGGGACGGAGGTGAGAAGCGGGGCAGGGGGATTCTGGTTTCTCCCTGAGCAGAGGAGTTTCAGCAGGCTGGACTCTCATCTCTGGACTTGCTTTGCAGGGTAATTAGGTGGGACTGCAGAATGTTCTTGGCTATACAGCATCCAAAAGTGACTTCTTGGCCCTTATTTGAGACACAGTACTCTTGTCAGGCATATTGTGCGGTAGACACAAAAGGGAACAGAAATAAATCAAATCATGCGAAAGAAAAGTCAAAGTGTCTAGTAGCAAAATGGAAACTGTTACCTTTCCATCTGCATTTTCTATAATTATCCCCCATCCCAAATTCAAGAGAAACACAAAGATAAAAAAGTTCTGGCAGCCATGTCTCAGCAAACAGCTTTGTTTTATCACAGGCTCCCAGTAACAGCTTGCTGCTGCTGCTGCTGCTGCAGGAGCAATGGGGAAAGAGGGGTAAGACAGAGGTTGCTGTGTTCAACACTTCTAGCCTCCCCCCCCCCCCCCCGCAACCCTCGAAAGCTAGGCTCTTCCTGAAGTTCCTTTCTAAGCAGGAAAATTCTAGTTTTCTGGTCCAGCCACATTTAAGGCACACAAATTGAACTCAATCAAAACTCTATTCAGCAAAGCATCTGCAGCTTCCCATCAGAGTGTAAGGAGGGGTGTTACAAGGGCAAACTGGCCTCTGGTTAAGACTGAACACCTTCCCATGCATTCACCAAAACTGCCAAGAGATGTCTCCGAGACTAAGCAACCCAACAACTCCATTGCTTCTATCCCCCCAATCCTCACCACGGACCCAATTTTCCAATACAGAATCTTGTTAATAGTTTGCTTCTCTGGGTTGCATTTGACATTTTCATTATTTCCTCCATTTTAAGAGCCTCCAAGCATTGCTCTTCAGAAACAATAGAATCACCCAGCTTCTTACACCCATAACCCAATGAAGTTTCATCAAACAGCACACTCAAGACTTTCTGTGCTTGAAAAAGTCCTGAATTCTAGAATAATAGTCACAGCTGTTAATCATTCTGGGCCTGTATGCCAGGAATCTTAGCATGTTTACAACCATGACAGAGCTTGGCATGGCACAACAGCAGGTGTGTCTTAGGCTATGTTGTAGGCCTGGGTTTGGCTCAATATTACTGCCGTCTGCTCACCTTTCCCCATTCCTACATCTTGGCTTTTGCCCACATGGTTCCTCTTTTTCAAAATGTCCCCCAATTCCTCCACAAATTCTCAGGACTCTTCCTACTCTTTTAAGCTCACTTGGGCCAACTTCCTGCCCTTTCTTTTCTCACTTAAAAAAATATGGATTATCAATACAATACAGAGGTGTGGCTTTCCCACCCCCACACCCCCCAGCTTATACAAAACCTCAAGTGTAAAGCTCAGGGCCAGGTTTATAGTTGGCTGCTTCCTGGTCACTTCACTGAAGAGGAAAAGACTGAACTGGGGGTTGATTGATGAAGTACCAGGTTAGGATTCAGATCTACATCTGCTCACGGGGAAGGCTCTGCTCTTGACCCTGCCTTGCTCAGACCAGGAAGATAAGGGAGAGTATTAGGGGAGGGATGTCCTGGAGGGGTCAGAACAACTTCCTGCCAGGACCACTCTCCAGTGAAGTGGCAGATGGACAACCTTACCTCTATCTCCAAGCTCCATACCTTCCTCATTTCTGCACCCCTGAGTCTGAAACAGAAGTAGCCCAGCAGAAAGGAGACAGCCAGCAAGATTTAAATAAAATTGTAGCTCTAACTGTATATAGTACTTGACCACATACCATGCTGGACACCGTTCTAAGAAAATAACATGTATACCAATTTATTATTCAACCTAAAAATCATATCTTTTTTAGAATCCTGTGTGAACCTATTTTCTTGCCATTCTTTTCTCTAAAGGTGAGCTTCAAAGAACAGAAAAATTCAGGGGAATTTGTGGAGGAACTGGGTTTGGGAAATGTTCTAAAAAAGAACCAGCTATGCAATGGTCAAGATTTATGGAGGGAAAGACAGCATGAGGGGGGCAGTAAGTCTAGATCTTGAATTTCGTGCTGGCAAGTGGAACAGAATACAATTCAGTGGTGAAGGAAGGCTGGTACAAGTTAATCCTACAGCACCAGGGTGGGTACGTGCTAGAACAGGAAAACAAAAGGCCTACTATGTACTAGGCAAGGTTGCAGGCATCAAACAATAGAACAAAGAAGAATAAGCATCTTGATTGGCATTCTGGACAGCACAGAGACTAGATGCCAGGGTTGCTGAGGCACAGGAGTGAAGGAAGCTGTACCTGACCAGCAAGGAAAAGACTCAAATCCAAACAAGACAGGAGGAGAAGCAATGCTATCATCAGATTTAAATACAAAGTGCGCTTCAAAGTTAAACTCAACTAGTAGTTTAGAAGGCAATGCAGTTTACTCTTGGAGTGGAAAGTCAGATTCTTTAAAGTGACAGGGTCTAATCTAGGTTTAGCCACAGAATCTCTGCCATTCTAGGAAAATATGCAAAATACAACCAGTCTTCATTTGCACAGCCCAGAGAGGTCTCAACCATATCTAAGAAACAGAATTCCTTGACTCATGTAGTCAGACTATTTCTGTTCATGGAAGCCACCCAGGACCCAGTCATAGAATCCAAGAAAAAAATATGGGGAAGGATGGACATAGCTTTACTTTAATAATATCATCACCAAGCAATGGGAAGGGGTTGTTTTAGAATAAGAAAACTATTGCTGGAAAATATGAGCATTTTATCTAAAAGCAATGAACACACGTCAAACTGTTAAGAGGAGAAAACAAATAGGAAACACAGGTACAAGACCCCCATGTGCCTTTAATGCTGGTATTCCCTTGGTATAAGTCAACCTCAGAGGCAGATGTCTACCTCTAGAATAAGCTATCAAGGAGAGGAAGGGTCTTGTGTGCAGTTAGAACTACAATAAAAAACTACTCAGTAATTCTGTATTTGCTCCCAGAAGAATCGTGGAAGATTGGATGCTGTGATTTCTACTTCCCATATAACATTGTGTCTACATGCAGCCAACTCTAAGTCCCTCCCATCATGCCCAATGTCAGAGTCACCTATGGTACCAACAGCTACTGAGCAGACAGAACAAGATAACCTTGAAAGACTCACCAAATACAACCCAGGCCCTTTAAGACCCCAATACATGAACTTGTCCTTGGCTATGGTTCCAGTGGCACATATCCACTGTCTAATTATCTTCAGTTGATATGAATGCACTGGCTCAAAACTATTTGCAGACCAGGTAGCCAAGTATATCCAACATAGAAAAGGCACTTGAGATAAGAACAATTGCCTCTGAAATTTTCAAGCTTGAATATCCCGCAGCTAAAAGTCTACTCATAAAGTGAGTTACCCAAAAGTCAGACAATGTCAACTGTGCATTCACTGCTATTCAGCCCTTGGTTTCTTCTTTTTCTTCCACATGTCATTTCAAATACTATCTAAGTGATTTAAAGAAAAACTTCCAGTGAGAACCTACAAAAAAAATAATAAATTCGATTGCTTACAACATAATGTAACCTCATTTCTGTTTTAAAGAACTACAACTAAAACTCATTCATAAATAGCCACTTTAAAAATTGAATTCTATGTGTTTGTTCACTCATTAATTCAACTAATACTTATTGAGAAACTAGTAGGTGTTAGAACCCAGAAATGAAATCCATTCCCTGTTTTCAGAGACACAAATTTTAAGAGAAAAAATAAAATAAAAACTGGGTTTCAATAAGCAGACATAATAGAAAGCACAGAGAAAAGCCCCTTACCCAGTCTTGTGGAATCCAGAATGGCAAGAGTTGTAGACACTGGATATGGAGGCAAATTCCAAATAGCTAGAATTAAAAAAAAAAAAAAAAAAAAAAAAAAAAAAAAAAAAAAAAAAGTCTTCCACCTCTGGCCAGAAAGAGAAACAGGTGATTGTTGGTCAAGGCCAAAGTAATTTTCAATGAAGGACTATGACCTCTAAGAAATATGAATGGAGTCCTACAAGAGAGTGTCCAGGTCAAAGTGGTTGGAGAATAGAAGGCTAGGAGAGGAAGCAGGGGGAGCCCAGAAAACCTCCTAAGTTAAGTACACAGAGCTGACCATCCAGGAAAATCAAGGCAACAAAAGTTTACAACACAAAACTCATTAAGGATCACTACTTTCAAGTGAGCTAACTGCATCCCAGAGTTCAGCTCATCAGTGAAAACTAACAATACAAACTGTTTGACACCCAGGGAGATAAAGTGCCTGGCAGACAATCAACAGCTAGGAGGCATAAAAAACCTGGAAAACAGGATGTGCCAATGACAGGGAAAAAGCCAACCAATCAAAATGGACCTGGATGTCACATGCTGGGGTACTGGGGTACAGGAAAGAAGAAATGTCACTATAATCCACATTTTCAAATTTTAATTAAAGACACTGAGGACTTTTTTTAAAGACCTTAAATCAGACAAGTGAAATATACAGTATGCAACAAAGACACTGCTGTGCTGGGCAGAACCAAACAATAAATACTTACATTTGTATTTGCTTCGGCCTCAAAGAATTTGCAACCTCAAGGGAGAAACAATTTGTAATAAAGGAAGATAAAAAACAAATGTGTATCAGAACTGGGAAAACGCCATGGGGTAGTACATTATTAACTACCAAACAGAGAGCTTGTGATTGCTTAGGAAAGATTACTTCTGGATGATGAGATCAGGTTAGGCAGTCACACAGGAAACTGAGTTTTCTGTTTCAGAAGTGGGTAGTCTCAGCATTGAAGTGCAGCAAACATTTAGAAGCACAACCCATTCTTTTTTGCCACATATTGGGCACTATTTGTACATGAGATGCTAGTATTTATACAGGAGATACTATCTGCTACAGTGCACAATGGGAACGGAGTGCCCATCGCCTTCATTGGAACAGCTGTGACAACTTGCAAGAAACTTTCAATATCTAGCCTATTGACTGTGGATGCCTTCTCACAGTGGTGGGGAAGGTCACTGGACTCTCACTGGAAATGCCAGACACTCCCTCCTACACTTCCCAGCCAGCTGTATCTGATTCTGTCCTAACTGCATACGACCTCATGGTCCTGGGAGATAGGAAGCAGATCATATGTGGAAGTTAACTGAAGCTACTGAGAACCCATCATCCACAATGGGATGAGACTGTTCTTTAGTGTGGCTGCTTTGGGGTCACTCACATTTCCACAAGAAACCCCTCAACTGTGCTCCATGACTAAGCCAACAGTCATCGCTTCTCCAAGTTGGACTTTGTGAAATTATACTGCAATATATATATGTATATGTATATATTATATATTTTACATATTTTTCTGCATTTGTTTATATCTTCCTGAGATAAAGGTCACAACATTACCCAAGTCTAACATATTCTGCCCTCTATGTATGGTAGGTGAATAACTAAGAGGCAAGAAAGAAAGAGGTAGGTGAATAACTAAGAGGTAAGAAAGTATCCTGTACAAATACTGTACAAAAACTATGGCTGTCAGTCTTCTTGTCAAATACACTTGAATAATAAATAAGTTTGGACTATTGTAAGGAGGTAGGTAGTGATCTATGCTGAGAAAAAGAAACACGCTGACCAGAAATCCATGAGATGAGGTAACTGTCATCTATGTCTACAATCTCCATCCTATCCTCCCTCCAGACCCGGCTGCTGAAGGAGCTTCTAGAACCACACTGGAAGGTCTACCATGGAAGACAGCAGGAAGCCAAGCCATTTTATCTTTATTTCAATTCGCTGAGGCACACACAAGGCAGAAGTCAGAAACTTCACCAGTGGGACAATCAGCCGTTCCTAAACGGGGCTGGGATTTGGATAATTCCAGACAAGTTTGTGGCCAAATTTCATAAATAGATGGGTACCGTGACAGCTAAAGTCATAGGTTCTTAGGAGAAGAAAAAAAGCTACAAGGAATAAGAAATGCAAAGCAAGAGGCTGGCATCAGACTTTCATTAAAGAACAAAGACATCTCGTTCTTCCCAAAGCTAAGAGTCATGAATTATGGATTATGCAAAGCTAGAAGGAATCTTCTTGCTCGAAGTCTATAGCTCACATTTTACAGATGGGAATACTGAGATCTGGAGAGTAAGGCAGTGGGCCACTTAGTGGCAGCTGCTAGTTAGAATTTGTGCTACCTTGCCTGTGGCAATCTGGTGATCTCTACATTTTAGCAAACTCCTTCATCTATCTCTTAGAATGAACTATATCAGGAATAAGAGGTACATTTGGCTGTGGAAATAGATCCCTGATAAGGCCTTGTGTTAACAGTTTTAGTTTAAAAACCAATGTTTCATCTAAGGAAACTCCTATGTATGTTAATTTACAAAGATCCTTTGTTGTGACCTCAGCATACAGTTTGATGTCAAATATGCAGTCTGTTTTGGTCAGAATAGAAACATGGAGCTGGGCATGAGCTAGCCTCTGCTCTGTTACTATGTACACTGTGGGAGAAGGCTGGTGTTGGCACCTACTTCCCATGGCATAGAATCTGATGGTGTAAGCCCATTTCTAGGAACACTGCTGGGATTCCAAAGCTTAGAAGCACCTATGGCCACACTCTGGGGCTAGGAGGAGGCAAGGCTCTAGCTCCTGCTACTATCTAATGATTCAATCACGCTGGGCAACGTTTCAACTCTGGTTCTCAAAAAGAACTCCCCCCCACACACACACACACACATGCGCACATGCACACATATGGGACAGGAGTGCACTGGCAATGCTCGAATATTCTACTTGCAAAAGTTCCTCACCCAAAGAGTCTACACCTTTACGTAGATGCAAACTTTGCTTATAATGCCAATATCCTCTGCATCTGAATAGTGCATGCTAAGTCATTCAACGTCTTGTGCTGCAAACCCTGGATGGATCTTAGGGTCATAAAAACAAAGGCTTAGTACATTTTCTTCTGCCTCTGCAAAGTCTCTAAGCAAAGGTTGGGTTCCACTACAAATGTCACCTGAGATTGCCATGGTTAAAGCGTGTGGCAGTACTGAGCTGTCACACCGAGGATTCTGTCCTGACAGTAGCCTTTACATCAACAACTACCCTTGTCTAGTGAGACTCAAAATGGTGTATGCTTTCACATTCTTTCTCCTTCTATACCAAAGTAATGGGTTTGTGTGACCCAATGTCCACCCAGAGTTTTGTTTTTGTTTTTTTTTCTCTCTCTTCTGAAGAATTAATTTATACCACCTACAAAAAATATTGACACATCTAGACATACTCAGTGTGAGTCTAAAACCTAAGATCCACCAAGGCTTCTGTGGATAAAAAACACCTCTATGGACTTTCCAGAAAGGACGGGAAAGAGGGAGAAGTGAGACATAGCCAGGAGAATTCCTTTCAGAGATCTGAAGTTCTGCCCAATGACAGAAGGAGAGGACTTTGGAAGGGAGCCCTCCAGAGAGAGCACACTCAGCTCCGGGGAGGGATGCCTGGCATTCAAAGACACATGTAAATGATACCCTAGATGAGGAAACAGACTTCAGGGAGAGCCATGTTCTCAGCTATCAGTACCAGATTATTCTCTCATTCTATGACAGGTCCAGAATGATGGGGAAATCTCCATCATTGGTGCTAGACTGCATGACCGCCACCACCACCACCTTCATTATTACCTGACACACAGTAAGAATTCATCAGAAACCTCTGAAATGGGATGCATGCATGATCTAATGGTGAAATCTCTGTTTCTTCCTCTTTCCACCCTGTCTGGTCTTTAAATCTAGAAAGAGAAACTGGGGTTGCTCTACTCTGTGTCCCTGCCACTGCTTTTGTACAAGAAGCCAGTTAGGCTGTCTTCCATCCTATTTGAGCCTTTCAACAGCAACACAAAGACACATATCACATGCCAACCTTCACTAAGGGAAGCATTCGTGGGCTCATCTGAGAAATCACAAGGAACTATTTTCATATACAGGTGTTCTCCCTTTCTCTGGCATATGTTTTGTGTAAAGTTTATTCCTTTTTTCCTAACAGATGAACTTATAATTGCTTGCACATGCTTATTATTTTATTTAAAGAATATTACTACATGGCTATTAAAGAAAATTTGGAAAACAGAAATATGAGATAATCACCTACAGTCTGTACATTATTATTCTCCCATCATCTTTATGCATGAGTGGCACTAATCTTTTGCTATACACATTCAACTTAGATTGCAGTTTCAAAGTGGATTTTCTTAGCATGTTTAACTGTTCTTTGCTAAGGAGCTTACTTCTGCATAGACCTCCTCTGCCCTCAAGATAAATTGAGTATTCATAGTTCAAAACATTTTGAAGCACCAAGGGACAGTGCCAGTTAGAAACAAAGAATGTTGAAATGGGAAAAAGAGAATCAGACCATGAAGGGGTGTCAGACACAACAGCTCACTTTATAGACATGGACACTAATGCCCAGAGGGAAACAGGCAGAGTCTCGGTTTGTTTGCAGACCTAGGGCCCTCTGTTCTTTGGCCAACACAATGAATTCACTATAAATTTGGGATACTGTCTCTTGCCACCCATCCCCCTGCCATCTGCCTCTTTAGTAGTCCTATGAGTATGGATTACTTCCCTTAGAATGGTAAATAATACGTTCTGTGCCACAGATGCATAACAGACTAGTCAGACCATTATTAGGATTTGGTCAGGATGGCTACTCAGCCAAACAGTCAGACATGTCCTACGATACAGCCAATACTGAATAGAGAGGAAAAAGTCTCCATTTTCTTTATCATTTGGCCTATCTTTATTCATACATATTTCGATTGATCATTTTATACCCACACAATAAGCAAAACCTTCTAAATGCATCCAGCACCATAAGCTGTAGAGGGGACGGGGCAATCAGAGTTCATCTGCTGCAGAAAGGTATTCACAGTAGCTCAAGACCTTCTGAAGACCGTCCAGGAATAATATTATTAGCTGAAGATAGGCATTCTCCATTCTAACTCTAGCTAGAGATGTCACCCCATGCCGTTACAAAACTTTTTTGTGTCACACTGTTTTATAACACAGGAAGAAATAAAAGTGGGATAGTATATCCTTGTTATGTGATCTCACAGTTACAAAGCTATTCCACAACACATAAAATGATTTCCCAGGATTAAGACATAGATCCTAAATTAATAAGGTTAAATATCAATAACATAATACTGAATGAAAAAAAAAAGTAAGCTAGGAAAGGATGAATCCAGTAAGCCATCCCTTATTTCAAGCTTTGAAATGGCAGAAAAATGTGCAACATTAGTGGGTTTCTATGCCCATAGGAGCACACACATGGGAACATGAAGACAGACAATTTAATTGACATTATCTTTGAAGAAGAAAGCATGGTGGAAGGCTTGGATCTGAAGAGGTACTGTGTCATTTTGTGTTTATTTCTATATACTTAAAATTCAATTTAAAAAATAGAACATATATCATGATGGCAAAGCCATAAACCTGTCTAGAAAACAAAGATCCAGTGTGGTTTGGGGCTAGAACGCCATGCATGATAACCACAAACTGCCATTGTGATTTAAATGCTTCCTCGTGGTAAGGCTTGGCAAAATTAAGCCTTTGCCATTATTGGCTCTTCACAAACATTCAGGTGGGTGGAATTAAAAGGAAGAAAAAGAAAAGATGCCTGAAGATAAGACACGTGACACCTTCAGGAGGTTAGCAGTCAAACAGAACGAGTCTCAACTTTCCTGAAGATATTTGTTGATTTTTTTCTTTGCTATTAAAATATTTACTTTTATATAACCTTGGGCTGGGCAGCAGGGTGGTTCAGTAGGTTAAGACAGACAGTCTGACTTCAATCCCTGACTCTAGAGTAGAAGGACAGAGCCACCCCTGGCTATCAGAGTAGAAGGACAGAGCCATCCCTGGCTACCACATGCTCACTGTGGCATCCCATCACAAATAAAGATGAGTAAATATTTAATTTTTAAGTTTAACGCCTTGAGTTTCCTTCAAAATATCTTCTCCATTAAAAGGTGCATGCCCTTTTAGCCCCTGTATATTCGACAAAAGGAAGAGTTCAAAGGGAGCTGCCTCCACTCAGCAGGCAGAAGCCTCTGCCAGGTGTGGCTGGTCTGCATCTCATAGAAGCAAGCTGGGAAATAACTGTGCTGTGCTTCTGAAATTAACAATGAAGGCGCCTTTTCCTGCCCATTGGGGTCTCCTTATTTTAATAAGGTGGCCGCACCAAGTCAGAAATCATAACCATCTGCTGAAGCCATCAAATGCAGATCCAAAGGCCCCATGATAAAGTGACCTCTTTATTAGTCACAGAAGGCAGCCACTATCCAGATTTCTCTGCAACCTGAAATCAGTCCCAAAGCTCATGCTGATGCCCACTTCAGCATGCGGCCCTCAGATCTTCTCTCCTCCCTAGGATTGTTTTCAGCCACGAGGGACACAAAATTGGAACTCTAAAACTGTCCTTTCCAGGAGTCCTCATCCCTGGTAGGTCATGAAAGCACCATCTTTCATTTCTCTGCATCACACTTTCAGACCTGTAGGAAGTTGGTATGAGCGAAGGCCTCAGAGGCCTATGAGGAACTGGCAGTCTGCAAAGGGATGCAGTAACAGAATCAGTGCAGCTTTGTATTAGTGTTTTAGTTAGCGTGGTCCCTCAACTGCTAGAATATACATTTTAGAACTTGAATTATCAAGCTATTAAAGGATAGTGATGCCTTTCAACTGATATAGAATTGACTAAACCTAGCCTCATAGGGAAGACAAAAAATTTTTTTATTGTACTGTCAGGTACATGAAGTCTCACACAGGCTTCCATGTCCTCTATCCCAGGACTTTAGACAGGAGGGCATTTAGAACATGGGAATCTCTTCACGTACCTGATACTCCTCACTCACTACACAGGATTGTACCTGGAGAATAGCAGATGAGTAGACTGAAGGTCTAAGCTGAGTTACGGGATGAAGAATGCTTCTGGGTGAAATGTGTTGTAAGACAGTGGAAAGAAGAGTTTGACTTCCCCTCCAGCGGAGTAGAGTCCCCAAGTCCTGTCCCCACTGCAAAGTTAAAACTTCTCAAAAGGCATAAGCAAAAATCAGGATCATCCACCCCTCCCCCTCCCTCCATTCCTTTCCCTTTCCTTCCTTCTCTGGCCTGACTGCTGCCCCTCCAGAGGAGATGGTCACACTGGTAAGTAGAAGTCATGCAGGGCAGTGAGGATAAAGAGGAGATTGGTAGAGGGTTTGACTAGAGGCAGTGAGAAGCTAGCTTGGACAGGATAGTGGGAATTTTCCATAGCGACAGGGAGAATCTACAGATCCGCCCTAGTCATTGATGTCCCCCTCCCGAGGCTGTAGCCAGGACATCAGTGAAGAGTCACTCACGAGACACTCTGCTGCTTGAGTGTATGTGTAGACATCAGTTCTTGCCTCAGTGAACGGGAAAGCAAGGCTGCGTGTTGATGTCTCAAGTCCCTGGAAGTCTGAACATCCTAAAACGTTAAATTATTTCCTTTATCTGTTTCCATGCTTCCTTCAAATTTCAAAGTAGAGCAGCTGATTTTAAGGTCCTTTTCAAGAGTGAAGCCTTAGATTCGGCTGATGAATCCAGGTCTGAAGCAAGGATTACTCCAGTAATCTCAGGGGCTCTTTCTGTGCCAAGTAATGGTAGGAATGTGCTTCAGCTGAGTGCCCCCGCCCCAGCTACCCTGCATCTGGCTGGAGAACACACTGCTCCTTCTATCTGCCTGCTTGCCAACACAGACATCTCAGACAAAGGCAGGCTGATGAACAGCATCTTTAATGACATTAAATCCTGGAAAGGGTTATCAAGAACTGTACACAAAGAACAGACTCGTGGCCTTGAGAGCAAGCCAGAAAGAGAGCGAGCTAGAAACTATGCAGGTGGCTGAGAGGAAACAGCCCCCCCGCCCCCAACATGAATTACACAGAGAAGGTGCACTGGCTTAGTAGAAATAAGCCTGATGCTGAGGGAGGGGCGTTGAACACAGATGGGAGGGGTTGGTCACCTCATCACCAAGAGAAAGCAAAGCCCAGGACAACTTCTCAGGACATGGGCCCTCTCACTGGCTTTCTTGCTTTTTGTTTCTTACTCTTTCTCCCTCTCTCCACCCCCACCCCCTACCCACAAAAGCACATGCTGATACAGAGAGTGGGCTTTGAAGCACTCTGAATAATGGCACAGGACTGAAAGCTAATGCAATACAATCCCCAAACCAGTCAGTTTTCCAGAAGGGTTTAGCAGGCTAGGGAAGCCATATGGAGTGGGATGGACATTTCTCACACTGCAGAGGGGATTGGACATAATGGCTAAGTTTAGGCCCCAGAACTTTGTGATCTTTTATAAATCACATGTCTAGACCTAATCCCTTCCCCTGTGGACTGGTGATAAACATCCCATCATCTGATTTTTAAGGGTATAAAATAAGCATACATTTTGAGCAGACCTCAGTTTTGCATGAGGCAAAATTAGAACTCAGTATGAAGGTCATCCTAGCTGATCAGAACACAGGTGTCAATCTAGAAAGAGGAATAAATTAAGAAGGGCAGAGAGGGGTTGGAGTGTCCAATGGTAGAGTGCTTGCCTGGGATGAGGGAAGAAGGCCCTGGCTTCAATCCCATACATAAGTGCAAAAAAGGAAAAAAAAAAAAAAAAGGCAAAGAGAGACAGACAACAAGGAAAACGTGTGGTCTAAGGGGGAAAGAGGCCCACAGCAGCAAATTCTTTCACATTTTTTCTAACAAGCATTAGCATCAAGAAGAAAGCAGCAGATTGAACTACAGAACATGGAAGACAGGGTCCAAAAAGCCATCCCCAACCCCTGCAGTGGCTAGCATTAGGTCACAGCTAAAATGGAGCTCTCTTGGTCTCGATGTGTGCAGTGCTTGAGGAAATGGGATGAGAAGCTGCAACGGGAGGAGAGGTGGAGCCCCTGGAGATCACCTGGCCTCTAACACCAAGACTCGTTCAGAAAGTGAATGTTATGGAGACAGCCAGACAGTCTCAGTATATGTGGACAGCCTTCTGAACTCAAAAGCACAACAATCAACAGGTCAGGAGAAATACAAATTCCCAAAGAGCCGCCATCTCATAAAAAAAAATTAGACATGCTCATATAAAATTGTAACTTCTAATGTGAGATATCCAGGTGAGACTGGAACATAGGGCAGTGGTTTGAGCTAACCCTTGGAGAACCAGGAGACTGAGGAGGAGGGATAAAGTCGCTTTTTGTGATAGAGACAAGTTAATTAAGTAGAAGCTCCATTACCCCTCCCCACCAGGTAGGTAACAGGGGCTTCATTGTATTCTAAAGTTCTTACAAGAAGGCAGATTGCAATGGGTTCTTTCAGGAGAGGGAGTGATTATGGTCACACAGAATGAGCTGCTGTCTTTTGATGAAAAGTTGACTTTGAACAGACCTTCTGAGCCAAATTCAACAAGATCCCCACACTGGGCTGTCAGGGTCCTTAATTCCCATCCCCACCCCCAACATGTGCTTGGATTGTCTTACCTACTACAGACCTATACAGACTGCCTCTACAACCCAAGCACCCCAGCAGACGAGGAATTCCCCTCATTCGTAAAGCCACTTACTTATCATCTTTAGCAAAACCTATTACATCCCACTGAGACAAAGAGAAAGCAAAGTAGCCACTAATCAATCCTCAGAAAGTTAACAGTCCAACAGCAGAAACTGATTCATGAATAGACACATCATACCCATGCCTTCTAGTTATCCAGTCTAGTGCATGTAGCCCGTCCACGTGTAGGAAGAGAGGACTCATCCAAGCAGCCTAACCTGGCAATGGGGATACCTCAGAAAGGGTGGGTGGCAGGGACAAAGACGTCTGTTTGTATAGTGAAAAGGAACTGGAAACCCAAGTGGCCAGATGTTTTGGTATGTGTCCGAAACTGAGAAGACCCAGAATAGCCAACATTTACTGAAGTCCAACTAAGATGGGAGCTAAGTGGATCCTCAAAACACCCTGTGATGCAGGCGCTATTACTTCAAAACTACAGATAACGAGACTGACCCCAGCAGCCTACAAGATGGGCAGTAACTTAACAATCCCCTTGGCTACCTCCAAAGGATAGAAAGGCCATGGAACTGGTCTAAAATCTCCTTTGCAGTTATTCTAAAGGATCTTGGAATCTGTCCATAAACAGTGAGGAAGGCAGTTAATTTGTTTAATAAGTGTTTGTTTGTTTGTTTGTTTGTTTGTTTTTAAACAGGATTTTGCTTTGTAGTCCTGGCTGGCCTGAAACTTACTACAAAGACTATATTGGGCTATGTGGTTTCAACACAGACTGTCCTGCTCCAAGCCCCTGCCCCTGTCCCTGCCCCTGCTCCTGCCCCACTCTTGCCTGCCCCCTAAGTGCTGAGATTAGTGATGTGTTCCATCATAGCCAGAGGCACTTTTGTCATTGTTTTAGAGAGCATATAAAACAATGGGTTTTGTTATATTTTCATGTACACGTACTATCATACTGACTTCATACCCTCCACCCATTGGCTTTCTTGCCCTTCTCTTTCCCCAAAAAGTTCTCAATTTGCTTTTATATCATATATGTATCTTAAATCTCCAGGAGAACATAGCCAATGTATGTCTAACTTCCTCACTATTGCTTTCCTCTCCCTTTCATCAACACCCTTATCTACCTTAAATAGTCCCTTTCCACCATCCTTTCTCTCTCTCTCTCTCTCTCTCTCTCTCTCTCTCTCTCTCTCTCTCACACACACACACACACACACACACCACATCACCATTTATCCATGAGCTGGTCTATATTTTGATTGTTGTGAACGTACCTTAACAAACACTATTATGTAGGTATCTCTGGAGATGCAATAAAAATAATGCTTCCCAGACTTACATAAATCTTCATGCTCAGGCCATGCTAACTTTCTCAGTATCATTCCAACTTTATTATGTGTGCTGCTGAAGAGGGCATAAGAAATGAGATCAATAGGAGAAACACTAACTCAAATTCCTATCCTTAGAACGAACTCCCACATGATATAGGGGGTGGGGTAGAAATGAAGGAAAATCCAATCGGAGTTAAGCAGACCAGTTAGAAAGTTGCCAAAGTAGTCCTGTGAGCAATGTATGGGGCAGCCTGGTCCACCTGAAGCAGCAGCACAGGGAAAAGATCCAAGGCATCTACGGTGCTTTGAGTCTGCACAGCTCATCAGCATAGCGCTGCTGCCTTGGGTTTGAACTGTTTTTGTAAAGATGCTTCTGTGCAGAATAGCATTGGAAGGATGGTTTTCCTGTGAAAAGCAGGCAAAGCACCTGTGTTGCCCAGGATACAATATTTGGTTTCTTCAACTCAGACTTCTTCTGTAACACAACACACTCCATGTATAAGTGGCAGGCACTGGCTCTGTCCATAATACTCTGGGAAATGAGTCATGGAGAAGAAACAAGTTAGCATTTCTCTGCCCTTTTGCGACACCCAGCATCCACGGGACCAACTATTTTGGTGTGAATAAAAAGTCTTAAATCCTTCACATTCTTGACAATATTTAGGAGCAAAACCAAATCAACAGGCTTAAAGACTGGCAAAACGGTAAAAGGCAGAGGAGGAAAGGAAACAAAAGGAAAGTCTAGTTTTTTGGTCTGAGTGAAGGAGGGGTCTAGGTTGCATCATTGACATGGAACCTACGATGCAAGGTAGAAGAACAGAGGCTGCTGGGAAATGGTAGTCTAGGAAGCATGAAACTTGATGGCGAAATCTAAAAGAAGACTGCATTAAAGACACAGTCACAGGAGTCATTAACATCAGAAGTGCTAGACAACATAAGATTGGACAGTACCAACTATCAGCCCAATATCTAAGGCTTGTTAGACCCTCACTAAGCCCAGAACAGAGTGCACAAAAGAAGAGTCATTATGCCCAATAGAACAGGCATACTTAGCACAAGGGATACACTAAACATATAGCTATCAATCAAAAAGCCAGAAGCACTTGTAGACTTGACTGGAGTGCTTGTTTAAACTGAAGCTGGGAACATTACCTGTCTAATGCTAATCCTGCCTTCCTGGAGTCAGGGTGTCACATGGCATTCAGCCAGTTCCACACACAGATGCTTACAAGTCTATCATTCTCTCGTGTGCAATACAGACGCAGAATGTAGTCCATGGATCACGATTTCAAGTTTAAAAAAAATGTATAGTACTGTGGGATAGCTTGTAGTAGAAAAGTTCTGTTATCCACAGATTCATTCATTCATCCACTTGAAAACAACAGATTATCCATTCCACTGAAGACATACTAAATGAACTCAAATCTAAAAGCTAGAAAGGACCTAAATGGGCAATCAGTTCCTTAAAGTAATTGCCAAGACAGTGACGGCCAAAGCAGTAGCCTAGAGCTTAGTTCCTCCACCTATAATTAGGAATTTCAGTATCTTCAGCAAATTGCCCAACCTTTATACCTTTCTACTTCCTCGTTATAGGCAGATCAATTTAAAAACACATACTCGTAAATGAAGCTACGTTTTGTAATGGAGCACCCGGAACCTCCTGTAAATGCAGTGGCTTTTATCATCACTGCCAGCATGAGCCAGCCAAGAAAGAATTAATTACCCACAAAAGGCCACTCAGGAGCCAGTTATAGTAGCACATACCTTTATACCCAGTGTTTAGAAAGAGGAAGCAGGTGGAGTTCAAGGCCAGCCTGAACTATACAGTTCCAGGCTAGCCAGGGCTATAGACTAAAGACCTTATCCCAAAAAGACGTGTTACATGCTGTCTCTTATCTTTGTCTCTTAACTGCTTATCGTCAGCTGCAAGTGTTATACCCTGGAGCAGCTGGCAGAGCCAGAAAAGTAAAGCAGTGTAGGGTGAAGGAGGCAAGAGAGGAAGATGGCATGGTAAAAAAAATTTGAAGAAAAAAATTAGGAGGGTTGGTAATTAGAATGGGGAAGGCAGGTCAACACAGGGGAGGAAAGGAGGAGGTAACATAACTAAGGATTGCTGAAAATGTCATAAGGAGTCATGTTATCTATCTACCTAAAATTATATATAATACATATACATCTACATATATTCATAGAATATATATGTATACACACACATTCTCTCTCTCTCTCTAGATATATATATATTGAAATTTTTCTAAGTAACAATGCTTCTCTCAAAACCCACTGGATATCAAAGCCCCCTATGGCAGGATTGTTAAGTCCCCTTATGAGTTGCTGGTCAGGGAGACCTCCAAAACATCATAGGCTATTGCTGCTGCCCTCAGTTGTCCCACAAGGGTTACAGATAAGTCCCTGTTTCTGAAGACACCATGCACTTCAGACATGGAACACAGAGGATTTGAGTTGGATATGACCTGAAAGCCTCGTCTTCCTGAGGACTAGCTTTTACAATACTAGAAAATACCAAGCAAGCTTCCAAGAGAAGGAAACCACCAATGGTCCTACAAAGCTTGACACCTACAAACCACAGTAGTGGAGAGCACTACACAGCATCTTTAGGAGCACCATAGTGATACTCATATCTTGCCAGTAACCAATAGCTCTTTGATTGGACCCACCAGACAAGAGGGAAGTTGTGCAGGAAAGCTAGGACTACTCAGGACTCATGAGATCATAAGTCTTGGAGTAGAACCTACCACGGCCACTAAACCAGCATGACTCCTAACTGCATTCTAAATATTTATCCTTTCTACCCACAGATAAGTGTAGCTCTCACTCCTCAACAAAGAAACTTCTCTTTGCAACAGATGGAGACCATTATAGAAAGCCACAACTAATCAAACTGCAGAGAGCTGGTGACTGTGTGGTGCCCGGCCCAAATGATACATCTATAGCACAAATCCTGGATCCAAGGCCCAGGAGCATTGTGGAATAGAGGACAGGAAGATTGATGAGGGCCAGATAAATAAATGTCTTCTGTAGGATCATGTCTCATGTCAGGGAGTCTACACCCATGACATCTCAACACTGTGACCACCTAAAGAAGATGACACCTGCAGACATGCTAACATGAAAGGGGAATCTCTCCAAGGGCCCCAACTCAAAAAAACAAAACAAAACAAAACAAAACAAAAAAATGTACAGGCAACTAAGGTTATTGAGAACGGGAAAACAGTCTTCTGTAGGGAAGAACCCCCAAAGTGGTTATCCAGTACCAAGGAGTCATTTCCTGAAACACAGATTTAAGAGAACACAGAGAGAGAGAGAGAGAGAGAGAGAGACAGACAGACAGACAGACAGACACATGTGTATGTAGCTGTATATTTAACAACAATTAAACAAAAGTGGCCAGAGGACATGAATTTAAGAGAAAAGAGTGGTACACGAGAGGGGTTGGAGGAAGAAAAGGGAAAATTAATGTAATTATATTTTAATGTAAAGAAGAAAATTTAAAGGGTACTTACTGAGGAACAGTAAAAAGCATTATCAATGTCACTGAAGATTTAAAGAACTTGAAACTCAAAAATGTAGACGCACAGCAGACTTCATAATGAACACCACCGAGTCCCACTGGGTTTCCTTTATTTCACACACCTCTAATATACATACATGTATGATCCTTATTTCCATTTTCCAAATGAAAAACCAAAACCCAGCCACAAGAAATTGGAAGAGCAGGAAGTAAGCCCAAGATGTTTGTTTTCAGAGTCCCAAGCCACCCAATGGAGGAAGGTCACCACTTCCTCCAGGTGACCAACAGTGTGTTTCATGGCAGAGAGAACACAGAAGCTCCGAGACCACTCACCCTCCAGTCTCCATTGCAGACACAACTCTCCATCTCTACTGAAGCATAAGTCATAAAAACCTAAACACCAAGTATACAGGCTTTTCCGCGTTGACTAGGGGTGATATTCACAGATTCTAAACACTGAGCAAGCAAGAAGACTTAACGTCTGATGCCACAAGCAAGACAAAGATCACAGTGCATCATGGGTAGACACATGAACTTCATGCACTCAAAGCCAAAGGGCTGGGAATTGAGGCTTGGAGGCAGCTTTATGGGGGGAACTTACTCTGTTGGCCGCTTTACTTCCCGTTGTGTGGACTGCTTGACTTAGTTTAATATACATTCTTCTTGGATGCAAAGTTTCTTGGTTTGCTTTTATTTTTTCCCTTTATGTAAATAAAGTAACAGATGGATAGGATGTAGCAGCTCTGATGGACCATCAACATTTATTTAAGTGATGAGGAGGTAACTCAGTGGCAGAGCATTCCCTAGTATGTTCAAGGCCTTGGCACTTGACATCCAGCAAATAGTAAGTAAATAAAATATTGTAATTTTTTAGCACTATACCCAACAATGTTTTATTTAATTTTATTGAATTTTCAAAGAAATGGAGTCAAAATACCCTAAATAACCAACTAAACAAATCAAAGGTTGTGATTGCTCAGAGTAATACCACAAAAATACATATACTCTTGAAAAAATAATATTGATACGACATAGTTGTTTTAAGATGGTCACAAGTAGTTGGTGGCTCACATTTGTGATTATGGTACTTGGGGTGTAGATGCAGGATGACTGGGGATTCAGAGTCATCCTTAGCTACATAGCAAGTTTGAGACCAGCCTGGGCTACATGAGACCCAGTGTCAAAAAATCCACCACAAATACAAAGATAATAACAACAACAACAACAATAATAATAATAAATAATGATAAAATGTTAGTCTTGAAAAAGCTATAGCAAAATATTAAGAGTGACTGTCATTTGAGGCTAGTGGAGAGTTAAGTATTTTCGTTTAATTTTTCATTGCCTTCATTTTAATTAAAAAGACAAATTTTTATACAATATATTCTAATCATGCTTCCTCTCCTCAATCCTCCCAACCTTCCCACTCCCACCCAATTCTATTCTCTCTCTCTCTTTCTCTCTAATACAAGAAAAATAAAAATGAAAAAAAAACAAGAAACACACGACCCCACACACACAAAAACAAAATCCAAAACATACAAGCAAAAGATCAATAAGACAGAAAAAGTCTAAACAAACAAACAAGCAAAAACAAAAAGAGACAAAAGTTAAAGAGAAAATCATTGACTTCATTTTGTGTTGGCCAACTACTCCTGGAAACAGGGCCTACCTTGAAGTATGAGTAACATTCCCCAGGAGATCCCATTGAAGAAAACAATTTTTTTCCTTTGCTCAAAGATTCCAATTGCAGATAGCTTGGTGGTTAAGGGTAGGAGCCTCTGTCTGGTTCCCCTTCTCAGTGCTCAGAACCCACCTGACTTGAAACTTTCTCTGACATTTTTTGTTTTGATGCACATATATCACTTGTATATTTTTTAATTACAGCAAACTAATATCTAAACAATTTAGAAAGAAGTCATGTAAAAGGGAGAGCAGAACAACCCAAAACGTAGTTTTTGCATGTATATTTTGCCTGCATGTATGTATATGCACCATGTATGTGCTTTGAGACTTTGAAGTGCCTGAAGAAGGCATCAGTTCTCCTAAAACTAAATCACAGAGAGTTGTGCACTGCCATGTGGGTACCAGAGCCAAACTTGGTTTCCCTGCCAGATATGCAGATTCTGCTGCCTTCCATCTTCATCTTCTCTCCACAGAACCCTGTCAATTGCCTTAAAATATTGGGCTTTATGAAACATTGTATTTTCCTTGTTGCTTAGAAGTTCATTACCGGAAGACTCCAGAGATGATTCAGCAGTTAAGTGCACTGGTTGCTCTTCAAGGTGTCCTCAGCTCAATTCCCAGCACCCACATGGTGACTCACAACTATAACTGTCTATACAGTCTATATAGTTGATAACTGTTTATAACTCTATGCAGTCTATAACAGTAGTCCCATGGGATCCAGTGATTTTTTTCTGGTGTGTATACATACAGACAAAACACCCATATAGGTAAAATACATGAATAAATTAAAATAAATAAAATAAAAGAAGCTCATTGCACAAAAGCACTGTCCTACAGTTTGTAAACATTCTGAATAGTTGTTTTACAGATAGATTAGCAGAGAGGGAGGAAAGAAGGAAAGAGGGAGGGGTAGGGAAAAGAGATGATGGCCTTCCCTTGCAAAAAAATATTACAAAGCAGCCTCATTTACAGATTTTTTTACTCAGCTTTTCTCTCCAGCTCACCTCTCTTTAACGACATCAACTACTCATTATTTTAAAGGCATACATACCTAACTTTGAAACCCTGAATGGAAAGTACAGGTAACCAGTTACTAAACTAACTATTTATCCTGCAACTGGGACAGAAGAGTAATTTAACTCATACAAAAATTCTATACACACTTTCTGTCAGTCACAAACATCAAAATGGCAAGCTAAAGCTACAAGCTACCTTGTAGAGAACACCATCCAGAACTGATTTTCTTAAGGAAGGAAAAAAAAAAAAAAAAAAAAAAAACTGGCTCAGCCAGCCAGAAATGTTGAATCTGGTCTGGCGGAAGGGCTGGGGTAGCCAGCTACACAAACTATATAATGAGCTTCAGCAGCTGTTTACATCTGGGAATGTGTATCACACACACATGACTCCATATGCAACCAGAAATCGTTTAACCGCTTTCAAAACACCAGTCATAACACAGCCCAAGGAAGAATAATAGTATGCATATTTTTTAAAAGAATACAATGATTGGAAGAGCTTTGGGAAATTAACACAGCCCTACTGTGGAGGTCAAATTCATATGTAACACAAAATGGAAACAAATCCGGCACACTCAACATCTGTCAAGTGGCTGTCGTGGACTGACCACACAACAGTGAAAGAAGAAATGAAGTGGGAACTAGGTGGAAACAGGGGTGTGACCGTTTGAGTGGGCACAGAAATGCTCTGCTTGCCCTGCTGTTTAATGAAGTCATGCCCAGTTTCCCCTGCCACTTGCCTGAGACAGGTCTCCAATTATACACTTCCTTCTACATAAAGTGCCTCTATGAGGGTGTGAGCCATCAGCAATACCAACGCTGAGTAAATCCTCAAGTCTAGCATGGCTCCAGGGGTGGGCCAGATTGGGGAGGCAAAGAAATGAAGAGAAGACAGACCAACACATACAGATAGATACACAGAAAAGCTAAATTTGGATGGATTGGGCCCTCAGATAGGGAAACATCAGCACCCTGAATCTCAGTGTGTCTATTACATAGAATTGAAGAGAGAGGTAGGGCAATTGCATACAGCTGGGTAATGAGATGGGGTTATTAGATACAGATAAATAAGCAGGTGTGGTTTATGGTGTACAGCTGAATCAAGCACAAACTACTCTCAGTAGCAGGCATCTCTGTGAGGAACCAGTCTTCAGAACATAGTATGGGGATTTGGAGGGGAGAGTTATGTTGGGCATTTCTGCACACGTTATCAACATCTACACATGGACCAATGTCTGCCTGAGGCTAGGGTCTCTGACATGGCCAGCTCACATGGCCACACCATCTCTCAACACTTAACACATCCAGGCTTTCCCTCACACTCCACATTCCAGGTGATATAAACTGAGAGGCAAGAAAGAGAATGATACATACTCAAGAGTTAGAAAGTCAAGTGCATCTCATGTCTCAGAGGGACATGTTTTGTGTGACTATGGGGCATACCTTCATAATTTCAAGCTATTAAAATTAGGCACTGTTCGTTTTAAGAAATCAATTTCAGGTTAGGTTTACGTCAATATAGAAAATCTACACAAAGATGTGAAATAGAGGAAAACGTACAAGTCTGCCCAGATTTCCTTTGGTGACCTCTGGATTGGGTTCTTATGCCCAAGTCTGTCCACAGAGCCTCTGTCCTTACACATCATGACATTTTAGGAAGCTAACAGAGGACTGTTCTGAGCTTCACCTTTCCCTATGGATTTTCTAAATCACCTGACATCCCAGCTCATATAAAGACCTGTTTTCATGACTCGTTTTATGACTTATACTGTATTGGTTCACATAAACAGTTCTTAAATGACCCTTTCACAGGGGAAGCTGAAGACCATCAGAAAACACAGGTACTTACACTATGATTCATAGCAGTAACAAAATTGCAGTTATGAAGTGGCAACAAAAATCACTTTGTTTTTTTGGGGGGTGGGGGGTCACCATAACATGAGGAACTGTATGTATTAAAGGGTTGCAGCATTAGGAAAGTTGAGATCCACTGATCTAGAAACTATACATGACATGTGCCCTTTTCAACAAACAGCCTTCAATTACCACAGTGAGGGCAAATGATGACTAGGGTACCATGGAAGGGCTTAGACTTGGAATGAGATAGACCTGAGTTCAAATCCTGACTTTGTCTGGCAAACCCTATGATCTTTAGTTCACTGGAGTCAATATTCCAATGGAGCCATTAAGAGCAGGGAATGAGATTCCTTCCAAAAAGCAAGGGTAGATCTGCAATTCCTCCTTCTGGTGTCACCTCCAGACTAACTCTTGTGGATTGTAGAAAGTCTATTCCTATCAGGGAGATAGGATCAAGAAGACAGAGAATAGGTTTTTCAGCTTGCATCGCTAAACCAGAAAGTTATTCACTTCTACCTAAATTCAGCCAGCTATCCCAACTCCATTTCTTTAAATATAAATGAAAAAAAAAATTACTACCATGAAACTCAAACTCCAAGATCTGTGTACTTGGAAAACACAACCCACTTCACTGCAGCCTAGTCACACACAAGTGTCTGCTCACACCAGGTCATAGTCTCTTCCCTTGGCTTGTGTCAGCCTTCGATGAACTGGGCTGCACTGTGGGCCTCGGAGGCAAAGGGACCTCACATGTACTTTCCATCCATAATGCACAGGAGAATGTGTGCCATACAGCATGCACACCCATACATAAATGAGTGTCTATCTAAGCCTTCTCTGTAGCCTTCCAAGGGCCACACAACTTATACATACAGCCAGTTTCGAAATGTTCATTGAGGGCAAAGATTCAAGTGAAACCAAAAACACAGAGGAAGAGTTCCTCCAGCTCATCCCTGCAGCCCTGAGCCACACTGCTAGGCAGTAAGAAAGCCGGGTCAGCTAAGTTTTTTTTTTTGTTGTTTGTTTGTTTGTTTTTAAACTTGGAGATATGTCAATGAAATGAAACCATAGCCTGGTCTAAGAAAAGGAGGTTGGTAAAGTCACGATGAGTTATGGTCCTGCCTATGTGTCCAGCATCATTGCCCTAGATACTTTACAACAGCCCTGGAAATCAGAGACAATTGCTATAGAGTTGTCAGTTTTTTGGTGTTTGTTTGTTTGTTTGAATGAATGAATGAATGAATGAAGAGTAAGCAAGAGTTTAGAGTGATGCAGTGACTTGCTCCAAAGCCCAAAGCCCATGAAGAACAGAGCTGAGAACTGAACCTTCTGGATAACAGGAAAGAAGATGCTAAGCAGACAACATCCCTAGTCTAAAAGAAGGTGAACACAACCATGGACTCTGCTGACAGTGAGGACTGCAAAGCCTGGGCTGAGGTCCCTAGTCAATTGTCCACCACAGGGTTTGATCTCTGCAGCCTGTCCGGCAGGGGGAGAAGGAAAGAATGCTTGTTAATACATTTCCCAGCAGAATTGGCCAGGCTAGTGGCTTGTGTATTGGCAGTGCTGCCTGCTTACTACTGACAGAACAAGAAAAGAGCAAGCCAGAACCCACAAGTTCGGGCCAGCTCATCAAAAGCATTGCAGCATCTGAGCTCCCAAATTTGAGCTCTATGTACATTTTCCAGATAGACAGCTAGAAGGAGCGGAGTCTTGAACAGTTCGTCTTGGAGGAAGAAACATAACGACTCTTGATCTTTTGTGTTGTTTTTGTTTTTAAATCAACCTCCAATCGAGCCTAGTTCCCACAGGTTTTTTTTTTTCCACAGAAACAAAAGGAAAAAACTTATATAAAAACACAAGAGCAGGACAGCTGCTGTTTTTTGAGTAGCATTTTGCTAAGTGTTTTTAATAGTTTTGTTAAAACTTAGCATGTAAACAACACTGTGCCCTCTATGATTAGAGAGCAGGCTAATCTAACAAAATCAATCCTGTTTAAACGTCCCCTATTCTTAATAGTGACATCAAACAGAAAGCTAGAATCTTAAATATCCATAAACAAAACAAAATGAAACACTCGGTATAATTCATTTTGAATGCATCTAGGAATTCAGGAATGGTTTTTCCTACAGAGATCTCTGGTGTGCAAGCTCAGAGCACACCATTCTAAAGATTTGAGGGTTACCCAGAAACCCTCACAAACATCCTCAGCTTCCTGCTGCTCACCTAACTTAGTCCCAGTAAGAAGATTCAATACTAAAGGGGCACCTTCCATATCATGGGGGGGGGGGGACTTAATGTCTTGGGTATCCTGGGAAGGTAAACATGATTCAGGATGCTGGAGAGAAATTAAAACCAGATCTAGAACTAATTTCTCTGAGCTAGAAGAAGGAGGAAAAGAAAATAAATGAGGACAGATAGATGGTACTGATGTGCTTTCACTGTCCTGGGCTCACTGGAGACAGGACTGTGTGTGAGGCACAGTCATTCCACATTCAGTGTCCAAAGGTGTAACTAAATGAACCAGTGTTAAATATGCACATGGGCTGCCTTTCCCAGCCTACCGAAAGTGGTCAAGTATTGCGGGGAAAGACTGGGTTGTTTCTATCTGAAATCAACTCTGCTCAGTCCTGTAGCATCTGCGTTTGCACACCTGTAAGTAATTAAACATGTAAGGTCAAACTTTGAAACCCAAGCTTGACTCTTCTCCAGATGCTCCCTACCCAGGGCCATCACCAGGCACCCTGGAGAACACTGTATTGGCTCATCCCAGTACTGAGCAGCTCCCTGGGTCCATTGGACCTGACCCCTCCCCTTGCAGATCCACCCTTCTCCATGTTCTCCAGCACTGTTTTCCTGGCTTGCTTTCTAAAGCACAGACCTGGTTTGTCACTGTTTCCACCTGGAAAGCTTTCTAGCGAGCAGCAGACACAGGAAGGAGAAAAGCATCGCAGCCCTTCATTCTGGAGCCCATTTGACTTAACTCAGGCAAAGTTTCAATGAAGCATTTTAACTGCTGATCTCTGTCCTACCCTAAGTCATACTGACATGGACTCAGACTAACAGTAGAACAGTTATTGTTTGTTGTCTGCTAGGAATTGTATGAGGTGAGTTAGCTGTAGTCAGTTCAGCTGTAACATACAAGTTCCCCAAAAAACACCAGGCTAGGCAAAATTGTGCAATTAAAAACCACAGGGATCACAGGAACCAGAGTGTGGCAGCCCACTCAAAACCAAATGTAAAAGACGGGAATTGAAGGAAAGTAGTGGCCGAGTTCCACACGTGGCTAGTAGCTGATACATAATTGCAAAGATAAAGGTGGTACTTTGCCTTGAGAGCAACCTGAAACGTTCCTGCAAAGTAGGTATCAGCTGGGGGAGGGGCAGAGTGTAGTTAGTGTGAGCCAGTAGAAGAGAGCTGGTGACACTAGATGTGGACAGGTGTGGTACCCAACACAGTTGGGGAGTGGAGGTGGTTGGCAGATAATCGTACGGTGGGGGGCATCTGAGTTTCTAGGTGGCTCACGTTGGCTGAATTTACTTAATGTCCTTCAGATCCTAAATAAATGTGAAATTTATATCAGGAAACACCCTGGTAAGTCAGAGTCATACTGTTTCTGCATGTTTGAAACATCATGGTAAAAAAATAATAAAATAAATGTATTTTTAGCTCATTGAGTCTTAGCAGCACTAGATGTTCTAAACATTTCATAAGAAGAGAAATGAGGTGGAGAGAAGACCAAGAGATTCCGGTGCCACATAGTTGCTAATAGGTCAGCTGCAGGGCTAACTGGAGCCTGGTCACAAGCTTCCTCCACCATATGAAAGACTTGTTGGCCGAGACAGAAATGTTCATCTCTTCTAGGTGGGAAGCAGAGTAGATCCTGCCCTGACCCTAGGCCACTGAGAGATTTTGTCTGTAGTGATGTGTGGTCCCTTACACACACCAAGAGCTATGTGTGGATGCTAACTCAGCTTCCTACCGAACTTTTGCTGTCTGTCCCTTAACTCACAGCTTTGACACTCAGATTCTGAGATTTTTTCCCGACGCTGGATGATTCACTTGTAGAGACCCCTTTTAAACTGTTTTTATAAGAGCTCTTCCTGGAAGCTAATGTTCCCAATCTTTCATGAGGGAGAAGAAAACTTTTACTCCATAAAACAATCACTGCACAGGGAAAGTCTGACCAAGTTCTCCACAGCTCTGCACTGCCGTCAGGATCAAATACAAGCCTGCACCACTCTCCCCAGAGAGCATGGCAAGCCCTGTCTCTGTTTGGTCTTCCCCGGCACACTGCCGGTGGCAGACACACTGGATCATGGACTGTCCTCTAGTGTTCCATGGCTTCTCACTCCCAGACTCTGGCCTAGTGATTCCTCACTCCCTTGTTCCATCCCCCTCCCACCCACATGTGTTAGACATGCGTACATCACACCATTTCCATCTCCAGATCTCAGCCTTCGTGTCCTTCTCCCAAGCATCCCTCTAGGCTTCTGTCCTCAGATCTGGATTTAATGCCCTTCCCTAGTTCTTGGGTTCAATGCCCCTCTCAGGTACTTCTCTAGCTCCTTTACGTTCTTGCTATGCTCACTAACTCACTTTACTGAGATCGCTCTCCCATCTCCCCAGTTGGATGTGTGGAGGTGGGGACTGTGAGGGGATAAGTAGCATGTTTCACAAGAGAACTCTGATGTGCAACAGCTCCTCTGGTCTGATCCATTTTATGGACCAGATAGAGAATCAAGCAAAGGATGCGGGACAGTGAGTGCACTGCCCATGGTCCTGTAGCCAGAAGGTGATAGAATGTACATTCTCTCATCAACTCAAGTTATAGAAACTATGGTGTTTTAACCGCTCAACACATGGTAATTACCAAATCAGAAATCCTAGGCCATGTGGAACTTACATTCTAGAAGCATGAGAGACAAGTAATACAGAAAATAAATGAAAAGGTGTACACTCTATATTATATTAGTTTATCAGAGGGAAAACAAAAAAGAAGAAAGGTTCATCTCCCTGAGGTGATATAATGAGAAGACAGAGGTGAAGAAGCAATCTATGCAGGTACCTGAGCTTTAAAGAGAAAAGACAGTAAGTGCCAAGGTGCTTCAGCAGAAGGAGACCCAGAAAGTTCCAGAAGGAACAGCAGAGAGTCACATACACCAATATGGAGAAGTGAGCTAGTTGTACCACCTATCCAGAGACAAGAATCAAAACAGCTAGCATCTCCTGCCTGCCTCTGTGCATCAGAAGAAAGGGGTGACAAGCCACCAAGACACACTCCCTGTCCTTGAAGGCCTTACAGTGTACCCAAGCTGGTTTTACTTTGCCAGGGTGAAATGGCAAGCTCTGAAACACAGTGTGCTCTCTGGGAAGTGAATTCCCTCCTTGACCTACCAGAGAACAACCCCTTGAAATGCTTGTCAGCCCTTCTACGGAATGAAGAAACAGGTGGAGAAAGCTAGTCCTATTGGGGCTTCCAAGGGACTAACCAAGAGTCATCTTCCACATGTAAATGGTGCCAGCAGCCACATTACAAGGTGGGGGGGGTGAGCTGCGGCTTCTCGTCAAACATATGAAATTAACAGAAAATGGTTTTAGAATGTATTAGTGCTGGGGAAATGACGTCATAAAGACAAAGGCTTCCCTATTACTTAAAGTAATGAGAACAAAAACAAGAATTTATAAGCTTCCCGGCTCTGACCGAAATTTGCTGCACAGTATTTTTCTACATCTCTTTCTGCTTTGGAAAAACCACCACTAATTGCATTCACATTACACCATATCAACCAAACGTGGATTTCAGTTTCCCCCCAAGACCACCAACAGTCTCAGGTTACAGTGACTTTATTAAATAGTTTCCCCCCTGCTCTGTTTTATGAAAAAAAAAAAAAAAAAACTAGAATGTTGTTACCTTCTGGGATAATTAACCAGATAGATGCTTGATAAATAACATTTTAAGAAAATTTCCAACATAAAAATAAGAGGAGTGTGCACATTAAAAAAAAAAACTCACAAAATAATGAAGGATTTTTTTAAGAGTATATAGCTTATTGATGGCTGAGAGCCTGGAGCTAATGAAAAAAACATTTATGAGTTTGGTTTCCATAGCTCTCCTTTGGGGTTTCTGGGCACCAATGCTCCTGGCTTACTTTAGGAAAGCGTGGAATCGGAGAACAGGGAGACCTAGAGAACTGTTCAGCTTCATCCTGCTTACCACCCCACGGCCACCGGGCTCAGCTCCCTGGCAAAAGGCAAGCAAGGCTTGCTTGGTCATTTTTACAGCCGCGTTGCTTTTGATTCTGGAAATGATTCCAGCCTCAGTCTTCCAAACATGAGTTCTGCTCCTGGCACTTCAGAACATGAAAGCCAGCTGCCTGCCAACCACATCACCCAAGTAGAGCTGCACTGATACCCTAGCAACTACCAACACGGAGCTGGATGCTTCCGCTCACAGAGTGCACCCAGGCCAAGCTCTCCTCATGACTGCCATCTCTTGGCCTCTTGATTTTTTTTTTTTTTTTTTTTTTTTTTTTTAAAGGACCACTTCAGAGCCCCAGATGGTTCTTACTGACTTTACATCAGCATAAGGAGGGAGAGGGCGTGGTGAGGACTGGGAGAGCTGAGAGATGCTCTAGTCTCATAGTCTTCCAGATCACCAGTGTTGTCTGCTGTTCCATTTCTCTTCCCTGTGGGGCTCTGGATTTCTTTGTGTCTACCTGTCTTCTGGAGTGTAGTCAGGAGGAAGCTGTGTCCACCATGCTGTAAGCAGAATGTAGGCTGTTCAAAGGCACACTTGCTCCACAGAAGCCTTCTTTAACCCAGTGGTTCAAACCTAACCTCCTGGAATTTAGACTGAAAACTGAATATTTCTTCAAGTTACAGAATAAATGTGGAACAGTCTTATGACGGAACAATACACTACTAAAAATTCAGTTTTGGTTTGGTATGGTGATATATATCCATAATCCCAGCATTTAAAGAGCTGAGGCAGAAGGACAATAGTGAGTCCAAGGCTAGCCTCAGCTACAAAGTTAGATCCCCATCTTAAATATAAATTTAAAAAAAAAAACAGTTTTCAAAGACTATACTTAACTACTACATTGTGCTGTAAATTTCACTGGACAGTTTGACAGCAATGTGCAGGTTGGTTATTTTTATTTTTAGTGTACAGTTCAGTGGTAGAAGGCCATCACCACAGCCCCTCCTAGAACATGTTCCTCCATTAGGAACATCCCAAAAGGTTCTCTGGTTCTTCCTCTTGCCCCTTCTGCTAGGTGTTTCTGATTAGCTAGCAATGTAATGTAAAAGGACCCAGATACCTGCCACAATGCACCTGCAGTCTTTCTGTGTTGTAGCCCACATGGAATCATAACCACATGAAGGCACCATGCTTTGCTTATCAACTCACAGATGTTCCTGTTGCTACTGGTTATTGTGAATATTGGCAACACAAATTAGACTTAGTAGATCATGTCTCTTTTTTTTTTTTTTTTAAGAAAAAAAGATAAAGTCAGGAGAAGAAAGAGGAGGAAGAAGAGGAGGGAGAGGGGGAGATGGGGAGTGGATCTGGAAGGAGTTGGGGGAGAAGTAAAGAGCAAATACAACCAAAATAGATGGTATGCATTTATGAGTTGTTTTTTTTTAATGAGTGCTTAAAATATTATATTTTAAAAAGAAACTGTCAAACTAAAAATATGAAGACAGGGAAGATTAGGGGGACATGTGAAGGGAATGGAGCCCCTTTTCTGAAGTCTAAATGGAGTCTCTCACCAGTCAAGAGTCAATCACTTTAGCACTACTAACAAAATTCACTGCAAAGTTTACCTATGTACAGATAATATCCCTTCTCAAGGAAAAAAATGTTAAAACGGCAACACGCCATGCTTCAGGCCTAAATGTGTGTCACCTTCCAGGATGGCATTACTCCTTTCCCAGATGCAAACTTGGAACATTCTGGGAATCTCAGGAGCAAGATTATGAACTTTCCATATTGTAAAAGCATCTCCGTAGTTCCTGAGTTCAGCCCTTGCGATCTATGGTTTTAACTTAGAAGCTATAATCCTAGCCTGTGCATGCCATGAGGGGGCTCTATGGTCTCATAAAGGAGTCTTTAACTTCAGAAGCTATCAAAACCCTACATGTGACTGTTGAGAAGATAATAGTGATTGTCTTGCAAAGCTCCTATCCAAAGTGGGTCCTACCTTGTCCTGACAACTTATCTGTCTACTAACCTTGTACTTAAATCTGTGTTAAAGCCTCTTCTTAAACTCTGCTCCATGCTGACTGGCCCTAAAATTCCGTTTTTGCAGTGAAGTCAAGAATCTTGTCTTCCTTTACGTAGCTGTCACTGCAAAGAACTCTGATGGCAGCTGCAAGGGACGGTGTGCAGCTGTGTGTAGTTTGTACCCCACTGAGGCTAACACTGTTGCCCAAAGTGCCTGTAATATTTTATATTTCTTCCAGAAATCTATTAGAGTTTGCTTCTCCAAATCCTCCCCAGCACATGGCACTGATAACTTGTTTTTAATTACAGATAATCTATGAATGCATACAGTATCTTCCTGTGGCTTTAGTTTACATTGGAATATCCAAAAACACTCAGAAATGCTTACTATATAATACTGAGACATAAGTCAAGTATCAGCATTGTCTATACAAAATGACCTTATACATACAAGACTGAAAAGAATCCCATTAAAATCTGAACCCAGGATATGGGTGTATCTTTCCTCTTTTAGATTCACCTGTGAATTTTTTTGTGTGATTAAGTATATAGTGAAAATACATTCAGGAACTAAAAGTAGTACCAAAACAGTAGACCTACACACTGAAGTCTTAAGGGTCAAGCCCCAGCTGCCCTCAGTTCTGGGATCCCTTTATTATAAATTCTGTGTATTATTTGCCAAACCCCGACAGGCTTCTCTCTGTTTCTGAGAGCCTTCGCCAACAGTCAGTAAGGACAAACTGCAGCTCGGATGGGCTCTGTTTTCATATGACCTATAAGTTTAAGAACAATTTTTCATATTTATAAATGACTAAGGAGGTGTAAAAGACAATCAAGGTTTTACAGGACATGCAAGCTGCATGAGATTCACCTTTCAATCCTATAAACATCTTCAGTAAACAAAATAGGCAAGTCTCTCCCTTCATGGAGCATCTAGAGTATTTCTGTGTCTCCTATAGCAACACACAGAATACTGGACAAAAAGTTAAGCCCCCTACAGTAGAAATTGATAGTTGACCCAAGGATTCTTCCCAGCAAAGTGCCAAGAGCATGCTCTATGTGTGTAAGTGCCTCTTTCTCTCTGCCTCTACCTCTACCTCTCTTCTCTCTCCCTCTCTTCTCTGTCTTACTTCTCTGTCTCTCCACCTCTCTCCCCATCTCTCACTCTCTGCCTCTGTCTCCCCATCTCCCTCTTCATCTCCATCTCTCTTCCTTCCTCTGTCTCCCTCTCACCGTGTGTGTGTCTGTCTGTGTGTCTCTGCATGTCTCTGTGCATCTGTGTCTATGAGTCTAAGTGTCTGTGTCTGTATGTGTGTCTCTCTGTGTGTATGCGTATCCCTGTGTATGCCTGTTTGTGTGTTTCTGTGTGTCTGTGTGTGTCTCTCTGTATGTCTCTGTGTGTGCCTGTGTGTCATGTGCTGACATTCATATATATGCATTTGAGCAGGTAGGTGGTACATGTCCTCCTGGTATATATCATGTGAGAGCCAGACAAGCACGTGTTATCTTCTCAACACAATTTCCATCTTATTTTTGAGACAGGGTCTTCCAGTAAAAGCTGAGCCAATCAGTGAGTTCCAGGGAGCCTGTCTGCCTACACTCCATCCCCAGTGCTGGAGTTACAGATACACCATTGTGCCCAGCCTTTTCACATGGGTGCTAGAGACTTGAACCCAGCTCTCAGGTCTAAGCAGTAGGCCCTTACTGACTGAGGCATGTCTCCTGGCCCCACCCAATGATTTTATATTCACATACACAGAAAATATTGGTGCTAAATGTGGCTTTCCCTCTCAACTCTCTATGATACAAAGTGGCTAAACCTGGATACTAAGGCCCAGCCTGACACACAGGGTCCGAAGGCGACTCTGAGTCAGCCTCTAGCCCCTCAGGAGAGGGGAAAGCTGTCAGACAGTATTTCATGAGTAGCTCAGCTTGAGTTACTTGGGCCAGCTGGGGACTTTCCTTAAGCTACATTGTCCTCTGGCCAAAATCATTTTGGCTAAAGCTGCCTGTTAAGTGTCATACCGCAGAGAAGTGGGCCTTTCTGTTTTCCTCATAACTCCAGGTACTGACTCTCTGGGCAAGGGAAACCCACAGACCTGGGGTTCAGCTTATGTAATAAGTGGCTCCCCACTGAGTTAAGCCACTAAGAGAGATGCACTCAGTTTCAGATGACAGATTTCTCCTTTTGAACCAGAGTTGTTCCCTACAGTTCAGAACTCAAAATAAGCACACACAGGTATTTCAGTCCCCCCTGAGTCATGAGCACATAGACTCACTAGGCTATTTTTCATATGCAGCAGTAAGAACCCAACAGTTTCCAATGGATACCAGCTATACGAACTGTGCAATAATGTAAGGGGCCTTTGTAACCCTTTTTGGTAGCTAGGAGTCACCTACCACCAACCAACTTGGTAGGCAGGGGTCACTGAGAACCAAAAAAGTGGACACAAGGTCCCATACTCATTTGCAGTAGGATTTACCACCAGAATTATTTCCTGGAGTAACCTTGGGAGGAAAAGAACCTGGCTTCTTGGTGTGCATAGATCAAAAGAGAAAAGAGTCTTACACTTACCAAGGTTAAACATAAGAATTATGCAAAGCACCTTGTTTTGACCCAGGCATAAAGGAAATACTTACTCCATGGTAGAGCCAGTGTGTCTTCCCCTGGCATTGTCTCAAAGAGGTGGATAATGAGCACAAAGAAATCCTGCCCCTTGCTGCACTCCTTGGGTGTGCTCCTAGAGCACCAGCTAAAGAAGTCAGTGAGTGAGAGAGCTTACTCCAGGCTGGAGGAAGAGCCTGGTGCCAAAGGGCTGCATTCCAGTCCCATCTTCCCTGAGTCCTAGCTGCACCACCTCATGTGAGTTACCACCTCCCCTTCCTATCCTCCTTTTTTATCTATACAAGGACCACAAAAACAATACCCACCTTACAACGAAGGCGGGCTGAGCAGATTCCACAAGGAAATAGTTCTAAAATCCCAACACTTTAGATTGAGTAGGGGTTGCTTCTAGGCAGTCATCCGGCCTCTGTAACAACACCCTGTCAACTCCTGGAATGTGTTAGCTTCTAAATCCACATGCTCCCCAAGGGCAAGAGAACCACTTCCCAGTAATGTAAAATTCACATAAAACGTAATCCATACATGACAGAAAGAGAAAAGAGAGAAGGTAAAACTCAGCCTCTAGGTGCTCGCCTAGGATTTCAGTTCTTTGGAACAATTTCCTCTTCCTAACCTCCCTAAGGTCCTCCATATGCTAAAAGCAAAGCAAACAACAACCAAAGTCAGTAGGATTGCAGCTTCAGTTTCCATAATCCTTCTTACTGAACACTGGTACGAAGGCAGAGAGATTTCACAAAAGAGGCAATGGGATAAGGCTGCCAGACTTCAAGGAGAGAGGAGGCAGAGAGAACCATCTACTGCATGATGAGTCTTACAGAGACCAGCAGACACTACAATGGCTTTAGACACATAATCAGGTCACCAATTCCATCCTTGTCCTCACCAACTTGGGATTCCACCAAAATGACACCTGCCACTCTTGAAGCCTTGCCGGTTACATTTTACCAAACAAGTTGGAAGGTTTTGCTTATTTGATTAACTGCCTTTGCTTTGCTAGGAGCCACAGTTGTTGTTCCAGCCATGCTTCTTAACATCTCATAATACTTTGTGTAGAATACCTTCAGAACAGGATGGTTTTGCAGATTCCTTCCTCAGTTTCCCTATATCATTCCTATACCAAGTATCTTGTATTGACAACTGCTGTGTTAAAAGAACAAAGTATCACTAAGGATCAAAAGTGAATTTAATCTCCACAGTGATGCTATGAGGCAGATACTAATGATAGCATTTTATGACGACAATATGAAGACCGAGGAGTTCAAGTGACAGTTGTGAGATCAGACCTTTGCTTGAATTCCCCAGCACATTTCTTTCATCCAATCAACCACTCATAAGTAACAGACAGACCATGCCTTTCCATGGCAGAGCCTTCTCCCCTACTGTGCAGCCCCTCACAGCCACAGTGCACACCTTTTCTCTGTCTCATCTCAACATTTACTGACACAAGGAGGTCTAGTGTTTAAGAAACTGGGACAGGCTGGGGACAGGGTATGGCCAGTTTGGTAAAGTGTTCTCTTTGCAAGCAAGAGAACCAGAGATCAGTCTCCAGCACCCATTTAATAAAAGTCAGGTCTAGCAGCAAGCATCTGAAATCCCAGAGCTGGGAAGGATCCCTGAGCTCACTGGGTAGCCAGACTAGCCTAATTGATGAGCTCCAGAAAGACCTTGTCTCCACGGAGGCAGACTGTGTTCCTGAGGATGACAACCAAACACAGATGTCCTCTGGCCTCCACAAACATGCACATACATTCATGTGCAATTTAACACACACACGCCTACATTAAAAAAATAACTAATGCCACACAAACAATGAAGTAGATTCAAGAACCACCAGCACTTTTTTTAATTTGGCCCCTTACAAAAGGAACTTAGACACTTGACACTTGTATATGCTTCAGTGACTCAGTGTTCACAAATGCCATCTTCTGTCCCATAAAGGAAAAATTATGTGTTTGCAGGTCTAAGGTAACCTCATGATTTAAAAATTAGCTAATGATTTGATGGTATTTGGATTATTTTAAGAATTTTTTATTACTCTTATGATGTGTTTGTGTGTGTGCCTAAGCGTGGGTATGTGCACATGAATGCAGGTGCTGAGGACAGAGGTGTCTAATCCTCTGAAGCTAGAATCCCAGACAGCTGTGGGCTACCCAGTGTAGGTACTGGGAATTGAACTTGTGTCTTGTAGAAAAGGAACAAGTGCTTGTAACCACTAAGCCTTCTTACAAGCCCATGAATTATTTTTTAAGGTGCAAATAGATGTCCAGTAATCATGAAGAGCAGTCCTAAAGTCACAAAAACTTTGGGGGACACTCAGGAGGGCAGAACTCCTTCTTCTTCTTCCTCTTCTTCTTCCTCTTCTTCTTCCTCTTCTTCTTCCTCTTCTTCTTCCTCTTCTTCTTCCTCTTCTTCTTCCTCTTCTTCTTCCTCTTCTTCTTCCTCTTCTTCTTCCTCTTCTTATTCCTCTTCTTCCTCTTCTTCCTCTTCTTCTTCCTCTTCTTCCTCTTCTTCCTCCCCCTCTCCCTCCTCCCCCTCTTCCTCCTCCTCTTCCTCCCCCTCCCCTTCCTTCTCTTCCTCCTTCTCCTCCTCCTCCTTCTCCTCCTCCTCCTCCTCTTCCTCCTCCTCCTCCTCTTCCTCCTCCTCCTCCTCCTCCTCCTCCTTCTCCTCCTTCTCCTCCTCCCCTTCCTCCTCCTCCCAGACCACCTAACAAGGATCTTGAACCACACCTAATCCTACAACAGCTTGAGAAGCCTCTGGTAGCTTCTGATGGGACATTTTGATTAGCAATTCTGTTAGTGACTTTCCAGATGTCTCACCTAAGCCCTGGATTGGAAGTGTAGCGGAGCATAATCAGAAATTCAGAGCCATTGCCACAAAGTCTACACACCTGTTCCAAGCCCCAGCTCAGGAATTAACTACTGACTGGCTCAGTTTGCGCTCTACAAATTGGAATTTTCAAAGGATGCATGAGATAAATTAATACAGAAGTTAGTGCTGGTGTGTTGTGGAGAAGAGGAGGATGGCTTAGACCTTGAATATTCGTCGTCAGTGTCACCACCACTTACACAGCAGAAGTAGGAAGATATAAAGGTCTGGAGCTCCATTTTAATCTGAGGACAACTTTTTCTTTTTTTTTGAAGAAGATGACTGTGAAACACAACCTTCACCTTTTTAAGAATAAATTCCAGTTTGTCTGTTGCCATGAATAAAAGAGCCAGAGGGACTGAAGCAATGGTCCTACAAGACGGGGTACAGTTGGGAAGTAAACAGAAGCATAGACAGAGCAAGATCAATGGAGGTAGAAGGAGTAAACAGATGTTCACCATTGAGCAAACATCTCAGCCTTTCATCCCGGACACTTCACAGTAAATTCATAGCGGGGAGACACATATCTCTATACTAATTCCAAAAAGCAGGGAAAGGCCCCTGCTAAAAAAGATAGGGTTGCCATAGAAAGAAACATCTAGAAATAAGCCTCCAGACTCAGATTATACAGATCTTCAACCTTTCCACCATTTCCTCAAAAAACTTAAAACTCCAAACTCTACCCCAGAACCCTAGTAAGTACAGACATGACGTCTAGAAAGAGTAAGAACTTTCTAATTAGCAGAACTGAGTTCCTACTCAAGTTCAGATGTTTGATGATGGGGGCTACCCCTTTTACACTTCAGCAAAGTCACCCCCAAAATGTCAACAGCATGCGTCTCACAAGGATATTCTGAGGACTCATCATACCACACACAGAATCTTAGTCCCTGTCCTTCAGCACAGGAACGTCAATCTCCACCCGTGGCTCTGGGAGACACTCTCACCACCTTGACTCTGTAGCAGGAAGGTGAGTCCCATGAGCCCAAATGCCAAGAGGCAGGAAGTCCCAAGAGAAAAGAGGCACAAGGCCACACTTTAGGACATTTGACAAATCAGCCAGTCTCAGCTCTCAAAGCTCTCCCAGAGTCAAGAGAAAAATAACCCAAACAAATGAAACTGAGACAAGAAAGCCGAGTTCTGCCCTCCTTCTAACCCTTCTCTCCTACAGTTCCTGCTCTTTGGTTTTGATTAGAAAGCTCTTCTGTAGCTCCATGCCCTTGCAGCCCCTCAAGCCCCATCCCAAACAGGGATGGCCTCTTATTAAAGACAATCGCGCTTTAATCTATGTACCAGAGCTGGCTAATGATACTGTACTGGGGTTTGGTCCCTTGCCAAGAAGCAAACAGTGCCAATATTTGCAGACTTCCAACAGGAAATTAAATAACTGCCCTGCTGGAAATATGAACCAATTTATGGTGGTCAAACCTGAATCTTCCAAAACACTGGCATGGTTTGTGTGCACACAGCACTTAGGGACCTTTGAAGGAGACAGAGGGAGTGGAGTAAAGCTCCACGAGTATCTTCAAGACAGACTTAGAAAGTGAAAGTGGTCCTTTCGCCTCTCTGCCCTGGAATTATCCTTCTTGTAGACAGAGACAGTGGAGTGTTTACATCAAGCTCTCCTGAGAAAGCAACGCTAAAACCTCAGGCCGATCAGCGTCATAGCCACAAATCCAACAGCACAGATGGGCCGGAAATGCGAAACTCCACTTCCTCCCAGAAGACCCAACCCAGTTCTACCCGCTCCATTATGAAATGCAAATTTAGGAGCTGCCCCCTTATGTTAAAGCTTTCCTTTTGCATACATGATGTTTTGAAAATGTTCTTGTTGGTGCCTCTCTTTGGCTGCTTACTCCCACCGGTAGCACCCAGGGCCAGCACCCAACACAGTACCTGGCACACACTAAGCACTCAGTAAAGACTACTCCTCTTTTCGTTATAATCACCATCTGCTGGGTAACAACAGGTGTGCAGGGCATCAGGCAGACCCTTCCAGAATGCCAGCTGGACCAGCCACACCCCTGCCGACCTCACAGATCTGTCACACACAACAACAAAGAAAACGCCTGTGGACTGAGCATCTGAGATATACAAGGCAGCGTGCAAGGGGCCGCTCCTTCCTTGTCAAACGCAATGCTCACCACAAACAATCACTCTGAACCTCATCCTGCAAATGAAGATGTGAGGCCACAGGGAGGTATCTAACCAAAGTTAGATACACAGAGTCAGTCTCCAGGGACAGCTATGGGTATATATCATCAGCCCGACATCATTGCGGACAAAGAAAATGAAGTTACACAAACCCATGCTGGCGAAACCAGGCACCCCCTTTCCTTAGACCACAAGTCCTGAACCCAGCAGGAGATCTGCACTCTTTCAGGGCCAGTTGTGAGAACACTGGTTTAGATGGTTGTGTAAGTTAGTGCATGGTGTGGGTCTCTAGTGGCAGGCAAGTGTCCCCAGCACAGACCTTGAGCTGTTAGCAAAATTGATAATACAGTTCAGCCCATGACCAGATTCCAAGAAAGGTTCTATGTGGGTTCCACACAGCCCCCCAGATTAGGGCTCCATCTTCTTTAGTTTCAACCACAGATGCCCTGGCATCTCTCACCCGGCCAGATGACAGTACCATGTTCCCCAAGTCCCCGGGGCTCCAGGAGAGGAAGTTCTAAAAAAACTTTTCCAAATAGGCAATCTCCATTTCACATGGGTCTGTCAGGGACTGGACTTGGGGAACTGTCATTTACAGTAGCTCTTTCCTCCCCCCAGTGGCTCAGGGCTCACAGGAAAGAGGAATCCTTGAGATGAAATACCTCACCTCACTTGCACAGACAAACAAGCGCACACAGATCCACCAATGACCACAATGAAAAGTTATCAAAAGTGCCTTTCCTGCTGTAAAATGTACTCAATCATGGTGATATGCTTTGAAAGGAAACGTGTTGCTGTTGAAGTGGTGTTAGTATTATTATTCATTTTGTCTATATGCAAAGTAGTATATTATAGGCTGGCATGTTCTGGCTTTCTCTGGGGAGTATTTAGGGAGGGAAATGCAAACCTGAGTTCTATAGTGGAGTCAATATACAACAGTTATGCATTCTCCTTTAATATAAAATTATAGTTCACCACTCGATAAACAAAGAAACATGCACGCCTCAAAAAACAGCAAATTTGCTTATCCCCCAAATGTGTAATATTTGAAGATATAATGCCCACAGATTAGCATAATTACTGGTAACCTTCTACCTCTGCCTTTCTCCACATCCAAGAAGCCTCCGCCACTAGGAGACTCACCAACGTGATTAAAACGTGAGCAAAGAATGTTTCTCCCACAGGGCAACCTGGAGGAACTCTGGCTCCCGAGGACCAGGTGGTCTCAAATTAGCCAAAAAAACCAACTGTGAATCAGAGCACATTTGGAACGCAAAGAGGCCAGTAATGATATCCCAGAGCTCGTGTGCCTTTTCTTCCAAAAAGATCAAAGCTGTGGGAAAGAATGAATTAAGTTCTGAGAGGGGAAGGGCATGCAGAGACAGGAACTGGGCAAAGGGGTCCACTCTCCTAGCCCAGGGGGCACATTCCAGCAAAAGGCAGAAGTCATGAGAGGCCGAGGAAAGGTCGGACCCAACCCCTTGGGTAGCCCAAAGGGCTAACATCACAGGCAACACATCAGTAAAGTAGGGGGAAAGGGCAGGGAACCTGTTTGAAGTTGTCACATTGGTCTGAAGTAGGTGCAGGACTGGCTTTCTTGTCCTGTTGCCAAGAGACACACAGGGTCCCTATATCTGGGACTCCAGGCCAAATTCCTCTAGGTGAGGGTTTCTACTCCAGGCCTGCTTCAGGCAGTTTCCCAGCTGCTGTCCAGAGCCCCAGAGCTAAAACGTTCACTAAACAATTTAGTTGCTGCTGAATCAGCCTTCTAAAGCAGCACACAAAACACCAGGTAGGGAAGTATACATTCCCTCCCCACTCAAGCACACTTCCTCCGCCTCCTGTCATTACCAGCTGGGATGGGAGGGCGATCCTTTCAGCCAGGATGGGTGGGGAGGGAGATCAGCCTTCACATTCATTTTCCTACCACAAATGATATTGCTAAGCAAATGAAAATTCCCCACCTCCCTAAAACTCCCCTGGTCCTAGGGTTATCATTGCTATGATAAAACATTATGACTAAAAAACATCTCGTGGAGGAAAAGGTTTATTTCACTCACACTTCACAGTTTGTCCACCGCTGAGGGAAGTCAGGGCAGGAATTCAAACAAGGCAGGAACCTGGAGGCAGGAGCTGATGCCGAGGCCATGGAGAGGTGTTGATTATTGGATTGCTCATCATAGATTGCTCAGTGGGCTTTCTTTTAGAAGCTGAGACCACCAACCCGGGGGTGGCACCCCCTATAATGAGCCAGGACCTTCCCCGTTAAACACTAAGTAAGAAAACACTCCTCAGCCAGATCTTATGAAGCCATTTTCTTAACTGAGGATTCAGATAAGTCTAGCTTGTTTCAAAGTGACATAAAACGAACCAGCACATCACCAAGGAATAGACATACTCCTTCATTTAGCTTTAGGATGACTGAGCCAAATCTTTTTAATGGAGGAGATTCAAGCAACTTCAGAAAGATTTAAAATTCAGTCCTGGGCCTTTTAAATGGCTCAGTGGATAAAGGGACTTGCTGCCAAGCCTGACAATGTGAGTTCAGTCCTTGCAACCCAGATAGGTGAAGGAGAGAACTGACTAATGTAAGTTGTCCTCTGGCCTCCTTAAACACCCAACACACACACACACACACACACACAGAGAGAGAGAGAGAGAGAGAGAGAGAGAGAGAGAGAGAGAGAGAGAGAGACAGAGACAGAGAGACAGAGACACAGATACTGAGAATACATCAATGTAATTTTTTAAGTCTTAAAGTAATCCTTATTTGACATGTCTTTATTTTTGAGACACCCACTCCCCCAAATTATCATCTGCCTCTCTAACTAAAAGGGGAATGACAGGTAACACCTACCAGCAGTTAGAGGCCAGACCTCAGAGGCAGCTTCTCAGTTTAATCTCTTACCAGCTGTGTGACCTCAGCAAGTAACTTAACCTCTCTGAGCTCAACCCCTTCGTCTATAAAATAGGATCATTTCTACCTCACTGTGGGGGGGGGGGGGCAATGAGAACTAAGTGGGGCAATAAAAATAAAGGTCTTGATAGAGTGCTTGACACATAAAACTTAACAGTTAGTAGTAATATTTTAATAGCTCTTTAAAAACTCGGAGTTGTTCTATAGGAAGTAACCCTCATAAACACTGCCCAGCTCCTAAGCGCCACTGCTCTTGTTTTAGTTAAGGAGTGACTAAGCTGGGGGTGGAGCTCAGAACTGGGGGTGGAGCTCAGAGCAAGGGGTGGAGCTCAGAGACGGGGGTGGAGCTCAGCTGGGACTGGAGCTTAGTTGACATAGAACTTGCCTGGCATACAGGGAGCTCTGGGTTCAATCCCCAGAAATAGATGAACTGGGACAATTTCAGCACCCAGGAAGTGGAGACCAAAGGATCAGAAGTTCAGGATCTTTCTTGGCTACACAATGAGTTCAAGACCAGTCTGGGCTACATGAGATCCTGTCTGAAATAAACAAAAACTAGGATTGGAAGTCAGTTATCAAATTACAAGATTTCTGTCCAGTCATTCATTTATCCGCTCTGTCACTAATTTATGTATCCACATATCCACCCAAAGCTTACTGATATCTCTGATTCTACTCCTCTTAGAATCGGCAAAAAATGCTTCCATAAAGACCCAGAAACAAGTATTTTAGCCATCGCGAGCTGACAATCTCTATTCTAACCGATTAACTCTGGCATTTAGCATGAAAATTGCTATAGATAGGGTGTAAATGAATACACATGGGCATGGCCCAATAAAGATTTACTGAGGGTGGATGGCTAGCTCAGTAGTTAGTCATCTCCTGCTCTCCCAAAGGAGCCACACTGGGCAGCTCACAACCAGTTCCAGGGAAAGCCAACCCCTCACCTCCAAAGGCACCTGCTTTCACGTACACAACCCCACAGATATGCATGCATACACAAATAAATTATACCCTAAATAATATAACAAGTACCCCTCCAGATTTGATGTGCAAGTCTTAGTTTAAAATAGGATTTTACTTTCCTCAAAGTTTTTTAGCTGTCCAAATTAATCGCAGTCTGGACCTGAAGAGGCAGACACAGTGAAAGGCTGCAGCAACCTTCCCACAGGCACTGCCTGAGTCACCTAGATTTCTCTAGACTCTGTCCTTCAGTAAGTGCTGAGAGAACCCAAACGGTCCAGACAGACAAGGAGAGCCTCAGCTTGTGTCAGCATAAGAAACCTTTGGTGTCAAGAGCCTTCCCTGGAAGTGAAGAAAAGGCCCAGGGAAAATTAGTGCCATCTAGTTCCCTTTATCTGTGACTCAAAGAACTAGAGCCAAAGACAAGCCTCCAGGGCAGGCCTTCTCCCCCCCCCTCCCCCTTTCCAGAAGGAACAATGACTGATTCAGGGAGGAGACCCTGCAAGACCTATCAAAAATAGCCTCTGCCCCGAGAAGCGAGTGAGATTTGAGTAGTCTCTTGACCAAGTTACTCCTGCAAAGGGACACAGACTCTCGATTTCAAAAGTACTCTACACAGCCAGGCCAATTTCCTATAATTAATCATCTATTTACCCACCCCAGCAACACTGATCATTAACTACCTTCTCTCCTGTCACAGGCGGCTCTGCTGCTCTCCATTCCTTTGAGGGTTTTTCAGACCCCGCCCAGCCGTCCCAGCAGTATAAAGAGCATTTGCCTCTTCCCACAAGCTGCCAACCACTTAAAGAAAAAGGGCCCAGAAATCTCATAGGTAATTGGATGCACGCAGAATTTTCTTTACCCCCATTCTTCCTTCCCCACACTCACCTAAGTTAAAACAAATTACCTATTAACTCCAACCCCAGCACTATCTACAGCTGTCTCTCAGCCCCACCTGTACCTTCCAAGGTCAATTATTGGGCTTACTTTAAGTCTCTGACACTCCAGCAAAAGCAAAGAAGAACCAGATAGCATGGAAGCCCTTGTATTCACACACAGGAATTCTGGATTCTTCTTTTCCTTAACGTTAGTAGTTATTTCCACAAAGACATCATTTAATTCATAAAAGATGAGGGTTAGATTCTCTAGACTGACATCATATTTATGGTCTGGAGCAGTGGTTCTCAAACTTCCTAATGCTGTGACCCTCTAATACAGTCCCTCATGTTGTGGTAGCCCCCCCAACCATAAAATTATCTCATTGCTATGTCATTACTGTATTTGCTACCGTTGTGAATCGTAATGCAAATATTTGACATGCAGAATATCTGTTATGTGACTCCTGTGAAAGGGTCCTTTGACCCCTTAAAGGGTTGTGGCCCACAGAATCTAGAGATTTCCAGAACACCCTGCTCCAAGTGGAGGGACTCCGAGTCATCCCTTGCCCTCAATCAGGATTTCTCTACCTGATAGGTACTTTCCTTCTCTTCCTCCTGGTGGTCACCATCAGGACTCCTCAATATTCAGATGCCAAGCTGCCATCTTTCTTGTAAGTCTTTCTCTCATGTCATCTCAGAGTCTTCTCTAAAACCAAAATGTTTTACTTCATTGGTATAGGAACATTTCCTGACCTGAAGTATGGCCTCAGATCCCCTCAAAGACTAGAACTGAGTCCTCTCAGTCCCAGAATGCAGCACTGGCTACATCCTAAAGGCATGAAGTGAAACACTGCAGCTTCTGTGGAACTCCCATACTGGGAAGAAGAGGTTCAAGATTACAGGACAACAAAGCCTTCCAAAAAGGACAAAAAAAAGAAAGCTGTAGACATGTCCCTCCTCTGGCCACTCTCCAAGAACCAACATTTTTTCCCTAAATCAGGCCAAAGGCTTTGTGACCAAACCCATTCACCTATAAAATGAGCACACGTGTTAAATTCTCAAAATGGGTCTCTTGTTTCTTAATTGAATACATTTGTCATGAACTATGTAGTTGCTTGCCTTCCCTTGCAAAAACTTGGCCTCTAAACTGCATGAACCTGGGCAGGCTGCTTTGTCGCGCTGAAATTTTGGAGTTGGTGATTTCAAAAACTGATGAGGTAGGCTTTGGCTTGCATGTTTGTTTTGTTTTGTTCTTATGAGGTTTTTCTGATAAAATAAGCTAAATAACCCTGAGTTTAGGCCATTTTCTTTGTCAGCATCTCAGATGGCTTTCTATAACCTTACTGCGTGCTTTGCTTTAAAGAGAACTCAATAACTAAAATGGTACATGAGCAAAGTATTCATGACTTGAGAAAAATACAATGATTTTGGTTTATAAAAATTTTCATAAAAAGATATTTGTAAGATCCCATACACCTGACATGTTATATGTGTGCTGAAGGGCAATGGCCTTTCTTTAGTCATTTTTTTTTTTTTTTTATAAAACTTGCCCTTCCCATAATTCTTTGCTGAAATTGGCCTCAAGTTCTCCAATGTGTCCACCGTAGATACAGATAGGAACAGTGGCCCAACTCTATTCTTCTTGGCAAGACTTCATCCCCAACAGAGTAATGAGAGCAATGCACACAAAATACACAAGTTGTCACGCAAGCCTTCAGAGCTACTTTTGTGGATTCTCTTTAGCAATGGACCTCTTGTCACACTTCTGGGAAGCCTTCTATTTTGATGTCCTACCATATTCGGTGTCTCTTACCATGAACCTGATTTGGCACTCAACACACTCCTCCTCTCCCTGGCAATGGCAGAGAGCGCATTATGGATCCCCAGAGCCTGAGCTGACTACCACACAATAGTACTGATAAGCATCTACTGAGGATATCTCCAGCAGGGTAAAAGGTCAGGTCATCTACTGGCTTCAGAATGGACCCCATCTTGAATTGGCTATGGCCCTAGGCAAGTACTTAAGACACTGAAGTAGCAGGTGCCTTAGCATCAACATCCTTTATCGTGATAAGGCATCTAACCACAGATCCCTTCTGTTGCTCTCCTCATGAAGCTCAAAGATAGAGCAGTAAAGTAGACCAGAAAGTGTCTCTGTACTCTTTCTGGTTAGCAAATATCTATCCAAGCCAATCATCTGCTACTATAAATAATTCCTAAACAACTCCATTAGCAGTAGCGGCTGATACTGAACTTAGACTTGAGAGATAGCCATGGGTATAGCACCATCCTGGCCCTCAAGAGTATGCTATCCAGAAACAGAGTTAAGACAAACCATCTACATGGAGAAACAGAGCTCAGGAAATGTGAAGTCCACTGCAGAGCCTGGGACAGCAGAAGTGGCTCTGCCTGGGGAAGAAGTCAGTGCTCTGTCAGCAGGACGGATGTAAGCGAGATGTTGGAAAAGCTGGGGAAATGCAACCTAGAACATTGGTTGACTGCAAGCCCAGCCACTGTAGAGGCCTGGCTCATACACTAGACCTGACACTAGACCTCAGTATTCCAAAGACAAGGAGCACCTCACATTACTACCCGTCCTGAGTGTAGTTGCAGCAGTTTCCCAGAGGAGAAAGAAGGACAGAGCTTAGCAGTGGGTTGCCATGGAGAACTGCCATCTGGCTTGACTGGTTCAGACTTTCATTCCATTCAAGGTTATTTCTTGAAATCAGATGCTCTCAGAAGGCTCTCCAGCAGCAAGCTTTGGAGAGTCTAGATTGAACAGGAAGTCAGAACCCACCTGGTAAAGAGCACCTTGGTCAAATGGAAGAAGAAAACGTTTACTCAGTAAAGCACTTGACAAATACTAAGCCCTGAATCGAGAGCCGTTATTGTCATTTTTATTAGTTCCCTTTATTTCTCTATGTTCCTAGTCCATCTTAGGGCACAGAAACCTTGACAGGGCTTATCACAGTGATCACAGTTGGAGCCACTAATCTAGGAAACACAAACCAGAACAGCACACAAACATAAGAAGAGCACATAAAAAAAAAAAAAAAAATTGACCTGGATTACAAATTCTCCAAGTTTCCTTGAAATCTAAAGGGAAGGAAAGGGAGGAAGGAGAGAGAAGAAAGGAAGAGGAAGATGAATGTGAGAGAGAGAAAGAGAGAGAGGCAGAGAGAGAGAGAGAGAGAGAGAGAGAGAGAGAGAGACCGAGACTACATTGTTTATATTAACTGAAATGGACATACCAGCAAATAATACCCCCCTAGTTCAAAGGCCCAGGCACAAACCACTGGTAAGGCATCTGCACTGGGTTTGATTCTCAGAACTAAAAAAGTCTGGCTGAGCAGTACATCCAGGGAGTTCAATCAAACTATGTGAAAGAAAATAGAAAGTCCAGACAGGAGGGTGGTCCATGGATAATAAATGAAGGGTTACTGGATCAACCATTGTTCCAAACTTTAGTAGGGTCACTCTAAGCCTCCAAGAGGGTGGTGAGATGCTACTTACTTACATAATCTAGAAAACTGGTTTAGTGGAAGATGTTACACTTTGCAATGTTGCTATTACCTTAATAAAACAAGTCAATCCATTTTTAACAACAACAACAACAAAATCATTCTTCTCTCCATTAAAAACAAAACAAAAAAGACAGAATTCTGTATCTTTCCATTGAACTGTTGTCTTAGTTAGGGTTTAACTGCTGTCAAGAGACACCATGACCAAGGCAACTCTTATAAGACAATATTTAATTGGGGATGACTGACAAGTCAGAAGTTCAGTCCATTATCATCAAGGTGGGAACATGGCAGCCTCCAGGCAGGCATGGTGCAGGAGGAGCTGCGAGTTCTACATCTTCATTTGAAGGCTGCTAGGAGAAGGTTGACTTCTAGGCAGCTAGGGTGAGGGTCTTAAGCTCACGCCCACAGTGACACGCCTACTTGAACAAGGCTACACCTCCTAATAGTGCCACTCCCCAGACCAAGCATATACTAACCATCACAACTGTCAAATGCAATCTAGGTGCTGTATTATAAGAAATCATTAAAAACTACTCTATAGTCAGTCAGATGTGGTAGTTCAAGAATGTTGTCCCAGCATTTACAAGGCTGAGGCAGGAGGATCAGGATTCGAGGCCAGCTTAGGTTACAGAGTTAGATCTTGTTAAAAAGAGGAAAAGAAGGAAGGAAGGAAGGAAGGGAAGGAAGGAAGGAAGGAAGGAAGGAAGGAAGGAAGGAAGGAAGGAAGGTAGGTCAAGGTCAGCTGAACAGCTGCATTGGAGGGTACCATGTACCCTTTCTTTGGGCTTTCCCATTCCTCCTACTATCAGCACGTTTCTGGAGAATGGAGAGGCCTACATTATCATCTCTGCCTTCAAAGGGTGAGAAAATGAATGCCAAAGGCTGAGCTTCAAAGTTGCTCTGAGCCAGCAGCCAATTGGGTCTGGAAGGAAGAACTCTGACCTCTGACCTCTGGGCCACAACCAGGGCAAGGGCTGGCACTGGAGCTCCTGATGGCTGCTGGTCAGGTGCTGCTTTCCTTTCCCCTGTGCCTGCAGGTGGCTGGCAGCATGGCTGACTCCTTTCTGGCTCCATGTGGACCCTTTTCTTTTATCTATTAATTAACTTGTGAACTTTTCCGATGGAGAGCAGAAGCTTCAAAAGAGGAAGAGAGCCCTCCCCCACCAGGGCTTTCCAGGATTAAAGTTCATTTGCTGTGGAATGCTCAGGGAGACTGACTGCATTACAGAGAGGCAACTGCTGGAAGCCAGTGACATGTTAATATGAAAACGTGACAATGAGCTTAGCAGGGAGCAGAACTGCAAGATCTTCAGGCTCTAACCATCCCAAACTGAGACAGCGAGAGTCAGAAAGCTTCAAGGTGAGCCACCACAGAGACGTGAGTAACAGCAGGGAGAAGGCAGGTGTTCATTGTGCCTCCTTACCTTGCAAACAGTCTTGTACTGATACATCTTACGTGAAATACAGCCCACCAGAAAATTCAGGAATCCAAATCAGTGTGGCTACGTGCCTTATTCAAATGTTGCCCATTGGACATGACTTATTTCCATGTGTCTGCAATTCTGTACAATTTTGTTACACATAGATTTGTGTAAGTGCCATTCAGGGCCAAGAGGCAGAATTGCTCCACCTTCACAGGGATCACAGAGATGCCTCATGCTGGTCCCTCCTCATCTGCTCCCTAGTCTTAGGCCCTGGAGAACATCAAACTTACCTAATTTTGTTATTTTGAAAATGTTTTATAAATGTAACCTGTTGAGATTCCTTTTTTTGTACACCCCCCCCCCCCAATCCTTTTCGAACCATCAAACTGTTATGTTTCAACAATTCAATGATGTTTTACTGCTGGGCAGTTTCCCACAGTATGATGTGGTAATATGTTAGTCTTCATTCGTCCATTGAAGAACATGTTGGGGGTGTGTCCAATATTTTGTCACTGTGAACACTCAGGTGTAGTCATGTTTTCATTTCTCGGGACACATGGCTAGGAGTGTCACTGCGAAGTTACATGTCAAATCTTCTTTTTACATCCTTCTTATTCACATTTATTTATTTGGGAGAGATTGCACACTTGGAGGCCAAAGGGCACGTGTAAAAGTCACTTCTGTCCTTCCATCCTATCAACTGAACGCAGGGCATCAGGCTTGGTGGCAAGCACTTCCACTCACTGAACCAGGTCGCCGATACTTGCAGTTCTTTTTTTTTATTAATTCTTTTGATGGAGTTTTTTTTTTTTTTAATTATATACCTCATACCCTATTCTGCATTCTGAAATACAGTCAAATGGAGATACTGTTAACTCTTTGGAGTCACTCGAGCCACTGAAATCTGCAGTGGTTACAGGTTCACTCCCAAGCACAGTACAGCTGGTTACAGGTTTACTCCCAAGCATAGTACAGCCATCCTCCTCAAAGTCTACAGGCAGGCTGCCCAGTAGACCTAACTCAAGTACCTCACATATGGCTAGGGTGAGCTAAGCTATAATGTGAAATAGGCTCTGGCTTGGACTTAATTCAAAAAGAGAATATAAAATATTTCAGCCAAGAAGTTATATTAAATGCATATTAACCTAACACTGTAAAATTAACTTTATTTTTGTATACTTAAAAATTTTTGGTTACTAGAGAATTTCAAATTATAGTAGTTCCTTCCTTCTACCCGTGGCATCCATTATCCAGAGTCAACCAAGCTCTGAAAATACTCAATGAAATTTCAGAAATAATTCGTAACTTTTAAATGTGCACTACTGGAGCATCATTAGGAGATTTCATGATTTCCCATTCTGGCCCACATAGGTTGAGAATCTCCCCTTTGTCCAGTGTATCCACGCTGTGTCACCTACTCTGCTGTTAGTCACACACCCATCGAGGTTCATGCAGCACTGCTATCACAGTAGCTGTGTTCAAGCAGCCCTTATGAGATGATGTAACACTTTGAAACATCCATCTCCTTTCAGGATTTAGTTCCTTTCATCAAAGACTGAATCATCTCACATCATTACACGAATGGAAAGCAAGGTACAAAAAAATATTTTGAGATGCTTCATGGGGGTAAAGGTGCTTACTGTCATCTTGACAACCACAGTTCAATCCTCGGACCTACATGGTAGAGGAGATAACTGACTCCTGTAAGTTGTATGCATGTGCACACACACACACACACCACACACCACATCCCACATGGACACGGAAATTATGTTAAAGCTGGGTGAAGTGAAGGCTCAGTGGTTACAAGAACTTACTGCTATTGAAGAAGACCCTGGTTCAATTCCCAGCACCCACTTGGTGGCTCACCATCATCCATAACTTCAGTTCCAGGAGATTTGATGCCCTCTTCTGGCCTCCATGGATACTGGGCACATATGCAGGCTAAACACTTATACACATGAATGAAAATAAACAAATATTGTTAAAGTACTTAAAAAGAAAAGAGTGAAAGTTTCAAAAGAGTAGTACAGTTCAAAAGCCAGTGATTCTACAAGGCCACTCACTAAATCAAATGAAATACATATATAAACACAAAATCACAACATTGTTTTTTAAGGTGCAGTAATTCTGCTATGGTAAGTAGTCATCTACACCAGGGCTCAGATGAAACAATAATTAATGAAGCAATGTGAAGATCCTACAGTAGAAGCTGTACATATGCAGCAGCAATGAAGAGCATGGACGGCTCTGGCTGAGAACCCCAGCTGGATTCTCAGCATCCACATCAGTAGGCTCGAGCTACCTGTAACTCAGCTGCAGCAGCATCTATTGCCTCTGGTTTCTGTGGGCACTTACACTCACATGCATTCACATGCATGCATGCATGTACAGGCGTGCATGTGCGCACACACACTCAGAGAGATAGAGAAAGAGAGAAAATAATGAAATAGGTCTTTTTTTTTTTTTAAAAGATCCTATTATATGCTAAGGACATTATACTCACTTTGTTCATTCCTCATCCTAAAATAAAAGGAGAAAAAAAAACAGCAAAAATACACATTTTATAAATGGAGAAGGAAAAAGTACATCTAAGGTCAAAAAAAAGCTTTGAGTCACATTTTCTTCTGGGCAGGTCTGGGATTCAAGGATGGAGCAGTGGCCATTCTACATGCTAGAATGGTAAAAATCCAAACTATCCTGCTTCAAGGTTCAGGTTGCTCATTCAAGAGCAAGTGAGTAAACCATGCCTCCTGTGTGTCTAGACAGGTCTGCTGGTATGTTTCTAGGGAACTCCAGGTGATACAGGTGAAAATGGCCTGCTGACACTGACAGAGCACAGCCCTGCACTGATGTGGCAGAGGTTACCATCATGGCCATTACTGCATTCCTGGCTCCTGGTCCTCAGCCATTTCACATTTGAGGTAGATCAGTGCTGCTGGTGCCAAAAAGACTTCTGGGCGTCACATTGACTAAAAGACTCTTCTATGCTAGGCAATAGAGCACCAAGAAGAGAAAGGCCAAAGGCCCTCGGAGCTCTTCACTGCCAATGCAAAACTCACTCCCCATGTGACAGAACATGCTTGAATTGTAATAAAGTCACATAGCAGTGGTCTCATAAGCCACAGGGCACAGATATCTGAAAAGAGATGGCACTGTCCTAGAATATCTCTCATACATTCAACACTGAGCAACGCATGCTTGTAAGTCAGCCCCTCTTATCTGTCTCTACAGTGTCCCCTGATTTTTGGCCTGGCTGCTTGCCCATCTCCTGGGCCAAGGAAAGGAAAATATTCACAATCCTGTCTTTATTACAAGGGGAAATGTTGGCCTCTGCTTTTAATTAAGCATTTGATACTGATTTTCTTCTTTGACCATAAAAGATATCCAACTGCATACTTTCTAAATGAGCCATACAGATCTAATAAACAATGTCTTTCCAGTCAAAAGGCAGCTCCCACTGCCTCCCTTGTCTGCCATAAAAAGTTGATCCTTCCAATATCCATTGATTGGACAAATATTTAGTGAATGCCTCTTTTTTTCTGCAGGGGCTTAACATGCTGAGCACTGAGATTATAAAAGCAAATTAAACCCCAATCCTTCCCTGACCAATATGAAAAAAAGAAAGGAAAAAAAAAAAAAAAACCCAGCTGAGAGACTGGCTATTCAAAAACACAAACAGAAAAACAAAGAACAGATGAAAGAACCAGTGGTTGGTTGGTTTTGTTGGGTTTTTTTTCCCCTGACTCAGTGCAAAATCATAATCCATTTCTAACTTGAAGAAGCGAAGAGGTATAAACACATGGAAAACAGCAAAGCTGTCTCATATTCCGGAAACCTCCTGTGGTAGAACTAAAGCCACACACTGTCCACCAGGCACTCTGCTGGGCACATCAGTGATGACACACAGACCCCTCTGATGCTTTAGGAACAAGGCAATGAAGCATTCAAAGCAACCCCCACAGGCTAACAGGATGGCTCAGTTGGTAAAAAGCACTAAGCTCCAAGCTTGGCAACCTAAGCTCATTTCTGGGACCTATGCAGCAGAAGGAGATGCCCTTTGACCTCCACACTCATTATATGGTAGGTGCTCGTGCGCACGTGTGCATGAGCACACACACACACACACACACACACCAAAAAATAAACAAAAATAAGTGTAAGAAAAACAAGGCATGTGTAGTGGTCATGCCGCCATGTTTGAAATAACTCCAATATTTGGAGGCAGTGGCAGGGGGATGTCTGTGAGTTTGAGGCAAGCCTGGTCTACACTGCAAGTCCTAGGACAGCCAAGACTGTCTTACATAGTAAGACTGTCTCCCTAAAATTTGAACCACAACCAGTGTTGTAGAAGGGTTTTAAACCCTAGTGATTGAAGCCTACATAGATCATGGCTAGATCCTAGACGGCCTCATCTTGTATAGCTGTGAATGTAGAGCCCTGTCATTTTGGCTCTTGAATGTCCCCTAACATATCACATGTTAAATGGTCCCGGGGTGACACTGCTGGGTGGACGAGGAACCTTTAGAAAACAGAGCTTGATGGGAAGAGCTTGCTTCACTGACAGTGTGCCCTCAAAGGGGACTGTGGGGTGCCACCCCCCTTTCCTGTTCTCCTATGTGTCTAGGCCATGAAATGAGCTCTCCTCCCACATACTCCATGCTGGGCTACTGTGCACAAAGCAACATGGCCAACCTAGCAGACTGGAATCTCCACAGCTATGACACAAACTAAACCTTTTCTCTTAAGAAGTTCGTTGTCTCAAGTATATTCCTTGTAGTGACAGAAAGCTGACAAACACAAACCATTGAAGAATTTTACAAGGAAAGGAAAGGATGTGATGGAAGCTGTGTACACATCAACTTGATAATAAGAAAAGCCACTCGCAATTTAACATGATGTAGCAATCACCATTACTCTGGGGACTTTCCATGTTTTATCTCTAATTTTCCCAGCAGTCTTTGCTGGAAAACTAAAATATATACCTCGAAATATATGTCTTTGGCATACTGGGAGATTTTTCAGGTGTAGGAATGGCTCTGAAAAGCTGCCCTTTTGTTAGAGAAAACTACCCCATGTTAGCAAAGAGTGGTATACTCAGAGATGTGTCCAGATGCTACTCAGCTGCCTAAAGACACAAGAAAGCTCACTCATACCATGAGAAGACAAACTTGGTTTCTGACCCTAAATCCATGCAGAGATTGTTCAGACATGACAGGCTCTTCTGAGACATGACCTCAAAGTTCATCTGCATCGACAACACCCTCCACTCCCACATCTGGCCCCTCACTACTCCCATACATTGCCCCTACCTCCCAGAAGCCCTGACATGCGCACTTCAGGGGCCTGGCTCTTAATTACATAAACAGTAAACATGTGTTTTCTTCTATGCACCATTTATTGTTGGTTTATCCCAGAGATTCAGCCAGCAAACCTAAAGATGGCAAATCTTAAACCCCTCCCTACTTTCCAAGGGGCTGTGCTCATCCCTTTTTAGAGATGAGACTCAGAAACATAAAGTCCATGTGTCTAAGTCCCTGTGTTTTCAGTGGTGGCGCAAAGAGAGGCAGAGAAATTACCACAATGCCCCTGGAGAGTCTGGGTGAGGTTGGTAGCTACACTGAAACTAGAAAGGTTTGTAGCACATCTTTCCTGAAAACCTGTGGCTGCTTTCTCACAGTTATTTACTGGTAGCTTGTCATGAGGCAGTAAGAAAGTAAATTGCAATGCTCCGAGGACCTACTTTGTACTGGATAGAAAGAAGACACTGAGAGAGATCAATGGATTGTCTATAAGCTCATGACCAACTGATAGATCAGAAAATCACCTCGCTCTCCTTCCATCTACAGCACACAGTGGCCAGTCACATCCAGCCTGGCTTAAGCCTGTGACTAGTACTAAGACATACTACAAGGTTGCCAGGCTGAGTCTCCACATCTGCAGCCCCCACAGATGGCTATCTGCTCAGGGACTCCTGCTTCTGAGTCTAGATAATTCTATCTCCATTAGCGTTACTCTTCTAAAGTAAAAATGGAGGTTCCTGTATTCAAAACAGTAGTGGAATTCCCAGACAGCAACCGTAGACCATTAAACCAACAGCTGACCTAAGAACAAGGGGATCAGTGCCCATTCTTAAAGGTGACCCTGGTACTAATCCGAGTTCCCACTTCTCTGGTGGGAAATGCCTCTCCATTTTTTATTTTCTAGGGGACAGGAGACCTAGGAGACCCAGTGGCAAGAAGACAACTTACAGTCTCAAGAGTATGCACATGTGGAACATGAAAGCAGAAGCTGCTTCAAGGGCCACCACTCTCCATTGTATGGTTTCCAGGCTTCAGAGCAGAGGTCTATGACTTGGTGGGTGGAACATGATGGTATCTGCTCTGAAAAGTCACCCTTTCTATAGAAATGATAGAGGAAGAGAAGGCAAGGGCCATCTGACTCTAAAACAAAATTGTTTTAAACCTAATGTGCAAACCTTAGTATAAAAAAATAAACAATCACAAAAAAATAAATCTGAGGATCTGAGATTTGATTGACTATGCAATCAAACTCTTCTTATAGATGGGCCTCCTCACAGTAACTGGGGGTACAGTGCTAGCGAGCCCCTTCTCTGGTTTCACAGAAGAGCTTCTTACACTCAGCAGGAAATCAAGCCAAACTTCAGGGGGAAGGAGCCAAGACAAACAAAATCAAGTCCAACTTTGACCTTGGCCTAGTCCTGTCCCCTCAGCCAGCCAGGTGTTCTGACCTGTGGACACCACACAGAGCTCCTAAAGACCTTGTTAAACCAAACTCTGCCCCAGTAGACCTTGAGAGGAGTCGGTGACTACCCTTCTGGAGGCTTCAAGCTAACACCTAGTTCCTTGGTCCACCCAGCTTGCCCAGCCCACTGCTCTATGGACAAGAATTTGAGGATCAGAGAAGGCATGTGTTTTGCCTGGAGTCCCACGACTAGCTAAAAATAAGATTAGATGAAAATCAAGAGCCTGCTGACCTCCTTCCTGTCCAGTGTTCTTCCTGCTGTGTGCCGATGTCCTCCTCCCTCCAAAGGGAGAAAAAAGCAAAAACTAATTTCATATTTGTAATTTTCCTTTCAAATAAAAAATGATATTATACACATATACAAACATGGACACGCACTTAAAAATCACACAGGGAGAAGGCAGGGGCTAGCTAAATGTTAGGCTCTACTTTCCAACACAGATGTTTACAAACAAAGAACAATACACAAAATAAAATAGGGTAATCTGATAGGTACCATAAATAACATTTTGTTTTTATCTAAATAAAGACGGTTTTCTGGTCAGCCACTTCCTATCTTCAAAACTTTGAGTACTTATATTCTAAGTTTTTCCTAAAGGTATTTCCTAAATTAAGAATTAATTTGGGCAGACAAAACAAGCTGTCATTCTAAACCAATATTGAGAGGAGTTAAGAGTCGGCAGGGTGTGTCACATTCCTGAACACCCTTTGTGCTTGCCCACTGTGCCTGTGAAGTGTTTAAAGGGTGACGCTCTGCACTCTAAGTGTTGGGACAGGATGCAAAGCCTCCTTATTCTTGCCACCAGGAAGCCTCAAAGGGCTTCGGTGGCTTGGAACTATATTTTCAGTCTTGAGAGTTCAAGAGAGCTTACTCCATAAAATGCCTCACCTCAGACCCAAGAAGACGGCAGGCCCACAGCTGCTCCCCACCCACTGCCTATCGGCACTGAGCCACAAGCTTTCCAGGTTGTCGACAGGAACTTCCTTTTAAAGGATGACAAGCCATACAGTATGAAGAAGAGGCAGCTGCTCAGCCTCCTGTCCCGTTCTACTGTTAGAACCAGCAGGTTTAACATAGTGCTTCTAGTGTGGATCTTACAGCTAGGACTCTAAAGGAATGGACAGTTAACAAGAAGCAAAAACTCATTTCTCCCCTTCCCGAAGAAGCCAGCACAGCTCAGAGGCCAGAGAGCCCTCTCAGCTGACAGTTGGCATCTTAACAAACTGCTAGCTGCTATCACTACACAACACTGTTCCCTCTGCCTCAACTTGTTCCCTGCTCCATAGCTAGGTAGGAAGGTAGGTAGGTAGGAATGTAGGTAGGTAGGTAGGTAAGAATGTAGGTAGGTAGGTAGGTAGGTAGGTAGGTAGGTAGGTAGATGATAGATAGATAGATAGATAGATAGATAGAATAAAATTCTGGGTCAGTTATAGATGAGGATATTCAGTCAGGTGTAGGTGTGGGTTCATCACTAGTAGCACAGAAATTGATTGAAAGAAGTCGTTCAGGCCTTGACAACCACTCCTTAGCAATCCAGCTTCTCCATAGCATCTGGCCAACATAACCAGACACACCACTGAGAAAAGGAAGCTGGCTTCTCTGTGGCTGAGTGTTAGAGGCCAGAAGGCCAGTTCCTGCGAGATTCACTATTTAGTCTAGGCTGACCTTGAGCCCATGGAGCTTCCTATTTCTCTCCATCATACTAGTGTGACATATTAGTGCCACTGATCCCTTGACCACAGGTTGACAGTCTCCAGTGTTCTCTAAGAATCATCTTCTTCTGTCCAGAGGTGGTAATGCACAGATGGTCAGTACCCTAATTTGTGTGGGTGGGGAACATTCAAGGTTCTTTTTTCAAGGTCACAGGTAGCTGAATGGGCTCAGCTGGTACCAGTGTCAGAACCATGACTTCAGCCAGATCACTCACTCAGGGGCCACTTTGGTCCAGAAGGATGAGGATGAAGCCTTTCTTGAGAGTGAGTGGTGTACTGTTCCTCTTCTGGTTTCAGAGCACCCAGTCACTAGCATTGCCTGACTGCAGCGGGGCAGTTCTACCTAACCCTAGGTGCAGGAGGTAGAGCCCAGATTCTGCTACAGAGGACAGCTTCCTGGGACATGGACCACAGACCCAGGCAGGCTGCTCTCCAGTTCCCCGGGGAAAATTGCAGCCTAGCCAAGATGCATCTTACCGTGAGAGGCCCTGACACATGGAAAACAAAGTGCACATAGGATAGCACCATCCTCAGATACAGTGTCAACTGGACTACCATGCATGCCGCTCATTAGTAAATGAGGTATCTGCTGCTTCTGTGGACTCTTTGAAGGTTCTAGAAGGCATCAGCAAACACTCAGACTTAAACCTGAATCCTGAGCACCTCCCAATGGCATTCCTAGGATAGAGCAAGCACCAGACTTCCATCCTTAGAACCTGGATCCTTGGGTTGCCAGAGACTAGCTTTGTATGTGGCATCTAGATATGGAATGGGCCATTTGGTACCCTGCAACAAATGCAGAGATTTTAAAGGGGACCCCGGGGGGGGGGGGAATTTGACTTTCCTTGACACCTGTCATGAGCGTAACATGAAATTAGAGAAAGCTCCCCTGAGAGAGTGGGCCTAAGAGGAAGGAGTTGGAGTTCTAGAACCTCCAAGGAATTCCTTAGATTTCCAAGGGTCCTGGGGATTAAGTTTCCCTCACAGGTCTGTCTTTCACAGGGATGCTTCCAATTCAACTGGACACTTGTGCTGAACTCAGTCAGGGACATTGGTAGAGAATGAAGCTCCAGGCAAACAGGGGAAGCTTTGTTAAGACTCAAACGTATTTTTTTCTCATCATCTCTTTTCCAGAAGGGCGGGCTGATAACTGATACAAATGTACCAGTAGTAGTTAACTGACACTTTCATGGTGCCATGTAGTCTGCAGTGCCTTTACCTGGGGTTTTTATATACTAGACACAGTTTTAAAACTCAGGAAACAGAGGTATTGCATAGCTGCCCAGGATTACACAGCAGATGAGTAACAAGCCAGACCTACACAAAGTTCTTTTTCTTTTCCTCTGTGCAGGACTGCCTCATTTAGCATTCACAGACTGTTCCCTCTGCCCATTTGCTTAGCTTTTTGCTGAGGCACTCTCCATTTCCTCATCTGTAAAATGGGTATAATAATAGGCCCTACCTAATCGCACTCTTTCATTTTACTTTATGTGTATTTTGCCTACATACATGTCTATGCACCACGTGCATGTCTGGTGCCCACAGAGTCCAGGAAAGGGCCATCAGCCCTTAGAATCGGAGTTATAGACAAGTGTAGGTTCCCATGTAGATGCTGGGAATTGAACCCAGGTCCTTTGGAAGAACAGCCAGTGCTCTTAACCACTGAGCCATTTTTCCAGCCTAACAGTGTTGTGAAGACAGACACAAGAATACCAATAGGCACACAACACAGTTATATAATTGTAACTATTGCCTGTAGGAGCAGTTTGCTGCTGTACCATGGGCTGAGAAAGCACTCAGCTTCAAGGCCTGACACAGAGGCCATCCCATGATCCAGCCAGTCCTCTGTTTCAGTCCTTTTAGCTCGAAGCTTTCCTGACCACACAATGTGATAACACTCATCCCACCACATCACGTGCACAAACCCTTTTGCTCTATAATTTTATTCCTTAGCACTTGACATTTTGTGAAGAGTGTGAATTTATTTTCTGATACACACACACACACACACACACACACACACACACACACACACACATTATACCTATGAGGCATCCTTGCTCAGTCACAGCTATTCTCTCAGTATCTAGAGCAATGCCTGTCGTATCAGTGAATAAAGGGAGCCAGGAGAGTCCTCTCACCAAGAGACAAAGATAAAATGTTCCCTGCTCCCTGATTTTTCATCACAAATAAGCTTTTTAAGTTCTCTCTTAATTTTCCATAATAGTCCTCATGTCATAGTTTCCTCTGAAGAAATAGAGAAACTAAGTCAACTCACTCTCTAAGACCACCAGAAACAACAGACTGGCTCAGTGGGGAGACAACTGCTAGGCTTAGGCCCAGAACCCCTTCTATCTGCATGCAACAATAATGTTTGGTGCCTTGGCTCTGACTTGTTTTGGGACTGATGGCTTATAGAGCTTGACCTGGGTTATGTCTTAAAATCAAGCAGAGAAGGTAGCAGATGATCTCCTGTGCTCAGTGCCTAAGGAACTGTGGTGGGAGCTTCTCTCAGACACTCTTTCTGCAGCACAGCCTCCCTTGAGAAGCTTCCCTGGTCCTCCGTCCTACTGCATAGACTTCCCAGTACCCACACCCTGCTCTGCTGCATCCTAGCATCTCTTCCGTACTCCTTACAAGGCCAGACTTAGAAATGTTGGCATTGGTCTTGTGCCCCCCAGCTGCCTTGATGTAGCTGCTGAGCAAACACCACCCAACCACATCAAAATCTCAAACAGTCTCAGCCCCCAAGAAACCAGCAAGGACCCAACAGAAGCTTGGCTATGCCCCATTTCTCTCTCTTTCAAGAATAAAAGGTGCCCTGCCTGGCACTGATGGTCCTAGAGAGTCTAAAGAGGTCCCTTTCTGTATACTTTAGCACACAGATGACTTGCCAATTCAAATCTTGGATAATTCCTTCTCCTTGTAAAGATAGAGAGAGAGAAATTGCTCTCCAAGGGAGATTTTTCCTAGTAAAGGCAATGTCTTTATTTGCTTTTGTTTTTGTTTTCCTGTGATAAAAATATCCTGACAAAAGCAACATTGGTGAAGAATGGTTTGTTCTCACTCATAATTCAAAGAGAAAGTCCATCATGATGGGTAAGTTAAGGTAGCAGGGGCTTGAAGCAAGTCAGTCAAGAAGCAGAGAGCAATGTGTATGTACCACTGCTCAGCTCCCTTCCTTTACTTATGTGTCCAGGATCCCACCAGGAGTGGTGCCACGCATAGTGGGCAAGATGTCCTTCCATAATTAGAATATCAAATAATCCACCACAGACATGCTCAGAGCTGATCTCACAGGTGATTCAGGGTGTTTGTCATGTTAACAATTAACACCCACCAACACAATAGACTTCTTTCAAAATTCCTCAAGGAAAGGAGAACAGCAGTGGAGCTCTGGGCTTCTGACATCTTCTCTGTGGAGAGTGCACAAACAGTACACTGCCAAAAGAAAAGGAGTGAGAAATGTGGGGGGATTTGTCAAAGGATGTCAACCCAACAGTTTCCCCCGAGTCCTCCTCCCCTTTTGTATTTGCACCAACTAACCAGTCATGTCAGACTGCAGAGTCAAGCTCTACCCAATAAGATGACATGCAGCAAGCACTTGTGTCAGTGATAAAAGACAAGCCATTTTGATCAACTGTACTCACTAATGAGGTATGGTTCTACTGTAGCCTTTTTGCAAGAAGAAGTCTTGACAGATCACTTTTACTTTATCTGTTTGTTCCCCTTATGACACCAAGATTGTTCTTTTCCTAACAAAAAGGACTGAGACAGAAAACCTGAACTGTTGCCAATCAAAAAGAGAATGGGCCTAACTTACAAAGTAAAACCCAGAGTTGTGAAATGTTTCCCATCATGAGAGAGCAGCTACCCATGGCTCCCCCACAAAGGTCTAAGTCGGAGTCCTCTACTTTTGAAAAAGGTGGCCTTGAGGACTTCAATTACTCAGCAACCCCTTCTTGATTTCTAGGTAGGAACAGTCAAGAAAACTGGGATATCCCCATCACTATGCACAAGGAGGCCTTGTGAAAGCCAGTAGAGCTCATGCAACCAGCTACCCAGTCAAGCTCTGCTTGGGGAGATCCAGAAGCAGACTCCGTCCCAGTGAGCATCCAGTGGTGATAGAGGGACTCATGGGAGCACTGCAAGCAAACATTTACTGACAGCTTACGTTGTGCAATCCTTACAATACAATGAGTGGAAGCGAGGACCCCAACCTAGCTGTGTATAGGGTCAGGGATGTAGCGCCTGAGCAAGAGTGAAGACTGTGACTGATGGTCTCTCGGGAGAGCACAGCTCAGGGAGACACCATGTACAAGAGATCCTGATAAGATCTAGAAAATGAAAGCAGGCAGCCAGAGATGGACTCTCCAGGTCACATGAGAAAATCCTTGATATCTGTGATGGTGCCCACCCTGTCACCATACTGTATTTTAAGCTACACTCTTTGGTCTTCATTCCCTGGTGAACCTATTCTTTCTAGGCACCAGGTGCCCTTTCCTCTGCTCCCTTTTGCCAGGTTTGCACAGACATTGCACTTTGACTTGTATCTTCATAAAGGCACAAGAGTAGTCCTTGTCTTGGGCAGTGCCCAGGCCCAAGAGCAAAGTTTGCTGGCCCTGCCTGCTCAAGAAACAAAGGAAACCTGTCTATATTACACTGCATCCTGATATGGTCTAAATATGGCCTCCTCCCCTCCCTCAGCACTGAAATCTGCCACTATGGCCATACTGGGGCTTTTGGAACTTTCTAGAGGGCCATTAAGGCTTGATAGTCTTCTCTAAGATTGCCTCCTGTTTTTTTCCCTCCTACTTGCCCTTCTGCTGTTCTAACATAGTGTTGCAACATGACTTTTAAGCCATTCACCTCATCTTGGATTTTCAACTTCCAGAACTGTATGGTAAATAAACTGTTTCATAACTTATCCTGTCTCAGGTGTTCTGTCACAGTCATGGAAGAAGCTACTCTTAAGCTCCACCTCTACAAGAATTCTTTCTCCTTTGCCCAGAAAACTTACTGCCTTTTTTTTTTTTTAAGGCACATAATTACATTGATGCAGAATGCTCTCAACATGGAACTAGCAATCTCCCCTTGAGTAAAATGGACCAAATGGTTAATGGATGTAGGACCCAGTCCTTGCCACAAAGAAGTGGGTAGAGGTAAAAGCACTGGATAGGATCCTGGGGAAGTTCTTCACATCCCTGAGCTTCATGTTCTTTTAGGAATACAGACACAACCTCCTTCCATAAATACATAAGAACAGTGGATATAGTCGCTAAGTGGTGGGCCTCTTGATGGTTCTATTTTGATTACACAGTACTGCATTGGTTTGTAATTGCCCTATACAAATTCTCATCTGGGAAAAAAAACCAACAAGCTCTCCAAGTTAAAGAATAATAATAACACTTTATTTGGGATGAGGATTGGCAAGGTAAGGTGTCTACTCAGCAGGACATGGTAACACCATGAAAATCATCCTATCTTGTTCAAGTCAAAGACCTCATGGGAAGAAAAGAAACCAGAGCATAGGGCAGTCTTTTCCACCCCTGAGCAAGGCCTGTTACATGATCAAGTCTTTTCTACATATTGCCTGCTTTCTCTGGGCACGGATATACCCAAGAACACCTTCAGCTTCCCTACCCAAGAAAGCCTGTCCCTAGATCCTGAGTAAATCTGTGACTCTCCCTTGTAGTTGGGCTTAGCAGGTTGAGGGCTAGATGCAAACACTTCACAATCAAACAAGAAGAGTTCCCCTTGTAAGTGGATGAAAAAAACATTTCTCAGGACAGAGTGAGGGGTAGGAATGGGGTGATGGCAATCATTCTAGAAAAACAAAAAAGAAATACTACAAAATACGAAATTCAGACCCAACAGCATGGTTTTGTCAATAAAGGTGTCTGTCGCTAAACCTAACAAATAGAATTAGATTCCCTGGACCCACATAGTGAAAAGAGAGAAATTACTCCCTGTTACTTGTCCTTTGACCTCCACACACATGAGGTTCACACCTCTACATAAAAGTAAACAAAACATAACATCTTTTTGAAAATGAAACACAAAATGATTTGCAGAGCCCGAGGTTCCTAGCAGATGCTCAATAAACAACTATGACCCATACTGGGAAGAGTTAAATCAGGGTCCTGAGCCACTTCTGAGTGACAGGAACTCACATGGTGGGTATGTAGACAATGGCGGGTGAGAGCTTGGGAAGAGGACAAAAGACAAGCAGATGCTGACCGTGGGTACACTGAAGGCTGGAGGACAAGCAGGAGTTCAAGGAGGAGCGACGGGAGCCCTGGGCAGAGAGGTGGGCAGGCTCTGGAATGGAGATTCTGAAAGGCTGCAAGACCAGGAAGAAGCCCTGAACTAAGGCCAGCCTTTGTCTTCTGAGACCATTTTGGCTGAATCAATCTTGCTTCCTTAACAAAAAACAGCAAACTTCCCATCTGGGAAGATATTGCCATGTATTTCCCCAGCATTCACTTTGGTTGTTAAACAAATATTTAACCAAGCGGAAGCTGAGGCGACCTGGTAGTTTACATAGGAGGTATCACTGGGCAGGTGAGGGAACATACACCCTCCTCCCTTACCTCTGCACACCAATGCCCTAGTTTGAGCAGGCAGATCGATGGCTATGCTAGTTCTGAGACCCAGAAGCCACTACAACGTACATCCCACGTTAGCTAGAGAACTCTCTAAACCTGAGTCCGTAGGCAAAGACGTAGGAATGTTCTTTGTAAACATTTGGACGGACCTACCTATGGCTTTAACAACCCAGCCTTGAGATCTAATGGACTGGTCCTTAAGAAACCAATCTACAGCTGGTGGAAGGAGGGATGCTTTCCAACCTGTACCTGGAAATTTCTTCGAGGGAGTTTTCCCTGGACCTCTCTACCCCTCCTCTCTCTCCTTCTTGCAGGAGCATGTACACCTATCCTGGACTGTGTCCTAGGTATAAGTGTGGGTAGAGTGAACTGAGCATGCTCAGTTCCTCTCTCATGTCTCTGATGGGATACTACTTATCAGATACATGCTTTAAGGTCCCAGCATTTAGCCCTGCTTACTGAAGATTACCTAGCCATAGTAAATTCTTCACCCCTTGGCTTACAGTCACCAGATAAGGTGTGTAGAACAGAATGCTCATAATAAAGAAAAGAGACAATCACCGCCACGCATACCACAAAGCCTGCCACTGCTGGGTATCTGCCACCCATAAGCTGATGTTGAGCAGGCAAGTTCCCATACAGCAGCCCTCTGAACCAGGGTAAGCACTAATTCCTTGGGGTCTGCACTTGCAGGCAGATCTTTCCATCATCATAACGAAGGTTCTAATAGGATGAAGGAAAACCGCCACTCCCCTCCAGGGGATGGAAACATTACATAAAAAAAAAAAAAAAAAAAAAAAGCAACATGGGGCTGGAGTGAAATCCAAGTGGTGGGGATATCATTGCTCAAGTGGAGAAAGCGTACAACAGGCTGTTTTCATTCCTCTTGTCTAATCCCATCCGGAAGCAGTGTCAATTTCCCGTGAAGAACAGATAAGAGCCTTTCAAGAATGTCTTGGGTTTGACGAAACAGGGTCTATTTTTACCCCACATCCGAGTCCTTGAGAAATGCAAACGTAATTATAACCTAAGACTTGTAGATCCAAGAGTCTCCCTCCAAGGTGAGTGACTAACTACATCACATAAGCAAGCCTAACTAGGTCTGAGTCCTAGACAGTTTGTCCATTCTGTCTTGTGAAAG